>NC_090442.1:343206425-343825592 GCF_031143425.1 Pleurodeles waltl
CAAATTTGTTTGTAATAGCCAAGGATTTGGTGCTCAATTATGTGGTGGGAGACATCATTGATAGGTGGTTTGCTGCTTATAAGGTTGCATTGAAGGTTCACAGAGTTCCTCAAGAACACTGGTGGATGCCTCTGGAAACACATACCCACACTTGGAGGGACACACTTCTGGCATTAGGGGTTGGGGACCAAACCAACTACGTCCCCATGAAAACCATTTTACTTGCCACATTTGGGCTTACCCCTGGAAAGTATCATAAAAAAATCAGGGACAGCCAGAAGCTCCCCAACCAATCCTGAGAAGATCTTGTTGATTACTACAGTAAAACACTGAATGGCTGGGTGAGGGGAAGCAAAGTCAATAATTATATTGGGTTATACAATTTAATTATGAGAGAGCACATACTCAGTTTCTGTTTTACACAGTTGAGCCAGCACCTAATTGACAGTAAACTGACTGACCGCAGGAGGCTTGCTGAGGAGGCAGACCTCCTGGCTAGTACTAGAGTGTCCAAAAAGGTGTGTTGAAGGACAGACACCCACAAATGTGGTCAGGCTTCCAAACAGAAGAAAGAGGGGGAAAAAAAACTTTAAAAAACAAGGAGTTCTGAAAAAGCCCCCAAAATTAGTCCGAAGGGTAACCAGTCCCAGTCAGATCCTAAGATAAAAAGGTTATTTGCTTACAAGACAGGGATGTTTGCACACCAATGCACTGAGTGCTCTGAATGAGCACTTAAAAGATGACTCCAAAAGTCCCAAGAGAGTACACCTCCCCACTGATGGGCAGACACCTGGGTTGGCGAGAGTAGTGCTTCGGTAGGAGGTTGTCCCAGTTAGCTTGGCTTGACAAACAGAAGTGCCCATAGTCTCCCGTGGGGATAGGTAAATGGTGCTGTTAGACCTGGCAGCCTTAGGGTGGTCATCCCTAATGTGTTGCCTGCTTCCCTCTACTTTTTTGATACTTTTTTTGCTGGTTTTAAGACTCAGCACACTTTACCACTGCTAACCAGTGCCTAAAGCGCATATGCTCTTGCCCTTTAAACATGGTAACATTGGATCATACCCAATTGGACTATTTAATTTACTTATAAGTCCCTAGTAAAGTGCACTATATGTGCCCAGGGCCCGTAGATTAAGTGCTACTAGTGGGCCTGCAGCACTGATTGTGCCACCCACATCAGTAGCCCCTTAACCTTGTCTCAGGCCTGTCATTGCAAGGGTTGTCTGTGCAGTTTCACTGCCAATTTGACTTGGCATTTAAAAGTGCTTGCCAAGCCTAAAACTCCCATTTTTCTACATATAAGACACCCCTAAGGTATGCCTTGGGTAACCCATAGGGCAGGGTGCTGTGTAGGCAAAAGGCAGGACATATCCCTGTGTTGTTCACATGTCCTGGTAGTGTAAAACTTCTAAATTCGTTTTTACACTGCTGTGAGGCCTGCTTCCTTCATAGGCTAACATTGGGGCTGCCCTCATACATTGTTTAAGTGGTAGCTGCTGATCTGAAAGGAGTAGGAAGGTCATATTTAGTATGGCCAGAATGGTGATATAAAATCCTGCTGACTAGTAAAGTTGGATTTAATATTATTATTTGAGAAATGCCACTTCTAGAAAGTGAGCATTTCTCTGCACTTAAATCTTTCTGTGCCTTACAATCCATGGCTGGCTGGGTTTAGTTGACAGCTCCTTGTGCATTCACTCAGACACACCCCAAACACAGGATACTCAACCTCACTTGCATACATCTGCATTTTGAATGGGTCTTCCTAGGCTGGGAGGGTGGAGGGCCTGACACTTGCATGTCAAAGGACAGTAGCCTGCCCTCACACAAAGGACTGTCACACCCCCTACTGGGACCCTGGCAGACAGGATTGAACTTAAAGGGGACCTGGGGCACTTCTAAGCCACTCTTTGAAGTCTCCCCCACTTCAAAGGCACTTTTGGGCATTTAAACAGGGCCTCTGCCCCTACCAACTCAGATACTTCCTGGAAAATAAACTTGAACCAAAACCTGCATCCTGCCAAGAAGAACTGCCTGGCTGCCCAAAGGACTCACCTGACTGCTTTCTGTGAAGGACTGCTGCCTTGCTGTTGCCCTGCTTCCTTGCTGCTCTCTGGCTGAGGTGAAGACGTGCTCTCCAAGGGCTTGAATAGAGCTTGACTCCTGTTCCCTGAAGTCTCAGGACCAAAAAGACTTCACCTCTGCAAGAAGGACTTCTTGAGCAGTGAAATTCAATGCACAGCCTGCCAGAAACAACGCAAAGCCTTTACCGCGATGAAAATTTCACTGCACGCCAAACTGGAACAACGCAGCCCGACTTCGCAACGAGAAGATCGACGCAGTGCCAGTGTAGCGATTGGAAATTTGACGCACGGCCCACTGGATTGACACACAGCTGAGCCGGAACGACGCAGCCCGACTTCCAGAGAGGAATCGACGCTGCGTCTGCTGTGAGGTAGAAAATTTGACACAACACCCATCGGATTGACGCAGCTCCTGTGACTTCGTCCTGCCAGCGCAGGAAATCCACGCATTGTTACAGGGGCATCTGAAAACCCCGCAACCCGAAGACAATCCATGACTGAGCACCAGAAATCGATGCACAGCAGTCCCTGCGTGAAAACTAAATGATGCATCGCCGTGTGCGGTCCAAGAAATCGACACACACCCACTTTGTTCCCATGTATCTCCTCCTCTGCGGTTCTTTGCAGAGATTTTTCACGCAAACCAGGTACTTTGTGCTTGAAAGAGACTTTGTTTGCTTTTAAAAGAGTTAAGACACTTTATTTCACTTTTCAGTGATATCTCAATGTTTACTTATTACATCTATAATTGTTTTGACCTGCATTTATCCAGATAAATATTATATATTTTTCTAAATACTGTTTGGTTTTTTGTGGTGCTGTTTGGTGTTATTGTATGTTTTTTTGTACAAATCCTTTACACATTGCCTTCTAAGTTAAGCCTGACTGCTCAGTGCCAAGCTACCAGAGGGTGGGCACAGGATAATTTGGATTGTGTGTGACTTACCCTGACTAGAGTGAGGGTCCTTGCTTGGACAGGGGGTAATCGGACTACCAACCAAAGACCCCATTTCTAACAGGTGCCAAAAGCCCACATGCCTGCAAATACTTCAAAGTACAGACAGTATGTCACTATTAATGGGCAATGGGTGGAGGCTCTGCAGGACACAGGAGCCAGCATGACAACTGTCAAAGTTCAGCTAGTGTCTGCAGCGAGATAAATGACTCCAAGGGCTTGCTGACTTGCCTCCTGTTTTTCCTGTTTTCAAAGTCTCAGTGACACAAAAGACTTCCAACATACCTGCTACAGGTACTAGACCCATCTTCAGCCAGCTCCTGGACCTGTCATCAACCAGCTCCTGACCCCCTAGAGGCACCTCTCCAGTCCTTTGCCCTGGAAAGTGTTTTTGGGCTCCTGAAATCAAGCTTTTGAGCTCTTCACGAACAGACCCGCTCACACTGGATGAGCACCACTTCCCAAAGAATCAGCACGAGCTGCCGAAAGTTTGTCTCTTCGCATAGTGACTGCAAGACTCCAACGTGCCCATCTGCAATGCCTGGTTGACTCCTCGTGCCCGCAGACAATCACCAGCTACACTCTCCTTACTCCCTGCAAACATCTTCCCCTCAAATGGGACTCATAGTTCAATTCTTGAGGAGGTGAAATTTCAGCAGGACTTATCTGGGACTGTGTCCAACCTGCTTTCCATCACGGTCAGCATGAACTTTTGGATTTAACCTGGTCTAGCATGACCAGATATCCCAGGTTGGCGCTTTATGTTTCTAAGCACTGTATTGCATTTTAAACTTTAAAAATTCATGTTTCAACTTCTACTTATTGGATTTTTGTAATTTTGGTCTTCTTTTGTTAATTAAATAATGTTCTATTTGTCTGGTGTGGATTAATTTTGTGCAGTGTTTTCACTGTTTTACTGTTTGGAATGATGCTCAAATAATTTGCACATCGCCTCATAAGTTTAGCCTGATTGCACTGTGAGGGTGAGCACAGGATAACTAAGGTGTGTTTGAGACTCACCCTAAATAGGATTGTGGTGCTTGATTGGACAGCATGCATACTCCTGCCAACCAGAAACCCAATTTCTAACAACTGTCTACTTACAGTGAATGGAATATCTATTATACGTCATATGTGTGACGGAGTATTAAATGTGCCCCTAAGTTTGTGTCAGGGTAGAACTGAAGAGGCAGTCAGAAAAGAACAGGGCTATTGGAATTAATTATAATGTGTTTATAAATTAACATGCTATTACAGCTCCCCCAATAACATGCTGCAAACTAGCAGACCCACCAGCAAGCCTCCATTAATGTTCACATCTACCATGGTCAAGAATACTATTATTTGTGCAGCATATATGCCTTCCTCATTAATGAGAAGTAATTCATAACACAAAAAGTGTCTGCACAATTCCTTGCTGTCAGTACTACTACATTATATGATGCATGTGTGGGAAAAACATGGCTTTGTGACTAACTACATAAATAATTTGAATGGCCCCTGGGGACTAGCAAAGTTCTCCTACTGTGCCACTGTAGTATAAACATTTGCTGGCATTGAGTATTGTAATTAATGTGTTTCATTTTTGTCTTCCTTGTTATAGCTACTCCTGATGCTGGAGGTAATCCATCATGGCAAGAGATAGCTGCATCACTGTGGCACCCGAGGCTGGAAGATGTCATGGCTGATTACTGCCAATTGGAGGCCATAGAGGAGGAGGAGGAGGAAGCACATTCCTCCAGTTCCTTGGGCTGCCAGCCTGACCTGCTTCCATCCCAGCTACACTATTGTTACCTCCTGCAGTTGGGGTCAACTGCTGCCCAGCAGAATATCATTCCCCTCTCCTCATTGACAACAACAGTCCTCCTCTGCCATGCTTTATGCAAGCTGTCACTGCTCTGGTGTGGGCAGTAGAACCTGGCCCAGAACATGGCCCATCTACACACCTGGATAGATGTCCTCGAAGTCCAATTTATTGAACTTTTTTGGTGTGAGAGACTCTGTCACTGTGGGGGGAGAGGGTAAAAAGGGAAGTTGGGGAAAGGGTTGAACTTAGAACATTTGGGGCCATTGCTTAGGGAGGGGGTTTCCTATGTGCAGAAATAAAGTTTCTTTTATGCATATCACTCATTATCTGTTGTCTGTTGTTGCATTGCTAGTTAGCATCGCAATGTGTTTTTTTATTGCTGAAAAGCTGTTCTCTGAAGTTGTGACATATTATACTTTACATTTACTTTTCCACGTAGACTTTCCTTACCTGAAGTCTTTTACCATGTAGCTATTCTTCAGTAGGTTCCTTTACTTACTTCTTCCTTCAGTCCAGTAAACCTCGCTACCAGAGTGAAAACAGACTAATTCTGTTTGATTTATTCCTTGATGAAGTTCTGCAGCACCTAGGCACCTACCAAAGTGTATATTAGTTAGTGACTTTCTCCTACCCTCTGTAACTATTGACCACCAGGGGGTATGCCAACAACATACACAAAAATCTTAATCTATTTCTGCTTCCCAACAGCATCTTCTGTAATAAGTTTTTAACTGGTTCATTTCTTAATGCTTACCTGAAAAGATTAAGCAAAGGCTGCTACCTCTCTCAATCTTCCCAAACATTACTGTAAGGTTTCCCAAAGGGCTTCTCAATGCTGTTAGTTGCAGTGAGTTAGAGATAACAGATAAGACATTCACAATGTGAAATCTCACTCCCACACATTCTGAACGATGGTAAACTCCAACTGTATTCAGCAGGATTATTCATCACAGGAAACTAAATTAAAAAGAACACAGAGTAAGTGGCAGATAATCCAAGACTGAGAGACCACCATGACAAAAATGACATAAAACAACAATTATCAGTAGTCCTTCTAGGCAATCTGGGAGGCTAGTAGCTATTTCATTTATTAAAAACATTCAAATTAAAATTACAAAAACATTTAGTCAGGACTCAGGAGTCAGGATTCAAGAGAAGGTTACTGCATGTTGCATGGATGTTTTAAATGCAATGTAATTTACACTTTTAGTGTTACTTTAACCTTATATTGTATGTATTCACGCCTAGCAACTTTTTCATCAGTAATTTAACTTTATGAGTAGTAACTATGTGAGTAGTATGTAATTTATATCCTTATAAAAGAAGTTACTGTTGTTACCACTCACAAAGTTACTGGCTGGTAGTTCAGGTACACTACAAGAGTAAACTTACACCAAAGGTGTAACTCTACTTCACCATTGTGAATCAAGCCATAGTGAACACTTGTGCTACCTGGGACAGACATTGTTCTAAGTAAGATTCTGCACTGTAATCATGATGACTCTTTCATGCCTAGGCGGGGGTAGTGGGGTTGGTATGGGTTATTGTTTAGAAGATACTGTAACAGTGAGGTGGCATCCCGCTCATCACAACTGCCCAGCCAAGTGTATCATCCATTTTTAGTGTAAATCATTAAGTCACACCTCAATAGATCACACAGCATAGGAAAGAGAGTTAAAGGGATTAAGGGTTTATTGAATTATTATGAAGGGGGAGTTGGGGAAAGGTGAGATAAAGACAAACACAACATTCATCAAGTCAATGAGTGTCACATTGTCACATTTGTTGTGGAAGGAATTATACAGTTCAGTTATCAAACACATTGCAAGACGTCCTGTAGTGTGGTTAGTTTTATGTATCCTTTGCGCATTAGCTTCAGGCTTTAGGCCTTTGTGCACTTTGCCCTGGATGTATTTTTATTCCTTTGCTTGCAGCTTAGAGCCTCTGTAAACTTTGCTCTACATGCTTTTTATTAGGCTTCGTACTGTTATTTTTCAAATAGCCAGTTTTACGGTCTTGTTTTATATTCATATCACACTGTTTAGCCTACTTCAGCACTGGAGTTCTCCATAACACATTCCTGTTCACTCTGTGCTTCAGTCAAGGATACAGTCTGGTACATTGCCGATAGACGTGGTAGGAGTTTAGTCTTTGGCATTTCTGCATAGGGACATTTTGTGATCACGCTGATATGTTAGTTATAAAACACTTCCTTGTCCCAATACACGCAAGAGGGAGATTCCGACCAGGGAACCACAACTAGATGCTGACTGCCTCGTTGCAGATGCTGAACCAAGATCACAGGCCTTTGCTCAGGTATGAGGGCTGATGTCTCCCCAGGGATTCAGAAAGGCAAGTTAGAAGCTTAACATGCTGTGCTCGAAATAGACCAAGCAGAGGGAGAGTAGAAACTATTAGACACCATGATAGCTTTGTTCTTATGTTTTACTCTCCTGGTGACTATTTCAATCCTACTGTGTTGTATGGTTCTGGTTATTGCGGCTCACGCCTTATTATCTAAAATGCAGTCGTTTTATTGAAACATTATATAAATCTTATACTGCCTTTGTCATGTGTATATGAGATCATACTGTAAATGAGAGAGTTGGTTTGGATCTGAGTGACCACGACTTCCCTGAGAAGTTCCAAAGATGTCATGCGCAATCATCTCTTCCCCTTGGGAGAAATGAGGCACTGCTAGTTAGCCGGAGCAAAACCCGGATTTAGGGTGACAGAGTTCCTTACACGTGGGTCCGACTCAGTCCCCCACACCGTGATCGATCCTGCTGCCTAGAAATCCAGTAGTCTCATTTAGGATAATGAGAGCCCACGCAACAGTCCTTTATCGCCAGAGTGCCAAGTTATCTTATATAGAGTTGAAGAAAATACATACTAGGGTTGACCCATACAGTTTTACAAAATGAGATTGCTAAGAAAAAAAATGAATATAGCAATCAATATGCGACAACCGCTCACAGGACATCTGGTGGCACATGGCCTGACGGTCCAGGGGGGTCCGGTTACTTTTGTGGTGGACGCCCATGCAGCCTATAGAACAGAACTTTTTTATTCTTGGGTCGTATTTCCAGCAGTTGATGGGGGTACAAACACTTTTCACGAATACACTGTTGCGAATGTCCCTGGACAGTACAGGGCATATGCATACTTAGAGATACCTTTATCTTATCAAGAACACCATAATTGGCTTGATGGCGCCCTCCCACACACAGTAGCACAGGTAAGGTTAGGTCCACTGAGTAATGATGGTCCGACCTGGCCTTTATTGGCTACTTACACACCATATCCTGCGGTTGCTAACTTGGCAGTGGCTGAGGTTCGTCGTTTATATATAGACTTGGCAACTACATACAGAAGACTGGTTCAGTTTGTAATGCAGGCATTAAATACTAATGCAGCGCGTGCTGCTCCGGCGCACCCACAGGCGGTGGTTCCGGGTATCAATCCGGCCACTGTACACTCAGTTATGGGTAAGGTACCGGCTAAATGTGAGGAAACTCCATTTTGGCTGGCGCAAAAAATTAATACGCTGGAAGCAGTATTTCCCCATACGGGACCTCAGGATAAACATAGAATACTGACGATGTGTTTGCCGTATGGGATGGTTCCTCCGGTGGACCTTTGTAATACCTGGGGCACGGTGTTTGCCGTGCTCTACACTATGGCACACGGTACACCGACATTAGCTAATTTACCGGAAGTGCTTAAACAAATTCAAGATGAATATGGGGCTGCCCCTGCCTTAGATTTGGGCATGCAGTTAATGGGCAATTTTGCCGCAGTTTCTTCTATTATTTTGAGTAATCTCAAGGGAGAGGCAGTAGCACTAGCAGTACGAATGCGTCTTCGGGACGTTCCGCAGATTAATCAGGAGCGGGAACTTCCGAGAATAATAGCTGAGACATATTCCAGTATCGGTTGCGATAGCCTAGGTGCTAGACCGCAAAAACCCCAATTACAGGGTAAAAATAATAAAGATAATGCTAAACAACAGCAACCTGAGGGTACTAAAAAGCGCTGGGAAAAGAAACAGCAAACACCTAAGAAAGATGGGGGACAGTCTCCGCAACCGGAAGCGCCCACCTCTCTCACTTCTCTTCTCTGAGGAGTCCTGAAAGGAACAAGATTGGCGTGTATCAGTATATTGATATCTATCAGGCGTCTTCAAATTATCCCTATTCCTGAGATTATACCCATACAGTTTTACAAAATGAGATTGCTAAGAAAAAAAATGATACTGTATATATAATAAATGCCAAATGGATGGTGCACCTCTTCTCAGAATGTCCATCTTGGGTGCAGAGTTGAACCGGTCCAGTAAGTAGGAGTGCTGTTATGTAGCTTTCATGCAGAAGAAGGAAGAGAAGACCGGTGGAATACAAAAAATACATTAAAGTAGAGTCAAGGTGAATGTAAATTTCATGGAGGATGAGGATTAAGAGGGCAGACTGATGCAGTCATGTGTGATGATTTACTCAGAAGTGAAAATAATCTTTTACCACCTGTCTCAGACAGGTAGTTGCATGTACCTGGCTGATCAATCTCACAAATATCAATTGTTTGCATCCATCATGTGACATGGTACAGTGATAGATTCCCGGACCACAACCACCTAATTAGGATTTGATTAACAATTGAGACAGCACACTACTTAGCATTTTCCACATCAATGCACATCTATCCAGTCCACAGGAGTAGGCCTCTTTGACTCATGTTGCTTGTTTCTCATAGGCATTGTTCAATACTTCCTCCTTCTGGCTTTTAGGGTAGTCCTGTGACCATCCTGACTTCAAGTTTCCTCCATTCCCAACCTGAATGAGATAGAGCTAAAGAATTTGATAATTTTGTGTAGTTTTGTGAACTAAACTGACTGGTTTCTGAAGAACCTGAAAAACAGAAGTACAGGAATGGATTGGAATGGACAATGTAAATAATTATGATGGGATGTGAAAGCAATGCAAAATAATCCATCAGGCCTCAAGCATTACAAATCAAGCATACAAATTAGTTACAGCATCTCCCATCCACCAGATGAGTCATCAATCACTCAATCAATATATCACTCATTAGTGCAGAGTTACCTATTCGAAGTGTGGAGCACCGTACATTTATTTGTCTATTTTATCTTCTCTTTTCCCACAGAAGCAACAAATAGTGGCACTCTTGTATTATTAACCCCTTCGCTGCCAGGACTTTTCCCCCTCCTGTGCTAGGTCTTTTTTTGGCTATTTGGGGCAGTTTGCGCTTAGGCCCTCATAACTTTTTGTCCACATAAGCTAGCCAAGCCAAATTTGCGTCCTTTTTTTATCAGCATCCTAGGGATTCTAGAGGTACCCAGACTTTGTGGGTTCCCCTGAAGGAGGCCAAGAAATTAGCCAAAATACAGTGTAAATTTAGTTTTGTTTTTAAAAATGGGAAAAAGTGGCTGCAGAAGAAGGCTTGTGGTTGTTTCCCTGAAAATGGCATCAACAAAGGGTTTGTGGTGCTAAAATCACCAGCTTCCCAGCTTTCAGGAACAGGCAGACTTGAATCAGAAAACCCAATTTTTCAAAACAAATTTTGCATTTTACTGGGACATACCCATTTTTACAATTTTTTGTGCTTTCAGCCTCCTTCCAGTCAGTGACAGAAATAGGCGTGAAACCAATGCTGGATCCCAGAAACCTAAACATTTCTGAAAAGTACACAAAATTCTGAATTCAGCAAGGAGTAAATTGTGCAGATCCTACAAGGGTTTCCTACACAAAATAACAATTGAAAAAGAAAAATATTGAAATTGAGGTGAAAAAAACAGCAATGTTTCTCTACATTTTACTCTGTAACGTTTTCCTGCAATGTCAGATTTTCGAAAGCAATATACAGTTACGTCTGCTGGACTCCTCTGGTTGTGGGGATATATAGGGCTTGTAGATTCATCAAGAACCCTAGGTACCCAGAGCCAATAAATGAGCTGCACCCTGCAGTGCGTTTTCATTCTATACCGGGTATACAGCAATTCATTAGCTGAAATATAAAGAGTGAAAAATAGCTATCAAGAAAACCTTTGTATTTCCACAATGGGCACAAGATAAGGTGTTGAGGAGCAGTGGTTATTTGCACATCTCTGAATTCTGGGGTGACCATACTAGCATGTGAATTACAGGGCATTTCTCAAATAGATGTCTTTTTTAAAGACTCTCTTATATTTGAAAGGAAAAAATGTAGAGAAAGACAAGAGGCAATAACACTTGTTTTACTAATCTATGTTCCCCCAAGTCTCCCGATTAAAATGATACCTCACTTGTGTGAGTAGGCCTAGCGCCCGCATTTTTGAAAACTAGAGACCTAGGGGAATCCAAGATGGGGTGACTTGTGGGGCTCTGACCAGGTTCTGTTACCCAGAATCCTTTGTAAACCTAAAAATGTGGCTAAAAAAACACATTTTCCTCACATTTTGGTGACAGAAAGTTCTGGAATCAGAGAGGAGCCACAAATTTTCTTCCACCCAGCATTCCCCCAAGTCTCCCGATAAAAATTATACCTCACTTGTGTGGGTAGGCCTAGGGCCCGCGACAGGAAACGCCCCAAAATGTAACGTGGACACATCGCATTTTTTGAAAGAAAACAGAGGGTTTTTTTGCAAAGTTCCTACCTGTAGATTTTGGCCTCTAGCTCAGCCGGCACCTAGGGAAACCTACCAAACCTATGCATTTTTGAAAACTAGAGACCTAGGGGAATCCAAGATGGGGTGATTTGTGGGGCTCTGACCAGGTTCTGTTATCCAGAATCCTTTGCAAACCTCAACATGTGGCTAAAAAAACTAGTTTTCCTCACATTTCGGTGACAGAAAGTTCTGGAGTCTGAGAGGAGCCACAAATTTCCTTCCCCCCAGCGTTCCCCCAAGTCTCCCGATAAAAATTATACCTCACTTGTGTGGGTAGGCCTAGCGCCCGTGACAAGAAATGGCCCAAAACACAACGTGGACACATCACATTTTTTCATAGAAAACAGTGCCTACCTGTGGATTTTGGCCTCTAGCTCATCCGACCCCAGGGGGGACAGAAATGGCCTAAAATAAATTTGCCCCACCACCCTCCACCCCCCCCCCCCCCCGGGAGCGACCCTTGCCTACGGGGTCGCTCCCCCTGCGGGACATTGACTCCCCAAAAAAAATCCCCGGTGCCTAGTGGTTTCTGCCCCCTTGGGGGCAGATTGACCTAAAATCGGCCAATCTGCCCCAAGGGGGGCAGAAATGGTCTAAATACTATTTGCCCCCTAGTGGAGCGACTCTTGCCTAATGGGTCCTCCCCATCTCTAAAAAAACAAACAAACACAAAAAACAATACAAAAAAAAATAAAGGCCGATCTGCCCCCGGGGGGGGCAGAAATGGCCTCAAATAAATTCCCCCCCCCCCGGGAGGGACTCTTGCCTACGGAGTCGCTCACCCTGCGTGACATTGGCGCCAAAAGAAAAATCCCCGGTGCCTAGTGGTTTCTGCCCCCCTTGGGGCAGAATGGCGTAGCAAAAAACGGCCAATCTGCCCCCAAAGGGGGCAGAAAATGGCCTAAATAAAATTTTGCCCTCCAGGGGAGCTACCCTTGCCTAAGGGGTCGCTCCCCTTGCGTGAAATTCGCGTAAACAAAAAAAACTCCCTGGTGTCTAGTGGTTTCTGCCCCCCTTGGGGGCATATTGGCCTCATCAAAAAAAAAAAAGATTCCTGGTGCCCTAGAGGTTTCTGCCTCCCCTGGGGGCAGATCGGACTAATAATAGGCCGATCTGCCCCCGGGGGGGGGCAGAAAAGGCCTTCCTAAAAAATGCCCCCCATTGGGAGCGACCCTTGCCCAAGGGGTCGCTCCCTCATGTCTATTTCACACAAAAAAAACATCCCTGGTGTCTAGTGGGCGTTTCAAAAGCCGGATTGCAAGCAATCCGGCTTTTGAAACGCTTGGAGAGACTTCAAAGGGAAGGAAATACATTTCCTTCCCTTTAAAGCCTCTCCTTGCCTCCCCCACGTGATTGAAAGAGAAATGCAAAGCATTTCTCTTTCGATCGCGCTGGAAGCTGTGCTTCCAGCGCGATGGGGGAGGCCCTGTGACAAAACAGCGCAGGGGGGGTGGGGGGGCTCGGGTGGAAGGGGAAGGGCTTCCCCTTCCATCCCTGCCTGGGGGGGTGGGTGGGGAGCACAGGGGGGGAGCGCTAGCGCTCCCCCCAGTTCCTGTGACTTGGACGAGGTGACCTCGTCCAAGGCACATGGGAACTGGAGCCTTGGACAAGGTCACCTCGTCCAAGGCACAGAACTGGTTAATGATCTTTGTAGGTGGCACGCAGCCTTTCTAGAGAATGAACAGATGAAGGACAGAGATGGGAGAAATTGTCTCCTTCAGGTCCTTTAAGCAAATGGGAGATGCTTCTTCTGCACACACTGGTTGTGAGAAAACAGGGCTGATTGCAGAGGCCCCCTACATTTTCGCCCCCATTTTCCACCTTTTGCTGGTGTTTTCCTGACTCTGAGGGTGCCCTCGGTACTGCTAACCAGTCCCAGGGCCTGTGCTCTGTGTAAAATCAATATGCAAATTAGGCTAATTATATTTGCCTAAGTCAACCTACCTATAAGTCCCTAGTATATGATAGGGCATGTAGGTTTAGGGACCACAGCATAGGTAGTGCACCCATAAGTGCACTGCTGAGGTGCCCAGTGTCATTTTAAAGGCAGGCCTGCCTTGCTGGCTGCTTTTAAGTTAAAGTTATATGCAAATTCGACTTTGGAATTAAAAGTAGTTCCAAAGTCTTAAACTACCTTATTCTTACATATACATCACCCCTAAGGTGTGCCCTATGTGCCCCTAGGGCTGGATGCCATGTAACTATAAGCAGGGACCTTATCAAAATAGTTTTATAAGCCCTGGTGAGGTAAAACAGCCAAATTTGTTTTTCCCTCATTGTAGTGAATGGCCTTCATAGGTTAGAATGGGGAGACTTTATTTTAATTTTAAAAGCCCCCTTAAGTAATGGATACCAAGAGTTTGGTATCAAATTAATTGTTATAATAAATCCCACAACTTCCAGTTGTTGGATTTAATATAACTTGTTCAAGTAAAGAGTTTTAAACTTTACCTGAAAAGTTGCCGATTTCAGCCCTGCATTGTTTTTGCAGCTGTGTTCTGATTGGCCAGCCTCTGGCAGCCTGGCGAGGCTGCCTTGATGAGGTGTGAAGTGGCCTGGCTTCACACAAAGAGATGTGCCTGTGGGAGGGAATTTCCCCTCAGCAGATCATGAGGCAGGAAGGGGGAGGGCTGCCAAACTGGTCTTCAAAGGCAGAGAAGGACATTTGGAGCAACCCAGCAACACCTCCACATCCTGCAACCCCAGACAACTAGGTGCCCCCTTGATTAGATTAGGAGAGGGCAGGAGAGGGGTGTGTTTATGATTTTTAGCCACACCAGTGGGTGGGCTCAGCCAGATGTAACCTCCAAAAATCAGATTCAGCCATGATGGATTTTTGAAGAATGTTGCCTCCTGGGATTGATTTTTGCCACACTTCCCAGGAAGTGGTCATCACAGGGGGAAGGATCCTGCACCTGATTGGAGAATCAGGTCCCCTTGTTTTTCACTCAGGAGCATGGATATAACTGGCAGACCTGCACCCACACCTCAGTTCCCTACCACATCCCTACCAGGAAGAACTACAGAAGAAGAAGGACTGCCCTGCTGGACCCCTGGCTTGCACCTGGAACCTGCACTCAGAAGGACTGCACCAGCTGCACACTTGGGCTTCACCACAAGAAGGACTTTGCCTGGCTTCAACTGGTTCAATGAGGGACTCCCTGTTTGCTACAGGTAAAAAATTGCTAACCAGAGTCCCCTGCACCAACTCCTGAAGAAATCAACCAGCTGACCACTGCCCAGTGGCCAAAAAGGAGTTTGTGCCAGGTGCATTCTGGGAGTTGTAGTCAACACCCCCAAGGATCATCTCAGAGCTTCTGGACCCTTGGGGTGAGCTGTGGACCCCAAAAGAACCTTATAGGAACATCTTGGAGAAGCCCCAGAAGTTTGGAGAAGTTTCGAGTACTTTGAAAAAAAGATCCATATGAGGGACCGACCCGCCGCGGCAACTGTAGCCGGCTTGCCTCAACCGCAACCCGGCCTGATTTGCAGGTTCATCCCGGTAAAGAAAATCTCCGAAAAAGAGACTAAGTCCGAAGGTAAAAAGCTGACCGGGACCTCCCAGCCAGCATATCCGAGGAGGGCTCCAAGGACGTTGGATCAAGATCCAGGTTTACCCAGGTCAAACGATTTTCACCTCGAAAAAACGACTAAGTCTGAAGGTAAAAATCTCCACGAGGATTCCTGTGATGCGTATCCGGAGAAGATTTCTAGGAGGTCAGATTGGACTGGCAGGTTCGTCCCGCTGAAGAAAATCTTCAGAAAAGAGACTAGGGGCCAGATGTGGCAAAATATGCTTTTGCAAGTCTGAAATTGCGAGTCGGTGCGAAAAGCAAAAGCATATGCAGAATGGTGTGACACTGGTGGTAACTGCGAGTTGCTTTGCGACCGCATTCGCGGTCACAAAGCAAGTCTGGATTGCGATGCGAGTCGCAAATAGGAAGGGAACACCCCTTCCTATTTGCGAGTCGCATTCCCAAATTGCGAGTCGGTACTGACTCGCAATTTGGGAATGAGCATCGCGGGAGGCCGTTTGCATGGTACAAACTGCGTTTTTCGCACTTTGCGACATGCCAACGGCTTGCTGCATCTGGCCCTAAGTCTGAAGATAAACTTTTGACCAAGGCCTCCCGCGAGCTGTAGCCGAGCAGGGCTCCATCGTGGTCGGCCTTAAACTTTGACTTTGCCCCGGTCGAGGTGCAACCAGATGACCCGATTGGCGCTTTTTGTTTCTAGGCGCTAAAAAAATAATAATTCTTTAAAAATTCATATCTCCGGTTCCCCTTATCCGATTTTATTTGTTTTTATGCCATTTTAAAGATAAAAATATAATCTATTTTTATCAATTGGTTTTGGATTTTTAAACTATTTCCTGTGTTTTATTTAATTACTGTTTTGTGATATTTGAATGCTTTACACCTTGTCTCCTAAGTTAAGCCTTGTCGCTCATTGCCAAGCTTCCAAGGGTTGAGCTGGGTTTAATTTACTGAGACCTAACTGGACCTAAGTGGAGGTTAGTGGCGTATTGCTAAGTGTAGGTAGCTACCTGCCTTTACCAATAACCCATTTTCCAACACTGGTCAACTCCATACACGTGAATAGATGGGGCTGCATAGGTCAGAAGCCAAATAAATAAATGTTCTTTGATATTCCCATTTTTTGCAAAACTGTTCAATGATATTACATGAAGATTCTGCTGTGGCCTGCCTAGTCAGAGAAGTAGAGTTTGCTCTCAGACTCAGAAGGCTCATCTAGAAGTTCATCAGCTAACACATTTGAGTCTGACCAATCACCCTCATCCTCCTGATGTGCTATTTCAGTAACAGTTTAATATTTTGGTATGAAATGTTGGCTCATTTGTATCATAGTCAATCTTTCCATGTTTTAAGGTCAGAGACTGGTCCTTCTGACTGTGACAACTGTGCCAGTTGCACTGAAAACATGCTCAGAAGACACACTGGCTACTGGACAAGCCAGATACTTTGTCAGTCTGCTGAGTTCTGGCTATTGTCATATCTTCCTATACCAACAGCCCAATAGGTTTTGATCGAGGTAGAACTTTTTTGGGTCATCTAGAGGGTCTTGGACCATCCTCTGAATGGTCATTGGTGTTGCCACTTGAAAGACCTCTGTTGCCTTTGCCTCTGCACTTAACTTAAGCCCTGCTGTTTGAAACAAGGCCATTGCAGATATTGGGTCAGATTCTTCTGTTGCTTGAGTTGCTGGTGATGATGGTAATGGCTGTGACACAACAGCATTGTCCTCTATGTAGGGTGAAGGCTGCATGCTATAATTTCTGCCCAGGCCTCTAACACCCTGTTGCTTGAATGATAATTGACCTTAACAAACAAAAGATAAGAGGCATCTGGAAAAACAGGAATTGTTTTTAATTAAACATTATGACCAGAAGAGTAGTTACAGAGCCAGGGTCTGAGGACTGTCTCTCATTGTACATCTGATTGAAGCAAGTTTTTATACATTTCTATAAGAACAATAGAACCATAACAGACACTCTTTTATTGGCAAAAAATGAAAACAGTTGTCAAGGAGTTGTTAATACACTTCTAGATAGTGGATGAAGGTGGGACTCGACCTTGTGTGGACATAGAGTGGGCCAGCAAGTATGTGTCTAGACGTCCCGTATGAGGGGCGCATGGTCACTGCATGTGCTGTGTGTGCTGTGTCCTGATTGGCTAAATGTACCTAAATATATGTGACATTTAACTTTATGGTAGTTTGGGGAATGCATATATCCCTCTGGCCATGTGTTATTGAGTCCATTCTCCACGGACCATTGTAGTGTTACTGCCTATCTGTGGAATCTGATCTAGTTTTTCCTGTTTGTGCATTTGACCACCGGCTAGGTGTTACCCCACCTGAGACCTATCAGTCATTAGCCTCAGGCCTAGGTCTCAGAGCCTGTCTGACCACATACCTATGTGACGGGGTTGATGGAGAGTTCACAATGGAGGAATCTAATAATGATGATGTACTTCAATCATGTATATAAAGGCATTGATGTGTGCAGTGACATCAATTAATCCAATATTAACAACCTAGCCGTTCTTCTTCCAGATCTCTTGGTTGGTCAACAATCCGAGTCGTGTATTGTGAGACATCCCCTGCTGAAAAACGAATGAAAGTGACCAATGATTTTTTGTACCAGGGATCAAGTATTGTGACACAGATGTGCTCTTTCAAGGATATGTCCTCTCTTGGGAACCTTCTGTTAACAGCATAGTGAAGGATTAAGCTGTGAACTAACTCACATGCTTCTTCATTCACATTGGCAAACCTTTACAACACCTTTTTTAACTGGTCCTGTAGCAGATGCAACAACAAGATTGCTTGGGTCATCATACTGTCTACCTTGCTGATTTCCCATGTGAAAACCTCTAAACTAGTATTTGTTTCAGACATTTGACTAGATCCAATTTTTCCATCTCCATGGTCATGCTTTTTCTAGTTGCATCTCCTCCCCTTTGAATGAAATAGTTGGTGATGGCTCTTTACTGCTAATACAGGTGTTGTAACATGTAGTTGACTGAGTTTCAATGTGTTGGCAGCTGCTGTATGAGGGCTTTACCTGGTACTCTATTCTCACTCTAAATGATCCTCAAGTGCTTCTGGGCTTAAAACCGATGACTGAAATGAGTGCAGATTCTCTTCAAGTGGCCCGTATGTTGCTGTGTCTTATTTCCTGAAAAAGTCCTTCACAATCCGGTTGATGCAATGTACCAAACAAAGGGCCATGACATATTGACCATCTGCCATGACCTTGACTATATTATTGTCATTGTCGGTGGCAAGAAATCCAATTCTGAGACCTCTGGGTCAAAACCATGCAATCACCTTGCTGTTAATGTTTTCCAAGATATTTGCAGCTGTATGGGTTTTCACCATGGTGAACATCGCTAGTGTTGCATGCCACTGAACGCCCTTAAAAGTTTTTAGAGCACTGAGACCTGCAGATAGCTGTTGCCTAACCCCTCAAAAGAGATCTAGTGTGCAGTGATACACATGTAATTCCACTGATCCGCATGCCTGTCATCAGACGGATGATGTGAACAGCACTCTGGCAAAATAGGTCTGGCTAGAAACCTTCCATTTCGGGCAGATGGCTGCATCAAATTCTAAAAATCATACTCCTTCTACAAAAGAAAATTTGACGAGGTCCAGCTCTAACATTTTAGATAGCTTTTAGGTGTACAAAAGTGGCATTAGGTGTTTGCTTTTGTTGGACACCTCCTGCCTAAACATGCCTGTAATAGTAGGTTGGATATTTTTTCTTTTATGTTGCCACTAACACAGGAAACGTCAGGAGAGTAGCAGGAGGTGTTAGACTGTGCATCTTAAACCAGTAGTGACCGTATGCATTGGTGTCTGTATCTGAGTCTTGTGCCTTTTGGAGGTTGCTTAAGCGGGTGATGCTGGCACATTGCAGGTGACAGGAGTGCGTTGTGCAAAGCTGCCATCTTCATCTTCCTCATAACCTTCTTCTTCTATCACTGTGATACAAGCTGCTTCCACTCTCACCTCACCTCTACCACCATCAGCCATCTTTTTAAGGTGCTCCTCCTATCGGATTGTGTGATGTATTTTCTCCTGGGGCATTTGGCTTCCAATGCCATATTTGTAACCTTGCTCACCTCGACAAACACTTGCATGGCAAATCAACCATATTGCAATGTTATCCTCCTGTTTGTTATCGTAAAGAAGTCCCAAACTTGGGAGGATATATTTTTTAGTGTGCCTATGCCTGAAGAACTGGAAGTAGGTGGTGTGTTGTGTGCCTCGTTGCAGTGCACACATGGACTGAGGTAGTGGTGAATGCAGGTCTAAGCAGGGGCCTTACAAATATGGAAGCTAGTGGTGGAACCAAATTCCTCTGAACAGGTTGAAAAGGAGGGGTTATCTTGGTGTCCTCTGAGCTACCCTCCATACTGAAAACAATCACTGGCTCATCATCACTATTACTTTACATATTTCTAAGACTTTCAGGAACTCTCCTTTTCCCTTGTCTCTCATGGAGGATCTCAGACGTGACAGAAGTCCAGTAAATGTCCAGATCAATCAGAAGGAGGACTTAGAGAAGATGGTGGAATAACCTTTCTTTTTCTTGCTGGAGATCATGAAGTCAATGGTTTAAGAGCTAGATCTTGCTCAGCAGGAAGCTTAGCCCTGTTTTCTACTCCTAATTCAGGAAGAAATGTTGCTGGCTTGTTGTCCACTTTGCTTAGTTTCCTCCAGTGATTGGGTGCTTTGTGGCTGAGACACATCCCATTCAGACTCCCTGCTTGTCACCATGATTGAAGTGGGTGCCTCTCTAAGAGAAATAGGCTTAGGTTGGGGTGGTGCCATTGATGCAAGAGAGCTGCTCCAGGCTTTTTGCTGCCTGGAGGCGGGTGTGGCAGACACACCACATTTTCTTAAAAAGGTGGAGAGAGGCACACAAGTGGTGGCAATCTCCTCTTCCTTCTACTCCTCACTGGAAACTTTCTTGGGAGGACAGCCAGTCATCAAGACCATCTTGAAATTCTTAGTTCTGGCAGTTGGCACTTAGCTGCACAAGAGAAAGCAGAGGAGGACTCAGATGATGCCACTCAGCACCAGCTTTATGTCTGACAGCAATCTATGTGATGTCCCTTGTGCACCTAAAATCAAACCAACAAGAAAATCATTTAGTGAGACTTGATATTTATATAGTGTGAATACACATACTAATAATATAATTCAGCAAGGTCATCACAAATAAATACAATTGTGCATTAATTCCAATCAAAACCATATCACAATATTTCTAGATACAGATTTAAAAGTTTACTTTATGTGCCTTTTCGGCCTACAAGACACCTGTGGCAGGCAGGGGAAAATGGAATAATCCTAAAAAAAAAAAAATCCTGATGTGTGCCTATAGCAGGCAGGGGGTATAGGTGAAAACAAAATTATCTTTAAAAAAAAATGAATGCTATTGTGCACCTATGGCAGGCAGGCGGTGCAGGGGAAATTGGAAAAATTCTCAAAAAAAGTAATGCTGTTGTGAGCCTATAGTTTAATAGGGCTAAGCCTGGCAGGGGGTGTAGGGAAAATCAAATAATGCTAAAAAACAACTTTTGGTATCTCAGTGGGAACTATGAGGAATCCTATGGGAGTCAAGGAGATGCAGGAGAAAATGGAAAAAAGCATATAATAGACATTGCACATACATACTACAATCATCCAAAATAATAGAGAAGCATATTAATGGTCAACTATATAGATTCTTGGAGTCACAAGAGGGACTTCATCCCTCTCAGTCAGGATTCAGGAAAGGACACACCACTAAGTCAGCCCTGCTAGGAGTCACGGAACAACTTAGATGGCTCCTAGACATGGGTGAGACAGCAGCGCTGATATTACTTGATCTCAGCGTGGCATTCAACACTGTGGCATATACAACTCTCCTTGAAAGACTGCAGATTTAGGTTTGGAGGGAATGGCCCTTGCCTGGATGGCTTCTTTCCTACGGGATTGGTCATTTGAAGTATTTACAACATTGGCAGTGTCCTAGCTACACCCTCTTATGTCAGGAGTTCCTCAAGGATCATCCCTAAATCTGGTACTATTTAATATCTATGTATGTCCATTAGCAGACTTAGTGGAAAGTTGTGATGTCACGTTATTTTCATATGCAGAAGTCACTCAAATCATCTTTTCATTGTCGTCTGCACAGAGACATAACTTAGAAATCTTGATCTCTGGATTAAGACAAATTGTGGAGAGAATGGACAGACATTCACTTAAGCTTAAAGGAGGGAAGACAGAGGTCCTTGTATTAGGTAAGACCCCTGCCCTGTGGGGTCTTCAACACCGGCCAGAAGGTTTGGGTCTTTCTCCTATGCTGTACGCAAGACAAAAAATCTAGGAATCATTGTGGATGATAAACTGTATATGAAGCCACAGGCAACAAAACTAGCAGCTACATGCTTTGCCGCTTTAAAATGGCTTAGAAAAATCATCTGGCAGCTCCAAATGTGTGCCCAAAGGACAGTGATTCAGGCTTTAGTAATTTCTAGGCTGGATTAATGGAATGTTTTACATCTCAAAGTAGACAAAGTGGCCATTAAACAATTGTAAGCGGTCTAGAATTCAGCAGCTAGGATGTTGTTTAGGCTGTCAAAAACACCTCTGCTATAGGTCTCTTATGGGAATTACATTGGTTACACATAGAGAAAAGAATTTAATTGAAAACCCTATGCTGTGTGCAAAAAGCTAAAGGAGGATGGGCCCAAAATACATACATGAATTAATAAAAGCAAATAAACCTCCTCTGACATTACAGTCCACTGTACAAGCTTTATGTGTGGTTCCTTAATTAAAATGCATACGCATGGGAGGGTGATCCTTTGCATTATTAGGGCCAAAATTATGCAATAGGCTGCCAAATTCCCTCAGAAATTGTTCATCACTAAAAAAAATTCAAAAGAAGCTCAAGTTATGGCTGTTTTAAAGTAGTTGTTTTAGAGATACCTAGTTTGATGCAGCATCGGGAAACCCTATGAGGCAGCCGAGTGCTTCACAAATCACCATAATAATAATAATAATAATAATAATAATAATAATAATGATGATGATAATCCTAAAGCACATTAAACATGGAAAAAAGATAAAATAAACAAAAAACAAAAGGCATATGTTTCTTCCATCAATGTCCCTAGAACATGGCCTTGAAAACTGGAAGAAAATGATTTAATACACTGGCTGGTTATACAAAATGGTCACTGGCCCACGTTCAAGCAGCAACAAGCAAGAAGGCCTGGGCAACAAAGAACACATGCAGGCCTATGCCAAAAGCACACTGACTACTACAAAATGACCACTGACCACATGTTCAAACAATAACAAGCAAGGAGGCATGCAAAAGATAAATACACATACAGGTCTATGGACACTGACCACACAAATGGCTACCAGCCACATGGCATGAATAACAAAGACAAAATGATGGCCTAAATGCAAACACTAACACAGACACATACTGACCAATCAAAAAAATGATCACTTGGCCAGCAAACAAAGGAGGCATGGTAAACAAAGAAGAATATACTACCATTAATTCAGCAATGCGAAAAACTAAATTTAAGTCAGCTATAAAAATTCACCAACAGCACACATTTTCCCAAGGCATAAACAGTTACCTCACCAAAATGTGCTTTAACACCTTGCAGAAAAATGTGAAATAAAAAATACATTTTGCATTTAATCCAAGTAACAAAAAAGCAGTGTTTTATGTACCCAATGCCTAGTACTGGCTGAATAGCCCATTGGCAGACTAGGCCACCTGGTAAAATTAATAGTGCACATTTTACCAATTTGGACAAAAAGTACATACCTGTGAAAATGATTTCTGTTATAAGAATGAAAAAAATGAATGCAAGAAATAGAACCTTATTGCAACTCCAGGCCAGACCAACAATCAAATTTAAAGATTCTATAAAAAAAAAGCTAAAAAGTTACAAATATATACTGGTGCATGCTCTCTATCAAACAACCCCCTTATCCATAAGTTGTTTAACATACTTGATTGCTATGTCACAAAACAAAGTACTTAAAATCCAATGGTAGATGCAGCAGCAGACATTCCAGAGTGATTATTTCACCTCAAAATCCAAAAGAAAAGTGCCTCTGGAAAAAGAAGTTGGACTCTCTGTGGCACCTCCTTCCTAATAAAAAAGGTAAAATAAAAAATTGTGTTTCAGGCTAAAATAAACTACCGGAACTGATTTAACTTCTTCTCAAATAGAAAATCTTCTCATGAAGCAGCCCCAGCCACCTGTGACAGCCTGTGTCAACAAAATGGCCCCGGAAGGCTCCCTGCTGAGTGGAAATCGCACCAGGGACCAGCAAATCTTGCCTGCGCTTGCAAGCTCGCTTGATGGAGCCTCCTGTTGTTCCCTTTGTCATAAAGTTGCTGGAATGGGAGCACAATTGGCCTTTCAAGGGAACTCCATGTTGCAAGAATAACACAGAGTGCCAAATTCTGCCAATTCTACAAGTGAAATTAAAATTCATCCCGGGCATAGCTATAACTTGTGCCCCCACCAAGCGCTGCTTTTGACCTCACATATTAATTCACTCATTACATGTCGTTTGGCATCCTTTATGACATCACTGATGACATCTCAAATTACATCATTGATAACATCACTGATGGTATCACTGATGATACCATCCAATAAGGGTGTTAGCTTGTTTCATAGTTGACATAGTAATGGGTAACTATCCCTGGAGCTGTAACTTATTTAAAAAGAAAGGGGGATCCCTCCCTGAGGCTTTTTGGCCTCTGAGGTGCCTATCCCATGGTACCAGGGGTGGGTACCCTGGTGCTCACCTGGGGCACACACAAACCAGATGTTTGGGCTGTACGGTGACCCCAGGGCCCTGCAGCACCAACCAGCTCCCAACAGCAGCAGCACGAGATGCACATAATGTGGGAGCTGGCATTGCTCGCCCTTTAAAAGTAGTTTTGGCCCTTGGGGATGGAGTCTCCGGGACCTACAGGGGCTCTGGGAGGGGGTGCCATGCATACCCCTCTCAATTTTTTTAACCATTTGGTCCTAGGGGATGGCTGCCCAATGGCCTTTAAGGGCTTGGGAGAGGGCAACTTGGCCCCCTCCCTTTTTTAAAAAAGTTATCTGCCCTGGAGAATGGGGATCCCCAAGCCCAGGAAGGCTCAGAATGTGGCCCCACTCACCATATTATTGCATTTCCAACCTCAGGAGATAGGATCACTCCCAGGGGCCCCAAATGGACTCAAGAGGGAGCCTGACTGAAGTGCCATCCCTATATTATGAAATGAATGGTAGGCAGCATTTGTTTTTTGCTGTGATCCTACAGGACTTCCAGAGGATTGCAGAAAGGGTTGGCATTTTTTTATTTTGGCCCCAGGGATGTCCCTCTGGGTCCCCCCAGAGGGTCCAGGGGACAGGGTATATATTGTTTTAAAAAACTTCAGGACAGAGAACTAGGCCCCCTAGTCCTGCAATGACTGCCACCAACATTTTTGTCTTGTTGCTGGCAGCCAACCAGAGCACTCACTCCCATGGGAGACTCACTCCCATCGGAGTGAATTGGCCCAAGGGAAAAAAGGTGCCTGGGCCAACTAAACCACTCTATTTGTTAACATTGGGATTGAGAGTCTCTCGCAAGAGAACCTCAAGCCCAACCATTCAGATATACAATATTTTTGTATCCTTAGCGAACCTTTTGAGCTTTCATTTCTCAGAAACTACTGAACAGATATTCACCAAATCCTCGAAAAGCACAATCTGCATAGCAAGAACTACCTTCCTGCCAAATTCGGTGTAACTCCATTCAGCACTTCTAACTGTAGCGCTGCTTAAATAAGTAAACCAAAAAACGCCTTATCCAGGGAGAAGCTGGCCTAACTACAGCTACCCAGTGGTGACCACCACTGGGGATCTATATTTAGGAATATGTTTCCATCCATAGGAAATTTATGTTTTTTGTTTGTTAATAACTTTGGCACCAGTTGACAAATCTTCTCAAAGCTTTCTCAAAAAAGGTCTCATCCTGGAAAGTTTTGGGTGATCAGTTAAGTGGAGGCAGAGAAAATGAGTGGGCCCCAAAACATGTTTCCCCATGTCCTTGCTATGCATTGCTAACTGGTGAATTTCAAAGGTTTTGTTTGTTTAAAACAGTGTGTTTTAATGACATTTTCACCTAACTATAATGTCCTTTTAACCTTGATTTTTTTCAGTGAATATATACAATGTAGTACAGTTGTCAAGCACCTCTTATGTGCATTCTCCAGAGATGTAAAGCCTTTCACCAAGAGGGGACAGCAATTGGTAATCACCTGCAGACTTTTCTGCGTTGAGAGGAGCTTGGCACATCAGATAAAGATTAAAGGGTGAGACATTAATCCTGACTCTACCTTAAAATGAAGTGCCTAATTTATCCATGGGACCCAAGATTCTTTGTCAAGAGGATAGAGCCACTTGACGAAAGATCACAGGGATATTATAGCTAGGTTCAGATTTTACTTATACAAAACCACAGAACTTCAGCTTTTATAGTTAGAGTTATTTCATGTAACTCTAACTTGTGCCCCAAAGTAATTATAACTCGTCATGCATAGTTTTTCATCAATAATTTTACTGCAAATGTTACAGTTATATTATCAATGATATCATAGAAGATGTCATGAGTGGTGTAATATCTGGGATAATTAGCAGTGAATGGCGAAGGCTCAAGTTATAATTACCTCAGGGCACAAGTTATAGTTCTAGAAGGAGCAGATACAGCACACCAGAGCATGGAGGGCAGAAGGGAGTGGCAGCAACATGGACCATGGAGGACAGGAGGGAGGGAATAGAGACATGGAACTCAGACAGGCAGGGTAGAGGTGGCAGGGACAGGGACAGGCATCTGACCATGCTAGGCCAGTCAGTCAGTCAAACCATAAGACCAAATAAAACACAAAGAAATACAACAAAATAGAATACGACATCATGTAAATTAATGCACAGCTACTAATAAGCAGCAATATCCATACATCACACAAATGAGTCCGGTATAGCCCATGCAGTTGAATACTAAATCTAAGCTCATGGATCTCCTTGAATGGATTTCATCCTGGAGAAATAAAAACATATGTCAGCAAATTTCATCTTCAGTCAACCCCAATAAAAAATAGTAAACATCAAGGCAACTACAGACATTCCTGTGCTTCAGGAGTGGCGTGAGGTATCTTTGGTATACATCGAGTAAAAATCACAAGAGAAAAGAAAATGAATCATGCTTTGTCTTTGCAAATTGTGGCAGGGACATGAATTACAACCAAGATTTGGTTGGTAACCTATAGGAAAACTGAGGGAATACTTCATAATGCCTGCCCGAAACCTCAACAGTAAAGATCTTCACCAGCTCACATTATTGTTCCACAAGTAGTTAGAACAAATGGCCCCCCAAATTTAGGAGTAACTAATTTATTATGCTACACTTTGACCCTTCTACCAGCAACCTTTCTTCTTTAGCACACTACAACAGCATCTCTTTAACATGTCCTCTAGTAATAGACACACCCTGATTTCCGTCTGGGACACACTTGGCTAAACCAAATGCAGCCAAACCATTCTCAACATAAGATAGCATTGACATAGAAAGGCCCCTGTCACATGCCAGGCAATCTGATGGTCAATACTATTTAATCAGTGCTCCAAACAGCCAGCCACAAGAACACTGGCCTGGTACCAATCACTCAAATACCTTACTCTAAGCTCATTATGACATCTTCCTCCCTTTGTAGGTTTCTCAGGTCCCCCAGATCACAAATTCCTACCCCATAAGTTGCTATTTCAGCACACTGGGTAGAATATATTTTCAAGAGGGATTGTAGTTGCTTTTCACCTTTAGGAGACGGGAGAGACAGCAGAGAACCCACAGCCCTAGAGAGCTTAATCCTGCTATCTACCATGTGCTTGGCCCAGGAACCAGAAGAGCTGACGTTCACTTCCAAGTAAGAGAAAGTGTTTGTGCTGGATAATACATTATTGTCCACACTGAAAAACAGAGGCTTCTTGCGCTTGCACCCACATCATTAAAAACAACTTCATAACATTAGTGTGTGAATCTAAATTTGACATAAAATCAACAAAAGTATGCACCAAATGATGCAGGGCATTGGGAGTTCCTGCAATTAAAACCAAATCATCAGCTAGAGTAATACAGAAAGAGGTACACCCTTCACCCTAACATGTCAGAGGTGCACCGACTGAGCTCCGTGCTAAATTCATTTATATATAAAATAAAAAGGAGAGGGGCAAAGACAATCCCCTGCTGTAACTCTGACTACTACTGAATTTATTTGTAAGTTCACTGTTTCTCCCATACCTCACTCTAGTATTGGTACCTGTATGATGGGTGATCAACATGTGGACAAGAGCAGGGTCCATTTTCAGATTCATTAATATTTGCCACAGCTTTCCACAATTCAAACAGGCAAATGCCATTGGAAAGTCCATGAACACAAGGCAAAATCCAGATTTATTGGCCAATGTGGACTTACCAATGATCACATTTAAATTGAGACATTGATCAAATGTGCCAAGGCCACTTCTAAATCCATACTGGTACATATTTATCAACTTATTAACAGAGGCCCATTCTACTATCCTAATGTATAATACACTACCCAGACTTTTTGCAGAAATGTCAATCAAGGAAATAGGTCTGTAGCATTTAGGGTCTGCTCTAATGACCTTTTTAAAAATTGGGACAATTGTTGAACTTAGCCAAGAACGAAGAACCATCACCGATACAGACAATTGTAAACATTTGCCAGCAACGGGGCCCCAAGGTCTGTATTAAAATTAATTATGTCTATTTGGACACCATCAGGGCCTGGTGCTTTCCCACCCACCCTCTCCTGGATAGCCAAGTCTACTTATCACAGGGAAAATGATAATAACAAAGGCAAGAAATCATCCCCTGACCCTTATAGAGGCAAGTCTACATTGTCGGCATGATATATTTTAGTAAAGGGTTCCTCCCAAACTACCCCCTTTATGTGGCAATCAATCGAAGATATTTTAAAGTCCAAAGAATGCAAGTGGAAGATGGCCCTCCAGAATGATTACTGTCCTCAGTACAGGCCCCATAAGATCCCACTAATTGCTAATCACTTCTCTCCTGTACCTACCTTTAGCAATTTTATACGCTTTGCTCGGTGCTGCCACTAGAATACGATCATGCGGCCTAGAAATTAAAGCCCTGCGCATAGCTCGGTTCGACCTAAAACAATCTCGGTCGAACCACCGGAGACACCCTGAATCTATTTTGAAATGGAAGATCTAATCCTTTCAGATAAGTCAACAAAGGTACTAGCAATTTTACTAGCATCTCCCGTACACAGTTGAAGGCACTCCAGGACCTTCTGTAAGTTATCAGCAATGAGTCCATCAAGAATATTAAGTGGATCACCTAACTTCCACCGCAACCTAAGGTTATCTTTTGAAGGGTTTAAGTTCACCAAACTTGTTGCTTCCTGATAAGTCCCCCTAGATGTAATTTTTAATGTTATTTCATTTGCATTATGATCTTCGTACTCAGTTTCAATAATTCCCCCATAAGATAGCAAGTCCATCAGATTATGTGAAATAAAAATATAATCAATAATTGAGGAACTACGGCTACCTTAATGGGTTAACAAGGACTGCTGGTGACTCCAGTCTCCTCCATTACATTATACAAGTCTGCTAAGATAACCATGGCCATCAATCCCTTACTGCGCTCAAGGGACCTACTAGATACTGGTGCAGCTCCCTCAATGTCTAGGTACAGGAGTCAAGCATCAATCAATCCCCCCAAAGACAGAAATATAATTGCTCTCCCTGCTGAATCTTCTCATCAGCTAAAGTAGAAATATACAGAAAGAGGGGAAAAAGCAGTACCATAAAAAATAATAAAAATTATTGTTTTTGCGCCTCTGAGGTTGACAGCTCAAATATCAGATCGCAAATTACTTAACTCCCCCAAAGACAGATTGGCCCATATTGATAAACATCTAGCAGCCCTGCCAGACCGGGAGGATAACACTGGCACACTGAAACATTAGTAACCATCAAACATAATCTAATTGACTTCCTATGTTTCCTGCAACATAACGATGTCATACGATCCAATAAACGTCTGCCAATCCGGTAACACTATCTTCGTGCACAAACCTGCGATGTTCCAACTCAATATTTTCAAACCACTACCTTTAGTTTGAGAAGTTCTAGGCACAAGGGTGCAACCACAGCTCCCTTGCACTTGGTCAGGACAAACAGGTAGTGCAATGTCTGGGGGTAAAATTACTCAAGGAGACCTGCTGACAGTACAATCACTTGAGCTTCTCACTATGGTCTCTCCCTTTGCTTCTTGTAGACCCAAGACACTGAAGCACCAATCAAACAGTCTGCCCATTGACATGCCCCCGGTTGCAAGAGCGGCAGTCAGTCCACATCATCACAACCCATCAGTGGGACAAACCTACTATAGCATGTCACAACCCTGTCAGCCAGTCGTAACATGCCGGAGCCGCTATCTGACAAGCTTGGACAGGGGGTCTGTAAAAGTAACCCAAAGGCAATGCCCTGGTCTTGGAATTCACTAGAGAGCTTGGTGAGTGGGCACCCAACAGATGATGGGTGCCTGAAATGAGTTATCATGCAGTCCCCATCTATATTTTTTTGTGATAACCCGATCCACCTTACTCTTCACACCATAAGAATATTGTTACTAACCACAGAATTGAAATGCTTGTGTGTGCTTAACCAGCTCATAACCTTATTGCGGGTGCTGTTCCATGACTCATCTGGATTAGCTTGCAATGAGGGTACACCTGCCAATACTAACATGTAACAGCAGAATGCTGGCGGTAAATTCAATATACACGAGCTAGGAGCAGAACCTGACTCAGCAGAAATGGGAAGACAAGATTGAGAGGTTTGGGAGGATTGGGAAGATTTGGACATCATTGGCTGCAAGGTAATATTCACTTGGGATACAGGCCCTCCACAGAAGTAGAAACCACAGGTAACTAGCAAACCAAGAGGTTAGGTGTATTTACCTTTTTAACAAGGCTAAAGGTGGCAAGTACAGACTCAGATTGCTCACTGGGGACATTAACACGGTAGCTATAGCTAGATGATTCTCAATTTTGTCGAGACATTCTCTAATTGCCTACAAATAGGGGTCTAAAATTTTAGCTAGGTTACCATACAAATCCTCCTCAAGGACATCAGCTGCCAGGGTGGTTCATGTACAAGACAACTTTTTTGATGCTTTCACAGGGCCCTTTGCCTTGGCCTTCACCCGTGAAAATCGCTTGGCCTGTGCTGGTGAAATCATTTGTGCTGGTGCCCCTACAGGCACAGTCGATAAATAAATGAGTGAATTAGCCCATGGCTGCCCTTCCCCTGTAGCAAGCCTTGATCAGAATCAGCAGACCACCCACACTCCTGGGCCATGGGTACTAATGAAGGTGACATAGTCTCTCTAGTACTTGAAATAATTTCTGGCATACAATTAATTAGAGAGTTTGGTGACATTATTAAGCAATTAGAGTATTACCAGTTCCTTCCCCCAGCCCAATGACAACCGTTGCTTGATGAGGGCAATTTTATTGCTTACTATTGCCACTGCACGCACTAGCATTAAGCCAATAGTCACAGGTTTCTGAGGGGGGCAGGACCTGGACAGCCCATACCTTTGTACTTTCCCATGACCGCAATTAGAGCTCAAAAGAAAATCTCAAGGGTGCCCCACCTTCACTACCCTGGTCCTTAATGCCAAATATTGTCCTCTGGAGCAAATTAAAGAGAGGGCCCCAGCACAACCACAAACACGTGGAGATGCGCATGCCTGGGTGCTGTGGAAAACTTAGGGTAATTAAGTACTGGGCCTCCAGGTGCGCTGGCATCATTGGCAGCCTCCTTTCCACATTCCGTGATGGGTGATGTGGTCCCCACATCAGGATAGCCTCATGAAGGTACCTGCCCTGCGGAAGCCCAGCAAAATCAAGTACTGCACCTCCAGGTGTGCTGGCGTCATTGGCCGCCACCTTGCTGCAATCCATGTTGGGGAATGTGGTCCCCACCTCTGGATAGCCTCACAGAGTAACCCACTCTGCAGGGAGCCCAGGGCGATACAGTACTGCGCCTCGAGGTGCACTGGCATCGTTGGCAGCCTCCTTGTCTCAATCTGTGATGGGAGATGTGGTAGCCACCTCAGGATATCCTCACAAAGTCACCATGTTAGGCAGGTGGGAGGGGCAGTGGCAACTCAACAGAACACAGGGAGTAGATAGGAGGGGGAGTGACACGTCCATGGAACATGGTTGGCAAAAAGGAGGAACCAGGGGCATGCACAGAAACATTGGAGGGCAAGGGAAGGATGGTAGGAGCAGCAAGCTAAGCACAGAAGGTAGACAGGAGGGTAAAGATGGGGCAAAGAAGTGGGCAATGGAGGGCAGGAGGAGTGGGCAGAGACATCAAGGTAAAGGTTTTTCTTGCTTGTGTGCTTTTAGGTGCACAAAAGAAAAATGGACATCACCCACAGTATTGGCAAACAGAAGGCCTGTACACAAAACATGTGACGTCAGACCTCCGATCTCATCAGATTGTGTGTTTGTGCCAATGCCAACTGACAACTATAAGATGGCACCAAAGCGAAGAAAGTGGCCATCTCCTGGTCACTTTTCTCTTGGATTTTGAGGTTGAATGATCACTTTCTTTGGCTGCGGAATACATTCATTTGGATTTAAGGACTTTGTTTTTGTGGTATCACACAAGTAAATTCAAAAACTATTGTATAAGGGTGTTGTTTGTGTGCTTGGGAATGCACCTATATTTCTTTGTACTTTTATTTGATTTTGAAAATTCAGTGTGGTGGTGACCTGGAGTTTCAGTAGGGATCTAGGTTTTTTTTGTATTTCATTTTTTACCTTTTGTGAAGGAAATATTTGCACAGTTCATTACCTTTTCTCCACATGTGTTACATTTGCAATATTCATTTATTTTAATCTATTAGTGTTCTAACGGGCCATCCAGCCAGTAGGCCCAGTACCAGTCACCAGTGCATGAAACAAATGTTTGTTTGGTATATGTTTTTTTAAAACATCATTAAGAGCAGGGATGACATTGAATTACATTAAAAATGTTGGCTATTGTGTTATAATAGTTATAGTTATAATTAGGACTAAGTTTCCATAGATGGATAGTTTTTTGTTTTGCCTATAACTTTGGCACTGCTTGACAAATCTTTACAAACTTTTCAAAACTTATACTTTGGTCAGTTCAGCTCCTGTCTTAAAAGTTTTGGGGTGATCTGCCAAGCAGGGGCCGATAAAAAGGGGGAGTCCCAAGACACATTTTCCCCATTCATTTGCCCAATGGACCTTTAGGCACGCCTACAGCCTGAACCACTGAACGGAATTATACCAAATTTGGCACAAAGCTAGATTGTGTTCCACAGATTATGCTTTTTGTGGTTTGAAGCAAATCTGTCTACAGATCCATCTGTCTCAGTGCTTATATCTGATTGACTGCCAACATTTCAACAAGGATGCGTTCGTAGCCATCTTGTGGCTCAGATTCAGCTGAGGCCCAGAAATATAAGCCAAAGAAAAAGAAAAGGGCCCAAGGTAGAGTTACTTTGACCCCTTAGCCCTGGTGCTGGGGTCCCTCAGAGAGCTACAAAGCATTTACAACAACAACAAAAAACGACAGATGGATCAGTGGATTTTTCAGAGACTTTTTTTTTTTAAAACAGTCTCCCGCGCTTTCTATTTTGTTTGCCCCCGGGTGGGAAAGGTCCCAGGGGCATTTAGGGTTTCATAGAAGAGAGGACCCTCCACTCCTTGTGCTTTAATAAGCCCCAGGCACCAGCACCTCCCTGGGGTGATTGAAGTATTGTGAGCAGGGACACCACCACCCTCAAGCCAAATGCTTTCTTACATTGGGAGAATCCCTAAGGCCTTCCCCACCTCCCTGGGGTGAATAGAGAAATATGAGGGGGGCCAAACAGCCCCCTCACCCCGGGGACCACCATACCCCAGGCAAAATGATTTTTTAAAGTGAGGGAGGCCCTATGGCCTCCTCCACGGCCCCGGACCACCACCTCTCTGGGGGCAAATATAGAAATATGAACAGGGGGCCGCAGGGCCCACCATACCCTGGGGACCACTAACCCCATGGCATTTAATTTAAGAAATTAGGTGCAGGGGGCTGCTCTGGCCCATCCTCAGCCCCGGGGTCCACCGCCTCCCTTGGGCAAATGCAAGATCATGTAAATAGGGTCCATTTTGGACAACGTTAGCACCGGGATCACTACCTCTCTGGAATTGTACATGTTGGAGGGAGGCCACGCGACACCTCTCGAGGAGCCTTTGATAGCCCTGGGGACTGCCACCCCCCAGGGCCGGCTCCTGCTATGTCCCAGGGTGCCCACCCTTGGGATGTAGCTGTTTGTTGTGGCTTGGCTGCAGCATTGAAGCTACAGCCAACCAAAGCAAACACTTTGGTTTTTAACAGTGGGACCTGTGAAACAGGTCGCACTTTAAAAAAACAAAGCTTTCCTCTCTTCCCCTGCACGCAAGCAGGGGGCAGAGATGAAATGCTTCAGCAAACAGGGAACTGCTGTTAAATCAGCTCTGTGCTTGCTGAAACAATGGCACCGCAGGGAAGGCCTTGAGGCTTCCCCCACAGTGCCAGATAGCACATAAAGGGCTTGTCAAACATTGAAAAAAAAAAAAAATGTATTTAAACACAAATATGTACGGACCACAGCGGGGCCTTTGAGGGCTTCCCCGCGGTCCCGGATAGCCCATGAAGGGCTAAAAAAATATATAAAGAAAAAAAAGAGAATAGCTTAAGTGTGAAGGGCGCAGATCTTCACGTTGAGGGTTCGAGTCCAGCTGGACTTGTTTCCCCTCTTTTTCTTTTTTTTACTACAAATATTTAAGGTTCATACTGAAAGGTAATCTTACTTTTTTTAAATGACAAATACATTTTCTTTTTAATTTGTCCCGAAACATCTCATTCTAAGTATGTCATACATCAAAGCCTAAAAAAACTCTCTATCTCTCCCCCTCACTATCTTTTCTCTCTATCACTTTCAATCTTTTACCCACCCACGCACCCACTCAGACACTAATGCACCTACTCACACACTGACTCAGACACTCATGCACCTGCTTACATACCCACTCAGACCCTAATGCACTCACTTACAGCCCAGTCAGACCCTCACGCACCCACTCAAAAACCCACTCAGACAGTTACACACCCACTCACACAACGACTCAGATTGTCACACACCCACTCGCAGATCCACTGACACCCTCAGGCACCCACTCACAGAGCAGCACACATACTGACACACCCAGTAAAACACTGATGTATGCACTCTCACACCCAGACAAACACTATGACAGTCACTCTCACCTTCAGATATACCCTTTCATACCCATTCTTATACCCAGAGAGGCTTTGGCCAACTGCTGCCTTGCACAGCCAAAGGGCCATGCACAGCATGGGGTTGGGTGGTTAGGGGGGGTTGGCCGCAGGATCTGGCTTAAGGCCAGCCCTTGTGGTCAACCACTACTGCGCAAGGGTGAAGGCCATACGTGGTGCATGATGTGGTGCTTATAGGGGGTTTGCCTAAGGGCCTGACTGAAGGAATAACTGGTGTGGTTTGATGAATCTTCACAAAAATTTCCAAAACAAGACAAAGCTCATTTCACCATCTGTATGGAAAGTTACAGGGTTATCCGTTAAGCAGGGGCAGAGAAAAGGGGGGGAGGTCCCAGAATGCTGTTTCCGCATGCATTTTTTCCATAGGGATTTTGAACAGGAATAGCACCCAAACTACTGGCAGAAAAGTTGCTTTTGGTCCAGAAAGAACACTTTTTGTTATTTGGTATAAATCTGTTCATTAGTTTTTTCAATAATGAAGAAAAAACTAAGGCCCTCATTATGACATTGGCAGTAAATGCTGCTTACTGCAGTGGTGTACGGCCGGCAACATACTGTCGCGTTGGCGAACATCCATTCACCATATTATGAGACGCACACACCAGACCGATAGAATACTGCAACAAACAAATATCCACCAGCCCAAAGTTCTGTGTTAAAGTGTCGGTACGAACACCAATACCATCACGCCAACAAAACAACCCCCACCACATTATGACCTATGAATCACCATGGCAGACATTCAATGGCGGAAAACCACTGGTGGTACACATCAGCGCACTCAGAATGGCCACCCAAATACAAAACAACACATCATTGGCCAAAATGAAAATCACACACCTGACATTCATAAACACACCACACACACCCACCCACAGCACTATAAAACACACACTATCATTACCCACAAACCTTTATGAACCTTTAAAATTGCCACGAGACAGACATGAAAATCTCAGAGACAACTCCATACACAAACCACAAACACCCAATCATCCGTTACGCACCTTACATCCCACACCCCCACCACATTACTCAACACACTCTGCACAACACACACCACACAACACCCATGTCCACACTAAGGCACCCCCGTTTCACAGATGAGGAGTTCCGGGTCATGGTGGAGGAAATAGTCAGGATAGAGCCACAGCTGTCTGGATCACAGATAGAGCAAATATCCATTGCAAGGAAGATGGAGCTATGGCGGAGGATCGTGGACAGGGTGAACGCTGTGGGACAGCATTCAAGAACAAGGGACAACATCAGGAAGAGGTGGAATGTCCTACGGGAAAGGTACGTTCCGTGGCAGCAAGGTACCAGCTCGCCATCCAGAGGACTGGTGGTGGACCCCCACCTCCTCCCCCACAGCTCACAGCATGGGAGGAGCAAGTCTTGGCAATCCTGAGGGACTCACTGGAGTAGCCGGAAGACTGGACACAGGTGAGTCAATATTTACTACTTATCACCCCCAATACCTGCATGCCATCTCACCCTGACTCCTATCTCTCCACTACATCCCACACAGTGCACTTACACATATGACTAACCCGAATGCCAACCCCTGCATGCTATACCAATGCATATACAGCACTCCCAGTCCTGCATTTACACCCATCACAAAAGCATGCACAGTGTAGAGAACTAACAATCACATAATACATCACCACACAAAAACAAAAGTGGCAGGGAAACAGCAATGATAGAGGGGAAGCTAGGGATGTACAATATGTCACAAACATGAAGCATAATACATCACTTACATCCCCACAGGTGCTCCAGCCAATCCCAGCAACGAGGAGGTGCCACAACTATCCAGTCCCTCAACAGAAGATGCCCCCAGTGATGACAGTAACTCTGGAATTCAGGACCTGGATGAACTACCTGGCCCATCAGGGACTACTGGTCAGCCGGCCACCCCAGCCCACTCATAGTCCACCACAGAGCCTCCCCCATCAGTATCCAACACCACAGCACACACCCAACGTCCCCGCACCTCTGTCCCCAGGACAGGACAATCAGCAGTGTGCCCACCTGTACAGGGAACTAGTCCACACCTCACCCCCAAGACAATAAGGTACCTGGGGCCATTGGCAGTGGCACACCATTCAGGGGACAAAGGCACAGGGGAACAGGGACACTGGGAAGACAGCTGTGCACCAGGGGGAGGACAGGCCCAGGGAACCGACTCTCCAGGAGGCACTCACTAATGTCCTGGGGCTTACCAATGATCCCAGGACAAGATGGGTCAGACCTTTACCAACATGCAGGAGAACAAGCGGCATCAGGAGATCAGGGAAGATTTGCAGGCCCTCAACACCACCATGGTCTCCATAGTATGTGTGCTGGCAGATATGGCCAACATCATGAGGGAATGGACAGCACACCAGCCGGCCCCAGCACTAGCCAGTCTACTGACCAGAACTCCACTTCTACTGCAGCTGGTGGACAGGAGGCCCTACCACAGGACCCACAGACCACCAGCACCCCACCCCCTGCAGAAGGTGAACCACTCTGAAAATAAATTCCCTGTGACCCAGAGAGAAGCCAGACACACTTGCCAAGACCAAGACCACCGCCAGGAAATGGGACTCTCCTCATTGTCACCCTCGTGTCCCACCCTGTCACCTTGTCCACTCTGAACTGCTTTTGCTCCCCTTCCTATGGCCCCTTGGACACTGGACCTGTGCTACAAACAGAATGGACCAATATCCTGGACTTACCTCTACCATTACCCCATTCCATTGCACCTTACCATCTATAATTAGCACTACAATAAACACCCTTGAACACAAGATGAGTGATAGTGTTTTATGTTATGAAAATGTGCAATTATGGAAACAGTCACATCTAGTGCAAATGATCTGAACACTGTGATAGCATACAAATGAAGATCTGTAGCTGTCTGTAGTCATCACATCAGTACACAGTTGTTATAACACCAACATCTGCAAAATCAGAAGGCAAAGGTGACAGTCAGTTGAGATGCAAAGGAAGTGAATGCCATCCTGCTTTAGCCACACAGAAAATATCAATAATCAGAGCAATGGTCAGTTACACTGTCTCACCTGTGTGTCATAGGAAGTATTGACCTATAACTGATCTTCTGTTGTCCACATCCTCATCCTCTGCCTCCTCATCCTCACTGTCCTCAGGGTCCACTGCTGCCACAGGGGCATTTCCAATATCCTCGTCCTGCAGATAAGGCACATGTCATCTGAGAGCCAGGTTGTGCAACATGGAACATGCTACTGCTATCTGGCACACCTTCTCAGGTGAGTAGCACAGGAATCCACCTGTCAGATGGAGTCACCTGAACCTAGCCTTCAGGAGACCAAAGGTCCTTTCAATAGTTCTTCTGGTTCACCCATGTGCATCATTATACCAATTCTCAGCACCTGCCTGGCATTCCTCACAGGGATCAGGAGCCACGATATGTTTGGGCAGCCAGAGTCACCTGCAAGTACTGAGGGTCAAACATTAGCCTTACACAATAGTATGGGGTTAACTCCTGATGGCATACACTGATATGCATTGGGTGGGGACTCAGGCTCACCTATTAGCCACACCCTGTGCCTCTGTAGTTGTGCCATCACATTTGGGATGCTGCTATTCCTCAGGACAAAGGTGTCATGCACTGACCCAGGATATTTGGCATTGACGTGGGAGATGTACTGGTCAGCCAGGCACACCATTTGCACATTGAGGGAGTGAAAACTCTACTGATTCCTCAACACCTGTTCATTGTGGCAGGGGGGACAAACACTTTATGTGTTCCAGCAATCGCCCCAATAATATTAGGTATATGTCCCATTGCATAGAATTCTGCATTCACAGTGGCCAAATCTTATACCTGGGGGAAAGCAATGTAGCTGCACATGTGTCTGACCAAGGCAGACAAAACCTTTGCCAGCACGATTGAGAGGGGGGATCCCAGTGGGATGACGGATAGCTGATATTAGATCAGGCTCCAACTGAGCACACAGGTCTGTTATTGTGGCCCTGTCCAGTCCATAGGTCAATATTATGTGCCTGTCCTCCAGTGTAGCCAATTCCACTAGGGGTCTGTACATGGGGTCTTGTCTCCTCCTCCTATTCATCCCCAGTGGTAGGTATCTAAGGGACACAAGTGTGAGTAGGGTGTCACAATTTGAACAATGGAACCGCCACCTCAGTGTACATTGAGCATTAATGTGTTGTCACTATGGAAATAATAGCAATGACGCAGTTCTCGATTATCTGAATGTTGTCCACCACCATAAAATGGCGAACGCCTGTCCTGTATGTAGGGACAGGTGGAAGTGTGGTAACTCCGCCGACGTTGGGTTTCATGGTGGGAGGTGGTCTTGCACTGCCGTGCTATTCCTCATTGGCTAACATGGGGCTCTATAAAGTAGAGTGGCCAACGGGGAGCACCGGCAGCGGTGACGGTGTACACCGCTGTGGACGTGACTGCCATTTTCTGTCTATGACCTCATTTGATTCCTGACTTTCCACAAGACAACACCTACACTGTGTGTGCTGCTGTGACCTGTGTCTGGATCCTGCCATGGTGTGACCAGGGAAAGTGCCCCTGCCTTCACTTCAGAGGAGTTGGAGCGCTTGGTGGACGAGGTCCTACCCTAGTATGGACAGCTGTATGGGCCTCCAGACCAAAAGGTGAGTACACCATGTGCATGATGCATGTGACAAGGTTGAATGGAGTTGTGTGTGCAAGCATTGTGTTATTTGGGGGGGGGGTGTGTCTGGTGGTAGTGTACATGGTGGGCAATGGGTGTTGTGTGTGCCAATGGAAATGGAAATGGGATTTGTGGGCCATATGTGTGACAGGCTGGATTGTATGTGTAATGGTGTCCTCCTGTATGTATTACCTCTGCAGCTTAGTGCCCATCAGAAGAAGGAATTGTGGCGTGCCATCACCAAGGACGTGCGGCCCTTGGGGGTCTACAGCAGCCGGAGCACCCACTGTAGGAAAAGGTGAGAGGACCTGAGACGCTGGGCTCAGACCGCGGAGACCCAGCTGGGGATGGCCTCCCAACGAGGGCAGGGTGCCCAACGGAACCTGACCCCCTTGATGGCCTGCATACCGACAATGGCCTACCCAGAGCTGGATGGGCTCTTGAGGGCATCACATCAGCCACAAGGGGGTGCGTAAAGTGGGCGTTACAACTATAATTGGTAGGTGGCATGGGATCCTGGTGGTGGGTGTCAGTTAGTGGGTGCCTCTTAATGCCAGGTCAGACATTGCAGCATCCAGCTCAAGGGTAATGGGCATATTGCAAAATCTGGTAACCTAGCCAGGTTGCATTCCATGTCAGACAGGGCTTAGGGGGTCCCAGAATGGGTGCAGTTGGCGGTAGTAGGCTCCTTGCTGTGGTACCTAGCCAATGGAAAAGGCAGTGTGATGCACAATACTCAATCCTGATCCCTGTGTGTGACGGTAATGTGTATGCCATTTGGTGTTGGTGTGGTAAATTACACAGTGCTCCATTTCCCTCCCCCACTTGTTTCTTCTGTCATCCTGTCCATGTGCGCATTAGCATAATCTGGCGGAGGAGCAAGGGCACCGGCGACAGAGGGAGCTGCATCCCAGAGTCCACCTATGCTGATGGAACCAGTGGGATGGAGGGTGAGAGGAGCACCACGGCGGAGCCAGGAGGTGACAACACTGACTCTGATTCCTCCTCCAATGGCAGCTCCCTTGTAGTGGTGGACACCTCTGGGACCACCACAGCTACAGGTACAGCTGCCATCCCCGTACCAGCACTGCCCTCCCTGTAGCCCCCCACTGAGTTGCCAGGGCCCGCTCACCCAGGAGGGTGGGCATCTCTTTCACCCCAGGCACCTCAGGCCCTGCCCCTGTCAGCCCTGCTTCCCTCAATGAGGAGGCTATTGACTGCCTAAGATCCATCTCTGTAGGGCAGTCATCAATAGTGAGTGCCATCCAAGGGCTGGCATCTCAGATGAAGCAATACTGTGCATTCCTGGAGGGCATCCAAGGTGGCTTGGCGGCCCAACAGAGATCGTTTTAGGATCTGGGCTCCTCTCTGATAGCAGCCATCATCCCTGTTCCTACTGTCCCCCCTCCAACTACCACTTCCCAGTCCCAGTCTCCGCAACCCCAACCCACCCCATGCACACATACAGGCAAGAATGCACACAAAACATCACATAAGAGTGGCACAGACAAACACAGGCAGCACACTTTAGGCCACAAGCAATCACACAAACAACAGACAGTTGCACACACAACAACATCCACTGCCTCCACTGTCTCCCCCGCACTGCATCAACAGCCACCACCACCATCACTACACCAAGCAGCACACACACCACACTTCCACAACATCCATCCACGTATCCCCTGTGTCCTCTCCCACCCTATCTGCACCCCTCCTAAGGGACACAAATGCACGCACTAAGACTTCCAACGGCCATCCACCTCACATCTGCACACTGCTCAATCACCTGCACCCAAGTCCAGTAGACATGTACCTCAAAAAACCACTCCCTCAACCTCCACTTCCATCCCTCCTCCCTCATCCCACCCAACTTGACCTCTCCACCCCCCATCCTGCCCATAAGAGAAGGATCCCAACAGCACAGCCCAGCACCTCAGCCAAACAGTCCACTGGGACAGTGGAGGCACCTACTAGTCGTGGAGGCAAGAAAGGGAAGGATCCCACTCCACCACCCAAGAAAGGGAAGGATCCCACTCCATCATCCAGGAAAGGGAAAGTTTCCTCTCCACCAACTAAGAGAAGCAAGAGGCCCCCTACAACAGCAGTGGCCAAGGAGCCCTCACCTCCAGCAGAGGCTGGCAGGGTAACACCTCCAACAGCAGTGGGAAAGGAGCCCTCACCTCCAGCAGAGGCTGGCAGGGTCACACCTCCAACATCAGTGGGAAAGGAGCCCACACCTCCAGCTGGGAAACAGCAGCCCTCACCTCCAGCTGGGACACAGCAACCCTCACCTCCAGCAGAGGGCTTGTACCCCACCCTCCAGGGACTGTTATACAAGGAGCCACCTCCAGAACCAGTGGGCAAGTTCCCCACCTCAAAGACTGTGACCTTGCACTCCCCAGCAAAGGAAAATGGGCATGGAGCCCCATCCAGAGCCAGTCGGCAAGTTCCCCACTTCAGCTGAGGTGCCCCCATCCCTCTGAGATGCCTGCCCTTTTCCAACAAGATTCCCCTGCACAGTGTAATGTGGATATTGTCAAGAATCAAGTTGGGGCTTGGAGTGTGCCCTGTGGCCATGTGGGCTTTTTGTACTTTGAACTGGCCATTGGCTCCTTCTGAACATTTACTCCAATTTTTTTTATCACGTGGACAATATGGTGGCTGTTGGCATCAAATTACAATATCAGTTATACCTATATATTGTTCTTGCATTATTATGACGTGGGTCCTGTGACATTGGTTTTCCTCTGCAGCTGGTGTGTGTGTCACTTTTCTTTTCCTCCCTCCCTCGTGTGCTAGGTGGCTATACTCACCGTCATCGTCTTCATCGGTGTTGGTGTTCCAGGTGGAGCATGGCATAGAAGAGCATCCGGAAGACTTAAAGTTCCAGTTCCATGGCAGCGTTGATGTTCTCTGTTTCTCTGATGGTGAATCTTTCGTCTTCTATGCAGTGTTTCTGCCAGGCTTTTGATGGCATTGGTACCGCCCCGCAAATCATGGCTGTTTGCTATGTCATAATATGGTGGGCGGTACCTTGACTTCCACCTGACTGTTGATGGCTGCCGCTGGGGTCAGTGGTGTTAACACCCTGGCGGTTGGTGTGGTACATTGGCTGTCTATGGGAGTTTTCACTGCCATGATCATAATTTGGCAGTAATTACCGCCAGCTTCATGGCGATATTACCACCACTTTAACAGTCACCGCCATTGTCATCATGACCACCTAAATTTTATATATAGGGATGCAAAGGCCCCGTAGACCCTCCCGATCTTGTGATGAGATCTGATTGGCTGCCAGCACGTCAACAAAGAAGTATTGCCAGCTATGTTGGAACTCAGCTTCAGCTTCAGCTGAGACCCAGAAACCAATGCGAAAAAGTAAGAAAAGGGGCCGGGTGAGGAAACCCTGCCCCCTTAGGTCTGGTGCATAGGCCCACAAGGGACCACCCAGAGCAAAAAAGCACCTGTTTTACAATTTTCAGTGAGGAAAGTAGCAGATCCGTGGATCCACTAAAAATAAAACAAGTGTGGGTGCTTGTTTAAATGCAGCCCCGGCTGGACCATGTCCCTGGGGAATTTACATTTTGAACTGGGGAGGGGCCACCAGACCCCCCTGCGATCCCAGGGACCACAACCTCCCCAGGCCAGATTGTTGAATGAAATGAGGGGGGCCACTCTGCCCCCCTCAGCCCGTGGCACCACCATCTCTCTAGGGTAAAACGTTGAATGATAGGGGGGGTTGCCCGGTCCCCCTGCAGCCCCAGGGACTACCACCTCCCTGGGACAGATTGCCCAATGAAATGCAAGGGGCTATCCCCCAGCCCCTCAACCACAGCCCACGGGACTGCCACCTCCCCAGGGCAGAGTCTCCAATGAAATGCAGGGGGGTGCTGGTTCCCCCTCAGCTCCAAGGACTTCCACCTCCCTGGGACAGATTTCCTGATGAAATATGTGGGGGCACCCAGGCCTCCTGCAGCCCCGGGGATCGCCACCTCCCTGGGGCTAAATTTGAATACTATAGACCCTGGCATGGAGACTAGCACCTCTCAGGGGCTGTTTAAGTTGGAGGGGCCTGCGGTCCCTTTCGAGGATCCATAGATGGCCCTGAGGACTGCCACCTCCCAGGGCCTTCTCCTGCTATATTCTGAGGTGATCACCCCCCGGAACATAGCTGCTTGCTCTGACTTGGTGGGAGCTTTGGCAGCTCCTGCCAAGACAGAACAAATACTCCAGTCCCAGCAAGTGAGAGCTGTTAAGCAGCTTGCTGGAAGTGAAGGTTTCCTCTGTATCCCTGCCTGCGGATATGTAGGCAGGGAAACAGAGGAAATTATTGCACTCCCAGGGAGGGAGCTGCATGTTTAGCAGCTCCCTCTCTGTGACAGCAATGCGGGCTCCCATAGAGTTGGGGAGCTGGCTGGGATCCCGTGGCCTTCAGGCTCCCCCTGTTGACCCCAACATTGTGACTGGGTGCCCAGGGGTGTGAGAAAAGGTCTCTTTTGTCATGATTAGCCCCACTTTCTTCCTGGTATTTGATGTAGTCTCAAAGTTGTCATTGCCCAGGGCCCCGGCTAACCAGGTTTCCTGGGCCAGATCTCATTCCCTAAAACTGTTGTGATGCATTGGCACAATTGACAGCACCTTTACCTGCCACTATAAGTCCTTAGTAAATAATACTTAGGTAACCAGGGCATGGGGAACCCAGGGTAGGCCCCTGAGGGCAACAGCACAGATTGTGCCAGCCTCTAGGGCCATGCATACAGATGCACCCAACACTGCCATTTCAGGCTGTGTTCTGATGCAATCATTAAAGACAAACTTGACATGGCACACGGCCTGTGTGCTCTGTCCATGGCCTGTGTGCTCATGCACTATAGGTAAGTCACCACCCTGGCAGGCCTTCACTCCCTAAGGCAGGGAGCACTATACTGTATATGTGTTGGTAGAGATAAATGAGCAATATGCCCTACTCTGTCCTTGCCATAAAAGTGAACAGAGCAGCCATTTTAAATGTGTGTGCTAGACACTGGTTAGTACAGGTTCCACACCTACATGATGACCACTCTGAACCTTGGGTTGTTTGATATCAAATAACCCAGAATTATAAATCCAAACTGGTACCAGTAGTCACTGCATCCAGGGGGCACCTTAGAGGTGCTGCCTTCAAAAGCTAACTGCCCTGGCTTGGTTGCTGGCCGGTCACAACCAGTCTTCCCCAACCAGACAATATTCTGGAACCCTGGGTGAGAGATCCTGCTCTCTGTGCCTAGAACAAAGCCCTTCCTGGGTGGAGGTGAAAACAGCCCCTCTCCTCAGGAATGTGCACTGCCCTGCTAGCTAGCTTCAAAGGGTTTACCAGCCCTGAAACATGACCCGAGCCTGCTGCTAGCCGCAGATGGATGCTCCCATTGCAAACCCTCACTTTTGGCAGGCGGAGTGGTCATCCCCAGCTTGCACCACCCCTAACCTGTTGCATGTGAGGTGACCCTTTCATTTCATTTTACTCCATCTTGCATGGAAGGAAAATAGCCAATCAGGTGTAGGGAAGTGACCTCTGCCCACAGGAAGTGGTCACTTAGTGGGTGTAGCCACCCTAAGGTAGATGACCCATTGGTCACCACTAGGTACTCCCCTAAACACCCACTAAATACAGTATTTATCCAGCATCCCTAGACCAAGAAATGAGATTCAAAGGACAAAAGGAGACCAGCAACAAAGAAGATCCAAGGCTCGAGAAATGAAGTGCTGCTGCACAGAAAAAAGGCACCAAACCATGCCTGCTGCACCCAGGGCTCAATAATCGCAGCTGAGAGGTTGCTTGGACACTAGATGGACTCTACAAACCCCCAGTGGTCCTCCACTCTTTGAAAATTGCCAAAGGTTTCCCTCCAGAGTGAAGACGTCAGTCTTCTGCAACCAAGTTCAAAGGCCCAGTGAAAGCTACTTCACTGACTGGCTGCTGACCAAGGAACTAGACACTTCAGCCAGACAAAACTCCACCCAACAGGGAGTGAGGACAAGCCCTACAAGTGTGCCAATCTTGATGTTACTGCATCCTCCAGTGGCCAAACCGTGCAATACCCCACTGGTCACCTCACATTGGACACCAAGAACAACAGTACACTCCGGACTGAAAAAGGACCAAGTGGTAGCCCCAATCGAGTGACTTCAGTAACCACCAGGACCTCCCACCAGAGCGCCCCTGCTGACCTGCAGGCAACTTTCAAAGTGACAAAACTCCTACTTCCAAGGGCACATTTGTGCACAGCTCCTGGTCACCAATTTTCTCTGTACCCAGCCAACCTGTGCCTTGCACAAAAGAACTAGCTACTACTTGTGACCTTGACACTCCAAAGGGATCCTCTGGACTTACCTTTAAGTCTACTTGTGCAGTGCTTTTTCAAGTGGTCCCCCTCAGTGGCCTTGTACCAGCTCTAATGACTTTCTGCAGCTGCTCCCGCCAAAACCGGGAGCAGTCCAAACTTCTTCAGCTGGTCCGTAGTGCCCACTAATGATCTCCACATACTTGTAAAAGGAGACTTTGGTAAACAGATTGCCTAATTTTATGTGCATTTTCAAAGTATTTTCTCCATTGAGTCCAATGGTGAGTAATTACGCACAAAAACTACTTTTATTAAAATTTTTAAAATCCATAACTGAAAAAGTACTTAACCAATTTTGATGCTCTTAGTCTTAAAAATCTTATACAAATCTGACGTATTTTTCTAAATTGTTCTCAAGTTATTCTTTTGAGTGTGCGGTCTCATTTATTGATACTATGAGTACAACAAATCTTTTGCACTTATACAAGATTAGCCTAACTGCTCGACCAAGGCACCATTAAAATTAGAGCATTAGGTGGTCTAGTTTCAACCTCTGTAAACCAACGTGTGATTGCCTGGACCCTCTGCACAGTGTGCCTAGTTTTGCACACTTCATAGAGGGCTAGTCTCCTACAAGGGGGGCACCCAGGTGACATATCTGGGCCCTAGGGATGGTCCCTCAGGCCTAAATTGAAGAAGGAAGGGCCTTCCTCCCCCAATTCTTTTTAGAAGGCTGTAACCTGGGGGATGGGGTCCCTTGGGGCTGAAATTGGCCGAGGGAAGGGGTGGCGTGACCCCCCAAAAAGCAGTTAGATGGCCTGGCCCCAGGGGATGGGGTCCCTAGGGCCGAAATCTGCTGGGGGAAGGGAGTTATGTGGACCTGTGGCTAACTCCCACTGCACTTGGCCAAAGGCAATGCAGAGCATGGGGTTAGGTAGTTAGAGGTGTTGGTCATAGGGACTGGCCACAGACAAGGACCTGCATCAAACCCCACTGCACACAGCCCAAAGCCATGTGCAGCACAAGGTTTTGTTGTTATAGGGGGTTGGCCACAGGGCCTAGCCACAGGCCAGGTCCTGCTTCCAACCGCCACCTCTCACACGGCATGAGTTAAAGTCAGCTTAGGCATGAGTTATAACTATAACTTGTACCTTCACCATGCATTGCTAATTACCCCACAAATGACGGCACTCATGACATCTTTGATAACATCATTGATAATATCAAAGTAATATTTGCAGTAAAATTCCTGACAAAAAAACTGTGCATGGCGGGGGTTCATGTTATAGTTACCTAAGTGCATGAGCTATAGTTAGTTAATATAGTTACTATTTCAGCCCTGGGAACTCCATCCCCCAGGACCCACCTCTATTAAACGGAGGAGGGGTGCCACCTCCCTCTCCCTGGGACGATCTCAGCCCCAAGGACCTCATCCCCTGAGGCCCTACCTTAATTAAATGGAGTGGGCGCACACAGACCCGTTGCCTGGCCTGATTTTGACCCCGAGGACTCCATCCCCCAAAGCCCAGCCATCTGTCCTGGGTGCCCCGCAAGGCACCCACTGCAATTACACCACAGAGGAGCATGAAGGCCCCAGCGGTCCCAGCTGGCTCCCCACCTCTTGTGGGAGCCGACATTGCTTTTTGCACACAAGGAGCTGCTAAACATGGGGCTCCCTGTCTGCAAAAGTAATTGTTTCCTCTGTTTCCCTGCCCACATCTTTGCAGGCAGGGAAACTGAGGAAACTTCTGCCTCCAACAGGCAAGAGCACTTTGACTGCTAAACCCCATTGAAAGCAAAGTGTTTGCTCTGACTTGGCAGTAGCTGTCAAAGCTCCCACCAAGTCAAACAGCTTGGTCAAACAGCTTGTCATAGGAGTGAGCACGTCGGACACAGCAGGAGCTGGCCCTGGTGGGTGGCTGTCCCCATGGCCATTATTGGCTCTCCAATGGGGTCCCCCTCCAATGTTTAAATAGCCCCAGGGAGGTGGTGTCCACTGGGGCTGGGGGTCTGCGATGGACCCTCTTCTATAATTAAGTTCAGCCCCAGGGAGGTGGTGGGCCCCGGAGATGTGGGGGGACATGTGCGGGTCCCCCACATTAATTTCACATTAAGTCCCGTGAGGTGACAGTCACTGGGGCTGTGTGGTGGTGCTCTACAAGCCTCCCCCATTTGAAATTAATGTTTTGCACTGTGGAGGTGGTGGTCCCTGGGGCTAATACAAGCAGCATATTTCTCTGTCATCCCCCGGGTGAGATGGCAGTCCCAGGAGCTAATACTAGCCTTAAGAGTGGGGCCCTGTGCGCCCCCACTCCTCTTTCAATAGCCCACTTCACGCAGGACCTGCAAAAAGGGTGGGAGACTGCCTTTTTTTGTTTTTTAAATGTCGGGGAAATCTGGGGATCCGAATCCACAGATTTTTACTAGGTTTAAAACAAATGCCTTTTAGTTCTGACAGGGTCCATAAGGTACCCCTAAACCTATGCTAGGGTGTCAGGGTGACCCTACCATGGCACTTTTTCTTTTTTTTCAGTTTTTTGCTGGGACTTGGATAAAGCTGAGTCCCCAGATGGCTGCCAACACTTCCTTGTTGAATTGTTGGCAGCCAATCAGATACCAGCATTGGGACAGTTGGATCCGTGGATGATCCGCATCCCCAGATATATATACCTACATATATACTATTTTTTTTACCTTTAATATCTCCAAAACTACTGAGAGGATTTGCACCAAATCACAAAAAGCACTCTTCTGGACTAAGAGCTAGCTTTCTGCCAAATTTGGTGTAATTCCATCTGGCGGTTCTGGCTGTAGCAATGACCTCCTACAGATCCCCTTTTTCCCAGCCCAACTTGACAGATCACACTGAAATTTTCAAGACAGCAGCTGAATGGACCAAAGTTTGTGAAAATTTGTCAAGCGGCGCCAAAGTTATTGGAAAAACAAAAAACGCTCCTCCTATGGAAACTAGGTCCTAACTATAACTACCTACTGGTGACGGCCCGTAGGTAATTATAGATATATATATATATATATATATATATATAACGTAATATATATATATATATATAAAATATCATATACCACAATATCATCTTCCTATCATTATAATCTTAAATACCAAAATATTGGGGACAAATGACACTAATACTGTCAACAATATATAACAATATCTATTTTTTAATACCAATACAGTTTAAAGTAGTAAATGTTAAATATTTTAATATATAAATTTAATTACAAATGTAATCAATTCTAGTAATGTTGAACATTATTCATAAGTATCTATTTAAATAAACATACAATGTATAAATATAAGCATAGCATAATTAATAAAAATAATTAAAAATATGATTTAATATTATATTAATCCCTTTCTATTTATATATACATATATATATATATATATATATATATATATATATAAATATATACACATGTATATAGCATAACATAATTAATAAAAATAATAAAAAATGTCTTTAATGTATTACTCCATTTCTATTTTGTATATACTCCTTTTCTATTTTTTATATATATTATTTATATATATTAGTTTGTTTCCTCATAAACAAAATATATATCGGACACCCTCATTCAATACTCATTCAGCACTATTATTTTGCTATTACAAGTGGCGATATTTGTTATCGGTGGTCGCATTGTGTAACATGTATTCATAAATCATGCTAACATTCACTTCCGATTTCAGAATGGATGTAATTCATTTGGATACAATTCCCTGTTCAGAGCCATTGCCTGGCACGAAAACATAACTTGTGTTAATTATTCAGTGAGTTAAACCTGCATAGGAGGGTTCATTCCTCCTGGAAATATTTCCAAGCTGATAATACATGGAGTGCCGTGGGCCGACAATGGAGTAATTTAATTTCTTGTGTGTGCAGTGAATGAACAACTAATTTATCAAAGTAAACAGATCTCTCACTCCCAGACAACACCCAGCAGTACAATAGATAACTATCTTTTTAAATGCAATAGTTGTGCACAGCACCGCGTGAAATAATTCGGTCATATTTCGTATGCTCCAACCAATGGTTGTGATAGTTCTGAAGTTTCCAGTCCCTTGTTTGGATTCAGCACGAACCTGTTGCTAAATCGCAGCTGGAATTGAATAAATTTAAGCTCAGGAAAAAGGAAAATATCAGCTAAATAATAAAAACGGGGCACAGGCCCAGCCAGATTTATGTAACAGCTCCAGCTTGACCTTTCCTCATCTCAATAATGATGCTTTCGACCAACGGTTAGACTATTGTCATAAAGCATTGGGATAGGTCCACTATAAGCCAGTTAACCGATTTTTATGAACTTGTAAAGCTTTGTGATAGATTGCATGGAGTGACCCATCCATGACCATTGGCATCACTCCATGGCTGAGAGGAAGTGTAGTACACACACCAAATCACTACCAGATCATGATACAGATCACATTGTGGAGAGCACATGTTTTGGCAGTTACAGTTGGAGCAGGAGGAATATGATGTGTATAATCAACAAACATTGGTTATTATAAATGAGGCATTTAACAAGCATTGGATATTGCAAACATGATATTCAAGGATGTAATGAATATACCCAAATACATCTCTGCATGTTGCAAGCAACAGCACCTTACTGTAAGCTAGCTCTTGGATGTGCTAGTGTACCCAGAACAGAGAGGCAGCTGATGATTGGTTGAGGACCAGAGTATGTACCAAGTCCCATGGAGGAGAATCTAAGAAAAGGGGGGTCTGGTATACAAAAACCTAAGGTGGGAGGTCGTAAGCCTACCAAAGCAAACCCCTCAGTACACCAGAACCCTGAAAAAGGAGGAAAGTAGAACCCACTCCCACTCTGACCATTAGAGACAGGGAGACCCAGGGATACAAAAAGAGCTTAACAAACAGGGACTGCTTTGACTGTCATCAGACAGGTCACTTCAGAGGTGATGCAGCCTGTCCCAAGAAGTTGGATAGAACTGGGCTGTCCAGTGTAGCCATAGAGGAGGACCCCTCAGATGATGATGTCCTCATAGCATTACGCTGGGAGACGGATACAATTGGTAGCCAGTGATCCCTGATGGTAAGAGTAGGCACTTTCACTCCCTTCAGGTGAATGGGATTCCTACCACTGGCCAGAGAGACACGTGCCAGTGACACCATAGTGAGTGATAGACTGATATACCTAGATATGTATGTGCCAGGAGAAACCAGGAGGGTAAGGGTAGCCCCAGGTGGGGTCACAACCGAACCCGTAGCCATAGTGCCCCTAGAGAGGGAGGGTACCCTTTGGCTGGTATAAGGTGGGTGTCAGTATTGACCTCCCCTTAGATTGTATCTTGGGCAATGACCTTCAGAGATTGATCTGATCACAGATGGGGTGGTCATCCAGGGCAACAAAAGATCCTGGAGAACAAGTCCCTACAGTTAGAAGACAAGGGCCCCAAAGGAAGGGGGAAAAGAAGAGGAAAGGTAGGCCACTCTTAAAGAGAGATCCAGTGAGCCAAGGACCTTCTGACCCAGGAAGAGGGACACCCAGAGTTGACACTGGTAAGGCTTCACCTGACCGTCAAAAAGCCCTGTTCAGCTGCAGGGTTTCACCCCTGCACTAACAGAAGGGAGAGTGGAGGAAGTGTGTCTGCCACAGGATGTGGTAGCCCCCCACTCTGAGCAGAAAGAGTGATGTCAGGATCCCACAGTTGCCCCTAAAGCAGCTCACCCACATGTCAGTGGAGCCCTTAGGGTGTGGTTCCAGATTCCAACAGATATCAGTAGCCTCTGCTCGGTGCTGGCCTTCATGGCAGCACTACAGTTGGTATGGGAGGCAGACCCCATAGCCAAAAGGAAAGTGGGCCCACTGACCAGTTGGTCATGGTGGGATTACACAAGTGCTGGGTAACCTCTGTGGGAAAGCTATGTATTGCCCTATCAAAGCTATGGATGGAGGAGGTGGGCACCTCCCTACCCAAACTCGCAAACGTGGAGGAGAAAAAACACCTCTAGAGTGAGGTTTCATGTTAAATTGGGTCCAGTTACTGTTGGGATGGGTCAACTGCCCAGGGGGAGTGGCCCTGACAGGAGGCTGTAAGGCAGAGTAGGCCCTGAAATAGTACAGCCAGTTTTCCTCACCGTCTTTCTCACCTGACGAGGCAAGAAGCCTCTCGCATGGTTGGGCTGAGTCACCTGGGTGTGTTGGCTGGTGGGGGCTGTGCAGGAAAACTGGGCTGATTGCAGAATCCCCCTCACTTTTATTTTTGCCATTTTTATCTGATACTGGTGTTTTCTGACTCTGGCACTACCATAGGCACTGATAACCAGTCCCAGGGCCAGCTTAACATGGTATAGGCAAATTAGGCCTAATTCTAATTGGCTCTGACAACCTATATATAAGTCCTTAGTTCATGGTAGGGCATGTAGGTTTAGGGACCACAGTATAGTTAGTGCACCCATAGGTGCACTGTCATGGTGTCCAGTGTCATTGTAAAGGCAGGCTTGCCTTGCTGGCTGCTTTTAAGTTAAATGTAACCACAAATTTGACTTTGGAATTATAAGTACTTTCAAAGTCTCAACCCACCTGATTTTTGCATATGTCATCCCTAAGGTCTGCCCTAGGTGCCCCAAAGGTTTGGTGCATTGTACATATTAGCAGGGACTTTCTAAAATATGTTATTTAAACCCCTGTGAGTGTAAAACAGCCACATTCATTTTTTCCCAATTGTAGTCCATGAGCTTCATAAGTTGAAATTGGGAGGCTTCATTTTAAAATAAGAAAGTCTTATTTCCTATAGAGATGGGCTAAATATACACGTTTGGTACCAATTGAAATGTTATAATAAATCCAATAATGTGCCAATGTTGACTTTAATATACCTAGCACAGGAAAAGAGTTTTAGAACTCTTCCTGAAGGTTACCAAATTCAACCCTCTAGTGTCCTTTTCTGATTGGTCAGCCTCTGGCAGCCTGAGCCTGGCTACATTATTGAGGTGTGAAGTGGCCTGGGCTGTGACAAGGGAATCATCTGGTGGGAGAAGAACTGATGCTGCAGATGGCAGAGCAGGATGGGGAAAGAATAGCTAAACTGGTTTTCAAAGGAGAGAATGTCACTTGGAACAAAAATTGGACCTCCCCCCTTTCATGCTCTTCCAGACAGATGGGAGCCCTAATGATTAGATTAGGAAGGGGGCTGAAAGGGTTGTATTTGCGAGACCTAGCCACACCAGTGGGTGGACTCAGCCAGATCTAGCCTCCAAGGAGGAATTTTCTCCATGTTGGATTTTTAGAGAATTGTGCTTCCTGGGATTGATTTTTGTGAAGTGGTCACCTCAGAGGGTGGCATCCTGCACCCCACTAGACAGAAGCACCCCCCTGCATCCCACCCAGGAGCAAAGATAAATATGGCAGAGCTGTCCCATAATTCGGATGGAAGATGGTACTGGAGAAGGACTGCCCTGCTGGACCCCTGATCTGCACCTGAAGAACTGCACTCACAAGGACTGCACCAACTTCACACTTTTGCTTCACCAAGAAAATGACTTTGCCTTGCTTCTGCAACTCTAGGAGTGGAATCCCTGTAAGCAACAGTTACAAAGGAGCTGACCAGAGTTCCCTGCATCAAGTCCTGCAAGAAGAGCCCAGCTGACCAGTGTCCAATGGCCATTTGAGGATTCTGACCACGTGCATTCTGGGAATTGTAGTCCCAACTCCCAAGGAGCAACTCAGCGCTTCTGGAACCTTGGATCATGTTTGTGGACACTTAATGGAGATGTTTGGAGCAGTTGTGGTGAAAAGCTCTATAAGTTGAAGAGGTACATTGTTCGAGTTGGAATCCTAGGCTTCAAGAGGCAAACCAGAGCCTCTGAATCCTTGGCACTTTCCTGAATCAAGAAACACTTCTGAAAGTTAGTGTAACAGTGTTGCATCATGGTGGGCCTGAATTCTGGACTTTGTCCCTGTCCAGTGTGACCTTTTCAACCCTTTGAGCGGTGTTTGCTTCTTAGCTCTAATTTTACTTTTAATCTTTTTTAAAAAAAAATCATATTCTTGGTTCCCTACATTGTATTATTGTTGTTTTGGTTTCATTTTAAAGATAAAAATGTTTCCTATTTTTGTAAAATTAGTGTCAGATTTATATTATGTGTTGTTTTACTCATTTAGGGCCTGATTCTAACTTTGGAGGACGGTGTTAAACCGTCCCAAAAGTCTCGGATATACCACCTACCGTATTACGAGTTCCATAGGATATAATGGACTCGTAATACGGTAGGTGGTATATCCGCCACTTTTGGGACGGTTTAACACCGTCCTCCAAAGTTAGAATCAGACCCTTACTGTTTTGTTGATATTAAATGCTTTACACACCTGTCTCCTAATTTAAGCCAGTCTGCTCATAGGCCCAGCTGCCAAGGGTTGAGCAAGGATCAATTTACTGAGCTTGACTGGACCTAGTGGGCGTGTGTGGCCTATTGCTAAGTGTAGGTACCCAGCTGCCCTTACCAATAATCTATTTTCCAGCAGTCCCTTCATCCTTATCACTGTCATCTTGCTGGCACATGTCACCAACATTATCCTGGGATTGAAACCAACAGACTTCATCAGGGATTAATGTCATGATTCTCTGCAAGGCAATGTTGTGAAGTCACAACAGGGCATCCAATCTTCTAGTCCTTGTTAGGAGAGTAGAGGACGCCTCTCCTGTCTTGTCCATACATATGAACTGGGCATTCACAAGCCCAAAAGCCCATTAGTACACAGACCTCAGTGATTGAAGTGGACTACCCCTGGAGAAGTGGGGTTCCTCAGAGGTGTCAATCACTATCTAAGACATAGCTACCACAAGTCCCCTGAAAATATAATCACAAACATTAATGAACTGATGTTAGCTGACCACATTTTAACAGATGAAATGGCTGAGATTCACCAGCAAGCCAGGTCCTACCTGGTGCAAGGATTGCCATGTGTTGTGATATGCAGCTGTTACATAGCACCAGCCAGTCATAGGTGGAACCTGGAAATCCTTAACAGACACCGGTGATGTAGAACCTCATATATTTTGTGATTTCCCACCCTTTACTCAGAATATTCACAGTGATTGAAAGGACTCAGAACTTCTTAGTTATGTGTACATTTTTCTAGATCACTCTGTACTGTGTAACTTATGTGTGCTTTTTTATGCTATCAGCTTGCTCCAAGGCAATCAAGGGAGATGCTGACCACTCTTCTTGGAAACAGCAAGAGGGCCTCTGTAAGCCAGAAGGTGCAATTTACAGTGAAGGAGCAAGTGGCACTGAGTGTGAGTGGGCTGGCCAGGAGCACCATCTGCATAAGACTTTGAGGCAATCAACTCTCTCCAGCCATTTGTGGTGGCAGCAGAAATGTTTAAGCTAACAGCATCTGTTCTGGTGCCTAACACCTAAACTAGCACCTGCACCCCCCTCTCTGTAGCCCCTCAGACCAGCCAGCACCAAGTTCAAAAACACACTGGGGTCTCATTTGTCCCACACACCTCTCATCCTGCTCCATCATGTGAGCAGTGGGGTCAAAGGAGGCGCTGGAGGTTTACAGTTGGGCAGGCAACATTGCTGGATGCACCCCAGGGTGTCAGTCACCAAATTACAAAGGTCTTTGAGATCTTGGAGTACATGGTGCTCTGCCATGTCTGACCTACATTAGAGGCATGTCTATGCTAGTGGCTTCAGCGGTGCCAGTGCTTCTGGGATATCTGACCCCATTTCTGACACTGCCCAAATTCTTCCTCCTGCTCTAATTCCTCCACCCTCCACAATTTCACCTGCAGGCCCACATCACCGCCAGATTCCAACCTGCCCAAGACCTCACCATGTTCCAAAAATCTCATTAGGCCCCAAGAACACACTTGCATTACCAGACCTTCCTGTCTAGAATGCTGACGCCCTGCCACTCTCACTAAAATCCTTACGAACTCACCCCATCTTAAAAAAAAAAAATAGGTACATGGTTTACCATCTACTCTGCGAGGATGAAGATCCCCATCAGGAAGAACCTGGGCAGAATGAGAAGCAACCACTGAGGCTGTGCCCTACTAAAAACTTTGAAATTATGATAGGACACTGTCACCCTCCTGGGATATTAGTTATCATTTTTTGACATTTGTGTATATTTTTTAATCTTTTTCCCAGAGGATCAAGATTCCATTTGTCTGTTTTAATTTAGATAAAAATACTTCAATTACAACAGTTTGTATGTTCTATTTTTGATGTAGATTTTTGATTCAAAAGTTATTTTTTTCTAAATGTGATTGCCTACTTCAAAATGATGCCTATGTTAACCTTTTTATTTAATTTCCAGACCTAGTGATCTCCTAGTTGATGCTTTGTAGGAGATTCAGTTCATGCCCTTTACTGTGTGTTAATGGGACTGGAAGAGGTAGTTTGAGGAGCTAACGAGTGCCATGCTTAGTGGGGGTGAGTATGACAATATTATGTGTTGTTACTTTGGAGACAAAGTGTTGTTGTACCTTCAGGTTTTGTGCCACATACAACGTGTACCCAGACCTAAGTACCCTAATTTACTGTATTGTCTGGCTATATGGTTGTGCATTCTGACCTTAATATAAACTTTTAAAATGTAACATAGTATTGAATTGCTTGTGATAATACCTAGTTGAGATACCTGATTTTGTCATTCCATTGTGTAGTGTAAGTTATCTGCTTAAACAGGGACCAAGGATGGTCTCATATTAGATGTATTTTCTAAACAAACCACTTCTGTCATTAAAAGTAGACAGAGGCAAAATATCTGAAATTTCACAATTATTCTGCTTTGCATAATTACACACCATTCAATGTACATTTTAACCTTGAAATGCACCATTTACATTAAAAATGTACCACAAACACACAGGAACAACAGAACCCACATAACTGTTGTTTGTGGTGCTTTTGCTTAAATGCATTCTTGTGCAAAAAATATAGTGCAAAATGACAGTTTCGTATTTCACATAATTATTTGTATGTTTGGATAATTTTGCAAAAATGTGCATAATTACATGAAAGCAAATTATGCAAATTTCACATATTCCAAATTATAAGTATCCAAGTAATAAATAGTGCATTTGTATTAAATGTTTGAATGCCCATGTACCTTATGCAAATATGAACTAGCTTACAAATTTGAGATGGGGAAGTAGTAAAATTATGTTACACGAGTATTTTATGAGGTAGGTAGTGTTAGACATAGCAACAGAATGAAAAAGGATAAGTTATTGTTAGATGCTCTTTGGTGTACACACAGTTATGTTTATTGACAATGGTTGTTAACATAGTAGGGAATCAGCCTTCACAATGCAACATTTACCGTAAAGGATCTTTGTCATGCAGTCTTTACCATGCAGCTAAGTACCATGCAGGTAAGTATTTTGTTTAAAATAATAGAGTTTTTATGTTATGTAAAAAAAGGTGGTTTAGGTATGGGTAGATGTAAAGAGAGGTAAGGGTGATTTTAGGGTTAAGGGGTGGGTAGAGGTAAAATGGGGAAGGGCAATGGCAAGGCTTAAGAATGGGTAGTGATAATAGGAGGGAATAGTGATTTCAGGGTTTTGGGTGGGTGGAGGTAAAGGGATGTGTTGAAAATTGCGTGTGTGAAACCCTGCTCAAGCAGCAACCACCGTCTTGGTCGGAATGAACCACAAGCAAATCTCAAATTAGCCTGTGGTTAACTCTCTGGTAGTTTGGCACAAAGGAGCCAGGCTTAAATTACAGGCAATGAGTAGAGCAGAGTAGCAGGGCAATAGAGTGTCAGCGAGGCAGAACAGCAATCCTTCTTCTGGAGTATCCACAGGTCCAGCAGTGTTCTGAAGAGTTGGGTCTAATGGTCCATCATTTATACCTGGTGCCCACTTTGAAGCAGGAGAGGTTTATAGAAGATTACCTTTGAAGTTCTCACAGTTACCCGCCTTTACTTCCCTGGCTCCAGTCTGGCTGCATGAAGAATGCAGACCAGGCCCAGCCTATTCAGTTGCAAGTGGGGCTGTGTCCATCTCCAACCCTCCATCCTGCCAGTTGATGGCCATCAAGGAGCATCTAACCCATCTATTGTGTGGCTATCTGAAAGGAATAAACAAGGCTCACTGCCAGTACAACAAGTCAAGTGACACAGGAACAAGCTGTTGGCACCAAGTGGTTAGGAAAAGGAAATGCCAACTTTCAAAATGTTGGCATTTTCTGAATTGTGACTTGAAATCCAACTTTACCAATTAGGAAGGTGCTAAATCACAATTCGTTAGACACCAAACTCGAGATTCCAACCTGCTCCAACTTAAAAGTGATCTCTTATTAAATGTAATAAGTTAACCCATTGTTATCCTATGAGGGAGGTAGGCCTTGCAGTAGCGAAAAACAAAATTAGGAGTTTTTCACTATTAGGACATGTAAAGGTTAAAAACACATGTCCAACTTTTTAAATAAATGGCACCCTGCTGTACAACCTGTTCTGGGGCTATCATAGCCTATGGGGCTATCATAGGGGTGACTCATATGTATTAGAAAGGAAGGTTTAGGCCTGGCAAAATATTAATTTTTTCAGGTCAAAATGGCAGTTTAAACCGTACACATAGGCTTAATGGATGGCCTAAGACATGTCTAAAAGGCTACTTAAGTGGGTTGCACAATCAATGCTACAAGCCTATTAGCAGCGTTTAATTTACAAGCCATGGGTACATGTAGTGACACCTTACTATGGACATACAAGTAAACTAAATGGGCCATTTGGATATAAGCCAGTATTCCTATGTTTAAAGGAGCAAGCATACTCACTTTAGCACTGGTTTGTAGCAGTAAAGTTCACAGTGTCCGAAGGCCAATAAAACCAAGATCAGAAAAAATGCAGGAGTAAGGTAAAATGTTTGCAGAGAAGATCATCGTAAGGCTGACAGGTCTAACAGCATGTAAGGGTTATTTGAGGGTTTAGGGATGGATATGGGGTAAGGGTGAATTTAAGGATTCAAGGTGGGTAGAGGTAAAGGGAGATAAGGGTGAATTTAGAGTTATGAGGTAGGTAAAGGGAAGTAATGGTGATTTTAGAGGTCATGAAAGGTAAGCTGTAAATGGAGGTTAGGAGGTTTGTAGAAGCCCCAAAAATACAACAGATATGAATATCATATAAATGGCTCTTGCCATTGTGCAGTTATAATTAGGAAGAGTAGTTTTTTGTTTTGCTAATAGCTTTGCACCATTTGATGAATCTTCACAAAACATTTTTTTTAAAGTTCAACCACCATAGCTCCTTACTGGAAAGTTTTGGAGTGATTTGTCAAGCAGCGGCATTGAAAAAAGAGGGGAGGGACACAAAAAGCTTTTTCTCCTTGCAATTTCCAGGAGGAATTTTTGACAATGATGTAGAAAAAAATTGCTAAACATAATTACACCAAATTTGTAGGAAAGCTAGATGTTTACTCAAAAAGTGTGCTTTGTGTGAATGGGTGTAAATCTGTTAAGCTGTTTTTGAGAAATTAGTGTTCAAAATGTACAGATATATTTACAGTTGGCTCCAGCTATGTTCTGATTGGCTGTTTGAAGGGGACTAGTCACTCCTGATTGATTGATCAGAAACTGAGCAATATGTTGTGGTCCCTGTGCCCTGAAAATTAATTAAAAATATATACGTGGTAAGGTAAGCACACCCTGACCCCAAAGGGCATATGTTGTTGTTCCAACATGAACCCCACTCCTTAATTAGTTAGTCACAACATTAACAAAATGTTTTAGCAGTACTTACAGAACTCTGGGACATTGTTCCCACTTAAAATGCATTGCAGTGAAAGCCTGATGTTTATGGTCACAGAAAGGCTCAGATATAAAGGGTGATAACAGTTTAAGTCACAATATAAATAATTTGTTGATTGGTTTATATTAATTTCATAAATTGTGATGTATTCTGAGGTAATTTTTGCTTGTGTAAAATGATGATCTTGTTCTGGGTTTGATGAACCATGTTTGAGAGAAAACTGATTTCTCTCTTGATATTGTCATAAAGGTCATAGAGGGTGCTCCACAAACTCAAATGGGAGCATATTTTCTGTACATTCACACTATTTTCCTCAGCTATGAGAATAAAATCTGACATACTGAGAAAAACATGCACTTTCTTGTTGAGCAGCAGCAACCTGTCACTTGATTCCACAGTGTTCTACTGCAGCCTCCTTCAGTATTCTAATGAACAACTATAACAATAAGTTTCTTATTTATGGCAAAAGCATGGCAGATGTAGCTATCTTGACTGAACCAAAGCTGTAAAAATGAAAGCATTTCCTACAAAGGATGCTTCAGTAAATGAAGGAATGAAGGAACCTGATACAAAATAGTCCCAAGATGGCTACCCAAGAAAAGAAAAGTGCAAATGTAGCCCAAATATCATCTAGATGTAGCATAAATACCATCCAGTTATAAAAGTGAACACAAAGCTTAATTAAATTATGCAACAAGTAATAAAGTGATCAATTGGATAAAAATCATAAACATATCAGCTAGCTCAAACTCCCTTTGCTGGTATCTGAAAACTCTGAAAATGTTCCCTCATTTAAGCTTTTGAGAGCACCAACAATAATTTCCATGAGAAAAAATCTAATTTTTAATTTCTAAAGGAAATGTTTTCAGTTTTACAGTTTTGATTCCATCAACATGATTTCAGATGTGACATATTTTTCTCATAAAAACAGTATATTAATATTCTAGTTTCTTATTAGAACTAGGCCCTGGTGGTAAAAGTCGCTCTGCTCACAGAAAAATGCGGAGTTCTCAGAATTTCACCATCTGGCACATGGCTGAATTCTTTTTACAGTTGGAGCGTGCAAGAATTGTTTTTATCAGGTGCGAGCGCCACAATATTCTCAGGCTGCTAGCAAGTAGCGTGTTATTTCACATCTGCTTGCACAGCCTCCGGCTGAGACTGCACCTTTATAGTGCAGGTCACGAGTGACTGCGAGTGCACTTTAAGCAGATTTGAGAAGCAGCTAAATCTAATCAAAAAGATGTTTTCGTGTTGATTTTCTACTCCAACTGACTTTTCATGTTGTTTTGCAGTGTGAGAAGCCTTTCTATTTTTGTACTTTTTTCCAACAGGAAGGAAGTGCCCCAGCGATTCCAACTTCCTGTTCCTGTCCAGCAGGCTCCTCCCAGTGCTTTGTCAATCTCTTAGTCACGTTCCACTTGGATTTTGAGGTTGAAGGATCACTCTCTTTGTCTGCTGATTATATACCTTTGGATTTAAGGACTTTGTTTTTGAGATCACACAAGTAAGTTAAACAAATATATTGTATAAGGGTGTTGTTTGTTTGCTTGGGTATGCACCTGTGTTTCTTTTGTACTTTTATTTAATTTTTAAATTTCATTGTTGTGGGTGACTTAGAGTTTCAGTAGGGACCTAGATTTTTTGTATTTTATTTTTCACTTTTTGTAAAGGAAAAATGTTGCACAGTTCAGTACCTTTTCTCCATGTTTGTTACATTTACAATATTCTTTTATTTTACTATGTGATCTAGTCTTACAATGGGCCATCCAGTCAGTAGGCCTAATACTAGACATTAGTGCATGAAAGAAATAGTTTTGTGGTATATGTTTTTTTTAAAACATTATTTAGGGCAGGGATGGCATTGGATTAAATTTAAAGTGTTGGCTATTGTTTGTATTTCATATTTTTTTTGCAAAACGTTTATATGTGGGATAATACGTGATACCATAGGAGAATGTGTGCTGTAAACTTTTTTTTGTATGGTTAATGTGTTTAATATGTATAGTGTTTGGCATTGCTAAATTAATGGCAGTGTTTGCTTCATTGTTACCATGTCTCCTTTGTCTGGCCAGTGTGTGAGAGTGTGTTCGCCATAGGTCACCATTTGTCTTTGTTCTACATGGCATGTGGCCAGTGCCATTTTGTGTAGTCTGTGTCCATAGGCCTGAATGAGCTCTTTGTACTCCATGCCTCCTTGCTTGTTTTTGTTGTTTCACCACGTGGCTGGTGGGCATTTTGTGCAGCCAGTCAGTGTGTGCTTTTTGCCGTAGGCTTGAATGTGTTGTTTCTTCTGCATGCTTGCTGTAGCTGTTTGACCATGTAGCTGGTGGCCATTCTGTGAAGCCAGCCAGTGTGCATTTGCCATAGACTTCAATGTGTTCTTTGTTGTCCATCCCTCCTTGCTTACTGTTGTTTGACCATGTGGCTGGCGCCCATTTTGTACAACTAGACAGTGTGCTTTGCCATAGGCTTGCATGTGTTCTTTGTTCTCCATGCCCCCTTGCTCACTGTTGTTGTTTGACCATTTGGCTGGCGGACATTTTGTGCAGCCAGCCAGTGTGATTTTGTCATAGGCATGCATGCATTCTTTGTTCTCCATGCCTCCTTGATCACTGTTGTTGTTAGACAATGTGGCTGGTGGCAATTTTGTGTGGCCAGCCAGTGTGATTTTGTCATAGGCTTGCATATGATATCAGTTTAATAATATGCTTGAGTATCATTGCAGTGATTGCTGTGGTTTGCACCTCTGACCGCTGCCACATCAGTTGCACAGGCCCAGTGCGGCTGGAAAAAAACATTTCATATTTTAGATGCCAGATATGCCTCTCTTTGTTATTTAAGTACTAATTCAACAAAATACAAAAGAAATAGATCACTACAGTTTTATCTTTGTCTATCATTCACTTTAGGAGTTTTGTTAGTTAACTATTTTAGGAAAGCCAGGTAGTCAAGTCAAGTGAACCATAAATGTTTCGTAATGGAGGGGCAGAGCTTAGTCACTGAAGGGGTCATTCAAGGATAGATGATGACGTCTTGGTTGGCAAATGCAATAAGAATGCCCTTATACTACTTTCCAGTCATGCTGCACTGTCATCTCAACTACTGCATAAGTGAATATTACATACTCGGGGTGGTCCACCATGACCATAGGGGGAGGGTCCATCATGACCATGGCCCCTCACTCATTTTACTGTTTGAGCATGAGCAAGAAAAAAAAGCCATCTCACAAACATGCATAGAAAAGCTGACTTTGGCATGCAATCTTCACGATAGAGTACCTGTCATAAAATCTATCCTCTTAGTCTTATAGTACCAGTAAACAAGATATATAAAAGGAAAAGGGAAAGATAAGCTTACTAACAGAGCAGACAGAAGAAAGCTACAGACTAGTACAGACATGAGGTAGTCAGCTATAGAAACATGAAATATAGAAAAAAAATCAGGATAAGACAGGGATAACAATAATTTAACAAGCCTTAGAAAAAACAAAGATGTGTGGGGAATTTTTTTTTAACGTATAGTAATTTTTATTACTATATGTTCATCCAACCACTGCCATTCATGCCCTGCAGCTGGGCCCTGAGACCAACTCCCTGTAAGCACCCAACCTTGCACCATGCACAGCCTTCCCTCATATGCAGCGGAGGTTGCCTGCAAGACCTGGCCTGCAGCCAGACCCTGAAGCCAACCCCCTAACCCCATGCTGTGCACAGCCCTTTGGCCATGCGTGGCAAAAGTTGGCTGCAGCCTCTTTGGGTGTCAGAATAGGCGTGAGAGGATGTATGTGGGGATGAGAGTGACTGTGAGAGTGTCGGTTTGGGTCTGAGAGTGCATACATCAGTATTTTAGTGGGTGCGTCAGTGTGTGTGGGTCTGTGAATAGGTGTCTGAGTGGGTCTGTGAGTGGGTGCATGAGTGTCTGAGTGGGTCTGTGAGTGGGTGCGTAAGTATGGGTGTGAGTGGGAGAAATTGATTGAAAAAGAGTGAAACAAAGTGAGAGGGAGAGAGAGTTTTTTGGGCTTTGATGTATGGTATACTTAGAATGAGATATTTCTGTACGATTTAAAAAAAACAATGCATCTATAATTTTTAAAAACAAAAATTATTTGTACTTGAGAAAAAAAAAAAAAAATAGGGAAGCGAGACCAGCTGGACTAAAATCCTGAGTGCTTATTGTGAAGGTCTGCAACCTTCATACTGAGCTATTGCTTTTGTGATATTTTTTCATTTATTTAGCCCTTTATGGGCTATCTCTGACCGCGAGGGAGCCCTCAAGGGCTCCACCACAGTCCCTACATATTTATTGATTTATTTTTTTATTTATTTATTTATTTAATCAAAATGCCTTTTACGGGCTATCTGCCACTGCGGGGCAAGGCATAAGGCTTTCCTTGCGGTGCCATTGCTTCGGCAACCACAGAGCAGCTTTGAAAACAGCTCCCTGCTTGCTGAAGCATTTAATCTCTGTTCTTTGCAAGCATGCAAGAGAGAGAGATGAAAGTTTCGTTTTTTGAAAGCTGGTCCAGCTTTACAGGTCCCACTATCAAAAACCGAAGTGTCTGCAGTGGCTTGGCTGTAGCTGCAAAGCTGAAGCCAAGCCACAACAAACAGCTATGTCCTGGGAGTGGACGCCCTGGGGCATAGCAGGAGCCGGCCCTGGTCGGGCGGTTCCCAGGGCCATCAGTGGTGCCATGGGGGGACCCATCTAACAATCATCGCCCCAGGGAGGTGGTGATGCCCAGGCACTGGAGGTCTGAAACAGACTCCCATCACTTTTTTATTATAACCCCGTGGAGGTGGTAATCCCCAGGGTTGCCTGAGAGGGGGCACAGGGCCCCCACTGCACAGTCCTTTGGGACCCCACCACCAGAGCTAAGGAGTCAGGATGTTCATACCCTGGCCCCTTTTCTTTATTTTTACCTTGTTTCTGGGACTCAGCTTCAGCCATGATGGCTGCTAACAATTCAACAGCTTCGTTGTTGAAGTGTTGTCAGCCAATCAGATCTCAGCATGAGATCGGGAGGAGTTGCGAATCCGTCGCGTCTTTATATATACAAATTTGTTTTTCCTTTAATTTACTCAAAACTACTGAATGGAATTACACCAAAACAAAAAACAAAAAAATCACTCTTTCTAGATCAGGATATCTTTCTGCCAAATGTGGTATAATTCCGTCCAGTAGTGTTGGCGGTACTCAAAATCCCCGTGGAAAATTGAATGGGGAAAACGTGTTTTGGAACTCCTCCTTTTTATCGGCTCCCCAATTCATATCTTCAGTTCCCTACATTAGCTTTTGTTGTCACTTCTTATGTGAACACTTCCATTATTTAATTCCTGACATTGTTTACTTTTGCTGGAATGGCTACCAACTCTCCCCTGACAAGTGATTTTAAAGTCTCCCAAAAGGTACTCAGTGAAACTTCACCCATGTTGTTATCCACCCGGTGATTACTTTTTCTATAGGTGTGTATACAGTTGTATAATGTTATCTGTAGGCCTCCATGGGCCTCACTCTCTCTTATTGACATTATCAATTTCACAGAGTGAAAGGCAGAGGTGTACAGTAGGACCATGACATTGCTTTTATTTCCACACTACATACTCTATCTTGCATAGCCAATGTCTCTAAAAATTATCTATGCAGGCATATGTTTTGTGTGAGGCCGAAAAATAAGTATTAACTATTTGTATGGGATTCACTTTTCCCTAAATATCTTCCAGTCCACTCTCCCTCAATCAGTTTATTCCTTTCTGAGTGAAGGTCCTAGGTTGTCCGAGTCATTCACCTAATCTCTTGGTCTCATTATCCATAGCAAGATTTATGTCTTCTTCAATCAATACTACACTATCTGGTGTATACATGATGTCTTTAATCGCCTGCTTCAAAAATGGTTCCTGACATTCATCAAGTGCGTAGATGTTAGCTAAGGCATAATATTCAGCCCCTAATCTTAAATGATACAAGAGTACTGGGAGTGCAGAGAATCCTACATTTATCAAATTTTCTGCAACTCTTAGACACCCAGGAGGCGATCTTTAAAATGGACTAGAAATAGAAGTTGTAATTTTAAATGACAAGACATCAAATATATATCTTTCAGGATTCAATAATGAGAGTTTTAGTTAGAGTTTAAAAATGTTATTTATTGTTTTAAATCTTTCTTCATTAAACAAATTAGATTTACAGAAAATTGCATAAAGTGTGTCTCGAAATCCAGTCTAGTATTCTAAATCAGTAAGATTAAATCAAGATTTCTAAGAAGCAGTCTAGTCAACGTAGCTATCAGTACTCAAAGAATACTGAAACATGCTCTGATAGAGAACAGTCTGGGTAGAGAGCAAAGAGAGAGAGAGAGAGAGAGAAAGAGCAGAGAGAGAGAGCGCAGAGATAGAGAGAGAGAGATACTGAGTTGAGTCCTGAGAGTCTGTGTGTGCGAACAAGCCGTCTTTTCTTTTCCAGGACACTTTTTATAACAAATACAATAATATACTTTTTTGTACAAATTGTTTCAGTTAAGATATTGGACAGCCAATCACAGGCAACAAACGTGTGAGACAAGAACAGTTTCTGTAGAGATGGTAACTTCTAACAAAGACAGCTCTAACCATAAGATACATTTGACAAAATTTCGACATGAAACTACAATATTTTCCCAGTCATCTTGGTTTTTGAAAGAAAAGACAGTCATGTAAATGTTATGAACAAATACCTTGGGTCATATTGATTCTCACACATCTCCACAATAAAGCCTATTCATAAAAAATCAAGTTTCAAATTAGTTTAGCAAGTTTTGAAACTGCAATACAGGTCAAGGGTTAAAAAGAATAAAATAGTATAGTTTTCTTTGTTCGCATAATAGGTTTGTGTCATGCAAAAAAGTTACAATAGAACATTTCTACTGAGTAAATGCTGTTTAGATTTTGTTAATATTATCAATTAAGCAGTCAAGCAAATGTGGGCCATGCAAATTTTAGAATTGTATGTGTATATTTAAAATGCAGTTTTTGGTTAGGATTAGATTTCACTCATACGGTCATAAATTAAATGGATTTTATTTTTTTATTAAATCTCTATCAGTACCCTCCCTCTCACCTCACATATGTCCTTAAGCTCTCCTTGGAAGTTCAATGAAATAAGTATGCCCAATCCTACCATTTTCATGGGCCCTGAGGTCAGGTATTGTCTAGGAAATATCAGTATTGTAGTCTATTCCAATCCTTAGGAAAAAGGTCCATCTCTTGAAAGAGAAAAATATTGATTCCCATCCGTTCAAGCACAAACAGCATTGCTAATCATTTAATGGGGTTGTTCAAGCCTTGTGTGGCGGTTGAATATTTACATTTAAGGTATTAAGGGTTTGTGAGCATTGCAAGCATATTATCCAGTGTTGCTGTGGAAAGCCGAGGGGACAAGATGTGGGGTCAAGATCTTCACATACTGTATCTCACATCTGGGAAGGCACTGCATATTGAGTCATTGTGAGTGAATAACTCAAAAAATAACCCCAAACTTAGTTATACTAACAAAACAGTTATTGCATCTTACCAAAGTGGGAACAAAGCAATAACATCCACTGGGTGTAACCTGGATGTTGTAGGAAGGTGGCACCTTAAATGCCTATAACTGTGCTCCCCTCCTCCCAGCCCAGATCTCACACCCACAGGGATGGATGCCCTGGACCGCAGAGGAACAGCTACGGAGTCACATCTCCATCACCATTGTACAAGTAGTTATGAGTCCTGTAGGCTGGTATCTTCTGACAATCGGTCAAGCACACCCTGCCTTTCTTAAGGAGTAATTACTAGGATCTAGTTGTGTTCCCTTTGGAAATCTATTTATTCTTTGTCAGTTGTTGCTTCTAGGGGCTTGAGCCTGCCTGTTCTGCTAGTTTGTAGCCAGCATGTTTTCTTCTGGGCATCTTAGACTCAATCTTGCCTCTGCTATTGAGCGTATCTGAGGAAAATAGTCTCAACAGTGAAAGAAGAAATAGAATACATGAACCGATCCATATTTACTGACTTTTCATCTCAGAAGTTGATGATAGGCTTGACGTCCCTGCGTTTTTGGAGGGTGATCACTGAGAGGTCCTGGAACAGTGTTATGCTGCTGCCCTGGATGATGGTGGGACCTGCATTTTGTGCTTTTTTTGAGTATCTCTTCATTTAGCTTATTGTTTTGAAGGCGGGCTAGGATGCCAGGTGGTCCTGAATTGCTCCCTTCCAGTTAGCTGCTCTTTGTTACCGCTCCATATTAATGTCACCTTTGTCATTGGTGGCAAGTATGTACTAAAAAAAAAAAGACTTTGCATATACCATTCAACATCAAGCCCATCTGCATTTATAGGATGCAATCAGATGTATATATTTTGCCACAGAGTGAATTTCTGAATCTTCTGTGCATGCAGATAGATTCAGATGGTGTTCTTTCAGGGTTAGTCCTTCTTGTTGTAGCATTTCAAATTGTTTATCTCTGGCCATTTCAGTGTCTTCAAGTGCAACTATCCTATTACCACAAGCACCAAGATCTTGTTTTACTTCAGACTTCCTTGGATAAATCTTGTTTTACTACGTGCAGGTTCTGAGGGATTCAAACAGGAATTCCATAAATGCCTTTGTGTGTGGAGCACTTTCCTCTGAGTAGTGGTGCAGCAATAGGCCTGCCACTGGCTTGTGTGTCAGACCGTCTTTGTTTGACTCAGTTACATATCTTGTCAACAGGTCTTTTACTTGATGGTCCTGTTTTCCCTTAATTGAGGCCACCGATAGGGCAAGGGACAAAAATAACAATTGCTGTCTTGTCAAAATGGGATTTACCTCCTAGGCATGTCAGATGACATAGGGCAGTCTCAGCAGTTGTAGTTCCTTTATCAAGACCTGTGACGGTTGTATGTCCCAGGGGAGGAGTCATGACTGTCTTTTCTTCTACTCTAGGACGTTCCATAGGAAAAACAGCTCAAATTGAGATTGTTAATACAATCAATTAGACATGCTCTCACAGAGTCATTAGCTTATAGAGGCTTCCTTGTCCCTTACGTTAAAGAGTTGGAGGATCGCTTTCTCACTTTGTCTTTAAAAGATCTCCCAGTATACTACTAATGTTGCAGTGAAAAGATATTGAAATTAGTCAGATTTGGGTTGCAAATCCTCTTACTATTTAGCTTTGTACTGATTTTTTGTAATTGGGCTGTAGCTTCAAGTTTTAATCATTACCTGTATTTTTTCTATAAGTTATGTATCCATAAAAGCTCCAACAGGTCAAGTCCCTTGACATATAGGGGCCTCATGTATTGTCTGTAGAGGATGCCACAGCTTCTCACCAGTCACTATCTTGTGCCATTGTCTTTGCCAATTAGTTATGGCCAGTCTCTCCAGGCCCAGGAATAGGTACCAAAAACCTAGTCCCTGGGTACCATACTCTACTCATGCAGCAGCCCACAGTCAGTCAGTTGTTGCTGCTTCTAAGGTCTTGAGCCTGCCCACAACGGTCTATCACCAGGCTCCCATAGAGCCCACAAACTACCAGCTGCACATCCATGAGATAGACTTTCATTTCAGGCCCAGCAAAGAGGGCCAGTCCTCAGATCCATGCTGGGGTTTCTGCTTGAGCCCACAGCAGGCACACATCTCCCCATCAGAGCTAGGAAGGACCCACCACTCCGGCATATCTGTGCATCAGAGCCATATGGGACCGGGCTCAGTCTCTGCTGGGGCAATTGAGACTCCTAGGAGTACCAATCAGCTGATCCTTAAGTTGCTGTAGGTATGTGCAGAGGCCAATTTGAGCAGTGACAGCCTAATGTGTTTGAATTCTCACTTTCACTACATGCCTAGGCATCCATCCCAGTCGGTGGCCAGCAGCTTCTGACTATTCTTCCATGTGTTCTCTGGGCCCAAAAGGCCCAGTATGTCAGCATATTAGGCCTGCATTGGGCAGAACAGCCCTGGAAAAGGTCTATTGAGCTGCCATCTTGGCCACCATCAAAAAGTAACTTTTGTAAACTAACCTTTTCCCTGCCTGAGGGTCCTGAACACCAATTTGGATCTGCGTTCTAGCAGTGGCCCAGTCAGTGCTTAGCTCTGATTAGGTGTGAAAACTGCTTCCAGAGCAGAGACAATGACCAGAGTGTAAGGATGTGTTGGTAGGAAGACCAATGTGTCAAGGAACTTAGGCCTGGATTTATACTTTTTTTGCACCGAATTAGTGTCATTGAACTGCTGTAAACGGGGGACAGTTTACCCCTAGGAACTTTTATCCTATTTGTTAGGGAAGAAACAAGAGTCACCCTAACCTGCAACCTACTGCCAGGCACATATGTGGCACCGAGACACTTTCTTCAGTATATTACTGGACCTGAGGAAGAACAGAAGATGGCTGGCCCTGCTGTCTGTGAGCTCAAATTAGCCCTAAAGGAAGGCACCAACTTAGTCTTATACCCAGGGTTAAAAAGTGGTCTCAAAGGGTGAATTGTTTGCCCACAGGTTTGGGTGCAGGTATGCTATGAGCTTCAGGAGGCCTTTTTCCTGCAACTCCCAGCTGGCCAGATCCAACTGGACCAGACTTCAAGCCTGCTGGATGGACTAGAAGACCTCTGGAGGACTGGGACAAACTTGCCAAGCCTATCCACCCAAGACACAAGCTGGCTGGGATGGAAATTTAGAATATATATTTTTTTTAAACAGTTTCTCCACTATGTTTTTCTGTAGCAGTAAATCCATTTCAGCAGGAACAAGACAAGAAAGTATCCAGCATTGTGGAAACTTAATCTGACACAGCCAGGGGCTATGCCCCACTTAAGGATTTTAAGCACCCAGAAGAGACCAAGTCTGAAGGTACAAATTATTTGACTTCCAGAAATAAGACTAGGACCCAAGGAAATACCTCCGGCTGAGCCAAACCTGGATGGGTGTATCCCCACGAGGGCTCTATCGTGGTAAGCCTCAAATTGCATCTATGTCCAGGTTTATGGTGACCATTAACTGCCACTGATCACTGGCACTTTGTGGTGCTACACTTACTTAAAATGTTTAAGAAATTCATTTTATGTTCTCTTTATTGGATTTTTGGTAATTAGTTAAATGTTACCCTAGTTTTATACATTGGATTGGACTTTTTATTTTGTTGTGTTTTTGACTAACTGTTTTGGTATTTCTAAATGCTTTCACCATTTTCTTTAAGTTGTCTGCTCTGTGCCATTGCCACCAAGTGTTGAGCTCAGTATAAGTTACTGAAACCTTTAACTATACCTAACAATATAATGCATTTACAGCTTGTGGTGGACTTCAGTCCTCCTCAACTAATAAACACTTTCTCACACTTTCTTCAGTGCCAAGTTAGGCAGAGGAGGAGGAAACCATGAAATCCCCCACTACAATGACCTAGTGTAGTGCAGGAGAGTCATTTTCTGTGTATCCTTCAAGTAGAAGAAGCAAATGTTAAAATCCCTTTAATTTAAAGCACTGTGCATATCTATTTATGGGCCCAAGAATTGAGATAAAGGAGAAGGACATTAATTACAAACAACGCATGTCTAGGATTTGGCACTTGGGTCATTCGTTTCATTTTATCTAATCAACTGCTGGTGTTAAGAGTCGAGTTTTGTTTTCTGTTGAGACCATTAGTTTCCAATTCTTGCATCTACATCTAGTTTCAACCCAATATTTCCAGCAGTAGGATATCGTCAATATCCTTAAAGATATTTTGTTACCTCTGAGTCCAATGCCTCTCACTATCTGTGGCCAGTATTTCTCACCGCCATGTTATTTCCCCCTGGGTTGTTTGTTGCCGCCATCACTGGTTTGTGCACTTTTTCACCTTCAGTGGTGGGTGCTGTTAAATTGGTATTCATAGGGCCTTAGAGAGTTCCATTCTGCAACGCTGGTTCAGTTGCACACTGCAAATGGCAAAGTGAGTCACTGCTTGTTTATGCTCACATTCCATGATTGACAGTTGGTTGACTTGTCTATTTTTCCGCTCAGCTCTTATGGTCAGATCAGGCTTCACTAATTTGCTTTTAGTGTCTGCATGGGCCTGGGTTATTATCTCTCTTTAGCTCATGTGCAGGCTTGTTCAGGGTCCTGATGTGTGCAGATTCTGACTTTACATATGACGGTCTTTGGACTACTGCTGGATAAGGTTCTTCTGCTGTGTCTGACTATTTCATGTGTATTGCAACTGTCACTTCTATCAGATTTGGAATTCCTATCCTGCTCTCCTCAGGATCCAGTCTCTGCTTGTGGAATTCCTTCCTAGGTATGTTCTTGATTATGCACTACTGCTTCCACTCTTGACTTTCAAGTATAAGTGGTACCCCCTCATTTTTATTTATTTTTTTAGATGTAGGAATGTCCAACGCTATGTTTTGGCTTTTGGTTCGGTGTTCTGTAATTATTGGTCTCCTATGCTGCGTTTTCCGCTGCCTTTCCTCTCCAATGTCGATTTTGGGCCTCGCAGCACTGTTTTACCCTTTTATGACATGGGTTTTTAGGTCTACTGCCATTCTCTCTGCCTTCTCTTATGTTCAGTAGTTGGTAGACCTTACTTGCAACTGGAATAGTGCGTTTCTGCCTGGCAGAGCACTAAGTCTGTCAGGGAACTATTTTCTGTCCCCTTGATTATCTGTAGTAGTATACTGTTCCATCTTCTCCATCAGGTTTCAAAACACAGGTTGTAGTATGCGGTCAATATATCTAGCCCAGCTTTGTGGAGCTCCTTATGGTGGTCTCTATCCGCCACCCCACCCCCATGTCAGCAATCTATGGGTACCTTTAAGGGCCCTCATTAGGAAGCTCTTCCAGGGTTCTGCTTGTTTGGGTTGCACCACAAGGTATCTTGGATATCAGCTCCTGCTGTTGGGGTGGGCCACCCTTCTATTTGATTTTCTCTGGATATGAAGAGGATTCTTCACTTCCTGAGAGCTCATCTGCATTGACACCAATTGTTCATGTCAATGCTGCTACTTCAGCATGCCAGTGCTGGCACACCCCTCCCAGGCTGACTGTTACTACCACTGGCCCTATCTTATTTTCTGACTTTTTCCCCTAAAGGGATGAAAGATATTAGAGAAACGGTCTTTAACCTGGCACTCTGCGATTGAGCGTGCTCTTTGGTCAGATCATTCTTTCTTCTCGGATAATGAATTCTCCCCATCCTCCTCCTCCCCCCCCCCCCCCCCCTCCTTCCCGCCCCCACCATTATTCAGGGGCATCAGTAGGTCAAAACACAGCAGCTTGTTTGGTACTCTGACAACTGAAAATCATCACATTCTATCAATCTCAGTCATCTCTATTAACTGCCTGTTGCCAAACTGAGCCTTTTGAGGCACCTTTCCTTTGTCACAAAACTCTTTGTTATACCAGGAGGCACATCTCTATGTCCTCCCTTTTTGTCCATTTCCTTCATACACAGGCTCTGCATCACATCTGCTTTGCATGCCTTGGTATTTAAAATAAAAATAAAAAAAATTCAGCACTGCTAGGGATCATCCTCCACATCTAACTTGAAAAGCATTGAATGACAAGCCACCCTCTCTCAAAACTGAACCCAGCTCAAATAGCTGAAAACCTACCTATTTTAACTAACAGTTTAGTGCCAACCCCACAATCTCATGCTCTCGTTTCCTTTGAAGGGCCAGTGTTTAAGAGTGTCTGGATAACTATTTGATGTTTATGTTGCACTATAATAATTTAAACTCCTCATTTCATGCATTGATCTGTGTCTCCCGTTCCTTATTTTAGCTTGATTAGGGTCACATTTGTGTGATTAACCATTGACATAGGGGTGTGCAGAGTTCTTGTGTGTTTTGCTCCTTCTCATACCACATCTTTCCTTTGTGTGTGAGGACTCATTTTCTGTCCCTTAAACCATGTCACATTTGCAGCTTGCCCGTGTGCCTTTGGATGCAAGTGCCTTTTCCTCTGAATTTATTGCCCTGTTTGGCTATTGCAGCATCTTCTTGGTACTTCCTTATACACATAAGAACTATGATGAAAAATACTGATGAGGCGGTAATGGCACAATGTTTTATTCAGATTCCTACCTGTCCTTATTTAATGCCAATGCTTTCTTCTGCGATTCTCCTCTGTGGGTTCCTTCAGGACTTGACTGGTTGGTGATGGTGTTTGGTTTCCAGCAGTTGGGGCCTTCAGATCTGTATGATCTTTTGGGCAAGTGTTTGCCCACTTGTGGAGTTAGTAAGTTTCCCTTTTCCTTGTAACAAAGAAAATTAGCCTTCTTTCCAATTATGAAGAGTATATCCTTTATATCAGGGTCAGAACTCACATCAAGTATGTGAGGTCTGTGCAAGGAAGATTAACGATCTCAATTAACAAGATCACCGGGATAAGGCTAGTAGGGCTGACTACAAAGCAGATGGATAGACCCACCCCCAGGACTAAGATGCTCACTGTCTTCCGATTAGTCAAAGCCCTTGAGGGCCCAGCTCCAGGGACTTGAGGCACCTGCCTTGCCTCTCTCCCTACTGCACACTTCTCTCTCTTCCGTCTCTTACAGTTACTTTTGTGCCACTTCTCTCACACTGCCTTTTCTCTTCTTGCAACTTTGTGCCCTTTGTGCCTTTTCCCCCCTCACTTTTACTGAAACATGTTTGCACGGTTTCCCTTGTTCTTTTTGCCTCATGACATTTCTGTGATTTTTCTGTGCCATTTCTCCAGCTCTTTCTGTCTCGTTGTGCAATTTCTCAAACTTCTGTGCTCTTTTTCGCTCTCTATGCCAATTCTTTCCCTTTTCACACTCCAACGTTCCTGTGCCATTTCTTACTCTTTTCTCACACTGACTTTTCTGGGTAATTAATTTTGCCATTTTGCCTCTTTGTGCCATTACTCGTGCTCCTTTTCTGACCTTAGCAGTCTCTCCAGCTTCTCTGCACCCCTTTTACACCCTCACTGGCCTCTCTCCTTCATTGCTGTCATGCTTGTACTCCACCCTCCCAAGACCTACCCAATGTTGGCCATAACATAGATGTGCTCTGCTGGTGTGCTGAAGACAAGCCCAACTGCAGCAGTCTGTGACTGGACCACACCCAGCACAAGAAACCCTGGTCGTCACCCCCCAACCTACCACTACCCTGCAGCTCTCCTTTGTCCCTTGAACCCCAGATAGCCCACCACCCTCTGTTGGTGGGCCACAACACAGAAGGACCCTTCACTTGCTCTCACTGCTGCTTCACCTGCACTTCCATGGTTGCAACATCAGCCAAGAACATAAACCCCCCCCCCCCCCCACCGCACCCCCTACCAACAAAACACCTTCATTCTCCACACACACACACACACACACACACACACACACACACACACACACACACACACACACACACACACACACACACACACACACACACACACACACCCACCCACCCACCCCCCCCCCCCCCCCCCCCAGCATTCATGCTCCTCAACTCTGCTCCTTCAGCAAGCACACCATGGAGATTTGGGACCTGTGACCAATGCCACCTCAGACCTCCACTTCTGTTGTATTGCATGACACTGCATTAAAAAATGTGTGTTGTACTACAGGCCAACTATGTTCCTTATTGGAATGCTGAGGCCGATGAGAGAAGGCTACAGAAGAAGCTAGACGCCATCCCCGCTGGACAAGATGTCTAAGGTAAGATTGCTAAAACCATCCAGAGGAGGAATCACCATTGTCTACAAAGACAACTTCATCTGCACCACCTCTGCTGAAGCCATAAAGTACATGGAGCACTTCAACTTCAAATTACAAATCACAGCAGATGTCACTTTGGGTAGAAAACTAGTCTACTGTCCTGGGCAAACTTCACAAACATCAGATATCATTGGTCCCTAGTCCTCAATACCAGTGCTTTCATCTTCCTAAGAGACCTTAATTTCCGATATGAAGACTGGACTGACCCAATCTCATCTGCCCTTCTTGACAGACTCAGGAACCTGGGATTAACCCAATGCATCTAGAAGCCCACACATGCCACCAGACACATCCTAGACTCAGTCTTCACATTTTTCAAGAACATTAGGATCAACATCACATGGATATACTATTCCACAGTTAGTTTTACAATGGACAGCCATCCACCTAGAAGAATCACCACAGTGAGCCCAGCATGCTGACACTGGAACAATCAAACAGAGGCAGGCTGAACAACCTCCCCTACTCATGAACAAATCATGCAACATAGAGAACTTCAACAAGTTGATCACTAACTGTGCCCCCATAAAAATTGAAGCAACAACAAATCAGAACACAAGCCAGCTGGTAAACAGAAGACCTCAATAAGACCAAGCAAGAGCAAACAACTGCAACTGAAATGGAGAACCAACAAAGATTAAGTGGAAATACTCCTTCAAATCTGCCCAGAGGATGTACAACCAGCTCATCGAAGAAACCGAGAGAAGGACCTAGTCCAATGAATAAAAGCCAGCTCCAACAGCAGCAAATATTTGCTAATGTCAAAGATTTCACACCCAGGCTGTCACTGAAAATATCAACCCATCACAATATCCATGCAACGGCCTCTCGAACATGTGCAGAAAAATCACAACCACAACCAGACCTCCTGGCCCTCTCCAGAAGTCTCCCAGTGACAAAAAAATTTAACACAATCACCACACAGCACACCATTAGCACAGAGGAAACCATAACAATCATGAAGACCATTCACTCCATGGCCCCAGTGGATCTCTGCCCCCACACCTTCAATGAAGGAGCAATCCCCATCAGCAAGACCCTCAGCCCTTATCCGCAACACCTCCCTCAGTAAAGCCACATTTCAGGAACCATGGAAACACAGCCATCAACACCCTGGTAAAGAAACTCCCTCAGATGCAACCAAACTAATCAATTACCAACTGATATCCCTCCTTCTCTACCCAGTCAAAGTCCCTGAAAAAGCCATCACCAAGCACCTCTCTGACCATCTCCCTAAACACCAACTTCTTGTCATTATCAAACAATCAGGATTCAGACCCAACAACAGCAGGGAAATTGCCTTTATAACAGCAACAAATTACATCCGGATGATCCTAGGCAGGGGGCCGCTGCCCTCATATTTCTAGATCTATAAGCAGCCATCTTCACCGTCACCATCCCCATCCCCATTCCCATTCTAATCCTATTCCAATGACTCCACAAAGCTAGCATCCAGGGACTTGCCCTCAAATGGATCAAGTCATTCCTTTCTGGAAAAACCTAAACGGTCAGCGTGCCCCTATGACTCTGGTGCACAATATCTGATTTGGGGGGTCCCATAGGATTTCTCGCTCCACCCAATGCTCTTTAGCATCTACATGACCCTAGTCATAAGACCTCACAACATCCTCACTTAAACCAACACCCAACTGATACTGTCTATCTTGGACAAAACACACATCAGGAACAAGCTCACACATGGATAACAGAAGTAGTCACCAGGATGAAATTCAGTTGCCTCAAATTGAACTAAGACAAAACTGAGGAGGTAGTCTTCGGAAAGAATGACTCACTATGGGGCTCCACCTGGTAGCCCATGGACCTTGGATTCACCATCACACCCTGCTCGCAAGTGAGAATCCTTTACCATAAATTACAAACTGGACATCACCGTCCAAGTCAACGGAGTGGTCTTGGCACTGCTTCAACACACCAAGGATGCTGAAGAAAATCTTCAAGTAGCTATTGACAACACCAGAAAAATTAATACCCCAAGCCTTAAAACATCCTGTACACAGGGACAACCAACCAGATCACATGGAGACTGCAGACCCTCCAAAGTGCCACAAGCTAGACTAGTCCTTAACCTGTCACGCTGAGCCCACATCACACCTTAGCCAACTCTTCTAGCTCCTGATACACAAGTGTGCACACTTTAATCTACTCATTCACACCTACAAAGCTCTCCACAACACAGACCCTGCCTAACTGAACAGCCTGATTCAATTTCACCAACCTTCCAATCACCTCCACTCTGTGTCTCTCACTAGCACACCCTCTAATCATACACAAAAAAGTAAGGAGCCACACGGTCTCATACCTGGCCCTGAAGCCTGGAACAACCTCCCACAACACAGAGCCACATCCTATCCTCTCGACTTTCACAAGAAGCTTAAGACCTGGCTTTTCTAAGAAGCTTCCAGGGCAGGTCTCACACTAACTACAGAACACCTGAATACACTCACCAATGATGAGCTTTCTATAAGAACTGATAATGTAACACACATTTCTGAAAGAACTAGTTTTGAAAAGAGTAAGCATAAAGTTTTAAATTCAACCCCTGTATTTATTCATGTAGGTTCTTATTAAAATAGCTGTTGAGATGGATACAAGTCCCCTGCTTTGCTTTTAAGTGTGCACCATTTCCTCAAATTCCTTATAGTATCCTGTAATGTTTCTGGCCCCTGCCTCAGCAGCCAGGACGCTAATGTGTGCGGGCTAAGGCTTTTCTGCAAGACCTAAATTGGGGCTCTGTGGACAGAGGGACACATCAAGAGCACAACTTATTTTGGCAAGTGTAACTACCGCAAGCTAAACGCACAGTGGAAGGTTGATGGTGGTGGAATCACTTTCTATTGCCTGCTAGGGAGAACGGTTTTCCAGCCATCTCCTGTATTTGTAAACCTATACTGCTATTTTCTTGTAACCAGGCCCTTGACCCATCCAAATGGGACATGAATTTTGTGAGTTAGTACATCACTTGCATGTTATGCAATGAAACATGGATGTGGATAGAACATGCATGGCCACACTGGGTTCTATTTTAAATTGAATATTTTATAGTGGCATAAAAGATCTGTGATTGTAGAGCCCTAGACAGCAGATGTGACTAGAAGGGCACTTCATTTTTTCAGGAACCCTTTAAACTTTGTCAGAAAAGTGTTAAGGACAGAGACAGTGGGTGCCTTTGAAACAATGGAGTTTTTCGCTTGCCCTTTCCAGCACATTGTTCTGACAAAGACACCCCACACCCCACCCAGACATACCTCCACAGGTTAACATGTAGTTATGTGTGGCAAAGACTATGACGGAACCAGTCTACATGGAAATCACAAAAAAGCAGAATTGCCCAGTCTGAATTGATGGGATCCACAAGGGCTGACCACAACAACAACAAAAAAAACTTATTTTCAGTGTATTAAGATTTCCTGACCAGCAGCCAGAGCTCAAACTCCAGTGGTTCCGAATAAAACAAATTCAGCTCCAGGACTAGAGTACTGACCAACAGACCCCTTTGCCAGGTCTGAGACCAGTTACCTGGGACACAGCTAGACCAGGGTACCAAGATAATCTGCCTAGACTGTACTTCAAATGAGAGTTGACAGATTGCTTAGAAGTGGCGATCGAGGCAAACTTATAACCTTGTACGACAGAGAGAGAGAGAGAGGAAGAGAAAGAAAGAGCAAGAGCAAGAGAAAGAAAGAGAAAGAATAGCTCTTGCAGGGTGTGTGTGTTTCTCCAAGTAGTCCTGTCGATAGCCTCCCATACATGAGCTAGAGTATATTACCACAATGGCCTGGGCCCGGATTTCTATTGTTACCGTTTTCCATTGATACTACCTCCATCTACTACGTTACCTTTTGCAGAGGGCAATTCAAATTGATCCTGGTGAAATTGCATCTGGTTGCCACAATTTCAATAATGCGGCATCATGGAGAGTGAAATGGATTGTTTAGTGCAGAATACAGAGGCCAGGTTCCTTTGTGCAAAACAAAACAGATTCAGACTCTAAATTTTTAATGTAATGCAAAAGAGATTTAATACATTTCATAGTAGATAATTTATAGTTTTATGGTTTGGTATAATTGACAGGATTTGCTCTTCAGTTTTTACTAGAAAGTTACAGCTCATTTAAAATAGCTGGTCGATACAGAAAGCATAAATATACAATAGTTTTAAACACTGATTGTACTAAATGCAACAATACAAAGAAGCAACCAAGAGCACAAACTAATACAATAAAACTGTATTAAATTTGTGCTTCAAATATTACAATACAGTATTTACAACAGTAGTCCAAAATAAACATCTCATGCCAAATGACACAAAAATAAAACAAAAGCAGGCAAAGAAAACAAAAAAACGTCAGCATTATGTACAGTACCCTTAAGAAATATTCATTCCCCAACTTAGGCGATGTAACTACAACGATTCAGTCCACCTTTTTAACACGCGTTTCTCATGTCTCCCCACCTAGGCCGTTCTGTAAATTCTCGTGTCAATTATTATGTACATGTTGAGCAAAAAGATGAAATAATGTAGTGCTTCTTCTTCACCCAGGTCAGCGAACTTGGGGCGCGTAGCCTTCTTTCATTAAGCCTTCTTCATAGTCTGTCTGGCAAAGGATCATGTTGTTCTTCAGGAAAAACTTGTCTCCGACACAAAACCTAAAGCAAAAAATAATAACACTAATAAACATGGATGAAGGAAATGGTTTGCTGATGTCAACCATATTAGCAATACCGCATGTGTGTGAAATAACGAGCTGCCAAAAAAGCTGAGGTTGAACAGAATCAAGCAACATTTAGAGTCTTCGAATCGCAAACTAAGACCTAACAGTCGGAAGGTGACTATTGGATTGCACTATTTTTTATTAGGTTTCCTCACATTTCTTTCAGTTCGGTGGTTGACTCAATTTGTGCAAAGTTAGGATTACATTGGTTACATTGCTATTGTGTAAGAGACAAAATCCGGTTTACTATGAACGAAAGGATACTTTCAAGTGATAATCATTCATCACAAAGAGAAAGGGTTCATTTATTATGTGCCTCGGCATCTTTTATGTGAGACATCACAGTTTCCACAACACTGAAATGCACAAAAAAGAAGGAGAAAACCTGGTAATTTTCTAAAGGGGCACATACCTGTAACTCATTGACAGTTTTACTTTCAGGTGTATTCCATTAAAAAAAACATAACTAGTTTAAACAAAACAAAACCAAAAAAAAAAAAAAAAACTTACAAATTATGTGGCTATAGGAGATTAGCTCTTAGCTAATTTTATATTGTACCTTATACAACATTGGCTCTCAATAGCATTGTGTTTCCTCTGCAACTATTTCGGCACAGATGGAGGGGGGGTTGTAAAAAACAAAGATACGGTTTACATTGTTCGTGGTTGATTTAGGCGAGATAGGAATGTGAATTTCTGTGTATTGTAATATAATTGTAACACTTTAACCTTCAAGCGGCGCAGTCTGTTGTAGTTAACCTTTTGCAACTTCACAATTACACCGGTTGACCGGGATGACCTTCGGAAGGGGGCGCCTCTTCATCAGGCAGTCAATTTCTAATGACGTTCAACACAAAGTCTTCGTCTGAATTGCCAGATTAAATTGTGGATTCAAAGCAGTCCCTTTAATGTTTTGTGAAGCTAGGGGTTTTAAATGAGTAGCAGTTGGGCTGATTTACATTTGTAAAGATTGGAATGCCAGACAAACACTGAAGCCATTTATTTTCCAACTGGATAGCTTTGGAAATGTATCCTTATTTTATCTCGATGAAAGAAAAATATGGTGTAATAACATGAAATGAATGGCATTAGGCTTTGCTCTAAAAGGAAAATTGTTCAATTTAAACGCAGAATTTCTTTTTGCTCAGGATTACTGCCTGCTGAGGTCCCTGATTGAAAATGCAGATTGCGCTAGGATCTTAAAAATCAGGGTTACGTGGACTTTTTTGTAATTAAAAAGAATGTAGCGACACCAGCCATAAACCTAGTAATCAGTATCGGTTAGCGTCTTATGCAGTTCCAAAAGAGTAATATTAAATCGTGTAGTGAATAGGAAACAATGCATCCCCATGATGAAATTAGGAGTAAGGTAACGCAAGTGGAATGCTGAAGCACCCTAAATGTACAAAAACAAAATTTTAACTCAAAAAGGAAAGTTACTCATAGCAGTATGCGAATTTAAATTTCAATACTTGGCTGGAGCTTTGCCTGAGAGCACACGAAGCGAGGCCAACGCAAGACAAAATCCTTAGATAGTTGGATAATAAGACACTGATTTCCTTTTTAAAATAAACATTCTCATTTGCATGTATGTAATTATTTGCATAGTATAGTTGCAAGCGATTGGAGAGGCAACCGAGCTCTGTGAAGTGGATTATTCTACTGTGATGCATTGTTCTTTAAAGATGTGGGTCTTCAGTTGCTTCCTAGTTTAGAGCAGGGTTGGTGCACTCCTGGTGTATAGAGGGATGCCTTCACATATTTTAGATGCCAAAATGGACAATGACCCCATGGACGTATGTTTACATTGGGGCCGCACCATATACAACGTTTTTGCCTTTAAACTGGTCCAGGGTGCCAAAGGAATAAATTATTTAGAATAGAAAGGTAACACCTGGAGGCATTTTTATATTTTTTGGCCCAGACAGTGAGATCCTTCATAATAAAGTGTTCCCAAAAAGTGGCACTGAACCTGCCAGGCATCATTCACAGTACCATGTTAAGTGGGTTTCAGCCCTTCAGGCATCCTTCACAGTAATGGGCAAGGATTTGATGCCACATACCGTGGGGTAACGAAACTTGAGGTGGGAGGCCGCAAAGTACATGGGAGGGGGAGGGGCTGCACAGTACACGGAGGTGAGCCCCCTAACCACTCCCTGACCCAGTCAGAGCTCTCAGGCAAGGGGCCTGCCACCCATGCACAGTGCTGGCTATGCTAAGGGGGACCCCCCTAGAGCAAGCAGGTGCTAATGTTACATCACTGGCCACATAGAAGTACAGGCCACATAGAGTCCAATAAAAAAAAAAATATATATATATATATATATATATATAAATATATATATACACATATATACATACACACATACATATTTCCCCTTGTTCAGTAGGTAAGAAAGATTGTGTAGGAGGTCACCTCCCTTTTGATAGATTCGCATTAAACTCCCTGGGAATGGAGGCATCCCTCCCGAAAAAAGAAGAAGAAAAAAAAATAAAAAATAAAAAAAAAAAAAAAAACACCCCTTCTCATTCCCTTCTTTCCCTGTTACAATTATATTCACCTCTTTCAAAGCTCTGAAAACTGAAAGTGTGCTAAACTTGGCTCTCAAGATTGTGATGAAATGCCCAATATGATTAATGCTCATGTATTTCTAGAGTCACTCCTGGTCCTCTCAAACACACCAACAACAATATCACCACTCCCCTTTGAACCAAAAATATTACTCAACTATTGACCTATTCCCAACTTTTCCTTACTAAGCAAAACTGTGGAAAGGGAGGTGATGACACTTTGAAGAGAATATGAAATTCATTCCACATTCTCCATGACCATCAATCCGAATACCCACCTGGTATGGGTATCAAAATTGTCATAACATTACACACCCTAATGCCACTGTCATCCACACAATACTGTTATATTGATTTGACTTTTGGGCAGACCGTTTCGAACTAATACAATGGGTTGAATAATTTTTCAACAACTACAATAGAGGACCGGTTCTGTCAAATTGTTTGTTCACGTGCCCAGTGCCTTGTGACACACTTAAAGGATTTTCCTCTCTAGAAGGTTAGCGTTTATTATGTATGAAGGACCCCCCAGACACAATTAATCCTTGTTAAAGTCCAAAGGTATGCATAGAATGCACAGGTTCACTTTGGCTTTGAAATGGTCCATGGTCTCCAACTACCATTACTTCATGCCTGAACTTTGCACTCTACTGGATAAATGACTGCTCCAGGAAGGAAGTGTCCTTTTATGGCCACTTCAAATACAGCCTTCAATCACCCATTAACACCAGAGACCAGAGTTAAATTTGAAGTTAAGGGATGATTCTCATACTGGGGCAAAGGTCCTGAATACCATTACAATTAGCAACAATTTACTATTTTCCAAACAGACCTCCACTCTAGATCTTCCCTTTTTCGGGAAACATGACAGATCTTTCTGAGCACAAAGACCAAGACTTCAGAACAACTTTAGTCCTAACCAGGGGTCAGAACCCAAAGACGATTCTGGAAAGCATTCTATTCAAGCTTGGTCATAATGAAATTCAGGGCAGAACTGGGGCTGTGACTAAAGGTTAATAGTCATGGCTACACACTGCACAAGTCAGCACAAATGTCCCTTTCCAAATAAACTTTTTATAGTTTCCTCCACTCACAATTGCTCCTCTGAAGCAATAATAAAGTGACAAGCCTTTGCAAAATCAGACAAAAGTTGGAGCTTATATTTCAGGACCAACTGGTGATTACTCAAACCACTCCACCCCAGTCACTGCAGCCGTCACCCCTTTATAAAGCCCTATGATCACATTTTATTCAACCATGTCCACCTACCCTGATTAGCAGTCAAATAAGGCACTCAGGTTAGCTGACAAGGAATTCTAGACCACTCAGCCTGCATTACCTTACTTTGGGATCACCCACTGCCTGCCTACTTACACACTGATCGTATAAAGAAAACCTGAGCCAGTGATCACACCACCTCCGTACCTGCTCTAATGCCGACCATGGAACATCTTTGCTTCAATATGCACTCCACTGAGAAAGAGGTGACATTTCACCACCTACTAAAAAACAGTGGAGACTTTGTTTAGGAACCTCTTTCATAAACATGTTTTCAAAATCTTCAAAATAAGTGGTGGTGCACAGAATTCTCTAGAATTAGAAGCTATCAGCTAACTACAGAAAGTCATTGTTTCAAATGAGTTAACATGCTTTACATAAGGAATACAATGTGCTTTAAGTGTATAAGAGGTTACACTAATATCCATCATTTATATTAAAATAATAAACAAGAAAACCCTCCTACATTCTTCTGAAGTACCTTCACATCGACTAGACTACGCTCTTGACAAACAATTTAAACAAAAAATTCTACTCAATAGGAATTACAGTCCACGCAATAGAGCATTTTGAGAATGGAGAGAACAGCACGTGATTGTGTAAGGGATTATGAAATGAACTGTAGGAGACCATACAAACAACGTAGTCGTACAAGCTTGCATTAAGTATGACCAAAGCAATGTTGCCCCTTTGATTTTAATGGGAGCTACCTGGAACTCCTGGTGGAAAACATCCACGCTGTTGACGCTTATCCATTTATAAATTCTATAGGTCTCATCAAATATTTATGTAGCATCATGTTACTTTTAAGTTAATTATTTGCATGGAATGAACACTGTGGTGAGAGAACTCATTAGCACCACAGGAATAATGAAAATCAAATGAGAAACAAAATACATGAAAATGTGTGGGATGTTAATTAAGTTAACTTTCACTAGATCTGTGGACAACACATGCACCTGGTCACCCTCAATGCTATATTGTCAACTGGGGCAAAGTGGAGAACAATCAAATTATACATACACAAAGCTATTGGTGACAGATGAATCACATTAAACCATTTAGTAGCCATCTCTCTAACACATACATACACACACAATTGCACACACTTTACTGTCATTGCTTGAGAGTTAAAGAGATAAAGGGGGAACATAGACTGTCAGATGTTTTTATCTGCGAGAATCCTGGAGGCATCACAGGGATAATTGAGCAGGCCAACTTTTATCAAAAGTAGATTGCGACATTCAATGGGATGGATGATCAAGTAGAGGTGGCTGCTTCATAGATCCTCTGTCAAAAGAACAGTTCTTACTTGCATTCTGGGACATTTCATAATTACATCTGGACTTCTGCGCCCCTTCTATGAAAGGGCAGAGATCTTAACCTGTATTTCATTATTCATGAATGACTTTTTGATCCATATTTTACCATTCACATCACATAGGATGAAGTGTATCTACTGAATTGCTAGCTATGCTTCAACATTTATCATGTGAAATAAGGGAGGTGTAAGTGTTGCCCACTGTAGATGGGGCAGCCATTCATAGTATTTAACAAAACATACAAAAATAAGATGTAGCTTTTTTTGATCAAGTCCTTTGCCAGATGAAAACGACTAATTGATAGAACTGAGTCCACAGAGTAGTGGATTAATCAGTTCCCTGCTTGCCTCACAATAATAACAGTCATTTACATTATCAATTACTATTTTTGTAATAATAAGAACGTTAATCCAATAAATCAATTTAATTGTTTTACTTTAGGAAGCAGAATTCAGATGTCACATTTGTTTATACTTTGGAAAAAGCACATAATGCTAATATGGAAGAGTACTGGGGAAAATCAAAGGAATCAGTACCTTAGCACTACAAACACTCAACTTTGGGAGGGGCTAAAGGTGAGGTAGGTTCAAGGTAATGCACAAGGAGGGCAGGCGGCAATGGTGGTGGTAGGATAACTGAGGTGGACAACTAGCATTAAACCTATGAATGCACAATATACTGCAGACTTTTTAAACATTTTATCATTCAAAAAGACCCATTTTAAAGACATTGCAAGAGCGCTACATTGAAATATACCTATTAAATACTAGATCAATTTTTTACAGAAAAAAATTGCACATTTTTCTGTATACTAATTTGCTCAAAATAACTAAGTTTGTACTTAATAACATACTGATAACAGAACTATGGGTGCAGACGTTTTCCTCTATTGAGCACAAATGTTATACTGAGAGCTTCTCAAAATCAAATAGTACTGCAAATTCCACATCACAATTCGCAGAATCCGCATTTATAACAGTATGGCTCTAAGTGCTTTAAAAACCACTAGAAAATGCACAAATATGGAATATTTCCAAAAATCGACATTTAAAATTATGCCCAGGATGTCAGTGTTTCATAGCAGAAGCACACAGTCCAACAATATCAATCTAACTTACTCTACCCCAAAAAACTAGTTTTATTCTTAATAAAAATAAAAGTCTGTAATCACCGATCCTATACCCACAACTGCTAAGTTAACAGCCCCATTTCACCAGCTTCTTCTAAGTAGTTCAACCACGAGACCCCAGCCTAGCAAAAAAAAACTCAGATTAAGAAAAGACTCCATTTCAGCTGGTTCAGGACCAACATTTGCCTCCTGTCATCACATTCCTGAACAGAGGTGCAAAGGATTAAACCAGTCACGGATCGCTCTTCTCTTCCAAAAAGTAAGTCTACTCTGAACCAGGCAGACACAAGCAACTACCTCTCCATCAAAAACCTTCTGTGAATGTCCAAGATGTTAGATAACATAACAGCCCATCTTATAGCACACACAGAATTCAACTGTTATTTATGTTTTTATTTTTAATTGGTGGTGCTTTACAAAAACCTCAGTTACCTTACAATAACCTCAGATGTTATGCCATATACTACAACAACAACAACAACAACAACAGGGCAACAGGTGAGGCTTAGATGGAATGAACAGCCAGAAATAAGAGTCCACTGAAGAGAATCCTCATTCTTGTATGACAGTCGATTATGATAAAACATATTAAGGCAGTCGAAATCAGAAACAATCGTAGCCCAGAGATATTTGATATTTAATGATTCTAGACCTAAACTGATATGACCAGATCCAAACAAGTTGAATCACGCTCATACCGACTAGTCACATTACAAGGCCTAAACAAGCAAATTGCAAGCCCTACTTACCAGTTCCTGAGTCAGCATTCACATACATCCTCAAATGGACTTCTTCAGGCTACATAGAATCCACCATGACTAATATGCCAGCACCAAGCAAAGTTACTTGTGAATTAGAAAGTAGACAAAGTAATTTGATAATGATTTGAGGTATTGCTTCAAATACAGGCCAAAATAGAATGAAGTTCAAAGGATTCATAGTAAAACCCTTGTTTTAGACCCACTCTTTATACTCAAAATACATATGGAATACCTTCTTCAATGACATAATTCCAATGAAGCATCAATTCAAGAAACGAGGTCAAACAGAGTAAGAAATTGCCTTTCCACACAAGTCTGCAATTCCATATTTTGAAAATGGAATGGCACAAAAAAATACATTCTTCTTTCCAACAGAACATCCTATGATGGTAGGCAAACTTTTCATCTCTTGTCTATGTTATGCCAATGTCTATACAACAGCCATGATATATATATAAATAAATTTAAAAATAAAAATAAAAAAAAAAAACAAATGGAAAACCTCTCACCCCACTGAGCTCACTTTATCTTGAAACTACTCAAGGTTCCGAAAGAAGGCCAGAATAGTTTTTTTTCTTTCTCATTACCAGAACTGATTTACCTCAATATGTTTAAAGGAGTCATATAGAAAGCTAAGCATATCATTAAGAGTCAGATTTCATCTCTGTGCAGACGGTCCCAATGTGTTGGTACAAAAAGAGAAAACTAGTCCACACAACCTCTGGCAATGGGGGCAGGACACAAATTTTGAAGAAAAAAAATAAAAATAAAAGACTAGATTAAATTATTTCACGTGTACAATTACAATTTGTAATCCATGTTAAGAAACTGATAGAAAACTGCCCTAGGAAACAGTTTAAGCACAGCCTCAAACAGGAGCCTGGCATCAACTTGACAGCTAGCTTAGAATTTCTGAAAGTGAAGTGACATGGCAAAATCTGTGTGCATCTACCCTACTTTTCACCATTTTGCACGGATAGAAGTCCATTTCTGTAGTGTAATCCAGGGCTGTCACTTTTTTCCTCTCTAAGTCCAGCAAGGGCACCATGGGCAAAGATTGCTCATTATAGTGGTAGCATCCAACTGTCACTACTTCGATTCTGACAACCATAAGAAATCTCAGATCACACCCTGTTTGACAGTCTCAATTGCAGTGGGGCATAAAGTGTGCTCTTCCAGAAAGCACCCATCAAATCATAGGTTAGACTCCCACTCTACTATCATGACCTAATAAGGAAATGTAAATGAAAGCCAGGAGCTTCCTGGCCACAATCTTTTGATGATGCACATGCAGCACTTCCAACTTCACATACTTCGATCCCTCCAAGTTCCTACTGGACGCATTACACAAGATCACCCTAAAGCAACTGGACAGCAAAAAAAAAAAAAAAAAGTGCAGCCATTCAAATAAAGGCAGAAATACTAGACAAGTTAAATGTTTATCCTAATAATAGCTATTCATGTGAAACCTGCCTAAAGATAGGCATACTAGCAAAAAGGGCGTAAAAACAAACTTTATGCTGTATGGGTTAAACAAGCAAATACCTTTAAAAGCAGCTAAAAGAGTATTTCAGGGCTACGAAAAGGCCAAAGAAGGGGAACTCCCACATTAACCAAGAAACATGTATGATATAGAAAAGTATGAATGAAGAACTTGTGAAGTGTGCATTTGTGGTAAATATTTCAAGTTAATGGCCAGTATACACAAAGTTCGTTGTGGCAGCATGCTTTTAGTTTAAGCAAGAAGCTACAATAATTGTACTGGGATAAAGTTATCTGCATGCTTAAAACTCGTGTACCCCATATTTTAAGGAGAAGCATCCATGGATCTTGATACACACATTTGCAGGTTTCCTTCAAGTAACTTCGTGATAATTAGATGAAGTTCAGAGGTTCATGAGCCAAGACTTGATCTGGATTGTCGTCCATTGCAAGTAAATCTTTTAACCTACTCAGTACAATTACATTATAGAAGAGATACCTCACACTGGATCACAACAAAAGCTAGTGATTGTCACATGTTGGTGATCTGTTTAAATTGATCACTACTATGAGTTATTATAGCAAATGGTTCCACCCATCTATTTCCCCTATATTTTTTGCATTTGAAGTTTTGCTGTGAGGGAATTCTCACTACTGTTGTCTCACTCTGAGTTAATTTACCCTTAACGTACTGAGTGTGTTAACCACCATTGTCAGCTGTTTAAGATGAGGCCAGTACTCTACACCTGGGTTAAGACATTCTGGGGTGGTTGTACATGAATACACAAGCGCTCAAATGTGCTGGTTGGCATTTGAGAGACTACCATCTTGCACAGCCTGGTATCTAAGCACAGAAGGGACTTTTCAGAGTTTGGTACGGACTTGGGGTGCACCTTGTATCGTAAGAGGGCATTCCTAGTGTAGGTCTAGAGTGTTTACCGGAGGTCAGTGGTGTTTAAACTGTATTACACATTTTGGCCTAGTTTTCCAGTAAAGTATTGTTTCCCCTTCATTTAACTCTACAGGGTCCAGTGTCAATCTAGGGTTAAATATGTATCCATAGTGTAGTTTATCTATCTCTGACATCAAATCTGTACTCCTAATGCCACTAAGAATTTTCATATTTCCTTGACTTAAGCTCATAATCAGGTTTCAGGCCTTTGTCTCCTCCCCCTCCCCCCTACTGAGTCATGGTAATTACTCTGCTGGCCAGCAAGAGGATTACCCTCCATTTTAAAACCCCTTTACAAAGAAGAAACTGAGGAGAAGACACTGGAGCGAGAAGTAATGACAGGGAAGACTGCCATGCTAGAAGGAGAAGACTAGTGGTGCCTGTGCAAGGATTGACTGACTACAGTTGGACTACTGGAACATGACGGGTCTCTCCTGGGCCTGTGGCCCTCCGGCTGAGGAATATTTCGGGGAAATGGACCTGCTGGAGGACCCTGGATGGTTCTCCACCCCCTCCAAGACTTCAGCAGATTCTCCCTTGACTTTGCTGATACACAGGTGGCCTGTAAGTAGCCAGGAGGCTCATCATCTTGGAAGTGGAGCAGTGATGGTGTTCAGCTGAATCGCTGTGTAGAGGCTGGTGGTGATGGGCTGTCAAAAGGGAGTGACCAACAGAAGGTGAGGCGAAACAGGTCTGATGCAAGGAAACTCACCTCAAAATGAAAAGGAGGCCAGCAGGCCTCAGAAAATGCTCCTGGTGGCCAGAGATGTCCATGAGGAGCAAAAGTATTCCCAAATGAGGAGGGTTGGCTCTATGGGGTAAGAAAACACACACACACACAAGATCAAGCCAAGTACCCAGGAGTGTTTAAAGTATTATCCACCCCCTTCAGGTAAACCACCTCTATAGTGACTTGGCGATCTGGACACAGGTCTAGCCAAAAAGGTAACATTTGTTGCCCCGAAAAGGGAATTATTTCACCACCTAAAAATCGGCTTCGAGTGTTTAGTCTCAATTAAGCAAAAACGCTTTCCTGTGGGCCCAAATTGTTAGGGATATTAAAATGTTAATATTATTTTGTTAGAGAATGATCGTACCCAACAATCAAAACAAACAACGAAATATACTACTAAAGGCAAAATGGGTGCAAAAGGCAAACGAAGCCAGTTGCAACACTTCGCATGTATGAATCTCCTAATTTGAAAACAACCCGACAGTGCGGTGGCTTTCTGCTTCTTTAAAAGGTTTGAAAACTATACTTTAAGTATGGACTGCAAAACCGAGGAATAGTTGTTCCGAGCTGTGTACCTTGAGGAATGCTATAATTTTCTTACCAGGAATCGGAAAGTCCATAATGTTAAAAAGCACAACTCATAGAATAAGCTGCTCACGGCACTTTTGTATGTGCCAAATTGCCTGGCTCGTGGTGCTTACTATGCCTCACCACACAGAGCCTGACCTTTCTGGTATTCTTGCAAAGTAAATGTCACAACCTTCAGCTCTATAATGTTCAATTGCAAAAGTCATTCTGCTCATTTGCTGCTTTCAGTTGATTCTTAGTGTACTGTACTTTGGCGCATATAATCAGGCACCTGGAACCCCATGATGTTTCAGCTCCTGCAAATGCCACCGAAATATGCCTGCCATAGAATAAAACGATACTTATCAGTAATACTAACTCCCTCGTTATGTGTCCCATTTTGAAAAGCCTGAATGATTTAAATGATGGAATCTAGTACCCTCCAGCACTAATACAATGCCCCACGTTTTAGCCTGATTGCTTTATTGAGTGGATTAGGAGCCAGTTTCCCATTAGGTAGACCACCACTAGGATGCCTCACTAATTAACACCAGGTTCAGTTTCAGTTTTAAGTTGGCAGGTCTAGATAACGCATCTGTGCTCAGGAGTGTTTGAGGCATGTTTTTCTTTACAAATGGTGCACACGCTTGAGAATTGCATCTCCAGCTTAACTTTCTCCTTCAGAAACACAAGCTGCCATACAAAGTTTTCGTGGGACTGTTGGGCACAAGTGCCGCAGCAGCTGCCTTGCCCCCAATTAAGTGAGCACTGGAATGAACTAGCATTGGAAAGCTATTCTATCACAAATTGGTTTGCTAGAAGACACCTTACAGATTATTTTTGGTAAATTAGGTTTTCATCCACATGGAAAAACTAAAGTTGATATGATGTCCTTGTAAACATCAGACAATCATTGTTTTCATAATAACAGTGGGGAGCCCTGATAAAATTAAATCTGTCATGCTTGCTCTTGGAAACACAAAAAGATTAACGAAAACAAGTTATGTTGGCTTGATTCAAGTTGAAAGCCTAAAACAAATGAATCCTTATTAAAAGGGACCGGATAAAACTGCAAACCATCCACCACACACATTTTGCAATTTTAAGGAATAGAGAATAGCGGTTAGGCTAAAAGGCTTTCTAGGCTATTGCTGTGCCTAGCCTCGCAAGATGACATAATATACTGGTCTCTAAAAACCCCATTAAACTAACAAACTGGAAGAACAAACTAAATAACAAATTCGGTTTCAAACCTTCAAGGAACTGGTAGAAACACAATGTGAGACATTACAAAAAGGCCATTTGCTGTGAACCTAATCAAAGCACTAAGACTTTTCAGAATTAGGCAGTTTTAATCAAGGGCATCCTCAGACAGGCTGGATAGACCTTAAAGCACAATCTAGAAAAGATGACAAAGCTTCAAGAGACAGATGTTCAATCCTCCAATAGAAACCCGCATGGATGTCACCACAAACCGAATTCCAAACGTTTCGATAAAACGCCATCATTAGAATAAGACGGTGGTAACCTTTTATTTCTATCAATTCAAAGAATGTATCCATTGTTTATATAAATAAATAAATAAATAAATAATGAAGCCCCTTTGCTACAGTGTATTAACTCAGTGCAAAAGAAACACCCAATACCTGCTAGTGCACAGCTATCCAACAGAATCAAGCATTTGAATGCAATAGGTCTCGCATTTGCACGAGTTAGAGGTATTGTTGTTGTAAATAACTAACTGGACTTTTCTTGCCACATAAATTGGTCAACTCTGCCTCATAATCTGGTCCTTAACCACTAGCGGTTGCCAGCTTTCCCAGAACTGATATCAGACCAAAGCTTTCAATCAGTTTACGAAAACAAGTACTGAAAAACACTTATTAGGCATGTTGGGAACAGCATTCTGTGCCACTTCCTAACGAGCATGACTGGAAGCCACCAACAAGGGAAGTTAATTCTGCTGCATAAGAACCACTCATACCCAGCTTGTTGCATTATTTAATAAGGATACTTATGCGGACACTGAAGGTGTGCGGTGGATAGACATAAGTGCCTCCACCCCTTTTCCAAACAGCTGTATCTGCACATCTAAAGCAAAGCTGAGGGGGTTCTAGAAGCAAAACACTGTGCAATGTACTGGGTCTCCCCCTCCTCTTTGCATGGGCTTATTGGTGAGGGGTGGGCACTAAGCATAGCGGCTTGGTGCAATTTTGTACACTTTTCTTCAATACAATGAAATATGCAGACACTGTATTTTGCATCACAGCTGCATTACATGACAAATTAAAAAAAAAAATAAATAAAAAAAAAAAAAAAGAAAGAAAATGTAGGAGTGTCCTTTGTTACTCAAAGGTGTATGCGCCTTTTAAGCAGACCTTTAAGATGACACCTCCTGCTCTGCTAGTGCTGGAAAAAAACCTTTATTTTGAACAACAAATCACATGCTGTGGGTCTGTTTTTCAGTGTGGGAAGGTTGGTTCCCACAGTTCCTGCCAATTGAGTTTGCGCTGAATTAAATTTCAAAGCGCAATAGAGAGCAAAGTGGAGAGGAAAAAAAGTAGTCCTCTCACACTAACGCATATTGGCAATTGTGCAATTATCCATGGAAAAGGGTCACTCTGCAAGTAGTAACAAAACAGCCTGAGGCGGGACAAATGTAAATCATTTACCAATTACATCCAGGGATTTTTACAAGGCAAGCCCAAGAACGAATGAAAGTGATGGATGTGGTTAAGCCCCACACATAGCTCACAACAGGTCAAAGAGCAGCGCTTGAGTGCTGCTATTCTCAACCTAAAAAGGGAATGTCCTTGAGAAAAATACAACCTATAGCATAAAGCAATGCAAAACCCTAAACATAGCAGTCTTGGCCAGTGCAGATCAGTATGTCTGTAACAATTCTTGACCTGTAGTTATTTCAATATGGGGTTTTGCGACTGAAGTGAAATGACATTAACAAATAGGCTGCTTAAAACTAAGAGTGTGAGTGGATGAAGGATATTCCTTCTCTTATTATCTTGTCTAGAATTGTGTTTTCTTCTGGACTCGTTTTGTATGATTTCCCACCAACTAGCATCCAAGTTGTAGGCAGCATACCTGTATAATGTTACAGCTCAAACAGATTTGATCCTAAAAATAGTGGTCCTCAAGCCACAAGAAGGGTTCTTGATGTCTTCCCGTGCTTTGAGACATATGAGCCTGTGTTTTATATTTAGGAGAGACAAGAAGGGGTGGTCACCCATCATAGTTTCATATGTACAGCCCACATCATATTTTTGAGTAAAAGCATGGAGCAAACTAGGCTTCTGAGTTCCAGACTTGTGCTTTCCGTGCCCGATAGGATATACAGCCCAAGTGATTTGAGCAGGATTCTGAAATGCAGTTTTGTGCCTTATATTCATTCAACAGTCACCACCTGCAGCCAAACTGATACTGGTTTCCTTCTCAGTAGCACTCAAATGTGTACCCCTTACCTCTGATTGCAAAGCTGACAGGCAAAGCAGTCCAGGTGGTACACATTGTCCTTGGCCCTCATTACCATCTCAAATGCAGGGATGAGTTTACTGCAGGCTGCACAGTTTCCAGTAACTCCAAATAACCTGGGAACATGAAAGACAGACATTAGTGTGCCACGTATGCAAATGAACCACACCTTCACTTTAGCACAAGTTTAGGTCTCAGTGGAAAGCAGACCTTCATTAAGAGCCCCAATTTAAATAATCCTAGTTCTTTCTCAAGGGTACGTGAAACAGAGTACCCAGACAGATCTTAATGAACAAAATATTAATCCACCTCCCTGGTAAAGTCCAACCTTCTATGCAAATAGACTGCCGCTAGTACATCACAAATTATTCTGTTCTTAAAGAAAGTGTACCCTTGTTCTAAACTCAGGTAAGTCTAACAACAGTTACAATGCACAGATTAAAACCGGTCTCTAAAGGCAATCCACCACCATGCAGTACAATGTACAACACACCCTTTTCCAGAGCATTTCTAATTGCACACGTTCTATTTATAGTACTATAATCAAAGTGCCAAACAATTAATGATAATGTATATATATATATATATATATATATATGTCTGTTTCAACCGCACTTCAACAGAAGCAGGGCAACAATGTACTGAAGTCAGAGGAATAATACTTATGCATTACCAATGTATGATAAGGAAGTGATGCAGATTATAGTCTCAATAGTTCAAACTGGAACAACCAATGTATGGTTAATTACAAATATGGAAAGATTTTTGTGTTGTCACTTTTTTGATCTGCCGTTAGCCAAGACCTTTTGATTTTTGAAAAAATATATATACACAAGATATGCTGCTTTGAAGAGGCGTTCAGCCAGCTTCCTTTATGCATTAGTCTGTTGGTGTGTCATTCACATTTTGCTTCAACCTATGACAGTAGTATACAGCATGAGGCTGCGGGTCAGCCCTCTTCAGCCACAAGATCACTTCACTGAGTGAGTTCATTTTGCTCTTTCACAAGAAGCACATCCACACACAAGTGAACTCCCTTCTGTGCCTTTTTTTTTGTATTTTTTTTTTCAATGTTTTATTGTTAGTTTGGTGTTGCCTTTGTGTTTAGAGCCTGACCTGACAGCAGGACGCTTCACAGCAGATGCAAGAACAGGCTACATTACACACTTTCAGCTCATGTCGCCAGCAAATGCTGTAGTAAAATCCTTTTGCATTGTCCTCGATTTGCGGCTTGACTGCTGGTATGTCATAACATATTGTGACCATGGGAAACTGTTCTGTATAAAATTATCAAAGGCTTGTGAAGGTGAAATCATGAGCCGATAATTATTCAGAGCACGTTTGTTATAGCCTCAGTTTCACCAATGGTTCTTTAATAATTTTTGCCCAGGAAATATGCAGCACGTGTAACACTTTTATTGTCTTCTTTAATTTATTCTTTCAGGCTTTCATTTTTTCTTCAATTCCTTCTTCCGGTCTTTCCTTCTCCTTTCCTTCTTCCCCTTTTTTCCCCACTTTCTTGCCTTTTCTTTCCTTTCTTTACTTTCTTTCCTTCTTTTCCTCAAAGCCCATGGCATAACAATTGATTTTAAGTCTGTGTTAAGATATAGCCACATGAGAGTTTTTAGCCACTCTTCCTATATTTGCCTGTAGTTGTGCGTTCACATTTTTCCCCAACTTATTTGAGCATGCATCAATAGGCAACGAGTTACCCCACTTCAGTTTACAGATTGAGTTCACTATGAGTTGAGGCAGCTTTTTTTTTTTTTTTGCAAAACTTTGGAAGCTACCAGGAGTTTGTCAAAGCCATGACAAAACAAGAATTGCCAAAAGGTCGGCAGACAACTCCAGACTTATTGGTTTTGCCAGTGCTCGTTCAATCATGGCGTGCACATTGCACTTTAGAAGGACGTGAAGCCCTTCAATGTTGGATTGTATTTAGCTCGTGAGACGTATTTCTTCAGAATACGTTTAAATAAATGTATTTTCTTCACAGAATATTCTGGCTGTATTTATCCTAACTTATTAGCAAAGGGTTAATGGAGCGCCACAATTTGGGGTATAAAATATTCGATAATTAATATTCCTGTTGAGACGTTTTATTTACGCATACCCTACACCAGTGGTTCCCAATCAGTGTGCTTGGTGCCTGGGTAGTTTTGACGGCGCGCCAGGGTGCTGCGACGCACAGATTTGTAACCACTGCCCTAGACCACGCTAGGCCTTATGGAAACTATAACGAGGCACTAATGCAAGCAGGATGCATGCAGGCACTCCAGCAGCGTTCCAGCTCCGCATGGGCTTTTTAACAGCTGACCTTTCCTGGTGACAAGAGATTATTACTTCCTCAGCAAACAAGGAAGTGGCAAACACATTACAGATGTTACAGTACCACCGACATCAGAGTTCAGCCCGTGTCAACGAGTAGCAAGAGCACTCTCCTAGGATCATGTGGTAAATTGGACAGAGGCTCGCGCGTTCCAGCCTCACTTCTGTGTTTCTTATTAGCGCTAAAGAATAAATAAATAAAAGAAACCACTAACAAACAGCCAGAGTACTTCACTCTGACATCTAATGCTAAAAGCATTTCCATTATTAAGAGAGCATTTCATGAACGAGACATTGCGAGTCGTCCGCGGCATTAGGAGGTTCACTCACCTTGCTGCCCCGCGCCAGGGCTCCTGAAATGATTAGTTTTTTTTTACATGGCACATTAAAGTAAATGAAGCTGTATGGAGGGGCCCGCGGGAAGCAAGAGCAACGCTCTAGTCTTCCCGCGGGTCAATTCGGGAAAGGAAGTGACGGCGAGGGACAGGGATTGGGAAAGGTAAGTGGGGGCGGGTCTAGGGGGAGGAAATAAAAGGGGTTGGGGGTGGAGGGACCGGCCTCTTTTCCGCGCTTACATCGCGCGTTTTAATTTGGCCTCCCACCCACCCGGCAATTGGAAGAGCGATTGGAGGGACGGAAGTTAGAGTCGAATAGCAAGGAGGGGAGGGAAATTGTCAGTGAGGGCAGGTTGCAGGGGTGAGCGAGCAGTAGATGGGGGAGGGTGGTGAGTCAGATGCGGGCTTGGCCACCCTTCTAGGGAATAAACAAGCAGGTGAAGGCTCTGAGTGGGGGTACGCACGAACCAAATGGGGCATGAAAGGAAAAGGGGAGTGCGTAGGGGAATGGAAACGAGATAAGGGTTTGAAGAAGAAGGATGAGCGAGGAAATGTTAGCGTTATTAAAGTTACGGTTACCTTTGAAAGTTAATGGGTATGTTATTTATGCAATCCTGTCCTAATAAATGACCTTTTACACTAAAACAGCTGTCACTGAATTATTTCCCGAAACCACGCGCCGCCAGTGAGTGACGCAGGAATAAAGGGCTGCAAGAACATTTTGCCATATCAGACACCACCAGTCCAATGCTTGAAAACGTTTTGGAAAAAAAGAAACTAATTTGCGACAATTCCCTCGAAACCCATTTACTGCTTGGAACGTTGTAGAATATAGTTTGCCCCTTGAAGGCAGACGCAGCACGTTGTGTTTTTGCAAAAGTGTCATTAAAACATGTCCTGCCTGATCTTAGCAGGGTATGCACTTATTTTAACTGAGAGCCAGGTCAGATGTCACATACGTCATCAGCCACAGATCCGTGCTCTCCCCCAGTACCAGACTGACAGGAGACAACTATAATGCCTCCCTCGAGAGGCGCCCAAATTAAAAGTATTTATGTGCTAATGACCACAAAAAGGTGCTCGGCAGAAATATTAGACAGACACTAAAATATGACTGCACTCCCTCGATTATGTTCCAACCATTTCTCAGAACAATTTCATTCCGAACAAGCCCTCCCGCATCCTAATTCCTTGTTAAATTCTGTTCCTGCTTAAGGCGCACGAAAGTCCATATTATGCAAACTGCCTCATCTCCCAGTTCGGCACAAATCTGCCATTAATGTATCCCTTGTCTTTCCTTGAAAAAGTTCTGTTTCAGCAAAAATAATATGTGGTAATGATAGATGCAATTGTTATTGGCAAAATCGAAGCAAACACGACCCACTTGAAATAGAAAATATGGATTTATGCTAAATAATAAGGTTTTTCATGTTATACTTTTGAAGGAGATCCCGACAAATGTGGTAGAGTCGAGTAACAAACTTTAGGAGGACACTGCCAACAGGGTATTTGGTTTTCATTGCAAGATTCCTGCAACCAATGAAATAACACTTTACTAAAATGTGCAAGGTTATCGCAAAGAAAAGTATTTAATTGTCCTGGAATAGGTTTTATAGCGTGGAATATACCTGGTTCCAAAATAGTATTACAGAAAAAAATGCTCAAAAACACCATTTGAAATTCTGGACATGGTTTCTTTATCCGTTGTCCCCAGGTTTCAATTGCTCGAGCTCCCTGAGCATTTATCAGCCACCTTATTAGAATTTGTTTCCACACAAACCATTGATCATCAGCCTATTACTAGGCAAATGACAGTTAATTACCCACTACATTAACCACTGGGACCTGAGACCTGCTTCTGCTGCCATCAGTCAACATGATAAATGTGGCAAGTTCAGCAATGCATGGCCAGCCCTGAGCTGCCTGCTATAGTGTGAACAACCCTCAATCTCACTTCCAGGCCCGGGAAATCCATGGCAATCTGCATAATTACAAGCTCTGGGTTAATAACAGACAAATGATTTGTTGCATCCAAACAAAGTCCCTGGAATAGGACTTGGGTCTCTCGTGGTTCCCCGCACTGATATTCCGCCACTGGTGTACTTGCTATGACAAGCAACAAAAAAAAAAAAAAAAAAAAGGGAAAGATAAAAACTAATCGGAGAAGTTACATCCATCCTGTTTGTTGACCTCAAATTTATTGATTCTACATCTGCGATTTTAATCGTTAAAGAGCTTGTGAAGCAGTATTATCTTAATTATTCTCTGGTGCAACCAGCCAATTGGGCAGATAAACACCCTTCCCTACACGCAGGCCAGCCCCTTACTCCCACCCCAGTTGGAAGCCCCATCAGTTTTCATCTGCACCTGGACTGGGAGATCCTAATGATGAATTATTGCACCTTTCTCTGGGAGGGGAAACCTTCCAAGGGGCCATTTTACTGAACTGTCAGTTCACAGGCCGAGGGTATAGTTGCGGAAATCTGATCTAATTAACTGCAAAACGATGCATTTGTTAAGCTTTCTCCACAGTTTAGTCCAAGAATCGGGGAATTACTCAGCACCCATTATCACTTCATCATGTTCTTCGGTTTTTGTAGTACCCAATGCAAGCATTCGGCTTTACGGACCACAAAGAAATAATGAATCAGAAACTATCAAGTAAAAGTCGATAGGGTTAAAGGAATTTTGCGCGCAAAATCGGACACCAAATAAAAGCAAATGTTGGTAAAGTCAAGTCAAAAGGTCAGGCATTGGCAGTCAGCCATTTTGCTTCGTCAATGCTAGTTTTGTTATGTTCTTCACAAAAGTATTTATTGGGGAATCTTCTGGGACCTCAATCAAAAGAGCAAAGCACTGGCTAAAAAACAATCTGGTGGGCAAAAAAGGAACCAAAAAAAAAAAACCACACCACAGTTATTGGCACAGTAGTCCCTGGCACAAAAGGGGACTTCTTTGTGTATGGAAGTATTACTGGTCAAAGGGTAGAACACAGTGACTCACAGCAGTGAAGTCAGCTAAAATGTGAAATGGTCTGACCCACTGCCCCATTCTGTAAATCGTAATTAGTGACAAAGATTTGTATGACACAATAACGAACCAGTGGATATGTGAGAAAGCTTATGCAAGTACATTGTACACATTAGTAAAATCAACAGGTTTTGGCCAATTAGAGTACTAATAAGCTCTTGCAAAATCAAAGATGTATATGGAATTTAATTTCAAACACCTATTTTAACAAACGTAGCACTACATGGAAAACTAATGAAATGTATTTTTATATCAATTTACTGCAGATACAATGAGTCTGATGAATATAAATCATAGTATTATTTTGGTTGGTGTCTCTTGTGACTCCTAATGATTTCATTTCCATGTATCAATTTGTCGGATACTTTGGGTTTCAGAAAAGCCACAGCCCAGGCCGGGTACCTGGGTGTGTGGCTCACCTCTCCTAGCACAAAACCACATTGAAGTGGAACACAGGACAGAGCCAGGGGGCATCGGCATATCAAATCTTCAGATTTGAAACTTTCAGCTGCATTTATTTTATTTCATCCACGAGGTATTGATCAAGGCAGGTTATTGAAATGTGCGCACCAATAATGTCTAAGGCTGTCCCAGCTAAAATCAAAAAGGAGACTTTATGCTACTGGTGTGGGCTCTTCATACCGGCAATCTAAGTGCATAATACCACTTTTTGGGCTATTTATATGGTGTTTTAAAGCATATATCGGTCCTGCTCATTTTTGCATAAGACCAGTAGAGCAGATGGTTGGCTGTTGTGTGCAATCATGGTGTGGAGTACTGCACATGCCCAATTTGTTGGTCCTTACGTCATGATTGTTGCATACATTCAGGATATCTTTGCTAAAGCAGGGTTGGATCAGCCAAGAGGATGTTCAGGGTGATATAGGTGTGTGGGTGTGTTGGGGGGGGTCCGGATTTTAGGAAGTGTTCTGCTAACAGCAACATTTTGCTAGAAAGTTGCCATTTTAGAGGCTCTCAAAGTGTGAACATTATAGTTGGCTATATGACTTCCATGAGGTCACCAGAAATCAAACTATGGCTTAAAATGAGAATAAGGACTCGGGTAAACAAAATGCAGCATGCACCCAGGAATTTAATACCATTGAGATACAGGTACTATAAGAAAAAGTTGGTAAATAAATGACCAACGTATGAAAATGGTAAACAATGTTAAGCAATCAGTCATATGTATAGAGAAAACCATGCTTTTGGTGAGAAGAAATGATTGAGCATGCTGGCTTGCTTGCAAAATGCACGACTCTAAGCTATTGGCATGATGATTTAAACTAAGTTGATGTCGACAAATACAGAGTTCTAGAATGGGTATTTTCAAACACCTCTTGAAATGTTTCTAGTCTCTGACTAGAAACAAACATTAATGCTCTAAGATGAAGGCATTTGGGGGGGGGGGGGGGAGGGGAAATCAATGTTTCCTTCGGTGTGAGGATAGACTAATTGGGTATGTACATAAACATATGTAATCACAAAAAGAGCATCTCAGTTAATCCAGAGGATCTGGGTAACCCGAGGAGGTTTCGGGAAACCCACTCTTCTACGAGCTCTCTTCAGAGCGGGTGTGCCTATATTTGTGGTTTTTACAACCATGGACCCTCCTAAAGGGGCACTTTTACATGAATATATTTCATAAGCATATTATTTATGGTAACCTGGTGTGTAAATGGATAATAAAAATTAATTAAAAAAAAATTAAAAAAAATGTGATGATAGGTTAGGATACACTTATGATCACAGACCAGACATTCGCTACGGATTAAAACATGCAAACCTTTCCAGAAGAGAAACAGGAGATGGTATAACGCAAATGTATGGACAGGGAACACAAAGCTACAGTTGCTAGTACAGAGGGAAAACTCTACTGCTAGCTCCAAAATATTTAATGGAGGAACCACTAAAATCCTTGATGTCTTTATCTGACAAAGTGTGGATGGTACAGCCAACAAGGAAGGCAGTAGGAGCATGCAAAAATGACAAGGTTCTAATGATAGTTTTGAATACAATCACCTCTGCCCCTCCCCCTGTGTTGCCAGTGTATCCCTCTTAATGTGTGCGATCCACAACCAGGAAACCCCACTAGACACCAGGGATTTTACTTGGTAAGCGTGAGGGGGGACGGGAAATCAGCCCCATCTGAAAATGGTCCACTCCTGCCCCCCCTCGGGAAATATTTCCAATTTAATATATATAAGTTTACCTCTGGGAGGGGGAAGCACAATCGCACCCCACAAGGGTTAAAAATAAATAAATTTGAAAAAAAAAAAAAAAATTAAATTGATATGAGGTCGCCAGTAATGTATGGTTTCCCTTGGGGACAAGATCGCACTCGCCCTCCCCCCAGAAAACCACAGAGAGAGATCGAGAGCTAGAGAGACCACTTTTGTCAATGCATGTGTGATTTCCCTGGGGACTGCGAGCGCCCCCCCGGGAAACTGCATCCACATATAAAAGTGATCTCTTTACACATAGATATAGATCTATCTATATCTATATGCGCATCACCTGTTATCTCGCAGCCAATGCGTTCCAACCGTAGCTTTTAGGCAGCAATAAAAAAAAATTTTTTTTAAAAAGGCAAGCTAACTCTTGTGATTATGTTTGCTAGAGAAGAAACAAACTTTTGTCTAGTGGCTGTTTTGATGCCATAAAGTAGCGCAGAAGGTTTATATGCCTGCTACAAAAATCAAATCTGTATTTTATTTGAATAGCCGAGTGGATTAGTAAAGCCAGCCATTATCTGCACTATAATACAGATGAAATGTATGAGCGAGGGGGCTATGGAGGGATGAAGGGCACTTTTGCTGGGGGGTAGTGAGAGAATCCAAGGAGGAGGTCATGGAAGTGGGAGCACCAATAATGATGGTCTGACTGGGCACCACAGGTGTTAAAGACTGACGACGGATATGTGACCAGGTGAAGTAATAGTGTGTCTTTTTTGTTTTTTGGAGTGTCTTGAGAGAACATGCTGACTGAGGGAAGAAGCGAAGGTAAGATGACGTAATTTTAGTGTTACACATATCACACAGACACACACCAGCAATTTTGTGACCGTCTACGTAGGCTAGTGTTTTAGAGGGACAGTTTAGCCAGTAGGAGAGATGGCGTCTCGTTGGATGACTGCTGCTCAAGGCCTTACTCAGGTTATGGAGGACAGCTTTGACGTAGGATCAGAGACTGAGGTAGCAGATGCTGAGACTGCATCTGAGAGAGGAAAATGGAGCAGACTCTGGGAGTGATTTTTCAGTTGGAGAAGTCCCATCTGACAACTCCTCTTCCATTGATTGAGGGAGGTGATGAGGACAGTCGTGCTGTCCCATCGCAATTACAGTCTATGCAGCGGGACAGTAGCAGATTAGACCAACCCAGAGAGCAGGTGCATGCGGCAAGCACAGAACACTCTTGGGAGCTCCCCAATTTCATTCAGCCCCAAATTCCACTGCCACAATTGTATTGTGGAGACATCATAATTATCTATCACTAAACAACCTGGTTTTGTATGGCAAGCACCTGGGTTTTTGGCCCTGGCCTTGGTGGCCATGTAGGGCAACCTATCAAACCCAGACATTTCTGTAAACTAGACACCTGGGGGTGTCCACGGAGGTACGGCTTGTGAGGATTCCCCAAATTTTCTTACCCAGAATACCCTGCAAAGGTGAAATGTTGGATAAAAAAAAAAGTTTTCTTGTATTTCTGTCACACAAACTACAGGAGTATGCTGGGGTCCACAAAATTTCTACCACAAATGTGTTTCCCCACATGTCCTGATAAAAATGCTACCAACTAGAGTGCCTGCGTCAGGAATGGATCACCTCAGGATCAACAGTTGCCCTCATGTATGGACTAACAGACCATTGTGTGATCCATTCTTGTCACAGGCACTAGGCCTACGCACCCAAGTGAGACACCATTTTTTGGGGGAGACTTGGGGGAATGCAGGGTGGAAGGAAGTTTGTGGCTCCCCTCAGATGCCAGAACTTTCCATCACTGAAATACACAGTAAATGTTTTTTAGCCAAATTTTAAGGTTTGCAAAGGATTCAGGGTGACAGAACCTGGTGAGAGTCCCACAAGTCACCCCATTCTGGATTCCCCTATGTGTCTACTTTCCATTAATGTATAAGTTTGGTAGGTTTCCCTAGGTGCTGACTGAGCTACAGCCCAAAATCCACAGGTAGGCACTTAGAAAAAAACACATCATTTTTCAATAGAAAAATGTGGTGTGTCCATGTTGCGTTTTGGGACGTTTCCTGTCACGGGCACTAGGCCTACCCACACAAGTGAGGTACCATTTTTACATTGGGAGACTTGGGGAAACAGACTAGAAGACCAAGTGTTCTTCCCAATGGTCTTCCTCTACATTTTGCCTTCCAAACATAAGGCAGTGTATAAGAAAAGCCATTTTGAGAAATGTCCTATAATTCACATGCTAGTATGGGGCGCCCCAAATTCAGAGATGTGCAAATAACCACAGTTTCTAAACTCCTTATCTTGTGCTCATTTAGGAAATACATAGGTTTCCTTGATACCCATTTTTCACGCTTTATATTTTACCAAATTAATTGCTGTATACCAGGTATATAATAAAAACCGACTGCAAGGTGCAGCTCATGTATTGGCTCTGAGTAGCTTGGGTTCTTGATGAACCTACAAGACCTATATATCCCTGTAGTCAGGAGGGTCCAGCAAACATAACTATATATTGCTTTCAAAATCTATCATAGTTGGAAAAAGTTACGGAAGAAAACAGTTAGCAAGGGCTGCTTTTTCAACTCAATTTCAATTTTTGTTTTATTTCAACTGTTACTTTCTGCAGGAACCCCTTTAAGGATCTACACAAATGACCCCTTGCTAAATTTAGAATTTTGTCTACTTTTCAGGAATGTTTAGCTGTCCGGGATCCACCATTGGTTTCACACCCATTTCTGTCACTAACTGGAAGGAGGCTCAAAGCACACAAACAAAAAAAATAGTAAAAATGCGGTATGTCCCAGTAAAATGCCAAAACGGTTGAAAAATATGGGTTTGATTCAAGTCTTCCTCTTCCTGAAAGCTGGGAAGATTGGACTTTAGCACTGCAACTCCTTTGTTGATGCCATTTTCAGGGGAAAATCCAGAGACTTTTTTTCTGAAACACATTTGGGTACCTTTACAATCACCAGAATATTGGGGAAAAAAGGACACAAATTTGTGGTGGATAGCTTATGTGCACAAAAAATTATGGGAATCTAAGCACAAATAGCCAAAAAAGGGCCAGGGGTGGGGGGGTGAAAGGGTCATGCAAAGGTTAAGAGGACCGCATTTGGTCCCCAGTCCTACTGTGAGTATCACAGGCCTAGGTGGTCAATCACGAACTGGAATAGATCGACCATAAAATTCATTCACGGAAATTAGGCAGCAAGTTTGCAAATGGGTTATGGTCAAGTTAGCAGGAGAAAATATGTTAAACATGCTCTACTATGCTGTAACTTAATCAATGTAATGGAATATTTACATTTTTAGCTCTAGAGAAGATTCTGTGCGAAGGTTATCTGCTCCAAGAACCATACAGGATTTGTTGTTTAAATGGGCAGGGTGATCCACTTAACCTACAGATGCTGAACTTATATGTACTATATAAAACTTAGGAAGTCAAAAGTTGCAGGCGCTTCAAAATTGCAGACTAGCCAGTATCCTGCAACAGAAAAACCCAAAGGGTCTGAAAAAATGTCCAGGCTATCTATTTGAATTTGTATCTTGGCTATATTCCAGGAACATCGTGTAATGTGGGTGCAATACAAACAACCAGTGTCAGTAAATGTCTTGTTATTCTGGATGCATTGCCAATCTATCCTTTCATTCGGATTATTAAATTCATCGTCTAACCTGTAAATCTCAGTTGTGATCAGAAATCAAAACAAGACCACTAGAAGGGAGCATTTGCCTGCTTTCCTGAAGACGTGAGAGGCAATGGAGGGATGGGAACCAGGACAGCGGTTCCCACTGTACCTTTTATCAACCATTCACAAAAAGATTTTTAAGCGTGAAACCTGGATTCAAGATTAATAGGACTGGTGAAATGAGAAAGCCCATACATCACAAATCAAAAAAACTCTGTGGTATACTGGTATACCTTCAAGCTAGTCAGAGTTGCAAGGAAGGACACAGGGTCCATGACAACAGAGGTCAAAGTCACCACCTGTAACTGGGGCGTGGACAATGACATCTAATACTTGTATGCAATAAATATACAAAGATGATTTGTCGCATTTGAATATAGAGCAGAAACAGAGGACGTCAGTATCCTTGATTAACGATGTGATGGGTGCAGCTGCCATCAGCTACGGAATTAGATTAGTTTACCGACGGGCTTGGTTTTGGCGATTTATTTTGCTCTAATTATTGGAATCTGAGTCATACTATGTCCTTTTCAAAAGGTTAGTGAGGAATGGGGTGATACTGAAGAGTTCTGTCAATGTGTGCTTTTTCTTCCTCTTACATAGTATCACTTCGATAAATCAAGCACACCATCCCCACATCCTTGGATAGGTAGGTTCTAGTATGACAGCAGTATTATCCAGAAAAATTGGGCCATCCCATTTTCCTTGAATTTCGGATAGAGTAGACGTGCTAGCAACTTTTGTCTTTTGGGCTCACTGGCAGAATTCAGTATTCTCTAGTGTGTGGTGCAGTAGCACCAATGTTCTCAGTATTGCAAGACAATTTGTGTCAAAACTCAGTATTCAATAGTTCCTTTGCCTTTACGAAGAGTTAACTATGCCACTTAACTGACATTTAACATACACTTGGCATTGATCTTCCCTAGCCACAATTTAATCAGTTCAAGTTGGGATCGTAGCAATTCAAATGCAGTCACTGAAATCAGAAATTTGTTATTGTTAACTAATGATCAATGGGGCAAATGAAACCAGAGTTACCACCTGCAATACTGTAAAACATTCCCTCTTTGGGGAGTAGCAAGATGTTGCACAGAGCAGCATAAATGTGCTCGGTAAAGTGGGTCAGAAAAACCTTAGTCTCCTTAATAATGGCCACCGTATTAGAGAAAACATTTTCCGGACAGACTTCATTCATTATTAAATCAAAACATTACAATCTGTGTGTAAGATCCTAAAATGGCTCCCCATGAAACAGACGGACTGAATGAGTTTTGCTGACAGTGTCTCATAACACTGGGCCTGTTCTTCCATCTAACTTGGTAGACCCCTTCAGACCAGGCATGAGCACTATGATCTGCTCCTCTTTTTTGTTTTTGTTTTAAGAATCTAGTTAAAATGCAAAGGGTGACAGAGCTTTCAGGGCAAGCTGTTGAATGACTTCTCTTGGTTTGAGGAATTTGCAATTTCAAAATGTTAAAATGTATAATCAATTGCATCTTCCCTTTTATTTATGTGTGGTCTGTACCAGTTTCCAAACTGTGGTGGTGGAAGTAATACTATGAAGCATTTATTCTGGTCTGGGGACAACTAGTTAGAGCTGGTATTGCAGTCATAGGCACCAGTGGTAATGGGTTAATCAGATTCATATCATTTGGCATCTGTTGGAAATGGCCATTTTTGCAGGGTTATCCCCAAATGTATGCATAGAAACTCTTGTTTTTGACTGTGTGTAGATTTTTTTTTTTGCTGGTTTTAGGACTCTGTGTACTTTACCACTGCTAAAGTCAAGTGCTCCCTGTGTAAATTGCATTGGTGATTGGTTTATACACTATTGGCATATTTAATTTACTAGCAAGTCCCTAGTATAGTGCACCGGGTGTGCCCAGGGCATGTAAATAAAAATGCTACTAATAGGCCTCCAATATTGATTGTGCCACCCACATGATTAACCATGCAAACATCTCAGGCCTGCCATGTCAGTGCAGTTTCATAAACTACCATTTCGACCTGCCAAGTGCACTCACTTGCCAGGGCCAAACTTTCCCTTGTACTACATATAAGTCACCCCTAAAGTAGACCGAAGGTAGCACCATTGGAAGGGTGCTATGTACTAAAAAAGGTAGGATGGTGTGTTTTACATGTCTTGAAAGTGAAATACTGCTAAACTCGGTTTTCACTATAACAAGTCCCATCTCTCCCATAGAGAGACATGTGGACTGCCTTTAAATAGCTTTTAAGTGCAATTTCCCATTGGGTGCATGTTGGACTTTTGGCCATACGCATGGTCATCCCTAGTCTTTTTGCCTCCTTCCTCCTGGGTTTTCTGACCTCTCGCTGTTGGCTCTAGGACTCTGAGCACTTTATCACTGCTGACCAGTGCTAAAGTGCAGGTGCTCTCCCATCTAAAGTTGGTATGATTGGCTTATACCTAATTGGCATATTTAATTTACCTATAAGTCCCTTGTACAGTGGTATCTCTATACCCAGGGCCTGTAAATTAAATACTACTAGTGGGCCTGCAGCGCTGCTTGCGCCACCCACGGAAGTAGACTTTCAAACCTGTCTCAGGCCTGCTAGGGCAGGGCCTGTGTGCGCAGTTCTCTGCCACAGGGACCTGGCATCTAAATTTACTTGCCAGGCCCAGAACTCCCCTTTTACTACATGTAAGTCACCCCTAAAGTACGCCCTAGCTAGCCCTATGGGCAGGGTGCCATGTATGTAGAAAGGCAGGACATGTGCCATATTGCATGGCCTGTCCTAGTAGTGACAAACAGCCTAACTTGGTGTCTCACTGCTGTGAGTGCTGCCTTCTCATAGGATTGCATTAGAAATGCCCTGCCTTAGGTGTAAGGGGTATTGTCTGATTTATGAGGGGTAGCGTAGGCGTGTTTGGTATGGTTGTGATGGTGATAATAAATACTGCTTACTGGTGTGGGTGTATTTTTTATTACTATCACAGAAATGCCACTTCTAGAAAGTGCGCATTTATCTGTGCTTATAATTCTGGTGTTTTGCAGCTTGACTCCAATCCACGTCTGGGCAGAGTGACAGTTGGGGCTTTGTGCATACTTTTCAGACAGCCTGTACACAGGGAGGGTGGAGGTGTAACCGAGGTGCATCTGCATACTGAATAGTCTTCCTGGGCTGAGAGAAGGGAGAGGCGGGGCACACCTGCATTTGTAAAGACTGTGCCCTGGCCTCACACAATAGGGTCGTTAACCCCCCACTGATGTTTGGAGCCTGTGCTGAAAGGAGAGAGGGGGCACTCCCAGAACCAGTTGTAACTGGCTGGAACCTCCTCTCCCTACCATTGTAAAACACTAAGAACTGACTATAAGTACAGGGGAATTTTCCCCACAATTTGAACATTCTTGGAACTTGAAACTGGACACAGAACGCTGATGAATGGACTCACCAGGAAACCGCCATGGACTGCTGCTGCTGTGCTGACCTGTGACCTGCCTGGTCACTAGGAGGAACTGCCACCATCTGCACCCCTTGTGCTGGCCTGTAGCTGGGCCCAAGAGCCCTGTGCTCCTTCTTGTTGAGTTGTTCCCAGGGGCAGGGTGCTGTGGCCCCTGACCCCTGCAACGATCTCTTACATCTTTGCCAGGAGGGAGCGTGAGGTGCCCCCCTCCCCCTTTAAAGGATTTCCCTGACTTGGGCCCCCCCCTTGGAGAGGGCCGGTGGAGGCCCGGGGGGCCCCCCAGTGATCACGGGTCCCAGAAGGGGCCCGTCAAAAATTCAGAGAGGGTGCGTGCCGCCCCTCTCGGTCTGCCATGTTGAGGGAGGCCCCCGTTTTTGCGCAGAGGAGCGCCGGGGGCCCCATTAGTTGTTTTAGGCACTGGAAGTGCCTCCCCATCAAGACAGGTACTTTTAAATGGACCAATATGTTCCTAATCTAAAGTTCTTTCTACAGACTTTGCTATTATGATATATTGCCTACCTGTTCTATGATGCTTTTACATATGTGTGCACATGTTCCTTTTATGGGCGTGACTTGCTAATATGTTTCCCTAACTTGCCATAGGTTTTCTAATGTTCCTACTATGGGCGTTTTATGATATCCTTATGACAAGTGTTCTAATGTAATTACGTGTTTCCGGACTACTGCTTATGTTGCAGAATACTGAGTAACCTGTGTGTTATGTGTGACTACTGCTAGTTTGCAGAGTAACTAATGTGTAACGTTCTGACAACTGCTAAGGTAGCAGGATAGTACTGTTATGTGATGTTGGTCTGATAATTACGTTGTGTACAATACAGTATATTTTCATATAATCTGGTGTTGTGTTTCCTTTGTGGTGGGGATATTGCGTCACATGTATGTGTGTGTTGTGCAAACACTTTACGCATTGCCTCCGGGTTAAGCCTGACTGCTCGTGCCAAGCTACCAAGGGGGGGGAGCAGGGGTTATCTTGGACGTGTAACTCCCTTGCCCTGACTAGAGTGGGTAAGTTCTGCCTGGCTGAGGTGCATACCCTAGCCAACCAGAAACCCCATTTCTAACAGTGTATATATAGATATTGAGTTTGGGGTCCCTGAAATCACAGTTTAAAAATACATCTTTTGGCAAAGTCGGTTTTTAAATTGCAAGTTTGAAAATGCCATTTTTAGAAAGTAAGCGTTTTCTTGCTTAACCATTCTGAGCCTCTGCCCATCTTCTGAATACATGTCTGGATCAGGATGACAGATGGACTGTTTGCAAATTCTTTCTAGTCAGTCACACAAAGGGAGCAGGGGTATGCCCATCACCAGGCCGATGGGTTTTCCTGGTCTAGAGTGGTGGGAGTAGCTGACACTTCCATCTGAATAGGGCTGTGCCTGTCCTCACACAAAGCAGTCTCCGACCCCCTGGAATGTGTCCGTGGCCAGGGCGGGGAAAGGCAGAGTCTTGTGCACTATAAAGACTTCATTTTGAAGTTTGCTTACTTCAAAGACAGAAATGGGTATAAGTACTGGAGCTCTGACACCACATAGTTAGAATCCTTCTGGACTGAGGAAATTCAGCCAAGAAGAAGAGCTGGATGCTGCAGAAGAGACTGCCACTCTGCCTGCTGCTTTGCTGTGCTGCTTCTTTCCTGGAAGTAAAGGTAATGGACTTGGCTTTCTACATTCTGCTCCCACAGGTTCTCCAAGGGATTGGACTCATCTTGCCTCCCTTTAAGAAGGCTCCAGGACTTCACCTGCAGGCACCTGGGCTCTATTGCTTAGAGTACGGACTTGCCAAGTGGAGCCAAATCCAGTTCCTAGGGCATTAGGAGTGAGTTCTGGTGCAACAAGAAGAAACTAGTGCATCAACTTCCAGATTGACTTTGGAACTGGCACTGCTCTCTGACCACCCCCCACCCCATGCCCCATGCCCCACGCCTCTGCCTGCACTGGAGCCATGGTCCCCTCTGGGTGCAACAAAGGTGACTTACAACACAGGGCTAATGCAGCCACATAGCCTCTGAAGTTAAGCAACAGCGTGAGTCCAGGGTGGGGTGTCACTAGCGTCTCTGGCACCAGACTCCACCACAGCACCTGTGGCCCCATGGTGTGATCGCGACACCACAAATTTGACGGTTCATGTCTGGACCTGCAGGATTCATTGACCCCGGCCTGGTCTTAAGGAACTGACGCCACGTCACCAACACTGCATCACCTACTCTACAACTGTAAGGAACCGATACCTCCCCTGCGTAGCAGTAAGGAACAGACACCTCACCTCCTCTGTGGCTGTAAGGAACCAAAGCTGCACAACTGCCATCGATGCCTCACCTCCCTGACGCTGTGCAATGTATTTCCTCATCGTTTTCCAAAGTACTGTAACCAGGGTCTACTCAACTCTGTGGTGGGCTGCAGCCCCTTGATGGTGGTGCCAGGCTGTTGGAAGCAACTCCTTCAAGCTATTTTAATAGCCCCAGTTGGAGTGATTGTGTTTCAAAGTGCTATGCTACATTGAATCTTTGAAAACTTGCATCTTTACATGTGTCTGTAGGATTTTTGTTTTACCTTGATTAATATTGGCTATTTTTCTAAACTGGTGTGGAGTACTTTTTCCCCCACTGTATTACTATGTGTGTGTACAAATACTTCACACATTGCCTCGGAGATAATCTCAGCTGCATGAGCCAAGCTGCCAAGAGGGTGAGCAGGGGTTATCTTAGCTGTGTGACTCCCTTTTTCGGACTAGAGTGAGGTTCCCTACTTGACAGGGTGCAGGCCACTGTCAACTATATACCCAGTTTCTAACAGCATCCTTAAAAAAAAAAAAAACATCAAAAGTCAAAGTTGGAATAAAGACCATTACCAGTAACAAAGAAGGAGTTATGCAATTTCCCAAACTTTCTGAAGTAGTGTCACTCATATCATCGATTCAGAGCTATTTGTGGCAGTAAGTTCTTTTGCCTAACACCTCAATTGGAATAATTGTGCACAGAGCCTATGATTGCCCACAGAAAGTGCATGGGGTCGGATGGGCATACATTTAACGACAAGGTCTGTGTTGAACAACTCAGCAGCAAGAGATGTAATCCTTAGAGCACTTGAAGATGGAAGGTGAAGCTTGTGATTGAGGGGAATTCTAGTCTTCTTAGATCAACAGGCAATTAGGGCCAACAAAGTCAGTGACCTGAACATCATAGGAAGTAGCGGCATCCCCAACTCTTCTAGTGGCCTGTGCTCCTATTATGTGATCGTGCAGACAACACCCCATAGGAAACCCCACATATCTATGGTTGTCAGATTATAGACATCAAGGAGTATTTTCTTAGTAAGCTTTTCACGACCTGTTTGTCCCTTTGAGAAAAGCAGCTAAATATTTAGCAGATTTAAGAAAATCTCTACATTTCTCATTACATCTTAAGAGTGCAATGAGATTTTAGCAGGGTAGCACCAATATATCACCCCTAATGTGATGGAAAAAGTATTGTTTGTGTAGGTTCAAACAAAATAAAGAGATATATAGGTTTGTAAAACCTAACTTCAAAATGTTTAAAAATAAAAAATAAAACTCTGCACAAGAGCAGTAAAAGGGGTTAAAATATAACAAAGCTCATAAACCACAGGGCATAGGGTGGTTCCAAAAGGACTTTACATTTTTACACGGAATGCAAAGGACTGTGGACAGGACATTGAATTATGAGGGGTCATAAATAAACGGAGCATATTGTTTACAAAGTACTGCAAAAAGCATGTTAGCTCCAGAATGATGTGTGTATACAACCTGTACCGTACTCTGGCAAGATAATAGTAATAGATGCATGAGAGCAATGCACTGCCCCTCAAATGGTGCAGTTTAACATGTTTGGCTGTTTTTCTATTTTTTCCCTGCCACTCATTCAAGTAAAGTCGTCTGAGCAGATCAGTCTTTGTGATGACATTTTCCTCTGGGTACCCTTCAAAACATTTCCCAAGTTGACCCTGGGTACAGTAGCATTCATTTCATAAGTGTGCATGTGAGTGAGCTGCTCTCACAACAATGTGTTTTGCTGAAAGAATGAGGAGGGGTAGGGTTGGCTTCAGAGTTTACAATTGGAGGTCAAGCAAGTGTGTGTCCAGATGGAGGAGTGGCCATATTCACGGACCATCAGTTTTTTTGTGAAACGGATAACATTGTTAGCTGTGAACAAAGAATATTTGTCAGCTGAGGGCCCAGGATATGCTGAAGGCAGCTGGTAAGCTCACCGGGACCTGGGGGGTGGGAGGGGGATACAGGGGTGATTGACTCAGAACAAGGAACAACAATGGGTAACACAAAGGAGCAAACTGGCACGAGGTTACCAACAAAGAGTAATAGCAAACTACAGCCTTGGTCTAGAGTGATACCACTAACCGGACAGGAATGTAATAACTGGAGAGATCTGCCACATGCAACTGGTCATTGGAGGACTTTAATTTAGTCCCAACGAGCTCCATACTACAATTGCTTTTTCTTCATATGACAATTACAATTAGGATGATATTAAATTCCATCCGAGCAGATCTCAGATATCTCTCCCTAAAATCTATGCCTGCTCAGGACTCTACCTATAAACCACAGAGGGTAACCCATATACCCAAAAGGGCTGGGTAGAGACTAGATATAAAAAACTACAATGCCCCAAGGGAAACAAGAAATATTTACATATATCCTAAAACAGCAAAGGTGAACATACAAAGGAAGAACAAATCATTTTATTCATTAACATATCAACATTAAAATCATAACTCTCTATACATTCCATAGGAAACAACCCATCTCAGAAATAAAAACCGGAAAGACAAACCAAAAGCTTTTTTTGGCAAGAAGTTACCAGGAGACGCTCTTTGTAAGAGGATAGAAACTCCACCGGAGATTGAATTGGATGAATGTTTGAGATGGTATCTATGGGAAGTATTGGGAATGGAATGCAAATAGATTCAACTGTTTGAAGAATGAATACATAACAAGTAAGAGTGTCCGGAGATACGACAGGTTAGTCCTGAAGACGACCCAGTATGGAGCAGTGATTTGGCCCAGGATATAGAGGGGTCGAAACGTCGACGTATACATATCTCAGTCTGGATTGGTTTCTGTGTAGGGTATTAAGGAAGGACTCAAGAAAGATTTAGATTCTTTGATTGGATATTGTTTCAATGCAGTGAAAGTAGAACCAACCAGCTGTTTTTTACTTCTATTTAGTCTGTGGATGATTGGTATATTGATTACCTTTTTCTTTGCTATTCATCAAAAGCACATTTTCATCACTTTGGTTTGTCTTTCCGTTTTTTCTTTCTGAGATGGGTTGTTTCCAATGGGAAGTATATAGAGTTATGATTTTAATGTTGATATGTTAATGAATAAAATGATTTGTTCTTCCTTTGTATGTTCACCCATGCTGTTTTAGGATATATGCTCAGGACTCTAAGCTTCAAAATAAAATATCTCAGAATGGATACCCCTGTGCACTAACTTGGTAAGTGGATTATGGTAATAAATACCATAAAGGGATAGCACAGTTGTTCAAAGTTGCTGGCTTATTGAATACCATAAAATGTGTGCCTCTTCATCACACTTCATCCCTCATACTAATGAGCAATGCCTCCCATCATGATAACCACATATTTGATCATCACGCATAACATGGAACTATTTCCCAAACAGGATCATAACAAAGACAGCACGCTTCCAACCATACACAGCATGCTACCCCTGTAGGCAAGCACGTATGCACCTATTAAGCAGTAATTAATCAATCAATCAAGTTGATTTATATGGTCTGATTATTTACCTAAGGAGTTTATCTGAGCCTATAATACTCATGCAGCTGTGCTCAATTTAAGAGCAGTACTCTCTCTGAAAGCAAGCAGTCAGCGGTGTATCAAAGAATGTTCAGAGACAAGAAAATAAATAGGGCCATGAGGTACAACTCAACACAATAACCAAATCAGATTAAGACTTCTAGATGTCAGGTGAAATAGGAGACAACAAGGGACTTGGAAGGCAAAATGTGGACATCACGTTTGTGGATTTAGTGTGTCAAGAAAGAACTTCAGTTGAGAAGATTAATGTTTTAGAGTATATGGAAAGTTTAAAAGTAATACCAAGTCAATACTAACACTGGTAAAGTACATCTTGGCACAAGAGATGTGCTGCATTTTCTACTATGACAAATGGAGCTGTATACAATTAAGTCACATACACAGGTCATTCTACTGGACAGAAGACAGAACAGTATCTTGCCTCCATGTCTTACTCATCTGGCATTATAAAAACTACAGCCGAAGTTACAAAGTGTGGCCTATAAAACCTACAGCAAGATGAGAAAGAAATCACGAGCAGTTACACAAGGCAAAAGAAGAAGGCAGAGAACATGAATATTGCATCTACTTAAGTCTAAAACAGAGCACATCAACCAAAACTACATATCCCCACTAAACCATCAGTAAAGTAAACTTATGCAGAAGTTCCAAATAAGGTACCATTCCATTAGGACGTCTCCAGCAACAAAGACAACTACACAACAGTGGAACAGGTAAAGGAAATCTAGTTTACAAGTTTTCCCCCTCACATAGCTTCTACCAGTCTGGTAATCCTTCAAGACATAAGCCATAAATAGTGCAGAGCACCAAATCACTATATATTCACACAAAAAGGCAAACCGCAACAGGACAATGGCACTCGAATTTGATAGGAAATATAAAAAGGCTCTTTGCCTCCCCCAAGGCGGTCTTTGACACATACATATTCATGCATTTTGCATTAAGACTTAGAACATGTGCCTAAAAAGTAATCTAAATTCTAACGTCTCTATGTAGAGAAGCCATGGGACATTTTAGCTCTGAGAATAAAGGTTTAGACGAAGTAAAAAAAAAAAAAAAAAAAAAAAAAAAAAAAAAAAAACACTAGAATTAAGAGGGTTTCAGTATTTTGTGCATGATGGCATGATATTTATTCAGCCAAATAAATTAAGCCAGTCACTGTTCCATAAAGTGCATATTATCTGCGAGAAAAACAACGTCGTGGCCATAATGACATTAGAGGAAAAACACTCTGAATAAAACGGAGCCTTGCCAATATAAACACACGCTGTAAATCTGCTTGAAATACTGTACTGTGAAATCAATCACTTAACGTAATCAGAAACTCCCCGCCCATACTTTCACTATGGCCCTAAAGGCCATATAGTTGTACTTGAAGGAGACACCTGTTTTAGGTGGGGGATGCATATAGAATTGCTGTCAGTGCATGTAATTAAGCGATCACATGAAGCCCGTCTTCCTACGTGATTTATAATTGACAGCTCATAAAACCTCGGGATTCCTTTGCGAATTCAAGAAGTTAAGAAGAAAGCAATTTCTCAGCTAAATTGCTTTTTCCGTAGAACTGACGTCAAGTTAAGTTTTCTTCATTGGAATATCGCCCTTGTGAGATCTTCATAAATAAGGCAGCAGAACCGAAGTGTTTCCTTTGTTGTGTCCCCTTTAGGACTTTCCTATTATTGGAAGCGTTTCTTTGAAATTGCCATGCTACATGTGATGTGGAGAATATTAAGTAAACCTTAGACCCGTGTACGCCGCACAATCGACTCCTGGCTGCTGCTATGAAAGACACTCCCCAACAATATGCCACCTGCCTCAAATTAGAAAGGTTTGTGAAAACGGCCCAGAAATGACGGCTTTGCAAAATCATAAACATGAATGTACTCTCCTAATCTCATTTCCAATCTACTGGCAAATGCCAAGTAACGGGACATGAAAAGAACTCAGAGAGGTGGTTTCATTTGCATTAAACGCTATAAACTGTTCAAAGCATTTAAAATGCCATCGCAAGTAAACGGATTTTCTTCAAAAGCCATTTATGAAATTTGAAGAAAAAAAAAATGTGCTTTTACATCTCATCTTAAAATTGCTGACTGAGAACTACGATGACTAATGTTCTGAAGACCAAGATTCTAGTGCTTCGAAGTTACAGAAGGGTGATACTTTACACAACAAATAAAAAAAAAAAAAAAAATATATATATATATATATATATATATATATATACGCATTATTTGGTTACAGTAGAGTCAAGAAGTACTCCTCCCCACTGATGGGCCTACATTCTACATTGAAAGAACATATACCAGTAAGACTGATGTACCGCATAATCTACACCTAGTCTAAATGCCCGAGCTGAGAATTTGAGATCGCATAAAGATTGCGTTTCTAATATGAGCAGAGCGGGAACGGGACAGAAAGCCGTCAAGGAGACACCAGGTGTCATGTTTAAAGCAAACGGAGAACCTTCTACCAATATCACGTGTATGAATTTATGTATGCATGTATGCGTAAAATGACAAAGCCACAGGCAATCAGAAGCAGCCCTACCCTTCTTCTGCTTAAGAAAGAGCCGAAGACACCGATTTAAAGTCCAGTGCAGTGTTCGAGTAACCCGTCCAGCTCCATGCCTACATTCACTCCGATTGTATTATCTGCCTTTGACTCTGCGCGGAGTTCCACTGCCTTCAGCTAGGTCAGCTTTCTAGAACAAACGCCACAAACAGCACGAATATGCCGGAAAGTTTCCTGGTGCCAAAGCAGTAACTAAACGCAACGTGTAACGTAAAATGTAACAACCTAAGGGAACAGTACAAGCATTTTTTAAGGAATTATAATCAAACGTTTATAGAACTGGGGAAGGGGGCGTAGGTGACGACGTAAGTCCATATTTGATTGGCCAGAGCTTAAAAAAAAAAAAAATCCTCAAAAGCAGGTATGTGTGGGGGGGGGGGGGTTGGGTTATGTGGGAAAAGCCAACAGCCCCCCCAGATTGACAAAAATTTGCTTAAAATAGCCTACGCCCTTTCTTAGAGAGAATAGACAAGCACCGAGAGGCTCGGAGAGGGTGGGTTATAGGGTCAAATTTTCAACCACTCAACCGTCTGTGAATTTCTAATGCGGATGGTCTCAGTGCTCCACAAGACCTACCTCACCCCAGATTAGTTGCAAGGGATTGAGAAGTAAATCATACAAGGCAACTTGTTAAGTGAAAAGTTGATTGTAAGGGGTGGGGTGTCCCGGACTTCTGATCTACTATGTTAACCATGGATATCAAGCAGTACTAGATTGACGTAGTCAAATCACCATCCCAATACCACCACAAGCCAGGAGCTCATCACACCCGAAAGAACCTTGGTCCATCATCATGGTACATTAATGAAGGAACACATTACAACGGTGTAACCATGATCTTTTATGGATATTTTCTACCTGCCTCATTTAAGGCCGATTTGAGCAGATTTTTTAAGTTACTGATTGTCATACGCCACTTATCAGATTTACCTTTGCATTTGCTGTTGAGCTACCCTTCCCAATGACCTCGCTAGGTTAGAAAATGGCAGATCTACCTGCAGGACTATAATTCTAACCTTCATGAGGAATGTGGCCACAATAAAAACGCTTGATGGGAGTACTTTAAATTTACAACACTTTCAAAGACTGGTATTAAGTCTCCGAAGACGAAATTCAAAAAGCTGTAATTAAATTGTCTCTCAGATAAATTGAGCCCTCCATTACTTTAACGCGACTATTACCTCTACTTGACTCTAGTTTGAGAGGACAGGATTTACAATAGAATAGTAGCTGCCCAACTGAATTAATGACAAATCAAATTAAATGACGAGGGCAAATTAATTGGTTGATATCCAAATCACAAAAGAACAAGAGTAGTACTTTGCGGGTAACTGCACTGTGAAAACAAATTCAGATAGATTTCGGGTTATAAGGAATCAGACATAACAATGCAGTTGTCACACTAGTTCCTGGAGCATACATTAGGCATGGCCCTCAGCAGCATGCACTTGGCTCAATGACACCACAATCATCTCACCCTGGCAGCCAGAAAACATCCTTGCATACCCAGCTCCCGCCGGCAACTCTTGGTTCACTGCTTATAAAATGTGACATTCACGCAAAGACTGGCTGTACAGTTGGCTGAATTTGGCATAAGTTAGCAATGTATGCATAAGAGGAGTAAGATAAGATCAGGCTGCTGGAGATTAGTTAACTCGCCAAATTCACCACTCATGAAGATGCTGCAGCAGAAAATTGAATTGCATCTTTGGCTTCATCATCTTGGTAGATTCAATGGTGCAACCTCTGTCTGCAGACTGAAGACCTTTCTGTTAACGCTGGAAAGTCTGCTGGGCATTGTAACAAACTAAACAAATTCAGCAGCCACTCAACGCTTTACCAATGTCTAGAAATAAAAAACAAAAAAATAAAAAAGGAAGGAAGGGGGAAATCCTGTGTTTTTGCCGCTCTCCTCTAGTTCAAAGATGCAACTTGGTTCGTTAGTTGCCCAGCGATTGGGCGAATCGGAGAAAGGGCTTTAAGGAAATCTGAGCCCTGAAATTCATTAAGTGCTACCATCAAAGTAGCAACACAGTTAGCAGGCAAGGGAGGGAAACGCTGGCAAGAATAAAAAACTAAAAAACTCAACAACCTGAGGGCCAGACTTATTTTTTTTAAGCTCAAATCAGCAGGAGCTGCAAAGATGTGAAAAATGAAAAGCAGCATTCAAAGCAAAGACTGGAACATCCATACTGACTGGGAAGAGGAGGCTCACAGATGATGCAGTCATTATCACAGATTCATAGGAAATGCTGCCAAAATGGATGGATGGAAGCCGTATTCGAAATGTTACAGCTAACACCCAAGTAATTTAAATTCATGATAAAACAATCACCACTTACCACAATGAAACACGGACAACAAACTGCTGGTCAAATACACTGCCAATTGTGAGTATTATGGCATCTCAACCAATGACTGAATAAGCCCCCTCAAAAGAAAATAATTAGATGCTGCAGACATATGTTGTGGCATAAAGTAGGACAGTCAGAGGTGGAGTACCAATGAGGTATGTTAGCGTGAAACTGATTTTTCCATCATAAACAAGAGGAAGATGCCGGATGCTGAAACAAGGCGTGACAGTTCAGAATATTGCCGAAAGAATGGAGGAATCCACTACGTGTTCAAGCCACAAAAAGTGTACTATCATGAAAGATCAGGAGGGAATTCACTAGCCCCTTTGATTCTTACCAGGATTACTCCTAGGCAATTTAGATGGGTTGCCAGCAGAAGGTGGAGGATAGTGTGCTCTTAGCAGTAACAAATCTAAAGCTCAAAGGATGAAATTGTCAAGTAGAAACACTAAACACGCAAACGTTAATAAAGCATGTTGGCAATAAGTCTAACCACTGGCAATTGCTCAGAATAACATTCCTACCCATTGTTCTGTTGTCCACCATGCATCCTAATATCAAACGCAGGTATATGCAAATCAGTCTTGATTGTGCTCCAATGGGAGCAAGTCCAGCCTGAACTGACAGTCAGGTCCTCTCTGAACCCAGAGCAAAAGCAACCTGAAACTTGTTTCATCCTGGTTGGGACTTTTTCAGTCAGGTGTAGCTTGGTTCAAGTGACACAGTGAGCAAGGGACACAAGCCTGGTCATAGGAACACTATGCTGTGATAATAGGCAAGGAGGTGGCTTCATTGTGAACAAAGATACTACTGAGGAGGAAATTAAGGGCAAGCCTTTTGAAAAGAAGGCTAAGAACAATTGGCACAGTCTTCCACATTTTTACAACAAGCTTGTCATTAAGTAATACAAAGTAGAGGTAACTTAAGCTACAGAACAATCATGCGGAATCATGACCTGTGAAAAGAGCAATCATCGAAGCCTAGGATTAAGAAAAGGTTAAATCTTTTTTATCCATAAATAGGAGTCGCTCTGGCTCATTGACTAAACAATGAGACTAAGAAAATTGGATGGTCCAAGCCTAAATTTCAGTCGGAAGATTCAGGATTAGTTCATGTATAATGGAAGATTGTGCTTAAAGAGCACCTTTTACACCATATTGGCAGAAATGCAAAAAGGCTACCAGTTAGGCTACTACATACACCAACAATGATTTGGCATAATAGATGAAGAAGTGTTTATACATGTGCAGAAGTCCTCAAAGGAGAAGGGAGTACTACTCTTGAATAGATTACAGTGACGTCCATTAAAAACACATACAGCCATGAAGTCCAAAGAAGGTCAAGGCATGCAGATCACAACAAGGACATTCCCGAGGCAAAGAAACTCTAAATACACATCATTTTGCACAATTATTTCGAAAGGAACAAGCAAAGTTCCATCAGTCCCACTCCCCAAGCACAGTGTCATTCACTTAGAAACCCAAAATATAGATAACCGTATAGTTTCAAGGCTTTATAGTGATTAATTATTACTAGTTGAGGGACGCAGAGCATTTTAAAAAGGCAAGTGATTTTTTGAGGAAGTCAGGTAGTTGAGAATTTAGAACATTGATAAATAATTGCTAGTATGAAGTAATGTCAACCAAACTAACTGATGTGCTAGCACGGATGGGGTTTGATTGATTTTTGCTCCGCTTGGGTCGGAGGTGCAGGAAAGTCAATCAAGCAGTTGCATACGTTGGAATTATAGTTTGTGATTTTAGGTGGAAACATGTTGGGATCTCACTAGTTTAGTTGAACTGCAGCCTTCTCTTGAGAAGGAACTCACCAGTATTAAAGGGGGGGGGGGTGAGGGGGAAGAGTGAAGTGTGTTAGAGGAAGAAGTTCGTCCCAGGTTCGGAAATGCCCTCAAACATTCAGTCATAGCCATATTGATATTTAGGATGGTTATGGAGCATTGGACTAACATATTAAAGGAAAATAAATACGACAAAGCATTGGCAGCATATTCAAGTGCAGGCTTTAATGCTTCAAGAGATTCATTCAGAGGAGAAAGCCTGATTAATCATTGCAACATTAAAATAGATACTCAGACTTTCAGTTCATCAGGCTCAGTACAGAGGAGAAATGTTATTTTGTTGTGGTCTGGCATGTAAATAGGTACAGAAGGACAGTAGGGGTCGGAGGCTCATTTTCAGCTGCCAGTAGTGAAGATTGCATCCCATGGATATTATAGCACTATAACCGATCCTTTTCCAATGAAGGATTAAATACTCACTCTGGGTACATTTACAACCCCCTATATCATCAGGGTGTCCAACATTCCACTGCCAGCATAGGAAAACAGATTATTTATGGGATTAGGCGCAAGTCTAGATGCAAACTGTAAATATACTCCTACAAGCCTAAACAATCTGACATCTGCAAGCGAAAGCAGCTTCTATCCGGTCTCACACTTGGCTCAGGTAGCAAACCTTGTCTCAGGATAAGGACTATGATACATGTGCAAACATGGGGTGTCACCCACCATAGACAACATTTTCACGTCTGATGATGGAGTTAAAAATAAACAATTTCACCATTTTAGTATGCTTTTTGGCTATTATAACAAGTGGACCTTAAACTCTGGTATGTGCCGAAACTCTGGTTAACCTGAAGTTCATGTCAAAATATTTAGAGCTGGGAAAACAAATAGAAAATAAAGGATGCCATAGATAGTCATTTTTTTAAAAAAAAAAATTTTTTTAACTAAACTCAGCACCTCGTCCGGTCTTTAGGAATTTCATTTTGAATAAGTGCTCAATTTAGTACTACCAATTGTTTTCCATTTTCTTCACTCAAATGTCTGTCTTAAGACTGGTTAATCAGACACCAGTCAAGGAGTGGCTGAAGGGGCTTCTCATTACCTTGATTCAGGTTCATAGCAAAATGCCATGTCCATGTGTTCCTCCGATTTCTCTACATCTCCAGATTCATTTATCCACCCAACTGTGTTCCTGGAGCATGTGGGGGTTTCCACAGGAATACATCAGAGAAATGTCCATCTATAACTGGTCTCCAGATTTTATCGCAATAGGCCACCATCTCTGTTCCGGGACCTTCTTTACTCACCAGTGATAAAAGAGTTCCGATAGGGTAAAAGCATGCTTTGCAGGCATGACCAGGACATGTGTATCCTTTAAGGTTTGCAGGAGAGTAGAGCCACTATCTCTTCAAGTTGAGAGCTGCAGGACACCTCTCTCTCCAATACAGAAAACGGTTGGAAACTAATATTGGATCAAACAGGGTTGTCACCGTATCTTATTCTATTCCAGGCAGTACTCGTCCAAGAGAAAAAGTAAAGTTGAGCAACATAAAGGCAAAAACAAACTAGCAACTGGCAAGAATACTGAAGCAAGTCAAGCAAATATCAATAAGTTTCAAACCGGTCAAGTTTTGCAGCACTGACTCCATTCCTATGCAAAGGATGTGATATCAGATAAAATCTCTCTCGTAATCGATTTCACCTCCATCATTGCAGAACTCTTGTCTCCGCCAGGTCTTCTCGCACCTTCCCTAAACCCCTTCCATAGCTAGTCCAGTTCCTTTCACTAAAGGGTCAAACAAAATATTTACATTCAACCACCACAGTACCCATTTGCCAAAGTCCAAATGCTGATCTTGGGAATGAAAGTCAGGGACTTGGCACCCCAGCTAAAAAATGAAGTTTGCTACTGTCTGTATTCAAATTCAAGCAGGTGTGAGCTGCATAGCATGCAGCACTTTATCTCCATTCCAGAGCTGAAGCTACGCTGCATATGATAAAAACAAACAAAACAAAAAAATCACATGCTTTCATTAGTTTTCTTAACCTACATACTGTGCACTTGAGTGGGGAAGGAGGAGTAGACATTAACTTGACAAGAGTTAAACTTCATGCACTTACTAGTTGCCTTACTCTGAATGTCCTAGTTAAATCCAGAACAATCAACTTAGCCATGCCATGCATTTCTTTAACCAAAGGACCCGCTGCCAGCCATAAGGGCTGCAAACAGTTTTAGTAACACTAACAAAAATACGCAAGTACATATTAATGGCTATATGGTAAGGTATTGATGTGATCAATCTATTTCACAAATTATCACTTCTATATCGCTTAAATCATCAACCACAAGCCTCCATCAGACTCATCAATGTCGGGTAGACTCGCTCTTTTAGGGAGTCATCTGTCTTTAGAGTTAATCTGGGGCCCACTCAGTCCTAAAAAGATTCAGATTCAATAAATCAAACACTTTACAATGTAAGTAAGACTGCAGCATTACATTACTGGTCAGTACATATTAAGCCATCACAGACAACCCAGTGAATGCAATTCTTCTATTCTGCCAGAAAGATTCAGTATTAGCATTTTTAATCTCTTCCTACAGAGTCCCACTATGTGAATAACAGCTCTAAAGTTCTATGGCTAACCACATCTATGCCAATTTGCTGCACTAAAAACACTGCAACTTCCTTGGGGTAAGGGGACTGGCTAGTGGATGAAAAACTAAGGCCTCATGAAGCAAAGGGTGGGGGGCACTAATGGTTAAAATAATCAGCTGCCAACATTGACCTATATTCTACTACAGAAGGCAAGCTGTGAGATCAAGAGATCCATGTATTTGATGTTCAGGTTTTTGGGGGCAGTTTAGCTTAATGCCGGACTACTTTCAGGATGGATAGGATAAGAATCAGCAAAGGAATTGGCCTGTGCTGCTAAAATTTCAAATAGAGGTTATGTAAAATCATAATATTCAAAAGATCATAAAATATCACCTCAACTGTCAGTTAAGTTCCTTCCCCATTACTCTTCTGCCAACAGATAAGGCGCGGACAAGACCAATAGGCTTGGCTTTTGTAAATCTCATGCACATGGAAGCACACAAAGGAATACAAGCAGACAGGCCAAGATCTTAAGACTTCCCTGCACCAAAAGAGCACACATTTATGAATCTGTCAAAATTTCCTTACTACAGGCAACTTGTGACATACCCAGTGATCTCTAAAAACTGACATAGCCCCTCAACTGTAATAACTTACTACAGCTGAATTGTGATGACAGTGCTTGCTGCCAGCATGGAAAAGGGAGATCAGAGTATAATTAAAGCTGTTGCTCTGGAAGAACAATGACAAAATGGAAACATTTATGATAATGTTTATTTTCCTACGTGTAAGAAACAAACTGCATTTTTCTACACATTGAGCTACTGCTGTTTTTTTTTTTTTTATGTCAATTTTGTATTGCTTTGGTGGGTTTAATTTTGCCCTAGAGATTCTAATTGTATTCTTAACGTTTGCAAACATCTTACCTCTTTCACATGAAAGAGCATCAGCCCAAGACTTAAGCATGTTGAGGCGTGGCCATGTATTTTAAAGAATAAATTGCCCTCTACTATACATTATAAGGATCTTGCAAATCACCTCCGAGTTCCATGACCTTAGTAAAGAACATAGCCTTCAGCCTCGTTTCTCTATGTAGTCATGAAACTCTGCTGTAGAATGCAATATCCTTAATATGTACTTCGGGGGTACTTTACCACATAAGTAACATCGCAAACTGATCACTGTATGACGTACTGAGGAATCACATTCAGGCCCTCTTTAGTACATTGGTGTTTTTTTGGCAAGACCGCCATCAGCACGGGCACCAAAAGACAGTCAGTGTTGGTGGTCCGAATACCACTGTATAATGACTCGCCAACAGATTTCTCGAAATTGAAAAGCAGAAATCTGACATGGTCGGCCTGACCGACGGTGGGTGCGAGGCGGTTCAACCGCCAGCACCACCACGCTAAAAGGACTCCGCCCACCGTATTACAAGACACAATAAAGTATTGCAGTCCCTGCACGGCAGTGTGGCGCTAGTGGTGCAACCGCCAATACCCATCCCAAACGACCACCTCACCCAAGGGAAGAGGGAAGAGGGAGCATCAGAATGGGTGTACATGTGTGTGTGTATTCGTGCATATGTATGCATGCATGGACGTTTGTAAGTATGGGGAACGGGTGTGAATGTATGCAGAGTGGGGTGGGGATGTGAATGTATGCGGGCTGGTGGGGTGCATGTGTTTGCGTGCGAGTGGGGGTGTTTGTGTTGGTACATGCGGTCGGATGGGGGTGTGTGTCAGGAAGTGTGTGTGTGTGTGTGTGTGTGTGTGTGTGTGTGTGTGTGTGTAGGTAGGTAGGTAGGTATGGACCTGTGGTGGTGCATGCCGGCGACAGGAATAGGGATTCCTGTCACAGAGTGCATTTTCACCAGGGTTTTTGTGGCAGTGTGACCGCTACGAAAAGCCTGGCAATTTGCTGAGTTGTAATGCCTCATGCGGTCTTACAGCTGCCACCGGGGCAGAGCTACTCAACTCTGGCCCGGCAGTCCGGGCGGCGATGTGGCGGTTTAGCTTCAGCCAAATCACCAATGTCATAACACGGTGGTCTTTATCGCCGGGCGCACAGTGGTAAGAGCACCACCACCAGTGTGGCAGTCTTCAGAATCGCCACACTCATAATGAGGGCCTCAGTATTTAAAAATGATTGTCATGTTCTAATGTTAACCCATACCAGCATCTACATATTTTAGTCCAGCGTCTGTCAATACCCTACTGTGGAACATGCATGTACATACCTGTGAATTATTGCTAACCATGCAGCTTTAACCATCCCAAGTCACTTTTAACATAGATTACACTTTTTCCAAGTCTGGGTTCTCTCCATTATCTCACCTCAAGAACGTACCAAATACAGAGTGTACTTCCGAGCAGTCCAGGTATTCTCAAAATAGGAAATTAACTGACAAATGTAAAGGTTTTAGTGCCTTTCGGGCATGATGGAGTCATGCAACTTTCTCCTCCCTAGTAGCAAGGCAAGCATTCACAAAGCCAATAGGTCTCTTCTTTGCAACCTACTGGCTTTGCCATTGCCTTTTGGCAACACTGCGGCGATGAGCTTTTTCCTGATGCTTTGCAGATTTGTGAACATTGTTGTTTTAGTTTATTTTTTTTTAACAGTGTGATGACTGTTGCAAGAGAAAAATTAATTTCACTGTCATGTGCATGTATGCTAACATTTGCGAGGATCTGTCAGAATGCACGCACATGCCAGAGGAATGCTGCAAGTGCCATGTGCTTTAATTTACTAATTAAAGGTGGTGGTGGTCTCCACTTGTATCACAAAAAAAAAAAAAAAGGTGGGTGGTTAACAAAAACGTAAAATGGGGATGGGGGTGCGGATGGAGGAAATGAGGGGCATAAGCATCACATGAGATGAGGGATAGCACCACAAGCCAGGGAGAAGCGCACACAGAGAATAACAGAATATAGGAAAAAAGGAGCGTAAGGGGTGGGGCATATATGGGAGGGGAGGAGAGAGTATGAAAACGCAGGCACTCACTGAATGCTTAATCAAATATAAAAAATAAATAAAAAAACTTCTGTTAAAAAAGTGAGCAATGGGAAAGCAGAGGTCAGCCAGACGGAGAGAAGATAAAGGGGTTATGCTCCAGGGCACAGACTAATACAGGACGGACAAGTTGGGACAAGGAAAGCCATTGGATTAGAAGTCAAAATATTTTGCAGCCGGGCAGCAAACCAAACTATGGCCACATTTACCGGAACGTCAAACTCCGTAAGGAGAAAAGGTAAGAAATGGAGATGTTTTCCAGGCCTTATCTACAATACCACATCGGCTTCCTCATCTTGCCTCTGCTGCCCAGGTGACTGGCAATGACAAACCATACAGCAATGGTTCGCGCATAGGTTTGTCCTTTGAACGTGATGCCCCATATAAACGCTCCAACACGCCAAGCTTCAGAAACCAAAAGCCACTGCGGATTTTTACATTTCAGTGTTGAAGATAAAAATACAATCACTGCAAGCATTTGAAAGGGCAGGTAAAGGGCACAACCTTCACTTTATACTACATTTTAATTAAAACACAAGAGGATCCATAATTCCAGGACTGGTAACGGGTTGGGAGTGATTATCATTTTCTATTCAAGTCATGAGCACTCCACACGTCTGCATTGCTGCGCCGCAGCCTTTTCACGTTCTCTCCGTAGGCATTAGGGTTTCTAAATCTGCAGAATTTGTTTCAGTACGATTTTCTCCAGTGTTCGTAATTACAATGCTTCCTGAAGTAACAATTACAACAGCAGATGTAGACCAGGAGTATATACACCAATCAATATTTTACCCTCTGTGAAGGCAAGATGGCTCATGGCGTGAAGGCTCACTGCTGACATCTGTGCATAACCTGGAGGTCAGGAAATGGTGTCCAGACTACGCAAGTTCAGTGTATCACTCTCAAAGGAATGAAAGGTTGAGAAGCACGGGCTTTGAAGACGCTGCAATATTAAAACCGATCTGCAGCAAATCCTCTTACTATGAGAGAACCCCCATTTTTATTTTACTATAGAACTAATGTTTGTCAAGCCAGCAAACTAACAGGGAGTGTAGAGCCGAGTCAAGGGTCTGCCTGGGCACAACGAGCCAGACCACCTGGAGTCAAAGTGGAAATTCAGATGGGTTCACCAACAAACCCCTGCAGAGTGCTGTGAAGATGCACGGCGAAAGGTATATGGGTAATGATTTTTCACATTGTATGAAAAAGCAATGCAATCCCTCAGAAAGCATTTTTACAACACTCAGTTGGGTCATTATGATCAGTCCATCTGCAAACAGATCACAGTGCAACACATGCTCTGGAAAGATGCCACACAAAGGCTTAGACCTTTTTTAGCTCGAGGGTCCAAGAGGACTTGTAGCCCAGACAGAGCCAGGTATCCTGCTTGATTATTTGATGCACTGTTTACCTCTATATATGGCCAGTCTTGGCATCAATGGAGCACAGGCTTATGGAAATTGCTAGCAGTAGTTTAGTCCAGAAAGCTCCAAATGCTCCAGTGAAGCTTCAGATAGCATTAGTTCACAGCACAACCACAAGTTTTACCGCACAGATATTCCCAGGAAGTGTCTGCCAAAATGTGTCCAAGAGAAATAGTCAATATAAAGAGGAACATGCAGTAATCTTTTAAAAAACAATGATTCGTAAAGTAATGACACATTCAGAGACTGCACAGGTTATCTTGTGATCAATACTGCACTTCTGGATATCAGTACTTAGTTGGTTTGGTAACTACAAAAAGCGTTCCACATTACTCAGAATTAAGGTCAAATTACTTCTGAAAGCCCTTGGCTCAAATTAATGAACCATACCGAACTTCACATAAAGCCAAAGCTGGCCACAACCGAGCAAAATGTTCGGACATGTTCAATAGAAGCGTAGGACATTCATTTCTCAGTCTTACCCTTTGATTTACCAGGATGAATGTAAATAATCAAGAAACTAAGTCTTGCCTCAATCCACATTCACCTTCAGTATCACTTAGTCAAAGCCGAACCCTATCAAACTTCTTTATTGGATAGAGTGGTGTCCTCTTTCATATTGCTGCAGGTCAGCTTGAAGGACAGGTGGCCATCATCTTGCACCAGAAACTTTACGGGTTTGGCCCATCGTTTTTAAACAAGGACAATATCAAACTTCACAGATAATTTTCTACAAGACGTACCTTTGAATGTTTGTGTCCTCGTCTACTCCAAATGGGAAGCTCAACAATGTAATGATATCCACATTCAAACCAAGGTGCCTCCTACTTACATCAACCAAACGTCTACTAATATTAGGCTATGCACAATGAACTAATCAATACTGAAACATTTTCAAAGTAAAGCAAACATTGACAAAGCCAACTGCTTAGGCATTTGCATAGGGGAATAGATTCTTAATCATCAGTAGAATACAGAGAACCATCATTCCATGGCCAGCAGAAGTTGAAACTTTTCGTACAAAATATACTGGAGCAGCATTAACTGAAGTCAAATATTATGCAGCCCCAACAGCCTGTAAACATTAATGAACACTTTGAAGACCGTGCAAGCTTTCTTCACAGCAGTGCATGCCTACCTCAAATAGAAGAGGTAGCAATGTGACAGTACCCCATACACAACACAGACAGAAAAAGCAGGTATTAGGAGGGCAAACATCACCCACAGAGAGACAGGCAAAACAGTCCACTGCAGTGAAGGCTTGACTCGCACAGAGAACAGGTAAAGTAGAGTCAGCCGCAGGGGAGAACGTAGACATAAATATAATCCTGCAGACCAACAAAATAGCTGAAGGGACATACAGTGTGCCACCTTGGTTTAGCTGCTTAAACAACCTGCAGAAGGTTGCTGTGCAGTGGACAGGATCTAATAACTGAAGCACCAGAATCCAGCATGGCAACTATTAAAACGGTTACTGGGGTGGCTGGCGTGAGGCGAATGATTCACTGACTCACCTAGCCTCGGTTTCCTCGACTAGAAATCTACTCTTTCCTGAGAACAATGGCTTGGTAAGGAGTTTGATAAAAGCATTTCTGGCAGAACTTCTATAATGCTGATAACATCGTGGGATGAGATGAATAAAAGATAAAAAAAGATAAAAATAAAAACAAACAATTAATTTCGGTTAACAACCTTGACCGTGACCCTTTTGTACATATAACTATTGATATAAAAAGGGCAGCATAATATTGCTATTTGTTCACGTCTACCTCCTTTAGTTTCCAACGTTCACTGACATTCTTGGGATGAAGAGGTGAGAAATCAAATGCTTCCGGCTAGCTTTCCCGCGATATGATTGAATACAGCGGTCACATTCTACCTCTAATCATCATAGTTCTAACCACGTTGTCCGTGGAGCCTCCACTCACTCTATATTCTCACTGTACTTGGCATTCAAAAGAAGATGTTACTACATCATCTCTCGAAGCTGCTGTTAATTTCCCAGCTAACATCCAGTCAAAGGGACCTTTTATGTCACTTACTCTTATATGGACTCATCGTTTTCAAGGTTATGCATAAAAAGAATAAAATCAGATACTTTTGGTGCAATGTCCTTTTAAAACTGCAAAAATATATTTTATTTGCAGCCCATATTTAGAAACGTAAAAATATTAAAATGTGCGGATGCCCTAGCATTCATGTGCTGTGTGGTAATAAACTCAGTTTGTTAACATCTTCCTTGTACAAAGTGTTAGCCAAAATGGCTTGCCCCACACTCTCAAAGTCTAGTAAAAAATGTTACACTAATGGTGCATTCAATAAACTGAAGATGAAAATCCTATGGTCTCTTGTGAACGCTAGAGCCTGCTTAGGCTCCCTCCACCGTATTTAACCTTAATTTATTTGTCAGAAACATTTTAAGGCACGGACAATGTGGGCAACTGCCCAGGTTTCCACATTCCAAGGTGCATCCCTTGGAAAGTAAAATCTCTCTATGTAGCACACCTCTGTCTATTCTTTATCTGAACCTTTTGTTCTCCTCTTGGCATATCTCTACTCGGTTCTTTTTCCTCAGTGTCATCTTAAGAATTTTTAAAGGTCCTTAGAGAGACACATTTCAACTGATTTTGTGTTAAACCCATTTTGAAAAGTTTTTGGGGCAATGCGAGCTACAACTAGCACAAAAATGGGTAGTAAAATTCAAAGTTGTTACAAACATGGCACCCCAAAATATGTCTTATCCAGAGCCCCAAAAATCCTCTTGACAACACTGCCCTTTGTCATTATGTACATTTCAGTGCCTACCACAATCAATCAATCAGATATTTGTATAGTGCGACTTCTCACCCGGGGGGGGGCAGGGGGGGGGGGTCTAAAGACACTGAAACGCAGGTCGAAGAGTCAGGTCTGGAGGTCCTTCCTGAACTGAGCCAGTGAAAGGAACTGCCTGAGGTGGAGCAGCAGCGTTTTCCAGGTCTGTGCAGCGAGGTAGGAGAAAGATCTTCCTCCAGCTGTGTTGTTGCAGATCCTAGGGATGGTGGCGAAGGCCAGATGAGACAGCGTTAACTTGGCGGGCCATGGGCAGTGAGGAGTCGAGGATGATGCAGAGGCTGCGTGCTTAGTCTGTGGGAGATGAGGCAGTTCCGAGGGCAGTGGGCCACCAGGAATCATTCCAGGCAGTGGGTGGGGGAGGGGGGGGGGGGGCAAGGATGAGGATCTCAGTCTTGTCCAAGCTGAGCTTGAGGCAGCTGTCCTTCATCCAACTGGTGACTGCCTTTATTCCGTTGTGAAAGTTGCTTTTGGCTGTTGATGATTCTTTGGTGGGGGTAGAGAATTAGCCATTTGTCATCAGCATATGACACTATGTTGAGCCCGTGGTGTCTGAGTACCTTTGCGAGCAGGCTCATATAGACATTGAAGTCTGATAGTACTCCCAGGCTAGTTCTGTCCTACTACTCTTAAAACACATTACATTTGCTTGACTGACAGGAAATTCGACCCTAGTTGTTAAACATTTATATGATATCGTGCATTCCCCAGACTGAGTACTACTCTGTTCGTATGAAGAATTAGATCGGTGAATCCACAACATTTTTTTAGTAAATTCAATCTGACAAATACATTAACTATGGAAAAACGCACTAGCTAAACCACAGAAAGTTGTATTGTAACTGCTAATGGTAACCCCAGTCCCCACTACTATGAGAATAATTTGCTCATAAACTCACACCCACATCAAATAAATGAAAGTTATTATTTAATGTATTGCCCCGTATTCCTTTACTGGCATCTTGCATGCATGAACCATTGTTCAAGATGCTGCGAGTTAAACATTTCTGCAAAGAAACCTTGCTGAATTGCTGCTTTCATTAATTTTCAAGGGACTAGACAAGCAGCACGGATGGCGGCGTCCTCCAGCACGCACGTTTACCTTCATTGCCTGCTAGAAGCAAACATGCTCTTCAGTAGAGGCCTGGCCTTGGGTTTTGCCCCCCACAACAGTAGCCTACATGGTTGGTTACACTCGGCGTCAAACGATCTTAAATTGTATTTGTCAGTATATCATTTTTAAGCAAGGGGCCCTGTAATAGCAGGCACTCTTCTGTCAGGAGTGCATTTTAAACAGCGTGCTATGCGTTTTTCACTACAGGAGACAAACAATGATATGTATTACATGCTGTAAACACTGCCTTTGGTACACAGGGTTCCCTTAACATTCATCCATCTAAAAATCTCATTGTCCTGAACAAGCAGAGAGTGGGGAGGCGGGTGGAGTAGAGGAGAAAAGCGGTCTCATTAACTACTGCCGAAGGCTGCCAGTTTGTAAACTGCCAACCACACGTGGTCGCGTTTTTCTTCTGAGAAGGGCTTGCTTGGGTAATGGACAACACGATCTGAGCAGCACAGTGAAGGGCGAACAAGAAAAGGTTCTTTAATTATACGTGAAGCTTAGATTATATACACCCCATATATTATAATACACTGCACATTTAAAGGGTGCAGATAAAAGTCAAGATGAGGCAGGGGCACAGCGTGGGGGGTGGGAGCAACCCTCGAGGGGCGCGAGTTTTATAAAGTTGGCGGGGGGGGGGGGGGTGGGGGGAGGAGTGCTCACTCACCCAAAAGCCAATGAATATCTGCGAGATGCAGGACACTCATGGGCCCCTCATTGCATTCTGTAGGGGGCCCAATCATTTCGCATTACATTAAGACAGGGCCTCAATCAACCTCAAGGTGCAGGAAAATGTCAAGTTATTCCAGTCCAAGATGTAGATTCTCCAGGGTAGGATAACCCTTCATTGGAGGAGATGAAAGCAAAACGCCATGGTAAAGGAATGCATAGACTTTGGTTTGCCCAAATTCGATGCTACAGATTGCAGTGCAACCACAATCTTGGCATACTGAACGACAAAGTAAATCTTGTTGGGAGTGCTCATTTCTCAGAGTAAGAGAAGAGTATCTAAAGGGAATAGAAAATTACTAGATTTTAGACGAATGCGACAGTCTGCAATGCAAAGCCCTGGTTGCAAAAGCAGCTTTGCTTTGAATATTCAGTGACATATATAAAGGCTAATAAATTAACAATGAGTTTGAAGGCCAACACGGTCTATTGTTTGACTCAAAGGCTCAAATAGTGCCCCATGTGTCCTCTCCGTCAAAGGAGACATAACATAATTGCAGAATGGAACTGCATGTGATCAGTTATATCAAAAGTTGTTATCTTATGGATTTCTTCAATCTTGCATAGCCTCCTTTCTATAATGAGGTATTCGACCAAATCTTTTTTTATAATGTTACCCTTCAGTATAATGGATCTTTTTTGAAGCCAGTTACTGGAAACACTAATAAAACACAAGTTTATCTATGCAGACATATGATTTTCACCAATTCACGTAATGGCAAAATTTGTTGTGGATAAAATCAGAAGAATGTTTGGTCGTGGAAATGTTAAGCCAGGACCACACTCTTGCAAGTTATATAAATGTCAATCTACAAGCCCACCTTAATTAGAATTATGTCTTACAAACAAGAGCAACTTAAAGGTTCCATGCTTCAGTGAATGGCCAGAAGACATTGGTCATCTGCAGTGCATCCCTACAATAAATCTGCCGTCTAAGCCATGCAGATCTTGAATCAAGTTAGGAAATACTGTGTGGCCTACTGGTGAAACCACAAACTGGCACTATGTATCACCCAACATTTTATAACCAATACTACAGAAGCAGATTCCACACACAAGTTTATAGTTATGGCAAAGGACAAGTCGTCATGGAGAGAATAAAAATCAGGAATCAATATGTCCACTGCCCATCAGAGTCCACAGTAGAATGCAAAATATGCATACTGTAAAGTACCCCAATTTGCACAAGAATAGGACCGCAGGAAATCTAGATTAACTAGGACACTCACTCGCATCACTGCTACTTCAGAAACTACTAGACGAATCAAATGACAAACTGTTTGGCACATAAGACTTGCAGAGCCATCGTGAACCAATCTATGTATGCTACAGTTACATTCATTCAAATAACAGTTAATATCTTGGTATTGGCATAAAAGGCAGAACAGGCCTTTAAGCCAATCCGATTTATGGCCAAATCCACAAATTGTGACTTAATTCAAACCAGGCTTTCACTGAGTGAATGGAGAATTGTCAACCACAATAATTAAGAAAGATTATGAATGGCATAACAAAGCCCTGCAATTTATGCTGGGCATTAATGTCAAGCATAGTCATCACTTCGCATAATGTCCACCCCTGGCATTTGGTACATAATCACACAACATACAATTCCATTCCATAATAATCTGGAATCATAGGATCCATTGGATATGAACTTTAATACTCTGGGTTATACACTCAAGTTATTAACATTTTCAATTACGAAGGAAGGTTAACAATGAGTTTACCTGTTAGGCCATTACAACCAGACATTTCAGCGGATGTTCCTTTTATTTAGGCTTTATAAACACTCATCTATGACTGCAACAAAAATGATGCCCTTTTCTTAAACCCCTGTACCACTCTGATCTAATCAGGGGATCAATTTCATACAAATCATTTTTAGCTTACAAAAAGCATAAGAACATAATTCTAGGAGAAACAAATACATTTTTAGATTTAAGAATAGAATAAGAAATCGTTTTAAACTATTGGTCCGTCATGGCAATTACCTTATCAGGTTCAATAATAACAGACGGGCTGAATTTTAACAATCAATTTCTTCACCACTTAGCAATAGACCTGTACTCTTAAGAAAATCAAACAACGGATAGAGGAGCAAAACCGATGCTTTCAGCTCACATTTGACTAGTTTTTGGATACTCTGCTTGCCATTGGCTACAGTACAAACAACATCGTTTTATTTACTTTTAGCACATTTATAGAAACCATACCGTACTGCAACGAGAGCTATAGATAAACCTTTGACCAGTTCATATAGGTGCAACTAAACTGGTGCACAAAGTGAACGAACCATATGTGTCAGGCAGATAATCTATCAACCAACTGGAACCTCAGAACTCTCCAAAACGACAACGCAAGGCCAAAAATGTTAATGTTAATAAAAAAAGGTGGTCCTCTATTCCTAATTGTTCCTATAGAGAAAATGCTTAGAAGTTTCGGAAAAAATAAAAAAATAGTTGTATGTGTCTTTTTAACCAGATGAGAGACAAAGGCCCAGACACTGGCATTTTAACACAACGGGAACACTACTGCAAATCTTCTATTTACTCTCTACAGGTTGTGGCTTTCTAGCATAGATTTGGCCCAGCAAACTTTTTTCCATGAGAAAGAATATTCAGCATTACAAATGATTTTGCAGTACACACGACAAAATAATTCAAGAAATATTGAAAATCAGTCATAGTGACATCATACGATTACCGGTTACATGGTAATCGTATGATGATTTGCTCAAACACCTCTTTGGCTGGGGTTTCCGCATTTATTGGAAATCTCATTTGGAGGGAGCAAGTATTTCTTACATAGTCAATATACTTCAAAATCTCAAGCGGGAAACTATTTATCCAAGTCTATATTCATACTTCAGTTCAAGCCCAGTAAACATTACACTGCCACCCGAATTCTGTTACAGGAGCTACTGGGCTAGCCTACATGCAACTTAGCTAGCATACTCGCAGCTCCTACATAGTAATTAGAAAAGGGGAGCCCATGCCTCACTCAAAAGAGGAAACCCCTCAACTTCTTTATTGACAGGACAGACAACAACCTTGGGTAGCAATAGCTCAATTTTTGTCGAGGGAATGAAGCGGACATTTGAGTGTGTAATTAAGGATGGATTCTTAATTCTTGCAGGTTGTTAGACCTGGCATCGTTTCCCCATAACTTTTTGCCTTCAGACCTCCTGTTTTTGTTGGCCTTCGGATTCTGCACACTTTACCACCGCTAACCAGTGCTTGTTCGCGCCCCCTAGAATATGGCAACATTGGCATATAACCAATTGGTATAATTAATTTACTTATAAGTCCATGGTAAAGTGCATTACACATGTCCAGTGCCTGTAAATGAAATGCTACTAATAGGCCTGCAGCACCAATTGTGCCACCTACTTAAGTAGCCCTTTAATCAGACCTGCCATTGCAGAGCCTGCGTGTAGTTTTGAACGGCCATTTCGATCTGGTAAAATCAACCTTTTGCCATGCCTTAAACTTCCTTTTTAAATACATGTAAGTCACCCCTAGGGTTAAGCTTTGGATAGCCCAGAGTGAAGGGTGCAATGTATTTAAAAACTAGGACATGTACTTTTTAGTTGTGCGTGTCTGGGTGATGATAATCTCTCAGATTAGTTTTTAACCATTGCAAGGCCAATCTCTCCCATAGCTTAACATTGGGAAGAGATAACCCCTTCATGTTTGGTGTCTCTGGGAACAAAATTTAAAATCTTATCTTACAGATTAGTCCGATTTTTAATGGCAAACTTGAAAGTGCCACTTTCAGAAAAGTTAAAAAAAGAACAGTTGATGGACTGAATGCAGAACAGTTTCAGAAAAGTTGGCATCTTGCCTTAGCCACCTGCTGCCTGCAGCCTATCTATTGTCACATGACTGAGTGTAGTCAGACTTTGTGTATTCATTCTCGGCAAGCACACACCGTGGGAGATGGAGTACGACCAGACATCTGTGCATTTCAGAGGTAGGTCTTTGAAGTCTCCCCCACATCAAACGCACCACTGAATATAAGAACTGGACCTCAGTCACCACCATTTCAGTATACTTATGGACCTGTAGATACTCTGCCAGGAAGGACTGCTGTGCTGTGGAAGGAGTGTCACTCTGCTAGACTGCATTCTGCTTCGCTGAGCTGTTGCCTGCTGCCCTCTTTCCTGGGAGTGAGAAGGACTGGACGTTCATCTCTCTAACTCAGAACCCAGAGTGACTCCAGGGGCTAATTGGCTGACCTACTGACTTGAAGACTCAGGGAGATAAGACTTCCAACAACCCTCCTTCTGCACCTGGGCTCTGCCATCAATGAGTCAACCCTGCCAAGCGGTGCCATCCTAGGCCTGAACCCTTGGAAGCAGACCTAAGGTGCTAACCAAGAAGATGCATCAGTTCCTCTGGTAAAGTGGTGCAGCCTCGAGCAGAAGCAAAGCATTGCCACTTATCCATTGAATTGGACCCACTGCAATGGAATTACATCACTGCCACACCCCACATCTTGTGTTTTGCTCAATGCCTTCAATGTTTCTCCGGAGAAGGTCCTCATAGATGACATCCTCAACAACAACGCCGAACCTCTGCATCACAGCTTTACCGCTCATCAGAACTGATGCATCACTTCCACTGAGCAACACATCCGACACTGGCCTACGCATTGCAAGCCTGGTCAACAGGATCCTCAATTTCTACTCAACAGCACATGACACTGTAGACTCACCACATTTCAGAACCAAAATATCGCCTGCATGATGAATCTTTGACTACGATCCACACAAAGCTCCGCACCAGGATTTAAGGTGCTTTGCTCAGAGACCTTAAATGGGACCCGGCAGCCAGCTTACACCCAATCACGGTCAGCCTGAGTCTTAGGACTTTGTCCTTGTCCCACAGGACTAGATATCCCCGATTGGCACTATGTTTATAAACGCTAATGATTGGATGTGTCATTTTGGTCTTGTTTTATTTATGAAAATCTACTCTATTTTTCCTAACCTGGTATGGATTCCTTTTGTTTGAAGTGTTGCACAAACACTTACAAATTGCCTTAAAAAGCCAGATTGTTCGGTGCCAAACTACCAAAAGGTGAGCACAGGTAACTTTTGGGTTTGCTTCTGCCTTGCCCCAAACAAGAATTGTGGTTGCAGCTTGACCAAGGTTCATATCCCAATCAACCAACAACCAGATTTCTCACACCAAAAGAACCTCTGACTCACATTAATCTATTATGAAACACACATATTTATAACAAAGTAAATTATTTTGTGAATAAAGTTAAAGTTTGTTTGTAAAAATCAGAAAGTCTTCCAAAAAATAGATTAGGTAAAAAAAACATTGAAATTCCTCTGTTATTTTAAGCTATGCAGACCTTAAAACTTTCTATCAGCAAAACATTGCTCATGATCTCACGTGTGGTCAATTAACTCAAATGACATTATTAATGGAAGAGAGGACAGAAATGCTTTAAGGCAGCATTTCAAAAACAATTAACAGAATCTGACAGTTTATGCTCATTGTAAGGGGTATGGGCGAAGTCACAGGTTAGACAATACAAGATCAAGGATTCACAGCAGACATCAGTTTTTCCATGCACAGTAGTCATAGCACACTATGTGCCCAGTCCCCATTACTCCCAATGGAGCTGTACACAGCTGTTGACATCCACACTAACCATGGGCACCCAGAAACAAACAGATTTCTACATTTATCTTGTCTTCCTTCCCCCACTTATCCGGAAGGAGAACCTCTAAAGACCTAACCTATGTTAAAACGTACTGTACATCAACGTATTCTTTCAATAATCATGTCTATGTGCTACTGCCACTTGAAAGTACACAAGAAGGCAAGGCCAAGCATGCATACGTAAAAAACAAGTTTCAAACATGATTAATCTTAGTCAGGCAACTAGGTTTTCCAAGACAACGACTTACTGTGCCTTAGCAACTTAGTACTTTTGCTACAGAAGTTTGGGAGTTACCCATAATGGTTCTCAAAGTGTGTGCAGACCCTTTACAGGACTCAGCAGGCACAGCTACACAACAGGTTTAGGAAACAGAGGTCAAATGTGCAATGATTCCTCACACTTTGGAAGACACCAATAAGGACTTCATTCTAAACCTTTAGATGCAGGATTTGACGCAAGTCTGTCCACCTGCTCCCTCGCTCCTGTGCCCAAAACCATATGGCCCGAAACTCTGATGCAGTCCATAACACAAAAATCATTCACATGGCAATGTGCTATCTTCTAAGCTAGCTGAATTATCTTATTTCCCCGCACTTTACTCTTGGCTTATAGAAAGAATAGACGGTTGAACTTTTACTTTATTTGACAACCTAGTGGCACAAGGAAGAAAGGAGGAATAAAGGTATGTGTCTTTCTGAAAACAAGTCACCAGATCTGCCTTACCATCTTTCAATTTTGGAAAGCATCAAGACATACTGGTATTAATGCTTCCTTCAACCCCCCTGATTCAAACATCCACTTCACTCCATGCTTTACTACTCCCCTTCTACTATGACAGCCAGTTAAAATGCTGCATGGGTGTGGCAGTCAACAGATTGAGAATACCAGGGGCTTAGCGGTGACAGCCTGAACACAGATTATATTAAACAGTCCACGTTTTTTTTTTTAAACAACAAATGCTATTGAGTATCACAACATCTGAGAACCGGCACTGTAGAACCAGATTTACCATTGGAGTAATTCAGTCGGATTTGACCATGTTGAGCTTGACTTGCTGGGTACAGCTCTGTTGGCCCCACTGCTGCTAATTCAAATAACATCCTTTTGTCATGTCCAACATGCGTAGTTGTTTAAACCGAAGGAGTGAACGATAGACATGGGAGCTGGAGGACCAGTGATCTGTGTAAATGGCAAAGCTTCAATGCATTATTAGGGAAATTAGATTTCCAATATTTTTCAAATATTACCACAAATTAAAAAAACCTGATCCATTTGTGAAAACGGAATCGATCATATGCTGAAGTACTCAAACATTTTTTAATTACTCTGCATACATGCACGGCAAACCAGTTGTCAGGAAATCAATGGAAGTAACGTTTTCCCAACTGGGTTTGCAATGTAATAATTTTGTCTGGCTTAGAATAGATATTGAAATCTCTGCTTACATGTTAAAAAATAGTGCACAAGCAAAGGCTCAAAAGGCAGGAGGCCTTCAAACTTGTAACGCATTTCTAGAAATGAAAGATTCCAAGCATGGATCCAGACTTCTAAACCGCCTTTCTAGACCAGGTTTAGTTTCAAGCAGACAAATTAAATGTTGAACATTTAAAAGAATTAGAGTGACCACAGCCCAGGGCCTACACCACTGTCCTTTGGGCAGGAAAAACTTCCTGCCCATATCAGAAATTGTTCCACAAAGAATGGTTCTACCCATCATGTTAAACAGTGAAGAAAAATGAGGCAATTACAATTCACAGTAATTTAGTTCTACAATTTGATCAAGGATCATGAAAGAGTTTAATAATGTGCCATTGTTGCACAACCTTTTGGTACATTTACCTAGTCTGGCATAAATGTTTGGGAAATCTGGAAGGGAACTGGGACCTCTAAATAACTGATCAAAACAGTCATTTGACATGAAGGTATTAATAATGTAGTTTTATAGAGCGCATAACTACTCGACAGGGTTTCCCAGCGCTAGGCACGTTTAGTAAACTATCAGAACCGGTATAACAAAAAGGTGAATTAGAGGAGCCAGGACTTCAAAAGTTTCCTAAAAGCACTTTGGGATTGGCACAGTCTCATCAACACGGGCAGTGCATTTCACAGCTTAGGACCCAGATAAAAAAAAAAAAATAAAAAAAAAATAAACCTCGACCACACTGATGAGTTTTTCTGCTTCGGAATACTACACAAAGATTAGTTACTAAAATGGCAGGAATGGCTGGAACAGAAACGTGTTCCCAACAATCTTAAGTACAGAGGACCTGCATTTGGCATGGCTTTAGGCATGTAGCATAGTACTTTAAACTGCATTTGCTTTTCCACCAGCAGCCAGTGGAGATCTTGGAGAAGATTGGATATAGAAGAATATTTAGGGAGATGCAATAACCATCTAGCAGAAGTATTCTGTTCCAACTGCAGACATTTGAGTGAGACATTGGAGGACTCAAGATGAAGAATGTTGCCAGAGCCTGAATTACTGTAAATTGGGCAGAAACTGGCAGTAACCTAAGAATTTTCTTAAGCCACCTTAAGATAGTTAGACAAGTAGAGGCCACCTTGGACATTTGAAATTTTATTGCGAGCTCATCATCAAGCCAAAAACACAAGTTCGAAACCACAGAGTCAGGAACTGGGGAAGTTCCAAGGATATCTCCCCTGAGAGGAGGGTTAATACCCACTAGCAAAACCTCAGCCATGTCTCCACTTACTTTCAGGGAATTGTTGTTCATCCAGGTGGCCACCTTCAGATGTTCAAGGTCTCAGAGCTATGAGCTATGATCTTCCTTAGGTGAAATGGAAAAGAGGAACAGAGTATTGTCTGCATAAGAAACAAAGACCACAGCCTTCCACAATGGCTGCCAGGGGGTGCACATAAATGTAAAACATAGAGCTAAGAGCCAATACCTAAGGTACTCTTATGGGAAATAGATGGAAATTGGAGGTGTGGTTGGTGGCAAAAACCTGAAAGGTCTGATCTTGTAAAAATTAAACTAGTCAGGTCAGAGCCTGGTCTCTAACACCCATATCCTCCGATCTCTTTTAGGAGTAGCTTGTGTGATAATGTTGAAAGATGCACAGAAACTGAGTAGAATCAGTGCAGCTGTGCCTCCACTATCGAGATGAATTCTGAGTTGCTGTGACTTCGAGCTAGAAAGATTATGTGCTGTAGCCAGCCCTAAAGCAAAATGGAGAAGGAATTAGAAGAGAGTCCATGTGAATTTCCATTGCCAGGCTGCTTTTGAGCAACAGCAGTCGTGGTCCTAGCAAACGTGAATTCTGATTGCAACTGATGCTGAAAAGTCAGACAATAAAGAGGCTTGAATGTATACCACCTCAGCCGGGACCAGCCAATTGTTCTCATTGCAGCTGTGAGGGAGGAAGGAGATGGTATCCTCCCAGGATCAGATAGTTATTTGACCACTCAAAATGTTTTAGGACATTTCTGACCCATAGTAATCTTGTCAGAATAGAAATTAGGACATCGGTACAGCATGCTTTGTGATACTCTTTCAAAGCTAATCTGTACTTTCTTTTACCTTCCTCATCACAGTATTTTCACCAAATCCTTTTAACGTCCTTCCTGTACAGTGCAAAGTAGTGACCAGGTTTTCCCTTAGAGAAGGCGTGTGCCCATTGTTACTATAATTGATAAAGTGATAGATTCAGTTAGTGGTCTGTTATAGTCTAGATATAGTTCAAATAGCATAACCTTACTTTTTAATAGGGGTTTCAGAGATTATTTTTTTCACATTTCCTTCTTTATATGTATTATAGTTGCAACAAAAAGCCAGAGTAAATATTTCTGTTGGATATATGTAACGAAACGGTTTTCTTGAACAGTACTCAAATCTGACAGGAAATAAGGTTCTGATCTTGGGACCTACCTATATACTGGCTGGTTTGGAGGTGAGAAAACCCTACCACTATTAAGACAATACCCATCAATGTTAAATTCTGTGAGTGTAGGAATAGATGTTAATGTTGTAGGTGGGTTGTGCAGGGGAGTCTTTATTACCTTTTCCATGAAGGACAATAAAGTGCAGCAATCATGAACTACAACACTGGCCCTGAGAAAAATATAGGGAAACAATACTTCTGTACTTCCCTGCACAGGACCAGGACTGCAGTTGAAAGGAACGAAAAGGATTTCAGAGGATGTTTTGGGCTGCTAGATCATGACAATATTTGACATCTGAAAGGCAGACAATACAGTCTATATCAGCTACTTTGTACCTAAAACCCCCCTACTTTGCTGATTCAGAAAAGTATCTTCTTAGTCTGCATACTATCTGTAGTAAATGGATTGATGGTGTTTTTTCCATGGGTCTAGGTTGAGACTACTTGGGGAACGAGGGGGAAGTGGGAGGAATGGAATACCATTCCCTGGTGCAATTATTTACAGGCAGTCAAAAAGCTTAGAGGGTATGTTAAAAGTTGAAGATAAACATGGGTGGCAACTATTGGGAGCCCTGAACAACCATACCCACTTATAGACATATTGTTTTCCCATGGACTGCAGTCACATCACAGTATTTGTTTAACCCCAATATGGAGTCAAGCACCTAACTCCTTTGCAAAAATCTTACCCATCAGATTCACGATGGTGGCATTGTTATCAACCATCCAGTTGATCCTACACCATAAAGGACATATGTTCTACAATACATAATGATCTGAGCTGATCAAGCCTTTCCCACAAGAGTTTGCTTTCAAGAGCTATATCACCATTATGGACAATATTATCAATCCTTACTAATAGCCCAGTATTTTTATAAGAAACAGCTGTGCTGCAATGTTGATGTCTTGAACGTCCTGGACGGATAACAAAAGTAGAGGGTATTTCAACAGCTTATAAATCCCATCTCTTTCAGTTGAAAAGAAAGGACTATTTTGAATAGCTCCAGATAGTGTGGGGAAATGGGAGGCATATGATAATGGTTTTGTGACCTTCTCAAGCCAGGGTACACCTGGATGCAGGACCAGAAAAGTGCCCTGGGATCATTTTACATATGTTTTTCATACCTGTACCTGCAGGAAGAAATAATTGGCCTTTACCAAGAAAGTATTTCTAAGATCATGGATTTCAGCTTCAATGGACAAAACCTCCATAAGATGGAGCGACAGTGCGGGAGTGACCTCCATCAACATGTACCGATCAGAGTGGTCCCTTCTAAAATGACCCCTCCAGTGCATAGAATTATCCAGTGATTCTACTACTCAAATGATTGTCATCCCATAGACCCACATCTTCAGTTCAGTCTTCCTTTGCACATATTCAGCTATTCTAATCATCTTGTCACCAGCCATTAACCCAGAATAATACAAGAACACTGTTGGAGAGAGTACAGCAGGAGCTGGCAGAGTTAACCATAAAGTCACTGAACTCTAAACTTCATGGAAGTTCATAAAGCAAAAACGGCTTAAGAATTTTCCAGTACTGCAGCCATTCAATTCTGATGGAAGCCTATATAGTAGTCCAGCATCTGTTAATACAATTCAATCAAGCCTGAATATCAAAATAGAGTGCATTTCATGTAAGAAGGTAGAATAAAAAGAAAAAAGGTAACTTGCTTTAGCTTCAGAATAAATCCTGAATAAACTATTACAACTGCACATTCACAACGTGTGTCTTCATTTTATTTTCCTTCAACCAGAAACAATGGTTTGAATGTAAATGAGGCTTACCGGTTCAACTTCCTATAATCTTCCTTCCCAATCAGAGGAAGGAGACCTTCCCCACACCTTATTGAGCTAAATGAATGCATAACTCTCTGTACAGAATGAGGGTAGCAAGATTTACAAAGCATGCTTCAAAGAGCAATCATAAGCTCACTAACAGATTTGCACAAACAAGACCGGGGGGAGGGGGGGGGGGGGTGCAGGAGGGAGGCCCTAGGAGCTGAAGATCTGGTCAATTTCTGGTAGTCTGACTCAATATGCTGTTGTACCACAAACAAAGTCCCTGGGCAAATCCAGGTGAAACAAGCAAGAGGAAACAAATATTCCTGCCTGGATGTATTACAGGAGCATCATACAATGTGCACCACAGTTATTGTATGGTCAGTGCCAACATGGTCCACCTGTTGGAAAACCCTCAGACTTCTGCAGTGGGAGGAAGGACATAGGAGACGAGAAGTGGTTCATTTCTCCATATTTGTCTATGTGGCTGATCTAGGAGGACCCTTAAGCAGAAACGCTCCACTTTGTTGTTCTTTCAACATATCGTCCAAGCAAGGATAAAAAAGTGCCAAGCAATGGTGTGTGAAAGAGAAAGTTCCCATCCTGCATTTAGCTAGGTTAGGTGAGTTTTAAACAGTATATTATTTAAGGTATTAGAGCTTCACTGACACTAAAAGTGTAATGCAGAAAACGTCCCTCTGCACCCTTCTAGGTACCTTACAGAAAACATTTAGAAATAAAATATATATTAATAAAAAAAGTGTAGATTTTGTAGTTCATGGTAGACTACTTCAATCTTTATTTGCATCTATTTCCTCTTCATTACATTCAGCCCATGGCAAAGCAAATAAAAAAAATAAAAAAAACACACACAGGAGCAAGGTTTTCTGGAAGACAGTCAAAGCCAACTACTGACCGACACTGATGTTTTGGGGTGCTGTATCTTAGAATATGGATAGCATGCCGGCAACAGGGAATAATCATTTTAGATTATGCCAATAGCAGACTACCTTCTAACCTTCCACAGCAAACCATGCTAGCACTGGTAAGAATACGGAGAACTGCAACAACTCAGACATTTTTGACATAAGAGAAGTATGCTTCCTGAAGAAACCCATTTTACAGATTGACTCAAAAATAAAGGCTGTAGAAGAGGATTAACTATTGTGATTGCATGAGGTTCCAAACACAGCATTGTTACATCAGCTATCATTTGGACACTCATCCTATCCTGGCGAGGTCAAGAGTAGAACTTATAGGTGCAAGACAGACAGATGGCATTTCCATATGCATAAAAGTATCAGTGAATGAAAGTTTTTTTATTTATTTTTTTGCGCAACCTACATCAGAGAATGGAAAAGTGAGAGAAACAGATATTGGTTTATGCAATAGAATCTTACCCATATATAATCAAGAGCATTCTAAAAAGCAAAATTATTATAGACCATCTTAATTCTGTCTCTACATCATCTTATAAAGTGAACTATTCTGTTATTTTCTAAGAAAAGATTTAGTAAATTTACAAACTGCAAGATAGAAATGCCTTAAAACATTCCAATTCACCATTGTTCATTTTGTTACAAAAATGCACCTGTACCAAAGAAGTGAAGTTGAAATCTTTTTTGTCAAATTAAGTCTGTGAACGGTTACAATTTACATGAATACAGCAAAGTTTTGAACTATGGTTATGAAGAATCTGGGGGCTACGAGACAGTGCGGTCCCCCTGGTCGGCTGTGATGGGCAGATTGCATAGGACCATGGCTTTGAGGTCTGATCTGGTGCTACATCATTGCTTGACCTCAGAAAGGTAAGATGTCTTACCACTTCCGACAGCTGGCCTTGGTTCTGGCCTGGCTGCGGGTGACTAATACCTGCATAGGAGTAATGGTGCAGGGGAGGCTCAGTGGGTCTAGGATGTTTCAAAGTAGTCTCCGGCTGAGGAGGAGCAATTCAGACGTGAGAAATGATGACAAATTGCAGGGGGATCTGGAGGCTTGGTGGGTGCCAAGTGAACAGTTTTTAGGGACATGGAGTGTGTTCGATACCGGTGGTATCAAGAGGGAAAGCTAGTAGTCTTTGTCAGACGAGGATGAGTGGTGGATTGATTATGAAGATTATGGCACTGAATTGTATGTTTCAGTGCTTGTACTCTTTCTCACACCTGTACTGCACTTAATATTCAAATGGCCTTTTGTGGACCATGCAAGCTGCTATTTGTTCTTTGTTTGAAGAAAACAATAGAGGCCCTGGCTGTGCACAGTTTTCTCATCAATAATTTCACTGCAAATGTTGCAGTGATATTATCAATGATGTGACATAGCATGTGGACTAATTAAAAGGGCACGGCAGGATGCAAGCTATAGTTACCCCAGGGTATGAGTTATAGTTACTTGAGATAACTGTTGAATTTCTATGGTTGTGTGTATACAATCTTAGTCTGATTTAACGTCCCTGTAACTTTTTTTTTTTTTTTTTTTGCGCTCCAGTGAATTTCCAATTTTGTTTTATTTATTTTTTATTCTGTTTCCTATTGATGATGTCCCTATAGCCTTTAGCTTTTTAGTGAATTTCTGTTTTATTGATACCATTTCGAAACTATAATGTTCTTCTTAACCTTTGTTTTTTTAGTGAATTTCGCTCTTAATGTAAATTGTACTAGATTTGACTCCCAAGTTCAACTTAGTAACATACATTTTCACAATTTTAAAAGTGCATTTTATTCACATTCATTCTTATTATGCATTTTAAAAATAAAAATGTTAAAACTAAGGTAAGGTAACTCATGCAGTCTTTCCACAAATGCAATGCACCAAGTCTTTAAAAAAAAAAAAATACATTTTACGGATCAGTTGAGAATCCTCAGACAAATAAGAGGTCTTCCGGTAATATCGAACACATTCAAAACTAAAATAGCATATTAATAAAGATATATGCTATTGCAATTTCTAAAAGTGTATCACTGTGTGTGTGTGTGTTAGTGGCTGTGTGAGTGACTGGCTATGTGTGTGGGCGTATGTTTAATTGGGGTCCAAATAAAACAGATCCTCACACGCTAAAATAAAACATTTTTGGACAGGGGTTCCTTACAGACCCCCACTATCAGGTGGTCACGGGGTCAGGTTATCTCTACCCTGAACTCTAACACTTTCACATTTTGTTTTCCCTCCTTGTGAACAGTGCCCTATGCACAAAACAACTTTCCTCTGAGGTTGCAGTCAGCCAATCACTGCATTGCTGTAGTGCGAGGATCCACAGATCTGGCAAGAATCTGCATACCTAGACATACACAAATATTTTTACTTTAATAACTCCAGAATTACTAAACAGATGTACACCAAACTACAACAACCACTCTTTCTGGACCAAGATCTAGTTTTCTGCCAAATTTGGAGTAATTCTGCTCAGCTGCAGTTGTGTCTAAAATCACTATGGGAAACTGCATGGGGAAAATGAATTTTGGGATCTCCCCTTTTTCTCTGCCGCTGCTAGAAAGATCACTCCAAAATTTTCCAGACAACAGCTGAATTAAGTGGCAAACTAGTATTGAAATTGATGAAGATTCGTTAAATGGCGCCAAAGTCATTAGCAAAACAAAAACGCTTTTTCCATGAACACAAGATTCTAACAGTACCTATTGGTGGCTGCCAGAAGGTAATATGACTCTATATTATATATAACACACACTTACACATCATGAAATGTTGAGGGCCAGAACAATTAAGCATGGTTGTACAGCTAAATATCTAAAGGGTCCGATATGTAAGGTAAACTGTACTATTATGACTAAGTAAATGGTCAATTATTAGGGATGGCTGAGTGATGTGTACATAAGCCAAACTGTGTGTTTTTTGATAAAGAGCCTGGAGCGTAGCATGTGGTTGATGTAATGTTATACAGTTTTATGCATTTCATTCACTCTATTTGTAAAGCAATGAAGGAGAAAAAGACCACAAACTTTGTTCACAGTCAAGAATGATCGAACGTGGATTAGAGTGTTGGTCACCAAACAAAAGTGAAAAAAAGCAGTTGAGATGCAGTTTTACACTGTTGGGTGACTTTGGGTCAAAAAAAGTTGCAGGGGGGGGGGTCTTGGCTGCTAGCAGGAAAAACACATTTTACTGTCTAGGTCAGAGTCCTTCCAAGTGTCACTCAGCTATTCCTCTAGCCAGCTTTCTTCCCTTCCTATCTTAGCAGGCCATTCAATGCACCAGCTAATGCAGATAAGTGAGTAAAAAATGTATGAGGCAAATTACTTGCGCTGCTGGAGCTCGGCAAGGAGAGAGCTCCTCCCCTTACTCCCTTCCCCAGCACCTCCCATATGAAGCCCCCCCTCATTGCAAAGTAAGTCGCTTAGCATTTGCCCTAAGATGGATGTTGCAGTGGTCTTCGTTAAACGGATAAACCTACTGCTGTATCACAATAAGGAGTGCAGTTAGGCAGTGCAGCGAGTGTGGAGCAGTTGATAATTACGCACATTTGCTGCCTCTCTAACAGATCATGTGCTGCTGCAATTTAGGAAAAATTGACATATGAAAAGAAATATGCTCAAGATTCAGCAAACTGGCAGATACATTCAAACAATGGGCATTACACAGCAAATAATCATGGAAAATGTCAAACCATGTCTTGTGCAACACGGTGTTACTTCTGAATTTCAGTCACTCCAGTAAAGCCATCCTGTTTCCATGCTCTTTCCTGCAGTCTCATGTTCAGGCAAAGTTGGTCAATGTTCTATTCTCCATTACCACTTATTAGCCTTTGACTCAGTTTTCAGGCCCATGTTGTGGGGAAGGGCGGTAATGGAGTGAGGTGGGGCTGTTCCACACTTTGAAAGAGGTGGTAAGGGAAGCATTGTTTGCCAATCATTCAAGGTATACCGAGTACAAATAGAATTGATTTAGGAAAAGAAGCTTTCACCAGCTTATTTGAACATCTTCAGTAGACAGGAAAGGCTAGATTAATCTCCTGTGTTGTGTAAAGCATAACAAACTTGACTGAGCATCAGAGTACATTCAAATATTTTGAGGATGAATTAGTGTTGAAAGTAGATAACTTCCCTTAAATACGTGTGAATAGATTCTAAGCAATACTATGAATAAATTAACAGACAGAGCCCACCCTGACTTTGTGTTGCATTGCTGTTTGGCTTGCGTTACAGTGGCAACTGTATCACAACTTCAAATCTGGATGATCAGTGGTCACACATTAATTTTGTCTGAGCTGATTTCAAAGGTCTGTACGTAAGGAATCTATGAACTCATTGGAAAAGCTTCAGAAAACGAAAATTATACTAAGTAGTTCTGTCCCAATACATCCCCATCACAGAGAGAAAATGCAGGACGTCTAACAAATCCAGCAACCGATGAAGACAACTTAATGCGCAGTGCCAGTTCACCTGTTAAAAAAAGGAAGGCCTGAGAGATGAGCCTGCTACAAGATCCTTTCAACACTCACATGACATGTCAAGGATCCTAGTTTTGTCACAGGCTTCAAACGTGCACTATATAATTAAGTAAATGCAGACTCTTATCCACGTCAGGTAAAAATGTATTGAATGCTTGTGCCTATGGATAAACTTACATTCCCGATTGTATATTAAATAGCAAAGAAAGGGTGAGGTTTGAAAACAATACAAAAACAAGTTCCATCGAGTGAGTTCGTTTAATGAGGTTTTAGTTTCCAACTGTACTTCGTTCATGGTTGTCTGGTTACATTAAGAAAAAGATACTGCATGACAAGCACGTGAACGAAAGACCTAGCTAAGTTAGTTTATCAGAGGCAAGCAGCTAGGCAAAAAAAGATGACCGGCTTGAGTTAAGTGGCAGTATCTAGATGTGGGGGCTATCATGTTCCCCTCTATGTATTTAAAGTTGACTGCTTCCCTGTCACAGGGGCCAGCTTTAACATGCTCTTTGTGCTCTTGATGGCAATCTAGGCCAAAATCGATTGTACAATGCCCCACAAATCCACGAGGTAGCCATTGCAAATTGATTTCCTACTTATGTGGTAAGTATGCAACAAATGTACTATATTGTGTAAAAACATTCCACAAAATCTCCTTATATTTTGCTTAAATGTCTCCCGATTTGTGCAAAAGTACTTTAAATATGATAGATGATTGACAGGACTTTCGGCTTAAAGTGTAGACGGGTATTATACGGAGAGGGCGTGGATGGACAGTATATTCCACAGCTAACTCTCTTGGTGGGAAGGCAATAAAGGTCTTCGCTAGCTGCTGTAATTGGGGCTTGTGAAATGGTCCCTTCTTTAGCATTTTGCAGCACTTTCCTGAATGTTGAAGTAGGGCATTTGGCCAAGGCAAATTCGACTCAGTGAAAAGGCGTGAGTTAGATGCAGAAGCAAGAAATATATCTGCTGGTGAGTGGCAACCAAGTGCTATTATCCCATAAAAACAAGATCGTGTAAAATGTAGTCACTCATGAGAAAGCAATTAATTTTAGAAGATCTGAAGGGCTCAAGGAGGCAGAAGAAAGGAGTAACTAAACAGAGCTAGGAGAAATATCAAAGAGAACGTGAATCGCAAATTGTGCATTTCAAATATTGCAGTTAGTTATTCTCCTTTCAGAACAATGAAGCAATGTCGATTTCAAATTATGCTTCATAGAGTAGAATCAATGCTTTTACTGCACAACTTTTTTGGGAATGCCTTACAACACAAGCATATTCCATACTAGTGGATGAATGAGCTATGATTCCCAGAAAAATTGCGGTCCTGAAAATAATGACCGCAGTTGCGGCTCTGATCACTGTAATGCTATTGGGGCACGACTTAAAAAAATAGTTTTTATTTTTGAGGCAGTGCTTAATCTTTCAATGTTTTATCGGTCTGTCAAGATGACTTTGGTACAATTCATTTCGAAAGCAAGTCCAAGTGAAAAATGATTCATGTAGAATTGAACGATTTGTGAACAAAACAGGTTATCAATTACAAAATCGTACATCATTGCAAAGGAACAAGTTAAGCATGTTTCCATGCCTCACAGTGGCTATTTCAGAAATTATATATTTTTACAACACGAGGACAAATCAATGTGGCCTCTAGTCTTTGGAATGAAGCACCCAAAGAAAATTAATTCTTATAAAAAGGTAACCGGTTGTTGTAAATGCTTCTTGCTTATCAAAATGTGCAGTTTGTACCTGGAAGACGTGGCTACACTAGTGTAGGCAGATCAAATTTTAAAAATAATTATAGGCATCTCTACATAAACATGAAATTACATGTTATCAATTAGCATTTGCTGCTTGCGGTCTAAACACATTTACCCTATTGCTTAAGTCCGCAAGTCAAGTTCCTTCTGTATTTAGAGGTGTACTTAATACAAGGTGCATTCTATGGAGCATAAAATAATTAACGAGTGGTGTGGCAGGATGCTATCTGATTCTCAATGATTAACGTCACAGAAACTATGAAAACTCAAGGGAAAAGGTTTAGTTTAGAACCCGTTAGGTTAGAACCCCCAGAAAGGACAGAACGCCACACTGTTGGCTACCATCTACAGTCTGTGCGATTTTCAATCGTAACCAAATTAGAAGAAGAAACAACCATATTGAACTTCAATAAACAATTATAGATTGGACCTTATATTAAGGTTGTGTTCGACTCATTAGCTGCAGGGCTTGCCGTTTGTACATATACTTAATTACACAATATGTTTGCACCGTAAACAGAGATGTGATCATTAGGTAACAGTCCGAGTAGTGTATGTATTTAAGGTATCCTTTTACAGTTCTGATCTTAATAGACTTCAAGCACTAGTAATAATTCCAAACCCAAAATCTTATTTCACGACTTGAGGAAGCTTGATAGTGAGCAACTGAAAGACAATTTTATTTGTACACTACTAGCGGATGTCACATCAGTAGCCACTGAATACAGGCATTTTCCAAATATATAAAAAGGTTCATTTATTTGCAGTGGACGGGGGCACTTCCCATAACATAATCACAATGTAGTAATACTCCTACTTACAGCAGGCAAAGTCAGGAATAATTAATGTCATCTACAGGAATAAATCTATGAAGGAAATATGAATAGAATCACAGAAACATGGTAGCACAAGTGTGGTATACAGTGCTGCTTTCTAAAATCCATTTCAAGAAAGCATTAGTGAACAGGACATGTATCCTTTCAAAGCATAGACTGGGCTTCCAGAACAATCGCAGAACACATTTTAAGTGAAAAAAAATAAACAGACTGAATATACAGTTCTTTAATTATTATTTTTGAGGATAGACAAAGTGCTTTAGCCTACTAAACCACATTTAAATACGGGTAAATTGTATTTTTTTTTTTTTAATTTATATATTTTTAGCACAAATATTTTACCACAGAAATGCAATTAAACATAATGAATTGCCAAAAAAAAAAAAAAAAAAAAAAAAAAAAAAAACACACACAATGTAATCAAAAGCATCTTTTAAGTTCTAAATAGGCTTTAAAGCAAAATAAAGTGTTATTTAATCAACTAGCACCCTAGTGCACAAGTGTAGCTTACAAAAGCAACAAGCTATGTGTTCTAAAAGAAGGGGGAGAAACTTTCTATCTCTTTAGTATGGAAAATATCCCATGCTTTTCCAACACAGCCAATGTTCAACATATGTGAGAATTAATGATAGGCAGTACTTCTACTTGTAAATAAGTACTTCTACTTGTAAATAAGTATATCTAGTGGTAGTTAAGCCACAATTTCCCTCCAGCCAATACCAACTTGCACATTCTCCTTGTGTTCAAATGAAACAATGTGCCTTTACTGAAAACAGCTGAAAACGTGTCTACATCCAGTTTTGTGCATTAAAAAAAAACCTTCTGTACAACTATTCCCATCCTGCATGTGCAGTAAATATTTTTAAAAAAATAAAATAAAAAAATAAAAAAACACTTTTACAGTGTTACATAGCCCACATAAATCTTCCAAGGCATAATACGGTTGTGCTAAATGTATATTGACTTTCTATTTGGGGGCGGGGAGGAATACAGACTTCTAACCAATGGTCTTAGAAAACCAATCCTCAAACTGGCCGTAAAGTGCTTGACATGTATGAACTATAAGTATTCCTATAGAGTTAGAGTTGAATGTACAGCCTAAAAAAGAAACCCATGTTCTCCCATTATTCATTCTATTCAGATAACATGCAAAATTAAAATGAAAATTAGTAAAAGACAGTCGCTGTTCTCTATATGAACACTTGATCCAAATATATTACACATACAAGTACATGTAGGCATATGATCTTCTGGGATAGAAATAGTAAGTGACTGCCTGACTCTGTATTACTCTGTAGGAAAGCTCAATTCTGATTTCATCAATATGACTGTTGGGATGGCATGCACCCTGCTGTATGCAATAATGCATTTCCACAACTCATCTTACCCTTGTCTAGAGAGCTGCCAAATAGAATCACTGGAAAATTAATATCACAGAAAGTTGACATGTTAACAACTATCACCACACTACAGATGCCACATATGAAGATTTCCCAACATCAAATCCCATGGAGCTTCAACATTCTGAGAAAGGACTACAGAGTAGTTCATGCTTCCCATTCATTCACACCTTTGTCCTTCAGATAGCAGCTGAGCATTGCAATTCCAATGATAGATGATCATACATAGTTTCAGAGGAATAGCATGCAGACCAACCACAGTCTCACAGAATAGGACAGCACTAGCCTCTTTGAAAAGCTTTTCAAACCCCACAAACAAAGTAATTGATGTAGGAGATTAAGGACAATTTCAGTGGCCCTTGGGCAAACTGGTTTACAAAAATGACTGTCCCCAGATGAACTCACCTTTTGCAGAATGTTTACAATTTCTTAAAGCAACCCCACCAGACATTTTGGTTGTAGATTTTAAGAAGGAGTTCCTTAGATTAGAAAATATAGGAGTGTAAAGTCATGAATAGACCTGCTAAGGTAAAAATGATAAAGCCTAGCAAAACTACTAAGGTCAATGAACTTAGAAAGATTACTTGCCACAAGGGCTAGGAGTTTATAGGGGGGGGGGGGGGGAAATAGATGTGTCCGCCTAAGCATTCTGGGAAGGCCAAATATAAATACTGATTGCAGAAAAAAACATTAGGGTCCCTGTGTTCAGTCTGTATCCCTGTCTGATGCACCTCCATTCATCTTCCCAACTGTCCAGTTTTTGCACTTATATTTCAAAGTCTCCTGTGTGAGTTCACGGATTATTACAACCAGTGAACTTTAACAATTGGCTAGAGAGTCTGAGTAAATTTACATTAAACAGTCAGTTATGCAATATATTAAAACTTTACAATATTTCAGGGATCCTTATAAAATTACTCTACATTTTATACTATTTTATCCTGAAGTAATACAAATAATGACCTAAAAAAATAATTCAAGCCATTTTATAAATAACACTTTCAAGAAAGAAGGAACAAATACTGTAGCACCTCACTGCCCTTTCCTTTTAAATACCGCATGCCTTCCTTTTTACGTTGACTCCTCACCACACTTATTCCCAATTTCACCCCCCCATCTATCCTATCGAATCACTCTGAAGATAAACCTGCTATGAAAAGATAAAAAACTGAAGACGTTGATCCTGTTTTTAACACTTTCAACATACAAAGATGCCTCATTATACAGCACTCCAATGCCCTCTGGGTCAGTTTCACTATTGAAGCCCGCAAACAAATACATTGTACAAGGAATACATTTTTGGTGTACTGACAAAAATAATACAGGAGATCTAACTAAAGTACTTCTTGTTTTCGTAAGATCAGTGAACAAGTAATGTTTGAAACCATGTACTTTTAAGGCCTCTCTCAACAAATTTCTAAAGTTTGCTAGAAAGATTGTTCAACACTGAGAAAGATGTTGAATACTTTAGAAGCCATTTGTAACTTCCGGATAATTCTTTGGAGAACCCACAGTTCATAAATTGTAATGTAGAGATAACTAAAACAAAAGTTGATCCGTTCATAACAAAAGAAACATGTCAAAGTGGAACAAAACAAAAAGAGATATAAATACATGTATACAGAGATAGCCAAAACTTTATTTACATTAGTAGGTAGAACATTTGTTTTTGCAAGGCATTCCCTTAGATTCTTTAGAATGACACAGGGTACACCAGGATGTAGGCTGCGGAATCCTACCTTAAATAATCTCTGCGACAGAGGATCAGGTTGGCTTTTGTGTACAGGGTGGATCCCACCTCACCCAGGCGGCAGTCACAACAGGCACACTTCAGGCAGTCCTCATGCCAGTATTTGTCCAAAGCCTTCAGAAGATACCGGTCCTTGATCTTACGGTTGCAGCCAGCACAACCTTTCGGTTTGGTGTCTGGCTGGACTGATAGCATTTGTATACCTGAAATAGAAAACACCGAGAAACAAAATCTTATTAGAGTCTGTAGTGCAACACATCTCACACACAGGCAGACAACTATTCAAAATTCCTAACACTAGTTCATTTTAATAAGAAAGGTATTGAAAATGAAAGAGTGCAAATCATAAACGTGTTAAACATTTGAAATAGGACAGTATGAACTGAGTCTTTACAAACTATATAAAATACATACAAAGGTTTGAATTACATTTACTAGATACGTAATCACAAGAAAATAACTTGAAGCGCACAGATAGAGGGGTAGTGAGAGGTGCAGGCAGTGTTTGTGGGTTGGGGAAGCAAGAGGCGCACACTGCTAACCTAGAAGTCGTACACAGGTGCAATGCAGTGAGGCATACCCAGGTGCAGTTGCTTGGATCAGGGAGGCACGCGCGATGATAAGAGCCGAGTACCAAATGCAGAGAGGCACCTGTGCTTCAGCAGGCCTAAGTAGAAAGAGCAGCTTCAAATACTAAGTCAGCGTAGGTTTTGGTGGCTGGGGTGTAGTGCAAGGCAATTGTCGACGTCTGCCACTCGGTCCCATAAATAAAAAAAATAAACAAATAAAAAATACTTAGAACGCCCCCCCCCCCCACCCCCCCCCCCGCGAATAAACTGCAGGACCTCACACCGCAAGTCGCCTAGAAAGAGTAAAATTGTCGGCGTGCGGAAAGACAGTGTGCACACGCGAACAGCAAATACAAGGAAATCATTCTTGCCCGCAAGACGCCTCCATTCTGAGATCTGTGGCAGTTTAGGGGCGATCATAATTAAAAACACCACACATAATAGCCCGTTCAGCGCGCTCTGCAGAGAGAAGCAGAGCCATTTCATTTAAACTCTGGTGAGCTTTTAATTGCCTGGATCGCTTTGTGCGCTTTCTAACGCTTGATTGAGCCCATTATGCCCTCTTGTTCTGTGCCATTCATCCGAGCAGGCGCGGATTCAGTGGTTAACACAACACAAAGTAACCGCAAGCGCATAAAACGCAGCATAAATATACACTTGCACACAATGCCAGGACCTGGCTGCGCACGGTTGTGGTGCACCTCGAGTCTGCAAGAGCAAACTTCCTCGCAAGTTCCGAATTGGGTTGGGCTGAGGCAGAGCATCCCTTACAAACAAGTGCTGGTAAAGTGAAGTGGCAGTGAGGATAAAGGAAAGCATCTAGGGCCCCACACTCTCCCCACCTCCGCAAGGATAAATAGAAAATGTAGCCAACGTGCTCATTCATTTGCCAAGTGAGGCCAAACAAAAGCCGCCGTCCCCTCCCTCTTCAAACCCTGACTTGGCTTAAAAAAAAAAAAATCTCAGTTCAATGGTTCAGAGAATCCCTGCAGACTGCAGCCATCCCTAAGCCTCCAGCCGGCAAGCGGGGGTACCACCTCAGAATCACAAATTGCTTTCTAAACCAGCACCCCAGTCTTAGCTCGATCTGTGCTTTTAAAGCAAGGGATGGGAACCAATTCGATTCACTTCTCCTGTGCAGCTGCAAGGCTCGGAGATACTGACATTTTTCCACTCTTATCAGTTTAATTACAGTTACCATGGCAGCAAAGTGCTAGTGCTTGGCAAAGGCCAACAAGAGATTTGCAAGACTGCGTTCAATTCTGATGCATCTCACATGCATAAAGAAGCAGAAATACAAAAACGCACAGACTCGCACTGTGTCCAACCGCTGTGTAGGTGCGGTGTATAGCTTGGCCTTGACGCGTCATTCCAAATCAGGAACTGACGAGCACCGATTGGCGTTTGCTTCGGATCGCAGCAGGCAATAGTTGTTTAACAGCCTCCCGAGGCTGTTAGCAACAGCAGCATGTCAGACTTCGTGAAGTAATGGAGCACAGGCACAAAAAAATCAAAAGAGGGTGAAAGGGAGGCGATAGCTCAAAAAAGTGCTAAGGAGAACGAAACAAAGGGAGATGGATGAAGGAAACGATAGAGGCCAAACTAAACAGACAATAAATGGCATTGTTCTAGTACACAATGAGCAGGTAGTGAGAAAGGTGGCGCAAGCCCGTAGTCTTACCAAAACTTTTCTCGTTTTGCTGCATGGGTTGGTCTGGCGACGCTGGACTGCTGACAGGATGCCTGGCCTGTTGGATCGGTCCTGAAGGGACCTGCTTTGAAAGATGGGCAGTAAGTGCCTCTAGGCGGTAGGGCGTGCTCGGGTACCGAGACTACTGGACGGGAGGATGTTGTCTCATAGGTAGGACGACAGGAAATAGTCTGGCTGCTTGGGTTGATGCGTCGGCAGTAAATTAATCCCGATGCTTCAATGCCTGGCCTGTAGGGTGTAAAAGAGTTCCTGGCTGGCGAGAGTAGTCTGGACGCTGGGACCCGCCTGCTGCGGTAGCCTGGCTTCTCGGATCGATCGGAGGGTGCCCGGCCGCTAGGAGGATGTCTTGGTGATCCGGATTCCCAGGTTGCTAGGTAAACCCCTGCCCGCTTGGATGAAGCGAAGCTCCTGGACGCGGAGAGAACGCCTGGCTGCTGCGAGGACGCCTGCCTGCTTAAGAAGGTCGAGCGGTATCCGGCTGCTAAGAGGATCTCTCGGTTAGCTGGGAGTCTCTGGTAAACGTCTGGTCGCTTTTATGAGCCTGAGCTGTGGGATGCCGAGACCGCCGGACTGCTTGGATGCGGAGAAAACGCTCGGCTGCTTAGACGGGTGGGAGAGTGCCTGGTTGCTCAGAGGACTCCTGGCTGCTTGGATGGTTCGCAGGGCGCCTGGCTGCTAGAGAAAGTCGGAGGGTGTCCGACTGACTGCAGGCTGTCCCCGTTTGGAGCTCGTGGGAACAGCTGTATGCAGACACACCGAGCCAGCCTATTGTTCAGACTGACAGCCGGAGCCGAGCGCAGCAGCGTGTCACTCGCTACACGCACGCACGCACAGAGCCCGCGCATGTGGCAGCAGTGTGCAAATGATGGCGAAATGACAAAGCCACATGCTTCCCTAACTCGCCTGTAATCCTATAATCCCACTGGTCTTCTTTAGCTGGCTGGTAACAAATGGATTTGATTAAACTGTCACATGCAGCGTTAGCATACCATATCATGCTCAATGGGGGGGGGGGGGAAAGCACTATAAAATATAACTTGGTATTTCACATCAGAGCATCGAGTATGCAGTACAAGATGCGCTGCAGTCGGGCGAATTTCAAATAGGGCTGCCCATTGTTCACTTCCAGCCTGTCATTTGCATTACATTGCAAAGAAAGAGGTTTGTTTATGTGGGAAACGGGAAACGTTCAGTGATGCTCTGAGAGAGGGATAAAGGAGAGAGGCGAAGTGTGTGTGCGCGCTAGAGAGAGAATTAGGGGGCGTTGCTAAATTACCACAAGAAACCTAGATCTACACACTGGAAGCTAAAATAAAAGGCAATTCTAAGTTCAAAATTCGATCTATATACCGCAACACTTGGGCGAGTATCTGCAAAGCAGCACACCTTTTTCAAAGAGTTTGGCTCCAAGGTACGTGAACTTAAATCGATTTGGAAAAGCATTGAAAAGTTTACTGAACAACATCGTATAGTCTAATTGAAAATGCCAAAATAAATTGCTATCCCACCAGGTGCATGTAAACTCGGCCTGTCTGCGCGCCCAGCTTCGGGCGGTGAGCTCCCTCCCTAGATCAGCATCTTGCAAATGACAGCATTATATTCCATGCCTCATCATAAAAATAATGAAGCCTCCCAAGGATTTCCAAGCAGCCCTTCTCACCAGAGCGGGCTCTTCATTTAGAAACAAAAGGCAGCAGTTGTAGAGCGGAGCCCTGGGCAGCCCGATGTCCGCCTCATTAGGGCTGCGGAGAGTCCTCCTGCCTCACTTACCTCCTCAATTAGGCCACGCAGAGGAGGCAATTCAGCCGACACGGCGGCGGCTTTGTAGCTCGTCTCTGCGCGAGAGGTCAGGCAGAGGCATTGTTTGAAGCGGCCACGGCGAGGCTGAAGTTTTAAAATAATGAGCTCCGCCAGGAGCTGCGCGTAATTGCGCACCGCAGCCGAGCTACAGGTGTTGTGCTCTCGGCCCCCACCGACCAGCCCGGCTCCAGACAACTCACCCAATGTAGCGGCAGCAGGGGCAGCTTGCGAGGACCCGGGCTTGATCATCTGTGCGCTCGGTCCCTCACCAGCCAGCCATAGTGGAGCGGGGGAAAGGTCACCGGCGGAGCAGAGAGGGCCGAGCTCGGGGAGCACAGAGGCGGGCACGTCGCATGCCACAATACACCATGGCAGTCGGCAGCCCCTTCCTTTATGCTCTCCTCCCCCCGATCCATGCAGCTGTCCCCTCCTCTAGAGTCGTGTTTACCTCACGCTTCCTAATGGCCCCCGTATGCCCGTCCCTTATCCACACCCCTCTTCTCAGCGCACCCTGCCCCTCCCTTTTCAGAACGGTCTTGTTATCTGTCCCGGTTAACTCTCCCCGCCGCCATCGTCGAGACCACCCCTCCCCGTGCACGGAGTAAACTATGCCTTCTGACCTTTGTTACCTTGTGAAAGGCCATCTCCCCATTCACGTAATAGAATTATAGCTATAACTACCCCGAAAGTAAGATTTAGCCATCCACCTACCTCTTCCAAGGAGCATCACTTCTCCACCCCCTTACGTTGTCCTTCATTACAGAAGACTGAGCGCAGGCACGTACTCCTGCAAGCAAACTCCCTCCTCCCCTTTCCCCAAAAAACAAATATCACAATATTCCGAGGTACAGTATGCCTCGTTTCTTATTTTTCATTATAAAAAAACTGTATAAAATTAGCCGTGTGGTCAGTAACACCGTGCACTAGACACGCAGGGAGGGCAATGTTCCAGAGACGTGTCCCTTTGAATCCTTCGGAGAGGGTGGTCTGGCCTCCCTATAATGTGGCAGGCAAGCACATGCTTTTGTCACCTTCTCACCTAGACGAACTTTTAAGTCAGCTTATGTATTACACGAGCTTCTTTACACCACACTGGAAGTCTCTCTAAAGAGCCCTTTTGGCGGGAGTGCATTGGAATGGCAGCCGTCTTTCTGTAATGTTTGTAGACGAGTCTCTGTCCAGAAGGGTATTCTGCCAAAGAAGTTCACTCGACTCCAAGGTCACATTGCTGTAATCAACACTTGCAGTCTAAGCCTTCAATTAATAAAAGCACGAGTTAAGGCGACGGTTCCCCCATGGTCACTTACATGAATGACCCCGAATTATCTTGGCACTCAGAGTCACTACAATCTAATAAACATCGATGCGGCTTCTTGTGGCTGTTAGCCCCACCATCGCCCTATTTCAGTCGCCTTTGCAGAGGTACACCTCAAGTCGCGACTTGACAAAAGTTGAATTGTTAAAAGAATAAGTACTCGCAAACCTTCAGTGACGCCCCTTCCCTTCACCCCTGCTAACCCTTGCCCCTAATAATCCCCCTCTCCCAGCCAGTGCCTGGCCAGAACAAGTAGCTCCTTCTCCCAGTACAGAAGAGACACTACCCACGGCTCGGGGACTATGAGAAGACGCGTCCACGGACTAGGGTATTTCTTCCCCTCCACGTCCCCTGAAATGGTAGCATCCGCGGACACTCACCTGATCAAGAGCATACAAGGTATGGCCAAGGAAGCAGGCTAACGAGTTGGCTCTGGGAGGAAGTGTCTGTCCATCAACGACGCCCTCTCTTCCCCTTCAGAAGACTCCCAATGGGATCCTTCACTCACACACCCGGAAGATGCCCATGGCTGTCTGCACAGACACTCACGAAAACACTCTACCAGAGCTCTCAAAAGGCAGAGGAAGGAACCACTCTGTGCGCGCGCGAGGAAAGTGAGAAACAACAGCAAAACAAATGGTACAGCTAATGAGGACAATTAAATTAATTATGTGCAAGGAGATGAGATTGCAGCCCCCCACCCAATCTACTACTCCTCGTTGGCAACTGCTGCTCGCTATTTCATGGCAACTGATTGCCGCATCTATGCAAATCTTTGTTTAAATCATTTAACTAATTACATGACGGGATTGTTCCTCTGTCTAAGGTGACTTAATTCGCTGTAATAAGCCTCCCACTTGGAGTGTGGCGATAATACGATTTCTGATGTCAACAACCAACGCCACACATTAAATGGGTTCATCTCTCCCAGTCCTAAGTGCTTCGCGCCCTCAAAGCGACCCATCCAATCACAGCTGCGTTACTTTACAAAAGAGGCGCCTGAAGAAAACTTTGAGAATCAGTCAAACGTCGTGCGTAAGAGGGAATACTAGAATCAATAGTTAACATTCAGCTCCACGCCATTCGTTTCCCTTTAAAATGCAATGATAATTAGATGGGTCATAAAATGCTCTTCTTTTCATTATGACTGATGAAATGCATTAAAGCTGACAGGGTATTACCTGGCAGTAATTAGGTTTTGTCATGAATTAAATTATTTGAAAGCAGGTTATCTCCCCAATCATGCAATTTACAGAGAGTCTTTTTTAATCTCTGCTACGAGGGTGAGGGGAAAAACTATTTCCCCATTCTCTTCATAATCAGGCATTAGTCACAGCATGGAAGGAAGAAAATAAACTAAAAAGATGGGTGCAGACGAAGAAACGGGCCGAATTCTTAATGCTCTGATGTGGTCAGTAGGAGTGACTAGCGACAATGAAATATAAGAGATCTCGTGAGCACGAGATGGAATGTAATCATCTCATGCTTACACTTGGCAAACAAACAAAAAACACACTATTAACCCACAGTAACCCCCAATTTCCCCCATCCAGGGCTTCACGCAATCCTATCTCAATTCCAAAAAAGATTAACCTTGAATTAAAAAAAAACAAAAAACACACACATACGTTCTGAGTTTCGCACGCAGTTACTCTAAATGGCGCTTTGACAAGCAGTGTCAGTTCCTTCCAGACTGGTCTTTAACGACTTAATTACTGTTCTCCAGAAAACCAGAACTACCCCTCGCAGACAATTACCATAAAGCGTCCTGTGAATAGCGCCTTTCATCCGGTGTCCACGGTCTCACGACACTCTGCACCTAACGGAAGGATCTGCTTCGCATTCTTTCCCGCTCCGCACACGTTATTTTGTAACTAGTATCATTACCCCACCGACAAAACACCAAACCTATACATTTTGGCATATGAGAGAAGATTTGAGACTTTACCTTTTAATAACAGAAGGTCTTTGCAAATGAAAGGAGAAGAACTCTCGAAAGGTCCGCCGCCTTGCCCTGGATGTCGACGACGCGTTCCGTCAGGAACTACAGGCGCACCTGGTCCCTCATAGGTTCCGGTCTTTCGGTTTCAATAAAGCGCGAAGGGCGAGGGAAACACGACGTGGGTTATGCGAAGTTAAGATGTGAAAGGGCTTCCCACGTTAGGGAGAGCCGTCGCCCCCTCTCTTTAATGAAAAAACCGCAGCCGCACTGATAAAACGATCACCTGTGTCTCCCTTTCCGTTTACCCCCTCACTGTTCCTTGCTTTGCTCCCTTCACCAACTACGCGCCAGACCTGAGTGGGCCAGCTCCCTCCTCCACTATTTAAACACCTCACCGGGTCCCTAGTTAGCGGCTTCCTTCAGCTCATCCAAGAAGCTGACAAGTACTGTTAGAGGAGGCTGTACATGTTGCTCTAATGGACCTCATTACGTTCTACTTACAGATGTTCTCTTAACATAATTGATCTGCGGTGAGTTGAGAGGACTGCAACTTATTCCCTAGCCCCCAATTATGGTTGGGTAATTAGATCCCCAACCTCCAATTTTTCACATTCACCCTTCTAACATTCCAAAATATCAAAGTATCTCTTTCTCACAAAAGCTCCCCCGCCCCCCTCGCCGGACTCCACTCCACTCTCGGTATTGACAGTTGGATCTGCTAACCTTTGTAGTGACGCCAGTTTTAATGGCGCGCGCGCAGCCCATTGACAGAGCTCCAGTTTTTCCCTTTTTCTTTTTTAAACCTCGGAAACAAAAGGGTGGAAAAAACTAACTTGTATAGTTTGTACTTTTGATAAAAGGTTGCAGTGATGAGCTCTGGCAGTCGAGTTTCTTTCTCTAATGTCGTTTTATCTGTATTAATTCCTCAGATGAGAACTTTAAGGAAGAAGTGAAGGAAGAGACGCAAAGGCTCTGAAACGGTGAGGAGGAAAAAGAAGAAAAAAAAACACACACAGCACACCTGGGACAGATGAAGCCAAACCAGTGCTTTTATAATGCCAATCAGCAGAGCTGTTATCATCCCTCTAATTAGGAAAGCAGCCTAAAACAGAGAGCACTTGGGGAAATGGTAATGTTATGGTTTTGCACTTAAAAGAGGAGACATTTCCTGCACTGTACGGATCCGGGATTGGGGCTGACACGTCCTTTAACTAATAGGCAGGATTCTCTGTATGTGTGCGCCTCTGCATGTTTTAGCTCATGAAAGTGGACACGGGGTCTGTGCAGGAGGCACAGAAGCTTCACTAGTTGAAGGGGAAGCGGGTTTGTACTTCTCTCGCCTCCCCTGAGGGCCCGCGCTCCATTGTTCACCGTTCCCGCTGAGAGGAAACTATACAACGTCAACGCGGCATGCACTGAGGCCCTACTTTGCAGCGTAACTTTGACACACGTTCCAGCAGCACTTTAGCAAGTTTGCTACTTGCACAAGTCTTCAATCACAATATAATTATATTGGTATTTATATAGCGCTTTCTACATCCATTGTGAGGCCTATAGCAGTTTTCCGGTTGCCCGGTTGAATTATTTATGCAGCGCATCATATGCCTGGTGACACTCTGAAGTGCTCTGATTTATATGTGATTCCTGTGCGCCCTTCTGAGTGCATGTCTGAAAGGGTGTTCTTTGTAGTCCGGTCTAAATAAGACGTTTGGTGAAGTTTGTGGTGTACTTTATACGAATATTACAAAACACTAAGTTGTTCCGCCACCAAATAGACTATATAAGGTAATAAAACTCCGAGGTGACTTACAACAACCATATCACGTGGAGCGGGCAGTACTTTGTTCTTTAAAATACTTGGCGACACTATCACCCTTCCCACAAACCACTTAACTCCTTGGTGCCTAGACGATTCATAAGAAAGAGAGAGCATGTTTGCAAACATGAAGGATAGGAATAGAATATCTAGTACAAACTTCAAGACATCCAAAAACCTGTTAGATATTTGTTGCAAAAGGATATTAGAATTGATAGAATAGAAGTAATTTTTTTTGGGGGGAAAAAGCACTGTAGTTCAGAATCTATAGAAATATGCAGAACAATTCTAACTTTTCTATAATTACTTTAGAAGCTCAGACAAACATGTTGCCATACTTTTCCCCTTTCTGGTTATGGGCAGGGGGCGTGCACCAAAGCATAGCCGCCGCACAAAAAAAATTGAAAATCACACTCACCCGAGGGGTGAGCCGTTTGTTTGAAGGAGGTGTGGTGGGGGCTCCTAGGCGACCGGCAGGGGCAGCCAGAACTGGCTTAAAAGGGGACTCATGTCCCTCGAGGGTCAGGTTGTTTACTTGACCCTGGCTGCCCCTGATGATCAGTGCACACTTCCAGAGGGCTGGAGGAATTCTTTCCTGCCCACCCATCACCAAAGAATAGCAGGAGTAGAAAGACCTTGGGAGGGAATGAGTAATGTTTGGGCACAAAGCAGGTGAATAACCTTGGCATCAAGAATACTAGTGCAGGTGAACTGAAGACGGTATCAGAAGCTTTTTGGCTCAAACCAGGGTGGCGGTGCTGTGGGTATAGGAAAGGGGCTCGTGACAACCGCTACAGCAAATGTCCATTTCTCCCTCCATGGTACTCCATTACATGGCCCTGGAATTTTCAAATTTAGGGGGATGGAGACTGTGCCTGGGGACCAAGGTATGGCCCGGTTGCCCAGGACCATCCCCATCTGGTGCTGGGGGGATCCGTTGCTTAGGGTTGGCTCTGGCATGGTTGGATTGGGGGACGGTTTTCATGCTGGCCCACGCCCCTTCTATCTTGAGGGGTAAGGTGAGTCTTGCCTTGTGAAGCGTAATTGGTTTTGGGGGGAACACGGCCCCCCGTCTACAGTCTATGCCCAAGGTGCCTGGTGGGTGGACAACCATGACTCCTTTTAAAAGAACCGAATCTATGACTTGAGATGCATATTGTAAATACATTTTGAAATTTAAGGATGAAAGAAAATACAGTAAATATGATGACGTTTTTATGTCGTGCTCATGTGGTTGTGAATAAATACGGCCTGAGAAGTTTATATATTTTCTATCGCAGGAAGGTTTCAGTCTGCTTAGTTTACTGTAAAAATTTAGTATGCTCCTCCAAGAAGAGGATCATAGATGGGAACCAGTGTGAACTATTTGGTTGGAGGTATCGATACGGTCCCCCACCTGTCACCATACAGATAGAATAGAGAAGAAGAAACAAGAGCAGGATTTCATTTTCATTTTTATTCTTTAAACATTTGTTTTAATTATGCTCCCTGACCTGGCTTGCCCCTTGGCTGTTGGCTCTGGCAACAGGCATTGTGATTCCAGAACTCAAGAAGTATTTAGTTATTAATACGTTATTACAGTTTAGTGGCTACTTCATTTCTTTATAATCAGCTACTCACTGCATCACAAGTCACTGATTACAAATAAATAAGTCAAAAGGGTTTTAATACAGGGACTTTAGAATCCCATGTATTGTAAGTATACTAATGAGATGGAGCCCGCCTGCAACACAGGATCTCTACTGCTGTATTTAGAAGACTTAACTTGCATCAAAACTCTCCTTGCTCTATTGAGGTTGGGTTTGACTGTTAGCTATCCATTCATGCCTTCAGAATAATATCATTGACTCTATCTGTTAAAATATGTTCTATGTATTTATATGGTGTGCAGCCTTCCACTGGTAACGAATTGCAACACCTATCAGGTGTAGAACCCTCATCTCCTAGTTTTGTGGACTCCATTGCCGACCAGTGTCAGATGTTTCTGGTTTGTGGCAAGTAGCATGTAGGGTGAACATATTTGATGTTTTCTTCTTAATATATAGGTGCATTATACGTTTGTCATTTCTTGTGGCTAGATGCCCAGCTTAGGTGCTTAAATGAAAACTGGGTTAGTTGTCTTGCACAATACTTGATAAGTTTGCAAGTGTGTGAATGAACTAGAAGTATTGGTGGTGCTACAAAGTACTGATATCCATCTGTTGGCTTCTCTTGACATTGCTGAATGAGTGCAGTGAGTTGTGGGTAGATGTGTACTGTTATATGATGGTAATTGTGATGACAAGGGCATCTCAGTACGTATGGTAAGGACTGTGGCAAGAAGGAAGAGGCATCATTCAGACATTGCATCCATGTCTGTGTGAAAGATCGTTTCGTCACCCATTTCACTTACCTGAAGCCTTCCTGGCAGCTCCCATGAAGGTCCCTGAGGAACGCTAGTGGCACCTAACAGAAAAGACGCAAACACTGCATTAGGAGAGGGGAGAGTCTAACAGGCCAAGCACAAAAGCCACGTAAACTGGCAAAGGACTTGTGAAGGGGTCAGGGTAATGTGTCCTTGGAGTATGGTTCTGTCTATAGTCAAGCTAGAACAGACTCAGTTAGGTCTGTTTCTTTTTATTTCTGTTGCTTGCACAGTTTTTGTCTCTTTTCCCAAAGTATACAGTTATGGTACCTGTTGTTTACCTCTCTCTAGTGATTCTAATTCTCTTGCTTTCTCCTTTTATTCCTTTAGGACAGATACCAGAGATCCCTCAAGGCATCTTTCCATCAAGAGGCGTTGGAGAAAGAAATCAATACAGGACCGCTAGTATGTCTTTATGCTGAGAGTTTTTTTTTTAAGTCAAGTGAAGGAGTGAGGGAATATCAGAGTGGATGCCTTTCTACATATGCCATTGTCACCAGTTCTGAATCAAGTGCCAGGTTCCCCATTGTTAAAAGTGTTACCCAGTGGCTACCTTGCAGTAAGACTGCTGTGCTACCAAGTATCACCACATTTTATCATGTTCCACTCGCACCTTCTTCCTTCCCCTATCCACAGTGCCAGCGTATGCAAGCCTGTACCTTGGATAGCCACATTCCTCCAGAAACGTGGCTGGGTGCCTGGGTCTCTGGCTGACCCCTGGGTGTTAGGTGTTAGTGACCTTGCCGGTCCATGTCTCTCCTTCTCCTAGGTCTGTTTCTTGCTGTGTCACCTCCTCTCAATCAATCTGATGAGCATCTTCTCCTTTTCCCGCTCCTTTAGCATCTTCCTCCTTCTATGCTTCGGTCACGTCTTCCTTTTTCTCAGTCACGCTGAACTGCTTCCTGAACCACATTCTCCCCCTATGAGCAGGTGTTCTCTTGATGGTGGGATCAGACCATGAAGTCAGCGGAGCACGGGAAAGGAAATCCGCAGTTGTCTGACACCGACCAGGTAGATGGATAGCCTGGAACGAAAACGTTTGTGGAGCTGAAAAACAGCGTAACACCCTGGCATTAGTGTCCTTATGTCTCGCCAGCCATGTGAGTGGAGCATGATCAGTGAGTAATGTGAAGAATGCCCCAAAAGGTAATATTGCAGCGTTTTAATGGCCTATTTGATTCACAAGCAATCCTTCTCTTTTGTGGGGTAGCAACCCTCATGGGGCAAAAGTTTCTGGCTAATAAAAATCACAAGATGAAGATGGCTGGAAGAGTCAGCCTGATACAAAATGGCTCCTAATCCCTGATTAGAAGCATCAGTCTGAAGTCTTTTAAAACCTGGACATATCAATACCTGATTTTAACAAAAGACAGTCTTAAGCCAGTCAAAACTGTCACATTGTCAGAGAGTCAGGTTGTCTATTTTGTTGGGTTGAGTGTACTTTAAGAGATCTGTCAAAGGTACAGCACTTTCTGAAAAATTCAGTATAATCCATCAATAGTAACCCAACAAACCTAAAAAGGCTCTAATCTCCTTTTTGGTGGTGGGGTAGGAATGATCTCTAATGGCCATTCCTTTGTCTACCTGGGGGATTATTCTCTTTTTTTATATGTGGTACCCCAAATACTTGATAGAATCCATAGCTAGATTGTGTTTTTCCGGATTTGCTGTGAGACCAGCATTCGGAAGGGTTGAGAGTACTGCCTCTAAATGCTTGTCCCAAGTCACGCTATAAATGACAAAATCATCTCAGCAGGCAGCTGCATGTTGCTGGTGTGGCCTTAACAGGGTGTTCACCAACATTTGAAAGGAGTCTGAATGGCAATACTTTGAGTTGGTAAAGACTGAAGGGTGTAGAAAAAGCATTTTTTTTTCATTGCCAGTGGGGTGCTAGGTATTTGCCAATAGCCTGTCTTTTGTAAATAGTGACATGTGGACAGGTCTCTGCCCTTCCTCCCCCTCATCTTCTCATTTTTGTAAGAGATTGATATGGTATATCTGGCCCTTCTCTGGGGCATAGATAGATGGTAGGTCACAGGCATGATTTGTGCAATTATTGGGAAGGGCCATTGTGCGAGCAATTTGTTGTCTGATGATGGGAATAAAGGCAGGACTTTGTCTCCGACCTGTAGATGCCTTAACTTACTGACCTGGTCTGTTTTTCCTGTGATCTTCCCATATGAGTATTAAAATCCTCCCATAGGATATGTATACTTTCTTTCAGCTCCCCGATATAAACAAGTAGTCCCTTTCCTTGATCCTACTCAGCCTCCCATTGCTCAGCCACTGTGTCTAGGAGAGTACTAGGCTGCCTCCCAAACGCTAGCTCAAAAGGACTGTTTCCTGTGGTGGATTCTGTATGGGACCATGTGGCGTACAAGACCAAGGGCAGTTGTCTGTCCCAGTCCAGACCTGAGTCCGAGATTAGTTTTTTCAGTATTGTCTTAATGGTTTTACTGTACCTTTCCACTAGACCGTCCGTTTCAGGATGATATACAGAGGTTTGTGATCTGTTTTAACCTTAACAGTTTACATATGAGGGCTATGAGTCAGGACATGAAAGGAGTGCCCTGGTCTGTAAGGAGTTCCTTAGGGAACCCTACCCTAGAAAAGAAATTGATCATGGCCCAGGTGACTGTTTTAGTTGTCTACTGGTATCCTTGAGTCAATGCTATCAAGGGTTCAACCAGATCCATTCCCACCCTGGAAAATGGTATGTCTATAATAGGTAAGGGTCTCAGAGGTGCTTAGACCATATGTGGGGGGTTGACCAGTTGGTACCGGGAACAAGCAGCACAAAATCTGCGTATGTCGGAGAATACACCTGGCCAATAAAACCATTGTGACAAATATTCTTTGGTTTTCTCCCTCCTATAGTGTCCTCCTCCAGCCTGACTGTGTGCTGAATGGAGTACTTGTTATCTAAATGGTCGGGGTACTAGGCGTTGGGTGTGTCCCTCATCTCTTTTTTTACATTTCTACACCACAAGCCCTTTTTTATACTAAAGAAATTTCCTACCCATCCATTTCCATCCATTACAGCACCGGCCCATGCCTGTTGCAGAGTGGGGTCTTCTCTTTAGGCGGCCCGGAAACTACCAGGTTCTTGGTCTATGCCAGTGGCTGGGGAAGAAACAGGGGGTGGATTAGTCTCATCATCTACAACATATTCCCTATTGTGTTTGTGTTTTTCTCTACGGGTCTTTTATCCTTACTCCCACTTATCATTTCAGTTTGGAAGGGTGCTTCTCTTAGCCTGTCCTGGTGGCTCTCTGCCTGCCCAGCTGCATCCAATAGAAGAGGGAACTGAGCATAGTCGGTGCCAATGATCATCTCTTCCACTAAGTTTGTTATACCCCCTATCTTTGTTTTCATTCTGCCCCTTCCAATTGATTGTTACTTCTGCCACAAGGTACATTGTGCTTTTCCCATGTTATGATTGACATTTCTCCTTCCTGCCATTGTTGGGTTAGTACTCTTTTTGAGATGATCATGGAGTGTCTGCACACCGAGTCAACTAACATAGACATAATGTGTGTATTGCCCTCCATTTTTTTTTTTAATGTACCTAGGTTTACTGCCTCGCACCCATAGGGTTCTACCTCATGAATATCCCACCTCCATGGGTTCTGGAGTTAGTGCCTTTTGGGGACAATTTATTGCTATGTGACCCCACTCGGTACAGTGAAAGCATTGGGTTCCCTGACTGTAATCTTTTCCGGGTTATCTAGGTATCGGGTGCACTTCTGGGGGTACCTTTGGGGTAGGTTTTGGGACTGGTGCACTTTTCCAACCTGGGGTCATAAGGGAGGGTCCCCGGGGATGGGCCAGTCTAAAGTTGGGTGACCTGTGGAAGGCACAGGCTATGTCAATAGCTACTGAGACAGTGACATTGGGGTTTTGTCTGCTCCAGTTCCTGGTGGGAACTGGCAGGAGCTCTAGGAACTGTTTGAGCAGAACTTCATTCACTATTTCTCCTTTGTGGATTCCATGGGTTTCAACCACTTCATTCCTAAATCTTGGATGTGATGGAACAGGACTCTAGTATTGTCTTCGTAATTGCATTTCTCTTTTCTAAATTTGGTGTGGTAGTGTTCACTGTCATAACCTAGATGTTGTAATATTGCCCTTTGTACTTCAGTATCTGGAGTAGTTCCAGCTGGGTTGGCTGCCTGATAGGCCACTTGGAGTTTCCTCATTAAAGGTGGGACTAAATACTGACTCCAGCATTCCTGATGCCAGGCGGTGGCAGTGGATAACCTCTTAAAGCTGGTAAAGAAGGCATTTGGGTCCTCTCCAGACTGATTCTTTTGTAGCATTGAATTCAACACATTGGGATGGCCCTTGGCACTAGCAGTGGTCTCTGTTAATTTCTGTATAGCAGCCTCATGTACTAGTTGATTATCAGCAAGGGCCACAGCTTGGAACTTAAGTGCAGTCTGGAGGTTTTCTTCGTCTTGTTGAGCAGCTTTAGCTTGTTCTTCCACAACCAATTGCAGGTGCCTTTGGCCCTCAACTAACTGTTTGATCATATCATCTAGGGTCACGGTTGGTTCCATCCCTATACCCAGTCGCTTCCTTAGTATCCCACTTCTGACACCAGTGTGATGGGGGTTGGGGTAAGGTGTTCCTGAAGTATGGATCTGTCTATATTCAAGGTAGGACAGACTCAGGTAAGACTCAGTTAGTTTCTTTTTATTTCTGTTGCTTGCTTGCAGTGTTGTCTATTCCTAAAGTATACAGTTATGGTATCTGTTGTTTGCTGCTCTCTATGGTTTCTAAGTCTCTTCCCCTTTCCTTTTCTTCCTTTAGGACCAATACCATGAATCCCTCATGGTATCTTTCCATCAGGAGGCCTTGGAAAAGAAAACAATATAGGATCGCTGGTAAGCCTTTATGCTGAGAGTTTTTTAATGCCAAGGGAAGGGGTGGGAGTGAGGGACAGAATATCATAGTAGGAGCCTTTTCATGCACGTGGTGTCACCAGTTCAGAATCAAGTGCTGGGTTCCACATCATTAAAAGTGTTGCAGAGTGACTACCGTGCAGTAAAGACTGCTGTGCTACCTGGTATTGCCACCTTTTATCCCTTCCCACTCACCCCGTCTTCCCTCCACCACCCACAGTGCCTGCATATGCAGGCCCGTACCTTGGATAGCCACGTTCCTCCAGGACCGTGGTAGGGCAGCCGGGTCTCTGGATTGCCTCCAGGTGGCAGACGTTAGTGACCTTGCCGGACCGCGTCTCTCCTTCTCCCAATGTCTGCTTCTTGCCACATCACCTCTGGCTCCTCCCCATCATTCTAATGAGCGTCTCCTCCTGTTCTTGTTGCTCTTATCTTCCTCATTTTCTGCTTCAATTGCATCTTCCTCTTCTTCTGTAGTGCTGAACCGCTTCCTGAATAACTCTCTCCCCCTATCAGTGGCTGCTCTCTCGATGGTGGGTGTGGCCTGAAAACTAGTGTGTGTGCTACAAATCTTCTCTGTCGTGCCCCTGGGGCACTCCCTTTGAGGATCTTCAGCCTCTCCGTGTCACCGATGTTCTTCCATCCTGGAGCCTCCCTGCTACAGGACTACCTCTTATAGCAGAGCGAGGGAGGGGCCAAGGCATAGAAAAGGATGCTGAGCAAGGAAGAAGTGGTCTCAGGAAAGATGCCAACTCGGATGAGGGAAGAGATGCCAATTTGGAGGATGGGCAAGATGTCGAGACGGAGGAGAACCACGACGACTTCTCAAAGGCAGTGGAAAAGGGCAAAGACTCAACTGCAGAGTTGTTCCACAAGGAGAGGAAGGTGACGCAAGTAGCAGACATCTCAGAGGATATAGAGGAAGAGAACCACGAGAGCTGGATGAAGGAGTGATGGTCACCACCAGCCCATAAGGAGACACCTGACACAACTCTGAGTGTTGTGCCTACAGAGGTAAGTGAACAAAAGGAGGATGGGCACCAGCCCTCAAGGGGGACAGACGCCATCACTCACAAGAGGTGGGGGCTATCCAAAAGGGAAGGGAAGAGGACAGGAAGCACCTTACAAAAGGGGGAAGACCACTGAAAGATACATAGTTTGTTACCAGGCCCAGGAGAGGCTAAGAACACACACTCAGAGGTGACGATATCTGGGCACAGGTGGCTGGAAAACCAAATTTAAACACCAAGGAGCGGAAAATCGTAACATATGGTCTACAAATTATGTTGGAGACAACCCAGAAAGCTGACGGAGGGTTCCCCCTGTCTTTTTCATTAGATGTACTGCTGATGGGATCACACTGGATTTGCAAAAAAGGAATTACATTAATAAGGGAAGCACAGCTCTCCTCATAGTAGGATAGTACTCCATACCGCCTTTCTAAATCACTTACCTGAGTCTTTGCCTGTTTCTTGAGGGGCGCTGGTGGCAGCTATCACCAAGGTCCTGGAGAGGAGAAGAGGAGAAAGGCTATTATCCTGTGATGTAATTCACAAGGAGATACTATTCAGGAGAATTAATGACTGCAAAACCATGGTTTTGAGATCTCGGCACATCCCTAACTATCTTTGTCTTGCGTAACACTAATAAAACCCATCATAGGCAAACTGGACAAGCCTCCCAAGCCTTATTTGCAATGGTCCCTCCGCAAAGTGGTGACAGAGGAAATTGAGGCATTTGAGGCTAAGTTGACAGAGGGCTAGCAATACCTACAGAAGCCATTTGAGAAATTCATGATACTAGCAACAGAAGAACAGGAGTATTTCCGGAAGGCTATCCAGAATCAAGCCAAACAAATGGGCAAGGTGCTTCAAACCCTGGATGCCACAGTTGGCAGATTGGCAGATGTGGTGGGTCAACGACCCTCAGTAGTCCTAAAAAGTATGTGGAAGGGTAAGTTCCTGAGATCTTTTTTAATATTTTTGAGCATTTAGCTCAATCTGCTGCCTGATTGGGAGATTGCTGGTGACAGGATAGATGGTTGAAACCGAAAATGACTGCCAAAGAAGAAATGTTAGAGAAGGTCACTCTTGAGCAATTTGTATCATTATCACTTCCTCCAGTGCAAAAATGAATGAAACAACATACCCAGTTAACCTTGGAAACCATGGAGGAAATAGCAGATGCCTACAATCGAACCTAGAAACCCAGAGGAGTAAGAGATGATAGGGTTCAAGGAGGAGGGTGTGTGGTCCTAAAAATCCCTTGACACTTATAGGGGCTGAGAAAGCCTAACTCTGTTCCTCTGGGCCCAGGAATAGGTAAGATACACGTTTCCCCTGGCCCTTAATGCTTTGATTGTGGGGGAATAGGCCATATAGATTGATAATGCCCTCAGAAAGAAAAAACCATGGGGATTGACTATCTAAACCTATATCGTATGCTAACCAAGACCATCAAACACCATACCATTGCTTCCTGAAAGTAAATAGAAGCCTGATGTATGCTCTGCTAGATACAGGATGTTGACAGAGGATGATGAGACCACAGGTCTTCCACGGAGAAACTCCTGAACAAGCAGGTGCAGTGACTAGCCAGTGTGTGCATGGAGATCAAAAAAAGATATATCCAGCGGTGAAGGTGGGTATAGAACACAAAGATGAGAAACCAGTACCTCCTTAGGTGAGGTTGATCCCAAAAACTACCTTAACCCCCTGTTACACCTGTGAGCCTAGGATGATCTCCCCCTCCCAATGGTTTACCCCCTTCCCTCATGTTTTTGCTGATTCCTTTTGTTGGCCTTAGGATTCTGTGTATATTTTACCACTGTTGACCAATGCTAAAGTGCATGAGCTTCTTCCCTTAACATGGTAACATAGGTGTATACACAACGGACATATTTAATTTACTTGTAAGTCCCTTGTGAAGTGGAAGACCATATGCCCAGGGCCTGTTATATAACTAGTGAGCCTGCAACACTGATTGTGCCACCTAATTAAGAAGCCCTTTAAACATGTCTCAGGCCTTCCACTGCAGATCCTGTGTGTGCTGTTTGACTACCACTTTGACTTGGCATTAAATACCCCTTGCCAAGCCTTAAACTCTCGTTATTGCATGTAAGCAGGGCCACTGGAATTATGTCGCAGGAGAGGATCAAATTATGCGGCAGAGTTCAATAAATTATGTGTCAAGAAAAGGCAAATTATGCAGCTTATTGCGGCACAATTTGCAATAGCATAATTTCATCCCTTTTAAGCTTGGTAACACTGCCTGGGCATTGGTTGCACCTCATTAGTACCAGTTTAATACCAAAATATAACAATAAGCAACAGGAAGGTGATGAGTCCACCTATACAAATGGCCTTACATGACGTATTTTTAGTAACTTTTGAATCGTGTGAGCTAGAAACAAATAGTTTTTTGGGTAAAATCTGCAGAATATATGGCAGAAGATGGATTGTGTGGCATATCTATAACTATGCGAAAATCACAGCAGCCGCACAATCTCATAATTCCAGTGGCCTTGCATGTAAGTCACTCCTAAGGAAGGCACTAGGTAGCCCGTAGGGCAGAGTGCTATGTAACTCAAAGGTAGAACATATATTTTGAAGTTTTACATGTCCTGGTAGTGAAAAACTCCCCAAGTCATTCTTCACTACCGTAACACATAGGTTAACACTGAGAATTCCTTATTCCACCTTTAAGCTGCAATTTCTGATTGACAAGGAATAGCTATGTCATTTAATTGAAATGGTAATGATAAATCCTTTTTACAGACCAAGTGGGATTTAACATTACTATTTTATAAATGCCACTTTTAGAAAGTGAGCCTTTCTCTCATTTTACAGCTCTAGGTGTCTACCGCCTGTCTCCAATGCACGTCTGGGCTGGGCGACAGCTACACTTTGTGAATTGCCTCTAGACAGCTACAAACACAGGAACGTTAGGTGTGTCTGAGCACTCATCTGCATTCTTATGACCCTTGCTGGGCAGGAAGGTCAGGAGGGGCTGACACATCTGAATAGGCAGGAGCTGCCCCCACACAAAGGGCTGATTACCCCCTACTGATAGTCTGGAGCCAAGGGTCGGAAAAAAGGACCTCTGTACACTTCAAGGACCCTTGTTCGAAGTCACCCCTACTTCAAAAGCACAACTGGATATAAGTTCTGGGTCTCTGACCCCACCAAATCAGACACATCTATGCCTACAACTGAACTTTATCAGAAGAACGGATGTGCTGAATCAATGACTGTTGCTCTGCTGACCTGGAAAGGCTGCTTTTCTGCGGTTTTGTTAAGAAAATAATCTATTTTTCTAAACCTGTGTGTTTTTTTTTTTTTTTTAGGTGTTTTCATTTTGTTACTGTGTGTGTCACATAAATACTTTACACATTGTCTCTTTAGATTAACTTGACTTCTCTGTGCCAAGCTACAAGAGGGCGAGCACAGGTAATCTCTGAATGTGCATGTCACTTACCCTGACTAGTATTGTGGTTCCTGCTTGTACATGGTGCATGCTCTGACAAATGGAAACCCACTTTCTACCAACCCCTCATCATAGGGACAGAGTATCCCAAGCCAGAGTCATTGGTCAAAGGTTCCATGTCAGAGGAGGACTCTTGGTGGAAGGAAGCCCCTTTTCTGGGATTAGAAGATAATGAAAACTCTCCAACCTATAAAAATGCAAGAAACAGAGAAGAGAGGAAAAACATGGAATTCAGATAACCTTGCCTGCTTATAAAGAGTAGAAAATCTGGGAGTTGGATATGAGTTTTAAAGCTATACAGAGGTAAGACCCCCCTGTTCCATGAGGCCTAGAATAGAGCCAAAGAAGAGGAAGACCTCCAGATGGTAGGTTCACAGTTTGTTCAAGCAGGAAGGGTTGTTATATCGAAGGGGTGGGGGCACCTCATACAGCTGCTTGTTCCAGAACCTTTTAGGGATAAAGTTTTTCTTTACTCAGTAATTTGTTAGGGGGCAATGTGGACCAGAAAAGACAAAGAAGAGTATCTCAGAGACATTTTATTGGCCGATATTTATGGGCTGATAAAGTGTTCCGGAGAACACCATTTGCCAGCAAAATAGAAAGTACTGCCCTCCAAGGGCTCCTTTATACCTGCTCCCTATTATAGATGAACCCTTCTCTGGGGGGATGGATATTATGGGGCCCCTCATTTACTCTTGAAGTGGTTATCTCTTTGTCCTAGTCATGATACACTGTTCAACGTAATATCCTGAAGGGATCCCACTTCAACAACCTAAGATCACCCATATAGCCAGAGCCATGATAGATATTTTCAAGAGTAGCATTCCCTCGGGAGATACTTACTGAGCAGGGGAGTCCTGAGCTTATGAATGAGGTATCCTAAGTTTACAAACAGGTGTGAGAATATTTGGGAATACACCAGATAAGAACAACTGCGTACCATCCCCAAACTGACAAGCTAGTCGAAGAATATAATGCCACCTTGATAAATACTCAAAACATCTCCTAGAGTTAAAAACCAGAAAATGGGAGCAAACGTTGAAGGTGCGTTTGTTTGCCATATGTTGTAAAGAACAGAGTATCACAGGGCTTTCACCTTTTGAATTGTTGCTTGTTCGGAAGCCACATGCATTACTAGAAACAGATTGGGAAGGCAGGGAAAAAGAAGAAAGAGGAATCCAAAACTCTCCTGGAAAATGCCAGTGACCTATAAATTTTTTTAAATGAAATTCGAGAAATAATAAAAAGAAATTTAGAACAAGATCAGCATACTCAGAAGGAACAGTATGATAAAAAATTCAAACTCAAAATGTTTGCGGTGCAAGACTTTATGCTTCTGTTATTGCCTACCTCTGACCACAAGATGTTGAGGCAATGGCATGGCCCCTGAAGGGTGATAGAACAAGTGTTTCCCGGTATCCTACAAACTAGAGATTAATACTGCAAAGAAATAATCTCAGATTCACACTGTGAATCTGCTTAAAAAATTAGAGGGGCCTCTTCCGGTTCTCCATATTGAAAATGAGGTGTTCAGTGAGCAGGACCTGCCATGTATAAACCCAAGATTGGAAACTCAGAAGAGACCAGAGTTGGGAAGCAGCTAGAGTTATGTACAGGTGTTTTCCCCACAGCTCCCTGGTTTTTACAAGTAAGACAGCATTCTGTTATCACAGAACTAGGGAAACAAGTGCAACTCAAACCCTATAGAATACCCGAAGCCTGGCATAATGCTACAGAAGAGGAAGTACAGAAGATGCTACAAATGGAGTTATTGAACATTCTGTGAGTGAATGTATTTCACCCATAATATTATTCCCAAAGCTGGGTGGCACTATCTGTTTCTGCATAAACGTACGATAATTCAATACTATCTAAAAGTTTGATACCTACCTGCTTCCACGTATAGACAAAATTATTAAAATGCTTGGACAAGCACAATATATTAGTACTTTGGTTTTATGTAAAGGATTCTGGCAAATACTTCTGAATCCAAGAGATAAGAGAAGACCGCCTTTTCCCCCCAGGGTGGACTTTATCAATTCACAGTCTTACCATTTGGGTTACTTGAAGTGCCAGCCAAGTTCCAAAGGATGATGAACACGATACTGAGGCCCATGGGACCTATGCAGCTGCATAAATAGATGAAATAATCATTAACAGTCCTTCATGGAGGGTAGATATGGAACATTTACAGGCCATCCTACAAGCTTTACAGCAAGTGAGGCTTAAGGTTAACCCTATAAACAGCCATTTAGCTGCTAAAGAAGTTAGATATTTGGGTTCCTTGCTGGGAAAAGGACTGATTCAATCATAAGCAAAGAAAGTGTCAGCCTTCCTACAAGTTCCCTTTTCGAAAACAAAAAAATATTTGTGAGCATTTTTCGGGATGGTGGGATACTATGGAAGGTTTATTCCGAGATGTTCCTACTAGGCCGTGCTATTGACTGACCTGTTAAAAAACAACAGAGAAGCTGACAAGGAATTAAAAAATCTGCAACCTAGTATGTTGAACATTTTTATAACATTGCAGAACATCCTAATCTAAGTTGCAGAAACAGAGGGAAACCAAAAGGACAGCTCAGAGGCATTGGAAAGGACGACTCAACCACAGGGAGATACCATGAAGTGAGGAAGGCAACTCGAGTAGCAGATATCCCAGAGGAGATAGAGGAAGAGGACGGCGAGAGGTGGACAAAGGAGTGGTAGCAACCTGCCCATGCAGAGACACTTACCATAACTCTGGAGTGTTGTAGTTCGAGCTGTAAGTGAACAGGGGGAGGACAGGTGCCAGCATTCATGTTGGACGGGCACCCTCACTCATGAGAGGCATGCACCATCTGAAAGGGAGGTCAGGGAACACCTTACAAAAGGAGGAGCATGGGGAGTACTGCTGAAGGGCATGTTAGTTGCTATCAGGCCCAGGAGAAGCTAAGAACACTGAGGTGAAAATAACCAGGCACATGTGTATCTAGAGTACCTAGAAAATTGAAATTAAACCCCAAGGAGCAGAAAATAGGAACATAGGGCCAGCAAGGTATGCCTGAGACACCTAAAAAAACCTAACAGATGGTTCCTCCTGTCGTGGCACAATATGTAGTGGTGATGGGATATATTTGATTGTCAAAAAGAGTCATACTTAGGATTGGGATAAGGGAAGCACAGATCGCATCATAGCAGTTTAGTACTCCCTACAGACTTTATGACCACTTTCCTGAGTTGTCTTCTATTTTTTGAGGGGTGCGGGTGGCAGCCCTCACCCAGGACATGGAGAGGAGAAAAGGGGAACGGCAATCACTCAGCGACATCACCCACAAGGAAAGACTATACAGCAAAAGTATGAACTGCAAAAAACCTGGTTATGAGATATGGCAACATCACTATATACAATTTTCTTGAGTAACACTAATAAAAGTCATCATATGCAAACTGGACAAGCCTCACAAGCCTTATTTCCAAACTTCCCTCCACCATCTGTCTTTCACACTCTCCTCCATATGTTTAAGGGTTTCCAAACACATATTCAGCTTTTTCCTTGGAAGTTACAGAAAAAGCTACACAGCATTCATGTAAAGCTGGGCAGTACACATTATAAATTTTATTCAGTCAAAAAGAGCTGACCAAGTCACTAAAGAGAAGCACAAAGAACCTCATCACCAAAACAAGCTTTCCACTAACCCCTTGTACCCTAACAGGATGTCACACTTCCCTGCAAGCGTCAAATGGATGAATCCTTCTAACATATAACTTGGGTGCTGCCATGACCTTAGAATAATAATGTAAGGCACTTTTATGAGGACGTTGGCCACAGGAGTAATTGGCATTATCCATATGTTTATATTGAATGTGAGAGGCTTTCTGGTCCTGAAATAAAGAAAACAAAAAGAGGTTATCTGTTGACTGTACAGTTGTCAGACCCTGTTAGAGGGGCCACGTGGCAGACCGGCAATACTGGGCCCCAACTGTGGTGTTTGAGGTGTTTTGCTACTGGTGTCCTGGTGCCTATCCTAGTATGCCTTTAAAAACTAGTCCAAGTACATCCCTTTTCAAATTTAACACTCGGGGTACCTGGCAGAGTATTTGCAGGTTTCTCAGGGAGATAGTGTTCAGGGGGTGGGGGCAAAAACTCAACAATCAACCAACAGACACTCAGGGGGTCACTACAACCCTGGCGGACGGTGTTAAAGCCGCGGTAATACCGCAAACAGGCCGGCGGAATAAAAAAGGGAATTATGACCGTGGTGGAAACTGCCAACAAAGACAGCCACTTTAACACTCCGACCGCCACGGCGGTACAGACAAGCAGCGCGGCGGTCACCGCCAACAGACAGGCGGAAGACAAAGTACCGCCCACAGTATTACAATCCGCCAATCCGCCACCTTTTCCGGGGCGGATTCACTGTGGATAAAAACACAGCGGAAACAGCTTTTGCAATGGGAAAAGGCTCACCTTAACACACTCAACGAGGAAGGAGGACACCATGGAGCCCAAACTACAAATACTCCCTGCCCTTGTCTTCCTGCTCGTCTACAAACACCAGCAACGGCGGCGCCGAAGACAACAGTGAGTACTGCACCTACGACATAGGGGAGGGGGGAGGCAAAAGTCAGGGGGACACACACGCAAAACCCCCACCCCCACCCTCGCACACTACAACACACACACCAATGCATTTCCAAACATCACAGTAACAACCCACAACCCCCCTGAAAGAATGCAAAGACAAAAGGAAATCAGTTCAAACATTGTAATGTATCAAAATACAGTTACCAAATATATACAGATATATATATACACAATCAAAATATTATACATTACGAGAAGTAGTGCAGGTATGCACATATCAATGTCCGTGCACCACTGGGCCAAAATGCATGGGCGAGGCCCACTCTAGATGCCTGTCCACAAACGGAGAGAACACTGCAGGGGCATCAGATAGAAATAAAACAGGCACCTCAGGGGGAAGGGGAAGGGGAAGGGGGGGACCTCAGCCGGATTACAGCACCATGCCAGATCCACGACGGGGCTCCATGCCCATTGATGTATCCTGGGGAGTGCAAAGCCACAGTCTCACAAGTCTCTACAGTGGGTGGTTTGCCCACTGTACCATCCTGGGGAGTGCAAAGCCACAGTCTCTCAAGTCTCTACAGTGGGTGGGTTGCCCACTGCACCATCCTGGGGAGTGCAAAGCCACAGTCTCTCAAGTCTCTACAGTGGGTGGTTTGCCCACTGTACCATCCTGGGGAGTGCAAAGCCACAGTCTCTCAAGTCTCTACAGTGGGTGGTTTGCCCACTGTACCATCCTGGGGAGTGCAAAGCCACAGTCTCACAAGTCTCTACAGTGGGTGGTTTGCCCACTGCTGTATCCTGGGGAGTGCAAAGCCACAGTCTCTCAAGTCTCTAAAGTGGGTGGTTTGCCCACTGCTGTATCCTGGGGAGTACAAAGCCACAGTGTCTCAAGTGGATAACAGTCTCCACTGGTTCAGGAGGGGGACTGGTGCCCAGAGTGCTTCATCCTGTTAAGGACAGACGGAGTGGATGCATGTCTCCACTGGTTCTGGAGGGGGACTGGTGCCCAGACTGCATCAGGCAGCCCGTGACGGTTCCTGTTCCGTCACTGTCCCAGCTGCACATGGGATAACGATGCTTGATGTGGCGGTTTTTTCCCTGTCCAGCGGTGCTTTGGCATGTCGGTCTTTGCCCTGTTGAGTGGTGCTTTGCCCTGTTCAGCGGTGCTTTGGCATGTCGGTCTTTGCCCTGTTCAGCGGTGCTTTGCCCTGTTCAGCGGTGCTTTGCCATGGCGGTCTCTGACCTGTTCAGCGTTGCTTTGCCCTGTTCAGCGGTCTTCACCATGGCGGTCTTTTCCCTGTTCAGCGGTGCTTTGCCATGGCGGTCTCTGACCTGTTCAGCGGTGCTTTGCCCTGTTCAGCGGTCTTCACCATGGCGGTCTTTTCCCTGTTCAGCGGTGCTTTACCATGGCGGTCTCTGACCTGTTCAGCGGTGCTTTGCCCTGTTCAGCGGTCTTCACCATGGCGGTCTTTTCCCTGTTCAGCGGTGCTTTGCCATGGCGGTCTCTGACCTGTTCAGCGGTGCTTTGCCCTGTTCAGCGGTCTTCACCATGGCGGTCTTTTCCCTGTTCAGCGGTGCTTTGCCATGGCGGTCTCTGACCTGTTCTGCGGTGCTTTGCCCTGTTCAGCGGTGCTTTGCCATGGCGGTCTCTGACCTGTGCATTGGTGTGTGGCACGACGGTCCCTCATTGCCCAGCGGGGCTGTGGCTGCCGGGGCCCTCCTGGGCACTGACTCCGGCGGTTGTCTCCTGACCAGTTACGATACTTCTGCCCTCCTGGGCACTGACTCTGGCGGTGGTCTCCTGACCAGTCACGATACTGCTGCCCTCCTGGGCACTGACTCTGGCGGTGGTCTCCTGACCAGTGACAATACTGCTGCCCTCCTGGGCAATGACTCTGGCGGTGGTCTCGGGACCAGTGACGACAGTGCTGGCGGTGGCGTCCCGGCCGCCGGGGAGGATGGCGCCCTTCTCTGCCGTGCTGCTTTTCCCAGACTGTGCAGACTTCCTCTGGCCCTTCACCACCTTTGGAGGAGTCACAGCTGACTCAGCTCTCCCCCTGGGACCCTTGTGAGCAGGTTTTCCGCCAGGAGTCTTCACCCTGTCCCGTCGGCCACTTTCCAACTTGAGGTGCTTTACAGGGGGTGGACTGGCAGTGCTTTGGCTCCATGTCACACTGGCTGCCCTGGTGGCTGGTGCACTCCACACACCTTTGACACGCACCACTGGTACTGGACTTTTTTTGGCTGAGGTGCTACTACGGGACCTATCAATTGGAGGTGTGGGGGTGGGGGCAAAGAGGTCAACGTTGCTGAGGAAGAGTTGCTGATGAAGACTGGGATGGGTAGCTGGAGGGGGTCTGGGAGTGGAGGAAGAGGAGGTGGTTGTAGGAGGTGTAACTTTAGGTGATTTGGGTGCAGGTGCAGGTACTGGAGGCTGTCGTGAGGTGGATGGATGTTGGGTGTGTGAGTGGCCGCGTTTGTGTACTTTGGGAGGGGGCGTCACAGACACACTGGGAGTGGACACAGGGGACATGTAAATGGTAGTGGGGGTGGTGAGTGCAGGTGAGCGGGTGTGGCTCTGTGTGTTCTGGTGCGAGTCTTAGTGCCTGTAGATGTAGTGCATGCAGGTGAGAGTGTAGACGACACTGGGAGGGAGGAGGGAGACGACAAGGAGGGGGACACAGTGGAGGCAGTTGATGTTGCTGTGTCTGTATGTGGGTGATGCTTGTGTGAGTGCCTGTGGGTTGTGTGGTGCTTATGTTTGCCTGAGCTACTTGTGTGTGTTGAGGTGTATGCATGCTTGCCTGATGGTGTGCTTGGGATAGGCTGGGGTGCAGGGGATTGGGTCTGGGTGGAGGAAGTTGGAGGGGGGAGGTTAGACACAGGGACAATGGCTGCCATCAGTGCTGAGGCCAGAGATTGCAGGGTTCGATGAAGGGCAGCCTGACCAGAATGAATGCCCTCCAGGAATGCATTAATGTGTTGCAACTCCCTTTCTACACCCAGGTGGCATTCACAATGGTAGACTGCCCAACAGTGAGTGACCTGAGGAGGTCAATGGCCTCCTCACTGAGGGCAGCAGGGGTGACTGGGGCAGGGCCTGAGGTGCCTGGGGCGAAGGTGATGCCCACCCTCCTGGGTGAGCGGGCACGGGGCGAACGCTGAGGGGCTGCTGGAAGGGCAGTGCTGGTAGGGGAGGTGGCGGCTGTACCTGTAGAAGTGGGAGGCACAGATGGTGCCACCACCACAAGGGAGCTCCCATCGGCGGACGATTCTGTGTCGCTGTTTGGTGATCCTGTGACCAACGTAAAGCTCCCCTCGCCCTCCGTCCCACTGGTGTATTCAGAGTCTGTGGTGTGGCCCTCCATGGCCATGTGGGATGCAGCTCCCTCGTGCTCCAGTGCCACTGTACCTCCGCCTGATGATGCTGATGCACAAAAGAACAGGGAGAGCAGAAAAAGGGGGGGGGGGACGACAGAAGAAAGACAGGTTGAGTGCATGGCTTACCGCTACCGTTGGCGGACAATACAGACACAGCAGCCCCCTGTAATAAGCCGTGCTCTTGGCCTCTACAGATGCAATTCCTGGGATCTGGCCTACATGGCTATGGTGGACATCTGCACACATAGATGCCACAGGGGCATGTATACCTGTACTTGGCACTCTACTGAGGTGGGGTGGAGTGACACATGGCCTGCATTACGGAGGGGCCTAGCCTACGTAACTCGCCCTGGCCTAGGGAAACCCACAGCCCTCCCCCCCCACCCAGACCCCTCAACTGCGCGCAAAGTCCCCAGAATGAGAGTGTACTCACCCCCTTGTGTCTGCTGTGATGCCCTCAAGTGCCCATCCAACTCCGGATAGGCCACCGCCAGGATCCGGAACATCAGGGGGGTCATGGTGCGACGGGCACCCCTCCCACTTTGGGAGGCCATCCCCAGCTGAGCCTCCGCCGTCCTCTTGCTCCAGCGGCGAATGTCCTCCCATCTTTTCCAGCAGTGGGTGCCCCGTCTCTGGTGGACCCCCAGGGTCCGGACGTCCTGGGCGATGGCACGCCAAATGTCCTTCTTCTGGTGGGCGCTGACCTACATGACATGCACAGGGGAAGAAGAGAAGTCATTACCAATTGCACCGTCGATGTGAGTGGCCCCCATCCCTACCCTTGCCATGTGGCACATGCATTCACCCTCCTTCATGTTCCCTGAACTCTGCCCCCTTCCAACTCACATCCAGCCCTCTCCACCCAGGCATAGCCCATACAACGTGCTCCCTGTGTACTTACCTGTTGGTCTGGAGGACCGTAGAGTAGTGTGTACTGGGGGAGGACCCCGTCGACTAGCTTTTCCAACTCCTGAGCAGTGAAGGCAGGGGCCCTTTCCCCAGACGTAGCAGCCATTGTCTCTTCCAGACCGAGGTCACAGCAGCACTTGCAGTGTAGTTCCTCTCCTGTCGAAGATCAGGTATCAAGTGATTGAACAGATAGAAAATGGCGGTCACGTCCGCGGCGGTGCGTGTCATCACTGCCGGCGCACTTCATCATTGGCTCCTGGGACCCATAGGGTCCAATGTTAACCAAGGCAGCATTGTGCCGCGGTCTACGACCGCCTACCGCGACGGTGTACTACGCCAGCGCAGATACCTCACATCCCATTGTCCCAGTTTAGAGGTCAGACAGCCGCCATTTCAGGGGCCCACATGGCTTCATTTACTACTGCATCACACATACCTAGGCCTACACTCAACATACATACAGGAACAGTCTTGTGTTTTGTGTAGTGTTCTGTGTATCTGTGGGTACATACCTGGGAATTTGTTGACTCTGTGGTCGCTGTTGTCCTTCCTAGGCACCGTCAGCTGGGACATTTGAGAAGATGGCGGAATCCTCCGGTGTACCGACCGCTGGTGGACCTGTTGACAATGGAGGAGCGACATTTGATCATCACCTACAGGTTTGACCGTGCCACTATCCAGGAACTATGTACCCAGTTGGAGCCAGACCTGATGTCACCAATCCGCCATCCCACTGGAATCCCCCCTGACGTGCAGGTGCTGTCAGTGCTCCATTTCCTTGCAAGTGGGTCTTTTCAGACAACAGTGGCCATGGCATCAGGGATGTCCCAGTGTATGTTTTCTAACGTGTTGTCCAGAGTGTTGTCTGCCCTGCTGAAACACGTAAGGAGCTACATCATTTTCCCTCAGGTGGAGGATTTGGCTACAGTCAAAGGTGACTTCTATGCCCTTGGACATATCCCCAACGTCATAGGTGCTATTGATGGGACCCATGTAGCTCTGGTCCCCCCCCACAGGAGTGAACAGGTGTACAGGAACTGGAAGAGTTATCATTCTATGAATGTACAGATGGTATGTTTGGCAGACCAGTACATCTCCCAGGTAAATGCTATGTTCCCTGGCTCTGTGCATGACGCCTACATCCTGCGGAATAGCAGTATCCCGTATGTGATGGGTCAACTCCAGAGGCACCGTGTGTGGCTAATAGGGGATTCTGGTTACCCTAGCCTGTCCTGGCTATTGACCCCAGTGAGGAATCCCAGGACCAGGGCAGAGGAACGCTACAATGAGGCCCATGAGCGGACTAGGAGGGTGATCGAACGCACCATCGGCCTCCTGAAGGCCAGGTTCAGGTGCCTCCATATGACAGGTGGTTCCCTATTCTACTCACCATGGAAGGTGTGCCAGATCATTATCTCCTGCTCGATGCTTCACAATCTTGCTTTGCGACGCCAGGTGCCTTTTCTGCAGGAGGATGGTCCAGATGGCGCTGTTGTGGCAGCTGTGGAGCCTGTGGAGCCTGTGGACAGTGATGAGGAGGAAGCTGAGGAAGAAGACATAGACAACAGGGAGTCAGTCATACAGCAATATTTCTAGTGACACACAGGTGAGAACATTTTATTTTACTATCACATTCACTTTCACACTTCTACCTCTATCCTGTCTGTCATTTAGTAGCAGTATTTGGTAACTGAGTTGTACCTTTCAATTACGGTTTCACAGGTGTGGTTACCAACGTGTGTCATCTGATTGCATCCTTCATGGACTTGTGATGTGTGACATAGGTATGTTGGCTTTACAATTGAGAACGCATTTTGACACTGTCATTGATAATACAAATTTACCAAATCACAGACTGACTCCAGATTGTTTTGTGCTTCAAGGGTGTTTATTTAAGTGCTAAAAAATGGAGGGGTGTTGTAAAATGGTGATGGGGGACGGTGGAGGAATGTCCATGGCAGAGTCCAGTCTATTGGTCACACAGGTGCACTGCCCATATGGGCATAGGAAGTGGAGCTGGGGCAGTTTCAGTATGGACAGGGTAACAAAGTGGGACAGTGGGATGACAATCAGGGTGGTCTCATTTCCTGGCGGGGGTCTTGCCATCTTGCTCTGTCCTGTTCCTGGATCTCAGGGACCGCTTGCGGGGTGGTTGTCCATCTGCAGGGGATGGGGTGCCGGTGTGGTGGTCCTGTGGCAGGGCGTCCTGTCCACTAGCGCCGGCGGAGGTCGTGGGCAGTTCATCGTCCATGCTAGTGTCAGGGGCCCCTTGGAGTGCCACGGTGTCCCTCATGGTCTTTTGTATGTCCTTCAGCACCCCTACGATGGTGCCCAGGGCGGAGCTGATGGTTCTGAGCTCCTCCCAGAAGCCCAAATACTGTTCGTCCTGCAGGCGCTGGGTCTCCTGAAACTTGGCCAGGACCGTAGCCATCGTCTCATGGGAGTGGTGGTATGCTCCCATGATGGAGGAGAGGGCCTCGTGGAGAGTGGGTTCCCTTGGCCTGTCCGCCCCCTGTCGCACAGTAGCCCTCCCAGTTCCTCTGTGTTCCTCTTCCTCCGTCCCCTGGACTGTGTGGCCACTACCACTGCCCCCAGGTCCCTGTTGTTGTTGGGGTGGTGGGTTATCCTGGGTTCCCTGTAGTGGTGGACACACCGCTGATTGACGTGTCCTGGGTACGGAGGTATGGGCCCGCTGGGTGGGTGCTGTGCTGGAGTTACCAGAGGGTGGAAGGTCAGTTTTGGGCTGTGCCTGTGCAAGAGGAACCGACTGTCCCGAGGCCCACGATGGTCCGGGCTGGTCATCAGGATCCAGTAGGGCAGAGCTGCTGTCGTCACTGTGGGCCTCTTCTGTGGGTGGAGTGGAGATGTCTGGACCCTCCTGTGTGGTGACGTTGGGTAGTGGTCCTGCAGGGGTATAAGAGCATGATTATTGCATGTGTGTGTGTCATGGTGTGCAATAGGTGGGTGTGCGTGTACCCCAGTGCAAGCATTCCTGTGTGTGGGTTTGTGTGATGATGGTTAGGGGGTTGTTATGGGTGTGTACAGTGAGCATGCTTTAGTGATAGGTGTCCATGCTTAGTTGTGTCATGCATGGCTTGGTGTTGGGATGGGTGGTTTGTGTTATTAGTACATTAGTGAGGAGTTGTAGTGATAGGGGAGGGGGTGAGGGTGGGGTGTGTGATAGCATGCAGGTAGGGTGGGGGATATGATAGTTAAGATTTGACTTACCAGTGTCCATTCCTCCACCGACTCCTCCGAGGCCCTCAGGATGCATGATGGTCAAGACCTGCTCCTCCCATGTTGTTAGTTGTGGGGGAGGAGGTGGGGGTCTGCCGCCAGTCCGCTGTACTGCAATGTTGTGCCTGGAGACCACTGAACGCACCTTCCCTCCGTAGGTCATTCCACCTCTTCCTGATGTCCTCCCGATTTCTTGGATGCTGTCCCACAGCGTTGACCCTGTTGACTATTCTGCGCCATAGTTCCATCTTCCTGGCTATGGAGGTGTGCTGCACCTGTGAGCCAAATAGCTGTGGCTCTACCCGTAGGATTTCCTCCACCATGACCCTGAGCTCCTCCTCGGAAAACCTGGGGTGTCTTTGGCGTGACATGGGGTGGTGTGGGTGATGTGTGGGGTGGTGTAAGTGTTGATGTGTGTGGTGATGTGTAGTGGTGTGTGGTGTTTTGTGCGTGGAATGTTGTATGGGTGATGGTGTTGTGTGCCTCTGTGTGGTGGGGTTCTCAATTGCTGTGCTCTCTGTCTCTCGGCTTCCTCAAAATTTCTGGTCGTAGGGGTTTGTGTGTGATGTGGGTATGTGTTTTATATTGAATTGGGTGTGTGGGAGTGGTGTTTGTATGTGTATCAGGTGTGTGTACTGTATTTGGAATTGTCCAATGTGGTGGTGTTTTGGAGATGTGTGTGTATTTTGAGCGCGGCGGTGTGTACCGCCAATGGACTACCGCAGTTGAAAGACCGCCGCGTGGATTCGTGGGTCGTAATAGCATGGGCGTGTTTCTGTTGGCGTGACGGTGGAGGTTTTGTTTTCGCCAGTTTATCACTGACCTTTGGTGTGGCGGACTTGTGTGGGTGTCTGAATTTCGGCGGATTCCGAGATGTGGGTCATAATAGCTGTGGCGGAATTCCGCGGCGGTGTATTGGCGGTCTTCTGCATGGCGGTAAGCGGCTTTTACTGACAATGTTGTAATGACCCCCTCAATGTCCAGCCTGGTGTTTGTCTTTTTGAAAAATACATTGATTTTACTCACACAGCAATACTAAATACTACACAATCCTATTAGAGGACACAGTTCCACTTTTTGCTTTTTTTTCTTATGTTTTTCCTGTTGTATATTTTTTGGTTGTGACTAATTGTAATGATCTTTAATATACAGTTATTGTTCTTAAATATTGTATTTGATTTTTGCTTCCCTCTGCCTCCTATATATTTCCAAGGGGCCCTGGAGTTGCACCAGCAATTATTTTATTCATTTATTCAATTCGTGCCTACCTCCCCCTGCCTCACATCATAGATTCTCCATGGACCCCGAGGGTATTTATTTTATTTTTGCACGATCCCTGCGTCCCAAAGGTGTCCTGTAAACCCTAGTTGGAAACCAGAAACAATTAATTTAATTTTTTTTTTTTTTTTTGCCCACCTGCCATGACATCCCCATGGGCCCTGAAGGGGCAGCAGCGAGTGATTTATTATTATTTTTTTAATTGTTTTTAAAATTAATTTATTCAAATTTTGTCTGTTACCATCAGCCTACCATAGTGTCACCATGGATGTGGAAGGAACACCAACAACGATGTCATTCATGTAATGTGTGCCTAACCCTTGCCTGCCACAAGGTTCCTGGAGGGGCATCAAGTTAGGTTTTCCTGTGTAATGCCTAGCAAAAATTAATTTCTGCATGGATACACTACTTTTAAGCATTGATGATGATGATTTATTGTGTTACATGGGCTAAATTCTTCAAGTCTCACTGATTCCCTGCTTTCTTTTTATTGTCTACAGGTTCATGACACATCAGATCACACACAATAATGAAACCGAGTGAATTCTGAGAAACAGCCCACAGCAACACCAAAGTACTCTGCTAATTGTTTCTGTTTGTGCTAATTGCTAACCCATAAAAGAAGATAGCCCCAAAGAAAGAGAATCCTGCCCAAAAAGTGGCCAGTGAGAATTATGTTGCCACCACTAGCATCAAGCCTTCCTCAATTTTTTGAGAACGCAGCTTACCTGCTTGCTCCCCCTTTCAGGGTAGGAAGAGGCTGGGAAGAGAATCACTCATGAATTAACAGCACCAATATTACTAAATTCTAAACTTGTGTCTCTGAACACTAAAGTGACTACAGTTATGGGGAACAATAACTCTGAATTAGAGCTGTCCCAGTACCCAAGTGAATCTTCACAGGCATGTCAACAACAGAACCACAGTCTATAAAACCTGATCTACTAGAAGTAGGAAAAGAGCCAGAAGTTGAGCTTGCTAGACAGGAGGACTTTGTTGTAACTGCTTTTTCACTGAATACAGCTTCACACTCTCCAGAAAGGATGAGAAAGGTAACTTTCCTATCTTCTCCAAGGCCCCCTTCTGATGATCTGGATATAGATTGGAAGCCAACCAAGACATACCATGAGAAATGAAGGAAGAGGAAGTTTCCTGGAATCTTTTCAAGTGACTAAGGAGATGTTGAGCCAGTAAATGTTAGTGTAGGGAGAGACATAGAGGAAGTGCAGCTCACCTCTATTCAGTTTGCTGTTCATCATTCAGGTTCACCAACAATACCTGCTTCCATCTTTTCAAGACCTTAAAAACCTGTAGCAAGAGTACCCAACACCCCTACAACAGTCACAGAGCACCCCAGAGTAAGGCCAACACATTTGTCTAGTTCCACCTTGTTAGAAACGGGGTTTTTGGTTGGCAGTCAGGTAACCCTCTGTCCAAGAAAGAACCCTCACTCTAGTCAGGGTAAGTCACACACAATCCAAAATTATCCTGTGCCCACCCTCTGGTAGCTTGGCACGAGCAGTCAGGCTTAACTTAGAAGGCAATGTGTAAAGAATTTGTGCAATAAATCATACAATAACACAATATAGCACCACAAAAATACACCACACAGTGTTTAGCAAGATATATAATATTTATCAGGATACTTGTAGGTCAAAACGAATAAAGATGCAATGTGAAATTGTAGAGATATCACTGAAAAGTGATATAAAGTGTCTTAAGTCTTTAAAAAGCAAACAAAGTCTCTTTCAGGAACAAAGTACCTGGTTTAAAGTGGAAAATCTCCATAAAGGGCCGCAGAAGAAGAGATACGTGGAAAAATGGTGTGTGCGTCGATTTCTCCCCTGCACACACTGGCTTGCGACGTTATTTTTCACGCGGGGAAGTCGTGTGTCGTTTTCCGGCGCGCGGACAGTCTATTTCTGTGGGTCGCGGGATTACCAGTTGTCCCGGGGTCTGTGCGTGGATTCTTCGGCTTGTTTTCCAGCTGCGCGTCGTTCCAGGAGGCTGTGCGTGGAATTCTCGTTCTCACTGCAGGCGTTGCATTGATTTCCCCTCTGGAAGTTGGGTGACGTTGTCCTTGCGAGGCCGTGCTTCGAAGTTCCGGTCGCCCCAAATGTGTTGCGTCGATCAGCGTCGGTGTGCGGCGATTTTCTATCCGCGGAGGAAGCTGTGTGTCGAAATTGTCGGCGCACAAAGAGTCCAAATGAAAAAGAGAAGTCTTTTTGGTCCTGATACTTCAGGGAACAGGAGGCAAGCTCTATCCAAGCCCTTGGAGAGCACTTTTACAGCCAGACAAGAGTTCAGCAAGGCAGCAGGGCAACAGCAAGGCAGCAGTCCTTTGTAGAAAGCAGTCAGGTGAGTCCTTTAGGCAGCCAGGCAGTTCTTCTTGGCAGGATGCAGGTTCTGGTTCAGGTTTCTTCTCCAGCAAGTGTCTGAGGTGGTAGGGCAGAGGCCCTGTTTTATACCCAAATGTGCCTTTGAAGTGGGGGAGACTTCAAAGAGTGGGTTAGAAGTCCACCAGGTCCCCTTTCAGTTCAATCCTGTCTGCCAGGGTCCCAGTAGGGGGTGTGGCAGTCCTTTGTGTCAGAGCAGGCTATCCACCCTCCCAGCCCAGGAAGACCCATTCAAAATGCAGATGTATGCAAGTGAGGCTGAGTACCCTGTGTTTGGGGTGTGTCTGAGTGAATGCACAAGGATCTGTCAACTAAACCTAGCCAGACGTGGATTGTAAGGCACAGAAAGATTTAAGTGCAGAGCAATGCTCACTTTCTAAAAGTGGCATTTCTAAAACAGTAATATTAAATCCAACTTCACCAGTCAGCAGGATTTTGTATTACCATTCTGGCCATACTAAATATGACCTTCCTACTCCCTTCAAATCAGCAGCTGCCACTTCAACAATGTATGAGGGCAGCCCCAATGTTAGCCTATGAAGGGAGCAGGTCTCACAGTAGTGTAAAAACGAATTTAGGAGTTTTACACTACCAGGACATGTAAACTACACAGGTACATGTCCTGCCTTTTACCCACACAGCACCCTGCTCTAGGGGTTACCTAGGGCACATACTAGAGGTGACTTATGTGTAGAGAAAGGGGAGCTTTAGGCTTGGCAAGTACTTTTAAATGCCAAGTCGAAGTGGTAGTGAAACTGCACACACAGGCCTGGGACAAGGTAAGGGGCTACTTGAGTGGGTGGCACAACCAGTGCTGCAGGCCCACTAGTAGCACTTAATCTACAGGCCCTAGGCACATACAGTGCACATTACTAGGGACTTATAAGTATATTAAATAGTCCAATTGGGTATGATCAAAAGTTACCATGTTTACAGGGAGAGAGCATATGCACTTTAGCACTGGTTAGCAGTGGTAAAGTGCGTAGAGTCTAAAAGCCAGCAAAACAGAGTCCAAAAAGTGGAGGGAGGAAGGCAAAAAGTTAGGGGTGACCACCCTAAGGCATGTCAGGTCTAACACACCTCAACTAGTTATTCAAGCTATGGCATCAGAAGAAAGCTCTTCTCTTCAGTTAGTGACTTATTTACACTCAAGAGAAAATGAGGAGCACTTGCAGAACTCTCCATTTACAAAACAAAAGTGTGTCATGGTAAGTCAGGTGGACAGTATAGTACCAGGTGGAAACTAGCGCATCTGAAAAATTAGAATGCAATTGTGTGGACAAAGCATCTCCAAACATAGGTGCATGGGGTGAGAGAGAAGAAGAAGTTAAATCCATAGAAAATGGTGGTGGTGAGAAGGATGTCAACGATATGCAAAGCAGCCACATTCCTGTCCCACAGAGTGTGCAGTCACCACCCAAAACAACTTCAAGGGACAGGAGAATATTGCCAACCCAAAGTGCCCAAGCAACCTACCTGATTCCAATAGACTACTACTACCTGAAGTATCACAAACTAGACTATCACAATTACTAACCAAGGAGGTATTGTGCCACCAAACCCATGAGAAACTCTAATTATACAATGGGAAGCTGGAAAATATTTTAGCTGCCTCCTTTTTAGGTCAAGCAGGCAAGAGCTTTTCTACCTGTTGTAATTATTCTGTGGGCTTTTAACCATGCCCATCTCACACCCATCAGTTTCACTCATTTATGGGTTTGCCTTTCCAAATTTCCTTGATGTTATTGGTAAATGCTTTTCGTTTGTCCTGCCTTGGGGCAGTTTTGTTACTGCCTTGCAGACTGACCCTGTTACATGGATTATTGCACGATTGCTGATATACTTCAGCGTGGGCAAACTAATTTCCTTTTGTCTCTCCCCTTCATGCTCCATGGCGGCCATGGTGCTCACAGCGCAAACTACGTTGGTGGTAATGAAGAGCTGGTCACATTGTTCACACTGTTACCTAATCAGAGTCATTTCTTTTGGCTCTCTGCTTCATGCTCCATAGCTTTCACAAAAACACTTGTAACTGATAAATGCTTTATGCAAAAAACACAGAAATCCTCTAAGTGGCTATTCCGCTGTTTTCGGAGAGCTGATTCTAGTATTTACTACACCCAGAAAACTCACCCAATAATGCTTTGCAGACCATTACTTTTAGAAAACATTTTCCCATAACTCAGCCTGTGGTGGTCCTAGGACAATGGGACCAGCACCAAAACATTCATGACAGCGTGCTCTTTCTGTCTACATCATATCTGGGTCACCATACTAGGTTAGTAGGGGCCACAAAATAAGAACCCCTCCCACCATTCAGTGCCTGTTTAAACTCTCTCATGGCTGGATCGTTTGTTTTACAGCTGGGAGTTTTTTGCGTTTTAAGGACCTTGTTTCTAATTTCATTGCAGTAGGCCAGGTAGCTCAGAAAACGTGTAAGGCCTTACGCTCTCTGGGTGCTAAATATATGGTTACACTGCATTACTTTCTGCCATTTTCTTTTTATGTGGTTATGCCCTGTAGGGTCTAACTATATGGTTACATGACCATGTTTCTTAGAAATGCTATTTTCACTGTGGTGCCCTATAGGGGCTATTCTGAGCATTAAAGTCTAATGCCAAATGTTTATTTCCCATAAAGGTTTTTATTGGGTTCACATGATAATTGTATATGTTTTATTTCTTTCTGATCTCTCCTTATTGCAATTATGACCATGATTCAGGCCCACGTAACATCCTTATTGCACTATGACTGTTTGAACACTCTTGATTTGTTTGGGTGACCCTTCTAGTTTAATTCTCTTGTTTCTTCTCTGTGGCTGTCTTGTGTCTTTCTTGGGGAATTGTGTTAGCCAGCCAGCAACTTTGATGGTGGACGGTGAAGTGGTATTCTATTGGAACTTGCATGGCAGATTAAAATTAGTATGCTAAATGGCAACATTTTCATTTTTGACTGCAAATGAGAAAGAAGGTAGATGGAAGCGCTTTAGTTATATCCAGGACCACTGGAATTATGTGTCAGGAAAAGGCAAACTTAGGAGGCAGGGTTGAACAATTTATGTAGCAAGAAAAGTCCAGTTATGAATTTACAACACCAATAGCTCTAACTCAAGTAAATGCTAGACCTATTGCATTGCAAATGCTTGTTCTTTCATGGAAGCAGAAAGGTTTCTTGAAGTAGTGGAGACCTTCTGCCCAAAATGGAAGTTTCCAAACCTGCCCTATTCTTCCACTGTTTCCACTGTTCCACTGTTTCCAGCATTGCACCATCAAGTGCTGCAATTGGTTGGAAACACTTTCGGAATGAGCCATACTCAGTCCATCCACATCATGACGGACAAGTGGACCAATTGTCAAGCAGCAGATTACATGCACATCACTGCACACTGGATTTCCTTCAAGGGAGTGAACCAATCTCTAACTGCTGATCTCATCGCTGATGATGCATTTTGGGACATTTGGAAGCATAAAACGTTTGAAGCGTTTGCCTGGAGTAATCATGTACAGGAGCCAATATCTTGAATAAATGTAATATTAAAGAGTACAAATGGATTTAATCCAGGGTCTCAGTATTAGGTTTATTGCTATCGACCAATGGCTGAGATATTGCCAATCCATGGCTGACTAAGAATACTTCAGAGTCATGTGTTTAATGTATTTCATTAACCTAACTGTACAATACGTCCTCAAAAATGATGCTTTAGTAACCAACATAGTGGACACTGCCAAAGACTTTGTACTCATTTTAGTAATTAGCTTAAAACCTCATTAAGCGTGCTAATAAATTATTTGTGGAATCTCTCATACAGGAGGTGCCAATACGTTGAAACTCAGCCTACTAGACACTGCTACCCTTATTTGAGCAATAGAACTTTATCAGCAATTATAGAATTAAAAAAAGAGGTGATACAATTGTTAAAGCCATGACAATGAAGGTAGACAAATGGGTGGGTGACAGTGGAGAACCCTATAGAAATGATACTTCCTTTTGAGTAAGGAGAAGAGTACGATGAGCCAAGCAGTCCTGTTATTGCAGCTTGTTGCAAATAGGTTCCACCCATTTAGCCCACCAAGATTTTTGCTTTGCTCATCTTGTTTTTGGAACTTTACTGTTGTTGAGTCTCCCTACTACAGTCTCACTCATTGGAACTGCATGGTAGGTGAACTGTGCATGTTTACTGCTAGTGCCTGCCTTTTTACATAAGGCCACTGCTATGGAGCAAGGGTATGAGGCACTTGGCTGGTTACACGCGAAAGCATGCCCATGCCTGTGTGCACCTGTACAGGATACATGTGAGGTGTGCCCACCCTTGTAACTGCATACAGGCCACATGCCTTGTTACAGTTTTAAACTCCAAATTCAGCCTCTCAAAATAACCTCCTTTTAAATATTAATATCACCCTTAAGTAGGCCACATTGCCCATAAAGGCACAGTAAATGATCTTTAAAAGTAGGACATGTAAACATTAATGCTGAACATGTCTTTACAGTGAAATATCCCATAAACCTATATTCACTGTAGCAAGGCTAGCTGCTTCCATAGGGAAACAATGGGCTACATTGTTACATTTACTAAATGCTAAATTTGGATTGTAGCAGATAGAGAAATAATTCCGGACTCAATTTAATAGCAGTTTTAAATTCAACTTAATGGTCAAGTTGAATTTAAAGTGCTTTTTTGGAAATTACACTTTTGGAAAGTTGTGAATTTCCGGTTGAAAACCAAAAGACCTTCCTGCCAGTGTTCAGTGTCACATGACTGCTGATGGCTCTCCTGTAGTAAGACGTGCATTGCTCCCAGACAATATACAAAGGGCCCTGGGTATGAACATAGAGCCCTAAGTGTGGGGTGGCAGTTTCCCTCCTTGACAAGAAGACCTGGAGGCTTTGTCCAGTATTTTGATTTACTTCAGTGGGGGGATCCCCTATCACTGGCAGATGCAGCTAACACTAGAGCCTTCCTCCTCACCCAGTGGGAAAGATGGGCTGTCATAGAACTGGTTTAGAGTGACCAGGGAGAGAAGCTGCTCCACTGTGGCAACAGGAGCTATGCACAGGGCAAGAAGAGTTCTGACATATTGGATTGTCCCAAAATGCAGTGCAGCAGGGGTGGGACAGGGGTTGGAAGGATGATGTGTCATTTTGAAAATTGGCCCGGGGTGGGGTCTGGCATCTAGAACTTTCTGCCCACACTTATAGGTCCCTGCACAAGGAAGATAGGGTGAACAAGACCATGGACCTGGATGGTGACAACACCAGAATCATGGACAGATGGAAGGAAAAGCTATCTGATTGACTAAGGACTTTGCCTGCACGTGACCGCTATTACTACGTAGGTCTCACCAGGGTGAGTGGTTCTGGCCCCTCTATGCCCCTTGAGGACTATTTTGGGGAGGACGTGGAATCCCATGGCCTCCTAGATGCCCTCAGGATGGCCAGGAGGTTATGCGGGGGGGCAGTCTGTGGAGCAGAAAGCAGAGGAGAAGACCGGCACAGGAAACAAGTAAAACCTTCCTACAAAGTGTGCTCTTCAGAGGCCAGGAAGCATGCTGGTAATGCTACAAGTAGCTAAAACTCCCCACCAGTAGCATAATGAGCCAAAGATCACCACAATTGGCCCAATGGTCCGAGTCATGGTATGTTCATGATTTTTACCTTTGACATCCAGCACAAAATGTAGTACGTGGGTTCTCCTGCAATTCCTGAAGAAATCCCACGTGGGGATCAGTGTCTGGGTGTTGGCACAACTTTATTTATTTTAGGTGAGAAGGCATGTGTGTGCCCCTTCCCAGAGGCTCATTTGGCCCTGGGGGCCCTATCTATCAAGGCCCATGAAAAGGAATCAGAAGGAGACTGGTACCCCATGTGAGTATGACACTTGCACCCCCAACATGCACAGTTTCTTCTTCAATAATTTGACTGCCTATGTTTCATTTATATTTTTAATAACATTATAGAAGTTATAATGAGTGCTGTAATATCTTGGATAATTAGCAGTCATGGCAAGGGCTTGAGTTACAGTTACTTGAAATAACTAAAACTATAACTGCTGAATTTCTATGGTTTTGTGCGAGTAAATTCAGAACCTATCTATAACATCCCTTAAACCTTTGTTTTGTCAGTGAATTTCAGTTTTTTTAAATGTAAAGTAATTTTAATTACTATACGTTAATGCAGCCACCACCACGTAAAGCTTTCGGCTGTGTGTGGCGGGGGTGGGCCACAGGGCCTGTCTCTCTGGGTGTGAGAGGGTGACTCTAGGTGTGAGAGTGGGTGTGACAGTGTGGGTATGAGAGTGAGTGTGAGTAGGTCTATGTGGGTCTGAGAGTGTCTGGGTGTTGGAGTAGGTATGAGAGGGAGTAGGTGTGTGAGTCTGAGTGGGTCTGTGAGTGGGTGGGTGAATGTCTGAGTAGGTCTGTAAGGGGATGCATGAGTGTCTGGGTGGGTCTGTGAGTGGATGCATTAGTGTCTGAGTAGGTCTGTGGGTCAATGTGTTAGTGTCTGAGTGGATCTGTGAGTGGGTTTGTGAGTGCCTATGTACATCTATGAGTGGGTGTGCGAGAATCTGTGTGGGTACATTAGTAGCTGTGGGAGTGACTCAGTTACAAAGGAACTTCACCTGCCCTTTTATCCAACAAGAGTCCACAGTTGTGCACAAAATATCTACCCAAGTGGAGTTCTGTCTGACTCCTTGGTTAAATGTCCAATGTGTATTCTTCTGTACAGGTGCATTTTGGATACCGAGTAAATGTCTCCATTGACCTTGTGTGCATTTGGCAATGTGATTGTGTATATCTCCACCAAACCAAGTTCCTTCCTCTTAGCTATATGACATAATTGCTTCTTTGTTTTGTGGAGCTTTACTCATACCTGACTTTGGCCCCAGGTACCCCATCCCCTGGGTCCTGGCCTTAACATTTATTCATTTTCTTTTTATAGGGGAGGCAGTCCTCCTCCCCGTGCTGCTCTCGGCTTCGGGGACCCCATCCCCTGGGACCTGGCCATGTCACCTGTGTGCCCCCCTGGGCACCCAGTCACCACTGTTGAGGACTGTGGGGGGATCCTCAAGGCCCCCATTGTCCCAGCTAGCTCCCAGCCTCCTGAAGGAGCTGGCATTGCTGTCAGAGACCGGGAGCTGCTAAATATGCAGGTCCCTCTCTGTGAGAGCAACCCTTTCATCTGTTTCCCTGCGACCATCCCTGCAGGCAGGGAAACAGACAAAAACTCTGCTCCCAGCAAGCGAGAGCTGTTTGACAGTGGAGTTGTGTTTTCTGTGACTTGGTGGGAGATGTCAAAGCTCCTGCCAAATCAGAGCAAATACCTATGTCCCAGAGTGGGCACCCCTGGCCATAGCAGGACCCGGCTTTGGAGGGCGGTGGTATCAAAACCCATTATTGGCTCCAGGAGGGAGACCCCCCCTTCTGGTTTTATGGACTGACCCCGGGGAGGTGGTATTCTCCAGGGCCGTATATGGCCTGGGAGGGAGACCACCTCCCACTTTGTAAACTTATTTTGGCTTGGGAGGTAGTGGTCCATGGGGCATGGGAGGGTCTGCAAGGCCCTCCATCACTTGTGAGGTAGGGGTCCCCAGGGTATGGGGGGTTCATGAGGCCCCCAATTACTGTTAATTTGGCCCCAGAGAGGTGGTGGTCCCTGGAGTCCAAGGGGATCCACGTGGCCCCCCATTACTGTCTTCTATCCCTGGGGAGGTGGTGGTCCCCGGGGCTCAGAGGGGTCCCGGCTGCCCCTTATTATGAAAATTAAGCTCTGGGGAGGTGGTGGTCCCTGGGGCTCAAGAGTCTGGGCTGCTCCCCTAATTATAATCATTTAACCCTGGGGAGGTGGTGGTCCCAGGGGCTTGGGGGGTCCAGGCCACCCCCATTATAACTATTTAGCTCCGGGGAGGTGGTGGCCCCAATGAGTCGCAGGAAGGGGTGTAGCGGGCTGGCTCTCTATTTCATATTTATAAATGATGTGTACTGTGCAAAAAGTCCACACAACTCCACTTTGGTATCCAGAGGTAAAAAACAGACCACCTAGTGCTCTGTTTTCGTCGTAATGTTGGCAAGCAGTTAGGCTGATCCAGGAGATGTGCTAAGCATTTGTTGTATTCAAAGTATCAATAAAAGTGTATAAAAGAATAACTGAAAACCAATTTAGAAAAAAATATTCAGATTTTTATAAATTCTTTAAAACCAAGATCATCAATATACGGTAAGTACTTTTTCAGGTATGATTTTTCAAAGTAAGTGAGAACAGTGGCTGGTCCTTAAAGGAGAAGGGGACCACTTGGAAACACACTGCAAAGTAGGACACAAAGGTAAGCCCGGTGGATCCCCTTGGAGGGTGGTGGCCACAAGGGGTTAGAGGCCCCTAGAGCACCGCTGGTTGGTCGATGCAGGGGCCAATGAGGCTGAATGCAGCGCAGATAGGTCAGCCAGGAGTCGTGTGTCTTGGAATCCTGGGAGTCAGGAGCAGGTGAATTTCAGGGTAGATTGCAGGTCAGCAGTGCCACTCTGGGGTGTGGTTCTTGGGTGTTCTGAAGTCGCTCGCCAGGTTCTTGCTTATGAAGTTTTGGGAGTTCAGAGTGGACTTTGCTTCTGGGTGTCCGATGTTGGGGGTCTGGTGCCACGAAACTTGGCATTGTGGTAGGTTGTGTCCTTAAGGGCTGTTAGAAGGAATTTGGCTGGACTGCTGGGTCTGGGTCATTGGTCAGCAGCTGATAACTTTACCTGACTTTGACTTTGTGGTTTCCTGGACCTCTGGGTGCAAGGAGTGATACCTTCACTCAAAGGGAGGTTCTTGGTGATTTTCATAAGGGTGGAAGTGCTCTATGGTTTTGTAGAGTCCTTCAGGTTTCCAGGTGACACCTCAGCCACGATTGTCGGGTTCTTGGAGCACCAGGCAGAGTTTGGCATACTTTTGTTTGTGAAGCAGGGCTTCTGTTCTTGTGCCTTGGGTCTTCTTTGTCCTGGTCTTTTTTGTGTCCTTCAAATCTAATCTCTTGGTCTAGGGATGCCCTCTAAATACTGCATTTAGGGAGTGTTAAAGGGAGTACCTTATAGTGGTCGATGGGCTACCTAACTTAGGGTGGCTACACCCACTAAGTGACCACTTCCTGTGGGAAGGGGTCACATCCCTAACCCTGATTGGCTATTTTCCTGCCATCCAAGATGGAGGGAAATGAAATGGAGTGGTCACTTCACCTGCCACACCTGAGGGTAATACAGGCTGGGGATGGCCACTCCTCTTATCCTTGCTACGTTTCCCACCAGTTTTCCTGCCTAAAGTTGGGGCAAAACCATTGGGCAGCTATCTGCTGCTAGCAGCAGAGGTAGAGGTCAGATTTCAAAGGTGGCAAAGCCTTTGAAGCTCACTGCTAGTGCAGGTGCTTGCTTGGGGAGGGAATGTAACACCTCCACCCAGGAAAGGCTTTGTTTTGGTTCCTGAGACCTCAGGAGTCTAGAATCATGTCTGGTGGTGGCTGGCTGGTTAGGACCAGTCAGAAACTATGCCAGGGTTGTTAGGGTTTGCAGGGGGCACCTCTTATAATACATCCAACACTGACATCAGTGAAGGTTTATTATTCTGAGTTGTTTGATTCCAAACAACCAAAAGTTCAGAGAGACCATCATGTACGTGGGGAACTTGTAATGGCCAGTGTCCAGTACATGCATTTGCTAAGGCTTCCCTGTACACCTACCATGCCTAATAATTTGAAAATACACAGTAGAGGCATATTTGCTCAGGCAAACATGTGCCCTTATATGAATTACAGTGGACTCTGACTTAATGCTGTAAGAGGCCTGACTTACCTATATTGCAAGCAGTGTTAGTGGGCATGGCACCATTGGTGAGCATCAAGTTGAGTTTGCAACTTTGGATACACCTTGTCATGCACTTGCAATGACAGTCTGCATGAGGTTGGTTTGGGGCCTCTTAGAGTGGCACAATTGGTGCAGTAGCTCTGGGGGGCCTGCTTCAGTACCCATGCCCGAGGTACCAGGGGCACTATCTACTAGTGACTTACAAAGGTGGCTGAAGTGCCAAACATAGTACAGTTTTGGGGAAAAAGATCTGGTCCTGGGAACCTGTTTAGCAGAGTCCCAGGGCACTTACAGTCCGAAAACACATCATTTTCCAGGCAAAACATTGGGATCTACCATGTCAAAAGAGGCCCTTTCTCACCAGGGGGCCAGTGTGCCCCCTCCTTTTTCTTAAACAAAGCCCCCTTGACCTGGCTCACCTGGGAGCTATTTTCAAAAGAACTGCAGGGCCTTTTTTTATTTAAAGTTGTAACTGGATCCGTGGAGCCACTGTGATTCTTGGCACAAATTAAAAAATATATATATATTTTTTGCCCTGGCGGGGTCCCCCTGGGACCTCAGCAAAAAGCTAATGGGTCAGGGTATCCCTACCCTGACCCCTTTTCTTTCTTTATCTTTTTTTCAGGGACTTCACCAAACACTTACTTGTTGAAGTGTTGGCAGTTAATCAGATCTCAGCATGAGCCTGAGAGGGTTCCAGGAGCCTTAGTGTCTCTACATATACAAATTTGAATTTTCTTTAATATCTGAAAAACTACTGAACGGATTTACACCAAGAAAAGTGCTTACTGATCAAGAGCCACAGTTCTGCCAAATTTGGTGTAATTCCATCCAGTGGTTAGGCCTATAGTCCTCTTCAAAACACTATGGGAATTAACTAGGGGACCTAAAGTAACTATAACTCGTGCCCTTGCCATGCACAGTTTCCTTATCAATAATTTTATTGCAAATGTTACAGTGATAATATCAAAGATGCCATACAAGATCTCATCAATGATATAATATGTGGAGTAATTAGCTGTGCATGGCAAAGGCACGAGTAGTTACCTTAGAGTGTGAGTTATAGTTACTTGAAGGCACTCTAACTATAACTGATGAGTTTCTGTGGTTTTGTACGAGTACATTCAGAACCTAACTTTAACTTTCCTGTAACCTTTATTTTTTTTTAATGAATTTCTATCTTTTGTTAATCTAAAGTAATTTTAATTACTATACGTTATTCCAAAGCCTTTGGCCGTGCATGGCAGGGGTTGGTCGCAAGGCCTGGCCTTCAACCAGGCCTTGCAGTCAAGCCCTTATAACCACCCAAACCCATGCCAGGCATGGCCTTTGACCATGCACAGCACAGGTTGGCCACAGGGCCTTTCTCTGTTAGTGGGTTTGTGAGAGGGTATGTGAGTATCTGAGTGGTTCTGAGTGGGTGCATGAGTGTCTGAGTTGGTGTGTGTGTGAGCGAATGAGTCTCTGAGTGCATGTATGAGTAAATTAATTACTGTATGAATGAGTGTGATGTTTCTTTCACATTTTTTCATATTTGCCAATATTTCACAAATAATCGGGGGGAAATTTGCAAATTTTCATGAATACTGTGCATGGAAACACACAATTATTTGAAACACATAATTTACCACTAAACACACCTATGTCATACCCCTGGGGTCAGGGTACCTGCACCGTGACCCCTTATGCCACTTTCAATTAGGATTTTCACTCCTGGGGACCGGGTCCCATGAAATAAAATGGTGGGTGCAACTCACTAGTCTGGTTGACGTCAGCCAGTAACAGCGCTTCCTTTCACATGCGCATTCACAAAATAATTGTGAAAATTGTCGAATTCCACAAATTATTTGTGAAGACGCTGCGACTAGAGGGATATACATTTGGATTTCCCTAAATCTCTAAAAAACTATTGAATGGATTTACACCAAATAAGCAAAACATAAATCTGCATACTGAAAGCTAGCTTTTTATCAAATTGGATGTAATTCTGTCCAGTGGTTCTGGCTGTAGACATGTCTAAAGTTCTATGGGTATTAACATGGGAAACACAACCTTTTTGACCACCGCTTTTTCTCTGCCCCCTCTTGATGGATCACCACAAGACTTCTAATGCACAACCAGAATCGCCCTGACACTTTTTTGGGAACATTTTGCAAACATTCATCGAACCATGCCAAAGATATAGGCAAGTCAAAAATGCTTTTTCTATGGATACATTGTCCTTACTATACCTAACTAGTGGTAGACGCCACTAGGTAATATATATATATATATATATATATATATATATATATATATATGTATATATATATATATATATACACATATGTTGAGTGAAGACAAAGGCTTAAAATGAATATATAATTAGGTGAAAACATACCAAAAACACTTTATTTCACCAGTTACATTTATCTAAATAACTATAACTCGCACCCTCACCATGCACTCCTAATGACCTTATATCAAAAATTACACTGCTCCTTGTGAGAATTGTTTGACCGGAGTGTGAGCTTTGGTCAAGCAGCAGCCACAATTCTTCTCATGGTAAGGCACAAGAAAACCCCAAAATAGCATGTGCTCATCCTCTGCTAGCTTGACACAGAGCAGCCAGGCGTAATTTGAAGGCAAAGTGTAAAGTATTTGTGCAACACGTTAAACAGTAAAACAGTAAAAACACCACTCAAAAAGGATCCCCCACCAGTTTAGAAAAATAGAACTTAATTTAATAAATAAAACAAGACCTAAATGTCAAAAATCTAATCAGTAGAATTTGACTAGACATGCCTTTGAAGTGCACATATGTCCTTCTATCCCTGCCCTGGTTCCGGCCTAAGTACAGGGGATATGCAGCCCTTTGTGTGGGGACAGGACACAACCTATTCAGGTGTAAGTGAGGCTGTGTCTAGTTCCCACCTCCCATCCTTCCCAGGATGGCCCATCAAATCACACCTAAGCTCCCATTATTGTGTGTGGCTGTCTAGTAGCAATACACAAATTCCAACGGTCAACTACAACCAGTGATGTGACCAGAGTTAGCCCACTGGCACCACATGGCAAGAAAATGACAGGTATGTAAAAGTGACATTCTCAGAATTGCTATTTAAAATCCAACTTCACCATAAGTTAGGATTTTAAATTGTGATTTCGGAGACACTAAACTTGAAGAGGTTATCTTTTCCCATTTGAAAATGTAATAAGGTAATTCCAATGTTAACTGAAGATGGGTGGAACTCAGACTTTCATTTCATGGATTTCTACTGAGTTACATGAAAACTCTGTGACAGTCGTCTGAGTTCCCTGATCGGGTGTAAACCAGCAGGTCATGCTGCTTGCATTGATTTCTAGCTCATTCTGACCTAACAAATCAGAAGAAACTGCCCTATGTGGTGTGCCAGAGGGCGCTGCTTCTCGAGTTGGAAATTCTGCCACTCGAGTAGATTTTCTACTTGAGTGGCAGCTTTCTCACTGCAAATGGTCGTGACTGCCGGCATTGGAAAAATCTCATCAGGTGCCATCCTACTGCCCGAAAATCGGGCTAGAGGATGCCAAATCTCACTCACGTTCACCATCTTACTGTTGAGTTGAAGACAAAGGCATACAATGACTATATAGTTAGGTGAAAACATACCAAAAACACTTTCATTCACCAGTTACATTTATCTAAATAACAATAACTCGCACCCTAACTATGCACTCCTAATGACCGCATATCAAAAATTATACTGCTCCTCAGGAGAAATTGGGTTCTTGCTTGATGGGAGTGTGAGCTTTGGTCAAGCAGCAACCACAATTCTTCTCGGAGTAAGGCACAAGAAAACCCCAAAATAGCCTGTGCTCACCCTCTGCTAGTTTGACACAGAGCAGTCAGGTGTAACTTGAAGGCAATGTGTGAAGTATTTGTGCAACACGTCAAACAGTAAAACAGTGAAAATGCCACTAAAAAAGGATTCCCCACCAGTTTAGAAAAATAGAACATAATTTAATATATAAAACATGACCTAAATGTAAAAAATCCAATCAATATAATTTAACTAGAGATGCCTTTGAAGTGCCTATGTGTCCTTCTCTCCCTACCCTAGCTCCAGCCTAAGTACAGGGGATATTCAGCCCTTTGTGTTGGGACAGGACAAAACCTTTTCAGGTGTAAGTGAGGCTGTGTCTAGTTCCCACTTCCCATCTTGCCCAGGATGGCCCTTCAAGTCACAACTAAGCTCCCTTTGTGTGTGGCTGTCTATGAGCAATACACAAATCCTATCAGCCAACTGCACCCAGTGATGTGACCAGAGTCAGGATGCTGGCACCACATGGCAAGAAAATGGCAGGTTTGTAAAAGTGACATTTTCAGAATTGCACTGATTTCTAGCTCATTCTGACCTAACAAATCAGCAGAAACTGCACTATGTGTGGGCCAGAGGGTGCTGCTTCTCGAGTTGGAAATTCTGCTGCTCGAGTAGATTTTCTACTCAAGTGGCAGCTTTGTCAAAATGGTTGCAGCTGCCGGTTTTTATAGTTAGGTGAAAATGTCAGTTAAAACATACCATTTTTAACTGAAAAAAACACTGCAATTCAGTAGTTATATTTATCTAAAGTAACTCACATCCTTGCCATGCAATACTAATTATCTCTCATATTACATCATTCATGACGTTCGATAACACCATTGCAACAACTGACATTACATCTTTAATACTACACTGTGCGTGGTGGGGTGTGAATTTAGGACACACATTAAAGTTAAGAATCCCTTATCACCAGCACTTGCATAGGGACCTCTCTTACATCATATATAATTACACCAAACACAACAGCTGCAATCCACACACGCTACACAGCACTATCTATACAACACATGGTATCAGCACATGACCAGGTGGGTTCAAAGACATCAACCAGGTCATGTTACGTCTGTTCACTGATTACTCATGCAGTAGGTGCAGACAAGCTTTACTCGTTCCAACAGGTAGCCCCTGAAAAAGCAAAATGCCTTCTCCACTTATACATGTAGGATTAGGGTTAAGATACAACCCAACATGGTAGAACCCCATAGAATAGTAGTGAATCTGACCCACTGTGAAACCAACCTTACAGCACTAAACCTTCTCGCCGAGCCTAGCGATATTCAAACTGAGCTAGATAGGATGCGCATGAAGGGCAGGATACTTTTTGGCTCCAAGATTTTCTAGAAAAGAGATTATTGGAGGTAACAAAACCACCAGACCAATGCAGAAACATATCTGCTCCTGCTTCTTTTTGTGGTACCAGGGTGTCCCTTAGCATTTCTGGGGCTTCCTTGATAACAAGTTCACCCCAGACACGGAATTCCAGTGTAGTGCCACCCACCCCGATGATACGAAGGGAAATGTGTTTCGTAGGGGAGGGTTGAATACGAGCATAGATACCCTTAGTTGATAAATCTGGGATACTGAGGTGGATAGATGTACATGGATAGAAGGGAAGGGACAACCTCTAATAGCATGGAAACTTACACTATATTCCTTGTGTTTGAGAGGTAAAGGAACGTTTCCACTTGGAACAAATGAAAACTGTAACACAATCCTACACATTCCAGACATGCACTGGGACACCTCCACGCTGATAGATACTTAATGGCAGTGCAGCCAATTTGCCTACGCTCAGCTCATCCCTAGATGGCATGGGCTCTGTTCCCTTGTCACCATACACACCGACCCTTATCATTCCCAGACAAGATCTGTCAGAGCACTACCAACACCCGCTGAAGAAGACTACTCTGTTGCATCAGGCTCAAGAAAAAATAACTGCTAATTATTTTGGCTGGCTCAGTGCAAGGGCATTCCAGAAGAGTTCAGACTGTTCTTCAGTATACAGATATCAGCGGGAGGGTCAGTGCAGACAAAGGCAAACACCTGCTGGTTAAGAATAACCAGGTAGGAAATGCTCAAGATAATGAACAGCACTGAACATATCCTTAATACAATCAATGAAGAAGTGAGAGCCATCAGCCTCATGGTAATGCAACATCAGTATGTGTTAGACTTTGACTGTAATAGAGGGAGGGATGCACACTAAGACTGGTGCATCCTGCTGCACATTTACACCAAGCAATGACATGGACAATAGGACTCTGATTATTGCCAGGCATTGTACCATTTACAAAGAGGCATGAGTAAGGAGGGAGGTGCTCCCAAGTAGGAGAGGTTCACAAACTGGTTCTCCTGGCTCCCCTGATGGCTGACCAGTCTGGGCACGTCATTGTTGCCTGTTTTCATATTGTTATTGTTTTTGTGTAGTTTCCTGCTGTAAATATCCAATCCTAAAGTTGGGTACAATACAATTAACTAGGGAAGTAGCCCCCGATAATGTGATGGTCATGAAGTATGGGGGAGATAGTGTAGTTGAAAATTCAATTAGACGCGGAATGGTAATATTGGAAATGTCAATGCACACAATGATACATTCATGTATAAGAACAAAATTGCATATATTCTAAAACAATATTTTCGAATTTACCCATAATGAACTCACCATGAACCCCAACTCACAATTACATGGTCAGGCAGGCTCTGAGACCTTGGCCTGATGTTACTGATTAACAGGTTATAGGTGGGGTGACACATAGCCGGCAGACAATGTGGGAACAGCAAACTCAGATCAACATCTCATAGATAGGCACAGCAAAACCGCAATGGTTCCAGGAAATTGGCTCCTATAATACATACATGGCCAAAGGGGTGCATACTTTCTTGAAACACCATGAAATCAGATTCCACAAGACGTTAGGAATATTCAGCCAGTCAGATCACAGCACGCACAGTAACATGCAGCAATCGCACACCTTTCAGGCCGGACATCTGGACACGTAACCTGCTGGACCACATTGTGTCCACACGAGGTCGAGTCCCACCTGCATTTGTTATGAGGGCCTTATTTACGACTCCAGGACAATAGCCCACATTCCTCACCTAAAAAGGAATGCTGTAATTGTTTTATGGTGCTCAGACCATAGTTCTCTCGACCATAGTTTTTAATTAAACCAGCTGTTCCTGTATTGCCAAGTGCCTCCTGTCTTTTATTTTCTCAAGATCAGGTACGACAATCTTTTATGGTGCACCTCTACCCCCCATGACTTTCTCCTCAGATTCTTTCACTACCACCCAGCAAAAGTGCTCCTCATTTCTCCTTAGCCCTTCTTTTACATACATCTCATTTGTTTTAAAGCGCTGCTAAAGGCTGGCTTTACTAATCCACTCAGCTAACCACATAAAATATAGATCTGTTCTTTGCAGCATGCATATTAACCATCTGTTCTACTTTATGGTGAGTCAAAACTGCCACTAGGCAAAACTCTGATCTCTCTCTCTATCCGGAACAATAATCACAAGAGTTATGTTAAAAATTTTAGTGCTTCCCGAAAGCTGGAGACACAAGCAGCTCTTCATCAGGAGCTTTTAAATAGTATGTCATTGCAAAAACAGCGAATCCCGTGGTTTAGTGTCCCTCATCCAGGTCAGCGCCCAGTAGAGTTGCACTGGTCACAAACCCTTAAAGCTGTCCCAGCATTTTATAAATTACGTAGGGATTCACATTTGTCTAAGCATATATGAATCTCAAGGAGACATGATCACATGTTTTTTCAGCATATAATAAAATCATACCTCCAAGTTTATAGACTGTGTTAGAAGTGTCAAATATATCAATGTCTGTGTTGATATGTTCTGTTTTATCATTCTCTGGGAAAAAAATATGCTGTTCCTTGCTAACCAGATCTCTTATCGCTCTAGATAGATGGGCAGCAAGTGCTTTTCAGAATATTTTTACTTCAGCTTTAACAAGATTGCTTGATATGGAACCACCTTTGTTAGCAGGTATGTTTTTCTTTAGACATATTGTGATAATAACAAGATTCCATGATGGTGGTATGGCCTCCCCACCATCAATTCTGGCAGCTATTTTGTCAATAATTAGAACAAGGATCTCATCAAACACGTTGGAAAAAAATACTGGGTACACCATTCTCCCCCACAAATGTTTCTGATGCTAGTGACATAATGGCATGTTGAATTTTATCAATATTCAAAAATATGACTAATTCAGCCTGTTTATCATAGTGTGGTATTGGCAAGAAACCTTCTAGAATATACATATCTGTAATAGACTAGGGGCTAGAGACATCCTTTGTATATACCTTCTTAGAAACAACTCTAAATTAATTGAGTATCTTATTGGATTTCTTTATGAAGTTGCCTTGCACATCTTTTATTTCTAATATCATGTTTGCACTATTTTGTACCCTTGTTTTATTTACAAGTAAATGCCCAATAGATTTGCCATAGTCTCATTCCTCACTCTTGTGTTGCACAAAATCTGCAGCATCTCTTTTTCCTTTTTGCCCCTTACTTCTGTTCCCAGCACAGTGAGCTGCTGATTTCTCTCTTCTTCCTCAATTAGACGTTTTTGAATAGCCAGGACATGTTCTTAACTCCAAATTTTTTAATTCTTTTAAGTTTTCTTGTTCCCTCAGTCTGTCTAGTAGAGTTTTCTTGTCAGTGAGCTGTATAATAGTATATCGAATATATTTATTAAACGCATTACACACTATTCCAAGTTTAGCAAACCCTATTTTGTTACTAATTGATTCAGTTATGGCTTTCCTGGGTCCTTAGGGATCAAATGTGTCCAGACATCAACCAGACAGAATTCTACACTGATCATTTTAACTGTATCACTGACTTTAATCATATGTTGGAGTGCCTTACTATTTGTAGTGTTTATTTTAGGATTTAAAATGCAATTGAAATCACCCAATAGAACGATTTCTCCCATCTATCATATTAAGTAAAGAGCAAGATGGTTCCAAATTCTAAGATCATCTTCATTTGATCCGTAGTCCAAAAAACTATTGATTAGCATTTGTTCAACTTTTATCTGTACTGTAATGCATCTGCATTGTGTCAGCTTTAGTTTGAATAAGTCAAATCCTGAAATCTGTCTTTCCAAGAACAAAGTGGTATACCCTATTTCCCTAAGCCATGCTCCATCTTTTTAGGCAGTATGTGTTTCCGGTAAGCATATAATATCAGCTTTAAGTCTTATCGAACTTTGCCTTAACCACTATGTGATTTTCAGACCTATTAAGACCTTGCATATTCCATATGTTGATAGTTAATTCTTTCATAGTTGATTTAAAACATCCCTAAGTACATAAATTCTTTCAAAAAATATTACTACTATTTTAGTGCTTGATATCCTATACATTTTTTAAATTGTAACTCCCTCTCAGTAAATCTATCTATTCGTCTCCATTTTCAGTACATTAATCCCCTTTCCTCCAAACTTTCCTAGCCCACCCTACTCCCCAAAAAACCAAAACCTGCAATTTCCACCTTCTCTGCATACTTAACCTTAGGATGGATGTCAACCTCACCTTCACCATTGGCCCTCTCTAAATGGCAACTCTATCACCATTACATGGAGTGTATCTTTAATATCTTCTGTCAGTGCCACTTCCAATCCCCTCCCCCCCCCGAACCCAGCATATTTCAATATTCCTTGGTGGTCATTGGCTCTCTAATCTGAGTCACTCATTCTATTGGTAGTTGTGTCTGTGTGAGTGGGAATCTCTTTCCGTTTTTTTCATCAAATCCTTGGGTTTGCTCTCATTATTGGCAAAGCATATTTGTTCCTTCTTAATAAATTTGAACTGACATGGTTTTCAGATACAGACTGTAGAGCCATGTTACTGTAAAGGAGTTATATACTTTCATAGTAGCCATCATTTTTCAACAGTCTGACTGCAGAGGTCCAATTTCATAAAGAATGATAAGTCACCAACTGTGACAGGAGAATTAAGCTTTGCTTTGGCATAGATTTCTAGCTTCAGGATCAAATTTTCAACATAAATCAATGTTTTTCTGGGTTTCCTTTTTATGCACTTGATTAAGCACTTTTCTGTACATGATGCTGATGTGCGCTGTATTTGGAAATCAAAATCCCAATCATTTAAGCCTTTCTAAAAGTTGGACAATAAAACTCCGGACATCCTTCCCTTCTAGCTCTTATTATACACCAAGAATATATAAGTTATTGCATCTTTGTCGATTCTCCAAATCTTCAGTTTTATATTTTTGATCATGCAACATGGCTTCCTGCTTTGTAACCATGTACTGTGTCTGAGCACTTACCTCTTCTGTCTCTACATAATGTTGTCCCAATTCTGTGATACAACTTTGGTTGTGCCCAATCCTTTTGTGAATGCCTTGCATGCATATGTGTTTTAAGATGTTGTTATTTGACATCATTGTACTGGGCTAAAGTGTTCTCACAATGTCTTTGTATCAGCAAGTATATTGCAAGAGCTGCCTCCTGTACACTGGCCTCCACAGATATGACTTCTATACTGCTGATTGAGAGGACAATATTATGATTGCAGCAATTAAGGTTCGTTGTTATTTGTGAAGCATAACCATCATCATTTTGCAGTTGACCTGTCTGACAATGCTGTGTAGTACCATGTGCTGCAAACTGTATTGGAGGCACCTTCATCATACCATTGTTAGCACTAGCAGCCAGTACATCCTGTGATATGCTACTTGTGGTCAGAGAATTAAGTTGAACATTAAAAATCCATAAATTGAACTAAAGTAAAAAGTGTTTTTTAACTTTTAATTGGCACCAGACCGTTAATTGGGTCATTTTTGATTTTTCCAAATTATATTTGATTTGTACCTTTTAAAAGTCTAAAGGGAACATTGAGTTGGATCTCACTAGCTTGAGAAGTCTCAGAGTGGCAAAGATGAAGGCCGTATGTAAGGAAAGAAAGTTAAAAGTGGGACACAATGCCAAGAAGGCAGAGTTTGAGAAGTACCCCAGGGCAGGGAAGGAGGTACACCACGCACAGATCCCCTCTGAGGAAAAAACAACTCAAGTGGATGAAGGAGAGTGGATTAACCTATCCCAAATTGGACTATTTGGTGTACCATACAGGACTGGAAGCAAAGTGGGCTCTGCCAGTGCAAGCCCTTCTCAACTACCCATCTGCCAGTTGGAGATCAGTGACAGGCAATCAGAAAGGGAGCTACCAGTCAACCTGGCAGCCATAGCCCTGAGGAAAATTAATTGGCACTGAAAGAGAAACATTGGCCTTGGGGGAGCAGAAGGCCAGGCTGGATGTGATACCCAATGAAGATAGTAGCAGCAATGGTAAGATGTCTACAAGAGGGGGGTGGGGACAAATCTCTCACTTGCCTAAGGCAATTGTGCCTGGCTTTGTGGTAGGGGACTGCATTGATAAATGTTTGCTTCCTAGGAAAGGGGATTGACAATGTGAAGGATTCAGCAGCACATTGATTCCTTCTGGGGGAGTTAGTATTAAAGCACGGGAGGGCTATACTCCTGACTATAGAAGAGGGGGTAGTTGGCTCCTACACTTACAAGAAGGAAGGCCTGGTGCAGGAACCCGGTCTCATACCTGAAGAGTACTGGAAGAAGTTCACAGACACACAACAATCCAGGGTTGACATTGTGGATGTCTCACGTAAGGTACTAGAGGGCTGTCTGGGATGCATTACAGTTACTACTTAGGATGGGCTATATAATCTGATCATGAAGGAGCAAATCATGAGTAATTGACATTGAGAGTTCACGGCATCTACTAGATTCCAGAACCCTGGCAGGATGCTAAAGCAGTTGATGTCTGTGCGCACTAGGGTGTCAAAGAAGTCCTAAGGGTGTGATCCCAAGAAGGAGGGCTTGGGCCCTCAGGAGAATGAAAAGAGCAGCAGGGATAAAAAGAAGGAATTCTCACAAGTATCCTAAAAGTCTACTCAGGAGGGTTAGTTCCATGTCTTTTTGAAACCTAAGTTAGGAGGGTACTGTGGAAAGAAACCTTTGACCCTCGGAAGGCCGGGTCGTGGCTGGAATCTCACTAACCAGAACATAAAAAGGGAGATTCCTTATGTTGCAGGAAGCCCCCTATGATGGCAGTCTCAAGGGACTGCTAGTGTAGGAATTGTGGTGGAAATTAGCCCAGGGTAAGCTAAGGGTTATACTGAAGTCACCTTTGTCTCTGTACATAGGGTAGATGTTGTAGCTATGGCCGCCTTTACTTGAGGAAGAACAGATTGAGCCCATCCCAGACCTTTTATGCGACAATGCCTAAGATGGATCAGTAGAGGGGATAATGCTGTCCCCTATAGTTACAGAACAGGAGCAGAACAACTGCCACCAATTGTTGGGGTAGTTTGCTGGACTGTTCTCTCCGACACCTGGAAAGACCCAGTGATGTGTCCATGGCATTGACATTGGGGACAGTGTACCTGTCAAGACTAAAATCTATAGGTTTGTCAGATACAGTGAGAGCCAGCATCAAGGAGGAGGTCTTTATAATGTTCACCCTGGGGGTGATTGAGCCCCCTAGTAGTCCCAAGGCCATGTCCAGTTCAGCTGGTGCCCAAAGCTAATGTGAAAGGGGAGACTCTGAAAGTCAGGTTTCTCGTAGGTTACAGAGGACTGACTGCTGTCTCTATGACTGACGCATACCCCATTGCCAGAGCTGATGAGCTCTTTGATCAGTTGGAAGCTGCCAAGTATTTGCACACATTTGGTTTAACTTTGTGGGTTCTGGCTGATTGCCCTGACTGAGGGAGCAAAAGAGAGGTTAGCATTTCCAGCTCCCGAGGGCCACTTCCAGTTTAAGGTAATGCCTTTTGGGCTGGAAAATGGTTCTGCTATTTTTCAGATGCTGGTGACACGTTACTGTCTAGGCTGGAGATTTGTAATGCAGCATATCTAAATGATTTTGTTGTCTTTAGCTCCAATGGCAGGATCACTTGAACCACCCTGTGGTGTGCAAACTCAACTCGGTACCAGATAGGGTAGGGTCTGTAGTATAACTGGGCCACCAAGTTGGGTTGTGACGTGCAGTCTCTCCACTCCAAGATTCAAACTATCATGGCATGAGAGCCTCCCCAGAACCCAGAGCTTTAGTGGCCACTCTGGTTTAAGGTAATTACTATAGGAGGTTTATCAAGGGGTACAGCACCATTGTAACCCCTCTGATCAGCTGGCTTCAAAGAAGCTGACAAAGAATGTCATCTGGACTGAGGATTTGTGTACAGCACCTGTGCTCAAGGCATCTGATTTCAGAATGGGATTTGTGGTCCAAACAGATCATTCATGACATACAATTGAGACAGTGTTTTCATAGCTGAGTGATGCAAGTCAGTATTAACCAGTTGCCTTTATTAGCAGGTGACTACTCCCCAAAGAGTAGCATTGTGGGACCATAGAGAGAGAAACATTTCTTGTGGTTTGGGCACTGAAGAAATTGAGACCATACTTGTTTGGGACTCACTTCAGGGTTCAAACTAACCACAGGCCTCTCAGATGACTATGCGGTTAAGAGGAGGAAGCCCATCTATTTACAGGGGATGGACTTTATAGCAGCACACAGCCTGACAATGGCAATGCAGATGGCTGTTCTAGGCTCTTCTGTTCACATGATACCTCCTAAGGGAATTGCTCAGTTGCTCTTCCCTTTTTCTGGAGAGTCCTCATTTTGAGTAGTCACACACGATTTTCTGGATTGACTCTGCTGGTTTTATTACTTTGCATACTTGAACACTACTAACCAGGCCCCAGTGCATGTGGTATGACCCCTACAACATGATGAAATTGGCTGCCCCAGCAGTATGTCTAGGCTGTTTGAAAACTGACAGTCGCACTTGGCACAATAAACCTTTTGTCAAGCCAAAACCTTCATTTATAATACTTAGAAGTTACCCCTGAAGTCGTCCCTACATGCCCGTATGGCAGTGGCATGGTATTGAAAAGGTAGGGTATGTACGTTTTATCTTTTTTATGTCCTGTCTGGAAAAAAAAGTCTACAAAGTTGTGTTTTCACTGTAGTAAGGCTGGCTGTCCTGTAGGAAAATACTGGGTCACATTGTAAAACCTTAAAATGATTAATTTCAGTTTGGGAATAGATAGAAAATATGATGCAATGACCCAGTTTAATGATAATGTAAAATCCAACTTAATGGTCAAGTCAGATTATTGATTACTGTTTTGAAAATCACATCTGTCATATAGAAGTTATCATTTTCCTGCCTGAACCAGTTGTGCCTTTTTGCCAGTGTTCTTTTTCACCTGACTGTTGATAGATTCTCTGTGGTAAAACATGTATTGCTCCCAGATAAATGATAAGGGCTGAGATGTGGTAGATGTTGTTATGACTGTCAGGATGGCCATCTCAGCTGTCTACCCTGTCAAAGACAAATGTAGTTCACACCTTGGCCTGTCCCCATGTTGGTCCTGCTAGTCAGCCAGGCACCAACCCCAGTGGGAGAAGGGCTGCCCCAGAATTGGTTTTGATTGACCATATGGGAGAGGTTGCCCATTATCATAGCCACACCACTGGGTGGGCAGTGGGGGCTCTGTACAAAGAAAAAAGGCTCTGCATGTCAACTTTAAGCAGAGGGGGCCACTGTGGGATGGTGTACAGTACAATCCACAGGAAGTGTTGCAAATGTATGTAGGGTCACCCCTGGGAACGTTTACCTCTTTGATTGTTCCATAATACATGTTTGACAACAGGCATGTTCAGAATGTATTGAGCACCATTACCACACTCTACACTAATGGGAATGTGAGGCCATGTAGCAAGGTTTTCTGTTGTTGTGTTAGTTAATTGATTAGGTAGGGGCCTGGAGTTTTCCTCATCCACCAGCTGGATCTCCTCCTACATGTCCCTAGGACTGAGAAGTAGACTCCAAAGTAAGGTGGCTGACCTCCTTTCAAGTTTCAGGGGCACAAAAGCCATCAGAAGCCCCTTTTCCTGAGAGACCCCAGTTGACCAGTTATAACTGGACCTGCCCTGGACTCTACTTGTGGCTTCTGGTCAAGTGAATCCTGACCTCTGAGTGGTGTCTCTAACATCCTGGGGCCTTTAGACAAATGTCTGAGTACACTCCTCCTGACTACACCTAAATCCTAGGACTAAGAAATCTTTCCAAAGATTTATGCCTGAAGAGCTGACAGAAAACTGTGTCCTACTAACAAGCTGATCTGTTGAGGGTGCATCTACAGGGGGCCTGACTGCTGCAGCTCCTCCTATGCTCTTTTCTACATCAGATTCAGCAGTCCTGCAACTAAGTTGCATCAGACGACCTTGAACCCTCTCCAGCTACAGCCTGCAGACTTGCCCCCGCTGAAGGAATTTGAATTCCAGAAAACAGATTAAGTCTGAAGGTAGAAATCTACACTGGACCCAACATTGATCAGAATTTGATCGATGTCAACATCTCTCATGGGCACAAAATCTGGACCTTTCCCTTCCTTATCAACAGTTTCACCAAGACCTTTTCCTTCTCCAACCCGTCATCTACAACAATGTCTTCTGATGCAGCCTACTGCCTTGTCCCTCTGATAACCTTATCAGAAAAATTCTAAGTCTGACAGTAACTCTTTAACCAGGACCTGTCTTCGCCCTGTATCCAAATCATGCTCCACCATGGTTGCCCTTAAAGTTTACCCTTGTCCTGGTCTCATGCGACCATTTAGCCACAGTTGGAGTTTTGAGCTTTTTAGTGCTATTTTTATCTAAAACTTTAAATAAATCATATCAATAGTTGCTCTTATTGAATTTTTGCTGTTTTGGTGCCTTTTTGGTCAAGATGTTGTCTATCTTTTTAAAGTGGAGTGAGATTTTTGTTGAGTTGTGATTTCAACTTTTTAGCTGTTTTGGTACTTCTAACTGCTAGGCACATTATCGTAAGTTAAGCCTGTCTGCTCTGTGCCATAGCTACCAGGCGTTCAACTCGGGTTTAAATTACTGAAACCTTTACTGGAGCCATATGAGTAATGACATTAGTACTTGTGGTGGAATACCCTCAACCACAACTAATAGCCCAGTTTGTCACATAGAAGGAAGGAGGGGCATGTTAGTTATTCTCATCATTAACTTCCCTACTCAGCATTGTGTTAGATGTTACTAGTGCACTCCTACCAGTGGTGTCACTATGAGGAACATGCCTCTCCAGTGATTCAGCTTTTTCCTCCATTACCTGCAGTGGCTACCACTATTATTGGCAAATTAGTCTGTAATGTCATATCCCCCTTGTCTCTTGCACCACTAAAAGGAAGAGTAAAACGATTTATCTCGTGCCCTTTCCTCCTCCAGTACTCCACTAACAGCAGCAGTGTTACAAGCCTCCCCATTTCCTTGCATACTCTCAGGCTGAGTTTGGCTTCTGTCAGTGCTACCATGAGGAATCTACCCCAGACATAGGGTTCATCTTGCTTTTTACAACCAATGTAAGAGGGTGAGAACTGGTGGATATTTGGTGTGCTTCATTGTGCAGGTTGACATAGCCATTATCACCTGCAGCCAATCTATCTCAACCATTTCAGCACTTTCTGCAGTGGCCACTACTATAGAAGGCTGCCTGCATGGAAATGTGCGGCCTAGAGCTTCCTGAGAGTCAAAGGGGCATCTTTTCACAGCAGTCCCTCTGTGACTGCTTCCTTCTCTTCTGCCACTGCTTAGTCCCAATAGTAGGTCCCCTCACAGTCCTGTATGAGACCATCACAAAAGTGAATACTGTGGCAAAAAGAACAGCATAATAAAGAGCAGGTGAGAGAAAACAGAACACCTCACCTGTCTTATTACTCAAGTAAATGCCCTTTCTTTTCATTCAGATCTTCATTTTAACATTCATGTGATCCCTCTAAGGTGAACGTAACTCGCATAATTCTGTGTAGCATAATCACGCATGATTACCAATAAATTCCAGGAGATAATGCAGAATTATGTGAGAAGAGTAATTCTTCATTTGGAGCTATTTTCCTAGAGCAAAAATTCTCCCTCACATCCAAAATGGATGTGACGAAGCATTTTGTGCTAAGAAATAGAGCTACATGCAACAATACATGAATAGCAAACACGAGTAGCCGCTCGCAGTAGCTAAATGTTCTCTTTGGATAGCATGTTCCTCCAACTTACTCCCAACATTTAGCACTATTTTCTAAGTGCAAAACGCACCCTTGCACCAAATATTGATGCAAGGATGCTTTTTGCACTATATAGGGTAAAATGCAACAGAGTATTATTAGAGAGCAGCTGTTCACACCCGCTAAATGTGATCTTGCAGGAGGATTTTGTTTCCTCCAAATTACTCTTAATTACACAAGTGGGCATAATTGTGTTTTTATAATTAATTCAGCATCAAAATTACTGATTACTCTGCCATAATTGAAATTCCGCCCAGGCCTAAATGCCATCACAATTGTCCTTTTTGCAGTGAGGCCTGTCAGATTTCTGTACTTCATAATTTCACATTTGTTTCTCAGTGTCATTCTGGGGTAAGAAGTGGGTGAACAGCCATACCTACTTGGCTACCATCATTCCCCTAGCCCTAAAACCAGTGACTTCAAGACTGGGATTGGTACAAGAGTGATTCTTAATTTATGGCACCCATTGCACCAGCTTGTGCAGCCAATGCTCGTCATGCACTTTGCTTCACTTGACCCTCCAATATTATCCTTTATTTTTGCATTCCACAGGCCTCATCTTTGACACGAAAGCTCCACTGAGCTCAAGCTCTGTGGTTCACTCCTGCACCCAAGGCAGACAATGCTAGAAGAATGAAGTTGCACTGTCCATTTGAATATAGCATAATTTTATATATGTGTTTTTTTTAACTGTGCGGGTCCTCATTATTTTTCTTTTTTTTCAGTATGGGTAGCTAAAAAATTGCTAAATTGGGAGTTGTTAAAGAAATTAACTCTTTAACTTAGGTGACTGAACTGTCATCTTCCTTTCACAACAGATGGACTTTAAGTTCTGCTCACACACTTGATGTATCTTCCGTTTGTCTATCTCCCACCTGTCAATAATTACTCCTACCCATTAATTCATGAAACCTTAAACCTTATTACTCCAGGTTATGTGATCAGTTGAGGTGTTAATTTCCACCATCAACAGATCTCACACTTGGCTGGGTGGATGTGTTTAAAGCAACGGCAACTGTTACAGGAGGAGATTACCAAAATTAGCACAGTTGCCCGCACTACATCTACCCAGGTAAGAAATGGGCACCTTAGTGTAGAGACCTATTTACTCAATGGTTCGCCAAGTATAGGTAGAGGGCACATTTTTCCAAAGTCTTTGTCCCACATATTTTACTGAAGTAACCTTCTCCTGAGTCCTGACTTTTGAGACTTCATGGCTTCATTAAGGTTACTTTAGTAAATAACTCACACTATGTTGCTAGTTGTTGTTTAATCATGGTGGTGTTAGTCTTTGCTTTTCCAATCACTCAGGGACTGATTCACAAAGGTTAACTTATACCGTTGCATATGTTTATGATTTTTTGCTATTCACAAAGGTATTTTATGAGTGAATCCGGCCCCATGTGTTTTCTTTGCTATGTTAGACCTGGTCTTTCCCCAAACGTTTTGCCTGCTTGCCTCCAATTTTGCTGATTTTGTTTATGTTGGCTTTAGGACTTTACTACATCTAACTAGTGCTAAAGTGCTTGTGCTTTCTCCCTAAAACTTGGTTTGATTGGTATATAGCTCACTGGCATAATTACTAGTGGACCTGCATCAATGCTTGTGCCACCCACATACGTAGCACGTTAAAACATGTTACAGACTTGCCATTGCAGCCCGAATGCAGTGTTACACTGCCATGTTGACCTCACTTTTAAAACCCCTTGCCAAGCCTCAACCTCCTCTTTTATTACACATATATCACCCCAGAGGTAGCCCATAGGGAGGGTGTGATGTAAATAAAAGGCAGGGCACATACCATGCTCAACCCCAGCACAAAAACTTCTGTGATCGCTGCCATGGATGACATCAGAACCCTCCTGAAAAGAGGAGATCGACTGCCCTGATTCTTCTTGACCTCTCGGCGGCTTTCAGCACCATCTCCCACTACACCCTGATCAAAAGGCTCCATCAGATCAGAATCCAAGACAATGCCCTCAAATGGATTGCATACTTCCTAGAACAACTCAGAGAGTTCACCTCCCTCCCTTCACCTGTGAACCTAGGAATATCATCTGCCATGCCCCTCAGGGTTCATCTCTCAGCTCCAAATCTTTTTAACTCCTACGTGACCCTTCTGGCCAACATAGTCAGAAACTATGGACTGAACATCATCTCCTTTGTGAATGACACAAAGCTCATTCTCTCACTCTACAAAAGCCCCTCAATCACGAAGTCAAACTTTCTGCACTGAACACAGTCACCAACTGGATGCAAGACAACTACCTCAAACTAAACGCAAACAAGACAGAAGTGCTAATCTTATAAAGTACCACCTCACTGTGGGATGACTCCTGGTGGCCTGATGACCTAGGACCCCCTCCCAACCCCAAGGGCCAAACCCAGAATCTCAGAATCTTCTTGGAAAGCAAACACAGAATGAAGAGGCACATCAGTGCAGTCTCCTGTGCCTGCTTCCTCACCTTCTGCATGCTTCGTAAGATCTTCAAATGGTTCCCTGAATCTATCAGATGTACCATCCCCCAAGCCATCATCTCCAGCCACCCGGACTATGGCAACACTGTCTACGCTGGAATCCCATCACACCTCCTGAAGAGACTTCAGACCATCCAGAACTCAGTGGCCAGACCTATCCTTGACCTCTCAAGGTGAACCCACATCATTCCACCCAAACTCCACTGGCTTCCTGTAAACAAGAGGTGCCAACTCAAGATCCTAAAGCCCTGCAAATCCAATGACTAGTGTACATCAACCACCATTTGAACTTTCACTGACCCTCGAGATTCCTGTGCTCCACCTCTCTTGCCCACCCCCGCATCCGCTGCAGCAACAGCAAAAACCTGGAACAGCCGCCCCATTTACCTGAGGACATCTTCCTCCCTCTAGAAACTCAGAAGGGGACTCAAGACCTGGCTCATTGACAGACCTCCGAGCAGCCTAGACCTAGCCTGGATACCCTCTGGGCGATTAGCTAGCTATATATATCAGGATGATTCATTGATTGATTGAAACCTTTAAGTTTTACATATCCTGGTAGTGAAAAACCCTCAAATGTGTTTTCACTACTGTGAGGACTACCCTTCTCATAAGATAACATTTGGGAATTCCTTATTACATTTAATAAGCTGTAATTCATAAATGGAAAGGGGTAGATATGGCATGTTTAGTAACTATGGAATTGGAATAATAAATCCTCTTTAATGATAAAGCCGGAACTATTTTTACAATTTTGAAAATGCCACTTTTAGAAAGTTGACATGTTCGTGCTCCTAGCCCTGCATTCCTGCATCCTGTCTACAATACACATCTGTGATGTGTGACAGCTAGGCGTTATGCATTCCTTCTAGACAGCCACACACAAAGGAAGCTTAAGTGTGGCTGATGGGCCAGCCACATCCTGATACGCCATCCTGGGCAGAATGGGAGGGAGGAGCTCAGCACAGCCTCACACATACACCTGGATAAAATGTGTCCTGTCCCCACGTAAAGGACTACGTAACCCCCTGTAATGAGTCTGAAGTCAGGGCAGGAAGAGAGGACCTCTGTGCACTTCAAAGACCTTATTTCAACTCTCCCCTACTTCAAAGACACCACTGGGTATAAGAACTGGATTTTTGACCCTACCAAATCGGTACACTTCCGGACCTGTAAGTACTCTGCCAGGAAGAAGGACAGATGTGCTGCTACAAGGACTGCCACTCTTCTGGACTGCTGCTCTGAAATAACTGTTTTCTTGCTTTGCTAGCCTGCTTACTGCTGCCCTCCTTACTTGAGTGATAAGGACTGGACCCACAGCAATTGAACCCAACACCCAGAGTGACTCAAAGGGCAAGCTGACTGGTCTTCTGTTTTTTGAAGTCTCAGGGGCACAAAATACTTCAAACTTTCCTGCTATAGCATCTAGACTCGGCCATCTGTTAGTCTTGCCTTGCCAAGTGGTGCCAATCCAATACTGGGCCCTTGGAAGTGGGTAGAACGTGCTCCTTCAACCAGAAACCCTGTGTCGATGTCATTGCGCTGCTCGGAACCTGTGCATCTCCGGCGACACTGATGCATCACTGCTGCTGCAAGGATCAAGTGCAACGCATCTCTGACTGCTCGGCAAATTTCCTCCATTTCCGATGTATCTGCAACTTTGTGCAGCTCGGACCCAATGCATCTCCTACATCCCAAAGATCGACGATGACACATCACCTACTCTGCTCCTCAAATCTTCCTAAACATCAACACATACAAGGTACTTTTACATTGGGCCAAAGCTGGTCTCTGTATCCAAACCACAATCTATTGAGGTTGGCTTGAACTTACAGATTTGACCTGGTCTAGTGCAACCAGTTAGCCCCAGTTGGTATTTTATGCTTTCATGTACTACATTTCAGTTTATTCCTTAAAAAGTCATAACTCTAGTTTTACTTAATGGATTTAGTTAATTGTGGTCTTGTTTTCTCCATTAATTCAGGTTCCATTTTCCCAACCAGATGTGGTATCTTTTTATGTGGTGTTTTCACTGTTATACTGTTTGAAGTGTTGCACAAATACTTAACAAGTTGCCTCTTAAGTTAAGCCTGACTGCTCTTTGCCAAGATACGAGGGGGGTGAGCACAGGTTAAGTTAGGGTGTGTTGGTTACTTACCCTGATTATGACTGTGGTTCTTGCTTGTAAAGAGTACCTATTTCTACCAACCAGCAATTACATTTCTAACAGACTATTTCAATGCACTAGCAACATACGAAATGAGATACATCTTGTTTTTCCTGTGATGTCTTCCCTGTTAGTTGTGGGCCATCACCACCAGCATTAGGCAGTCCTTTGGAAATCTTTGCATAGGTATGGGATGATTGGGAGAGTAGTAGATATCACTTAATTTACTAAGGTAACAAAAGATTTTCTCTGGAAGGAAGGATTGTTATTTTTGTTGTGTGTTGAGAAAATCCAATAGCTGTCACAAGTTTCAGCTGTAGGATGAGTGCTGCTCAGTCTGAAAGCCATTAAAGTGTGGGATGCCTGTGTATGGTCACAATAAGCTTTCCAATGTTGGTTGCAGGGGAGTGTACTGGACTGTAGAAGGTTAAAATACGTAAGTAACCTACTCAACAATACATGGCACAAGAGATCAGATAGGGAAAGACTTAAAACAAAGGTCAGAGTGAGATAATTGTTTTGCGAGGAGGCATGAATGAGGGACAGCCTCTGTCATCATTACGACAGTGGAGTTTCCCTTTTCATTAATAGTGATGCTGCACTAACAAGATATTCAAGATTAAAAAACAAACTCTCAGCTCCCACAACATGCCCACCCTCTCATGCTAAAACCTGTGGAAAAAAAACCAGAACCATGTCTCCAACTGCCCTTCCCACCCTTCCCTTACACAATAACAGTTCCACCCCTCTAGACTTATATGTTCCGGCCAGCCCTGCATGACTTCTTCCAGGCCTCTAAGAAGTTGCTGAATGGGAGAATCCATGATCCTTGGGGGGGGTTGCTCGGGAAACAGCCTTTCTGAGATGGTGGTGCAGTGGTGTAACAAAAGTTGAGGGAACCCCTTGCAAAGTCCTTTGAAGGGCCCCCATCCCTCCTAGACCCAGTCAGGGGCCTGCTGCCCATGCAAAGTGTGCTGTGCTGAGGGGGGCCCTGGAGCACAGGCCTCCCCATGCTGCAAGGGCTGTGGGGGCCATTGTTACACCACTGTGGTATTGATGACCTTGCCAGGATCTCACCAGCTGGCTGACCAAGGCAGTGGCAGCTGTCTTGCCTTCCTAAAGGCCCATGAGCCGTGGAACTCCAACTCAATTGCCTCAATTTTTTGCAGGTCCATGTGTGCGGTTGTCTTCTCCATGAGTGGAACTCTGAGGCAGGTCCCCCATCATGAGCAGTTAGATGTTCGAAGAAAAGAATATGAACTGTAGCACTCAACACAAATATTTGTTTGTATATTCATACAAAAGCAGAACATTGCTGGTCCCCTGGGCCATTGTAATTTTTTTTAATATGATTCTTTGTCAGAGGGTGGAGTTTTTCTCCATACATGCTTTATAGTAACAGTGTGGTGTGAATGAAGCCATGACTACCACCATATTTAAAAATAGATTTTTTTCTAAAAAGAACGAAAAGTTTAAATTATTTTAGGTGATGACACTTAGGTGGTCGAAGACCGCCAGGGCCGTTGTGGCGGTCTTCACCGCCAGCGGTGAAGATGGCCAGATTACGAGTGTGTAGGTTTGGCCTGTGCCAAATCGCCACTTACCTATTCCTACCTCCGGGACAGTTGGACCCGCCGGGCCGGAGATAAACATCTCCGACCCGGTAGTGCACCCAATACAACTGGCGGTATCACAAGTCCCCTTTCCGCCAGTGAAAAGGCTTCCAGCAACAGGAATTTGTATTCCTGTCACAGGTAAATGACTCTCCCACCCCCATCTTCCCAAGAGCACCCCACTCCTCCTTCCCTTACAACATTCCCACCCGACCTCCCCAAACAACCCTAGTTACTCCCCCGCCCCAGTAGTGAACCCCCACCTCCCCTATCCCCGTACTTACCCCCACCCCATCATATGCACCCACAGACGTGCACACCCTGAGAGACACTCACTCGCACTCACAACACCCTTACACTCATGTGCGCGCACACACACACACACACACACACACGCAACACTCCAAATCAATACATACATACACACACACATGCACAACACCCCCACTCACACATGCATCCGCTACATTCACCCCCATTGACACGCATACAAACCACATACCCCACCCCCTCCTTTTCTCGACATACATACATACATACACAACCCCCATCCCAGTCTACATGCATGCACACACACACCCTGACCCAGCATTCATATTCACCCACACATAACCATCACCACATTTACATACAGACATACACGCATGCACAAACACTCCCCTCCCACTCCACCATTTATTACACACATACACACACTCACACACCCCACCCTCCTTCCCTTGCGGAGGACACTTACCTTGTCTGACGAGTTGCTCCCCCCTGAGAGGACGGGACCCGGTGCTCCTACCGCCGGCATCACCCTGCCATCAGGATACCACAGGCCATATTACAGGTCGTAATATGGCTGTTGGTGTCTTTTTGGTGGAGCCGGCAGTGGAACCATCTCTGCACCTCCGACCGCCAACACGACTACTGGAGGATTTCACTCAAATTGTGGTGGAAAACCTTCAGTACTTGTAATATGGCGGTCGGAAGACTGCCAGCACTGGTGGTCTTCTGGCACCCGTGGCTCCAGCGGTCTAAGGACAAGACAGCCGAAGTCGGAATAACCACCTTAATGTGTCTTAATAAATGGATGTGCCGTCAAATATAAATATATATTGATATGGATGAATGTGGCACACTAAATTTAATTTACTTGACTATATAATGTGCAGAATTATTGGAGCCATCCTAGCAGGACAGCTAATGATATGTCTTCATAAGTCCCAATGGCCCTTCTTTTATCCTTTTCCCTCTTGAATTGCACTGTAACGTCAGACAGAGTCCTACTCCACCCCAAATAATGTTCAACAAATACTTTTTTCCTCTGGTATGAAGGATGTAAGTGCAGTATAATGGAAGTTATAATCAAATATCAGAGCTTGGGCTAGGTTTAGGTTTGGCTGTGGGCAGGATGGGTGTTGTACTTGTTGGACTAGTCACATGGTTAAAGTAAGGTTGAAGATGGAGAGTGATGACAAATAGTCCCTTAGGCAACATCTGTGACAGAAATGTGGCTCATAAAGATTGGGATTATAATTAATTGGCTGGGTGGGATAGAATATGGAAAGTGGTAGATAATGATTTGAATGAGCATTAGGCATCACATCTTTTCTTCCACCAATTCAACGGCGAAAAATACAGGAGGATGGATAATTTATAGAAGTTTTGTTAACAGTGCTTAGAAGAAAGGAAGGAATACCTTAGCAAATGCAGTAGTTGTCATTGATAAAGTAAAGTGGCTTACCATTTGTTCCAGCAGCCACTCCTCCCCCTCTGCAGAATGGTCCATGAGCACCTCAGAGGAGCCTGGAGTACTTCAGGACTTTGACAACGACATAACACACTAATTTTGATATCTGTAACCACCACATTATTTTGTACATGTTACAAAAGCAATAAATCACTAATATTATCTGTCCAATGTATCACTTTGTTAGTTTTTTTTGACATTTTAAAACCCAAGTAGCCAGCCATTTAATTTTATAATAATTTTATTTTCATAATGGAGTGACATGGCTACGAACATATCAGAAAAACAAAGAGGGGTTGGAAGGGAATGGACAGGACATACGAATTGGGAGAAACTGGAGAGGATGTGGCATAATGGCCTGAGCTGCTGACTTTGGAGCTGGGGGAACCAGGTTCAAGTCTCACCATTGATTCAATATCTTGTGATTCTGGGCAAATCACTTAATCTCCCTGTACCTACAATTCAGAACCTTGAGAACCTCGCAGGTGATTTGCTATGCTTTATAAATCCCTGATTTAATATTTAATTGGAATCCTGACATGCTGCACTGTCATGCCATTGTGGAACCTAGTACGACATCCTGTTGAGGTCTATGATAACCATCTATGTTCCTCTACTATTGACTTTTGAGCATTAAAGCCTGTCAACCTATCTACAGTATTGTGCATACTTTGAACTGTGTTCCTGTTTACATTACAAACAATTGTCTGCTAACACTACACAAAATATGTAGAAGAGGGGTAAATAAATGGGTAATAAAAAGAGAAGGAAGGCAAGCTACAGACAAGAGGAAGTCAGGCATGTGTGCATGGTTAAAGCGGACAGTAAAGTACATATGGGAAAGTTGAAGAAAATTGGAAATACAGAAAACCATAAAGCATGCTAGTTATTAAAAGTAAAACCTATTAAACATGACTTACTAGCAGGAACTTGTTGGTATATACAGAGGCTATATTATCCTCATGGGCCAAGAGGGTTGTGGTATTGTGCTGTCCTGAAAGGAAGATAAAGAGGAGACGAGTGGCACTTATTAGTATTCTTTAAAAAAAGTGTTTTACAGGCAAACCAATCTACTGCCTGACTAAGCAATCCCTTTCATCCCTTCACCCCATCCAAAGAATAAAATAGGTCCCTGTCTTACACAAAGTTTCCTACAAGTGATATTGTTCCTCCGCAAGCTTCATATGATTTAGCTATTTTGTTACTATAAAAGCTATGGGCTAAGTCAGTCTCCATTTGTGTACTGCACCACACGGAGAAGCTATATGTGCTAGAGGGGTACGGGAAAGGTTTCTGCCACTGTAACAAAAATTGGGGAGGGGTGTGAATGCTACAGACAGCAGGGAGTCAACTGGGGAATAGATAGTCCACAAAGAACCATGCAGCAATAATGATATTAAATTAGTTAAAGGGATGTTGGGAAGATAGAAAATACAGAAGGCTGTAATACATAGTAGGAAGGAAGAGCTTTTGAGATGCCAGGGCTATTTCCTGTGGCACCATTGTCCTGGTCCTTGGGCATGCTGCTGCTTCTGGTGACCTTCCTCCTCTTGGACTGATTGGTTCTCTTTGGCTCTCCTGAAAGGGGAAAAAAGAAGGAGGACAATGGTCAGTAGTGCTCTCTACAAAGGGTATTTTTAAAGTTATAACATTGTAGTGCATGATTAATCAATCCTATTATTCCTTTCACATATCATATTAAAATAGTTATCTCTCCTACACATTTTTTACAAATGATATTGCTACTCCTCATGCATCATAGATTTTTTCTCCAAGCCAGCAAAAGATGTGTTTCACCACTTTACCTCGTGTTAACCTGGTTGCCTAGAAATAGGCAAACAATCATCAACATGAAAGAAATACACCATATAGAAAAGTGGAATCAAATTGGTGCACCTGGGGCTGCCATAGTTGAAGGGAGCACAAAAATGAAATACAAACAAAATGTAAACTTTCAAATTCATAAATAAATATTGTGCTTAACATGCATAACAATTTTGTTTAACTGTATACTTTTGGGACACGGAAATCAAGAATACCAAAGCGAGTTACTTGTGACTACCCCTCAATCAAGCCCAAGTGGGCTAAGAAAGGTGGTGTGTGCATATATTTCATCTGCTTGAAAACCAATTCTAAGAAACAAAAAACAACATTTTCAGAACACCATTGTGCCTATATGGGCTGAAACCATGCATGTCAGAATCTGGCGTGTCAGTGTGCATTTACACATTGAAACAAATGTAATCAGGCCCAAGTGGGCTGAAATAAGGTATCATGTTTACATAATCTGAGTAATACAGTACCCCCACTTCATGGATAAGAGCAAACATGCCCTCTCTTGTCAATAAAATACCATACTCACCAAATGGTAGAATGGTTTATAGATGTCACATAAAAAAAAGATGTTGCATGAAAAATGTTCTCCTTCATAATCTATGGACAAAATGTCATCCATATCTATGCATAGTGAATCTGCCTGAACACAAGCGCAAAATAGCAAAGGACGACCAAAAAACAAACACAAACAGCAAAAATAAGGCAGAGAAAACAAACTAATGACGTGAAGAAGTAGTAATCCAAATGACCTTGACAGGGAGGAGTAACGAAGGGCTCCGCATCAAATGCATAAGCATCAAAAGGGAACAAATCCCACATCAAGGGATCACAAAAAAGTAGCAAGAAAAGTAAAATTCTAAGTAGAAGTAAAAATAACGTGACCCAGTCTTATCTGTCAGATGCAGAGAATGGGAGACAAACTAAGAAAAGGGTATGGAACATCTTAAGAAGACACATTAAATATGTGTCCGTTCCTTTCCTCCTGTATGAGAGAAAAAAGCACGAACGTTAGGTCAGGCTACCAAAGCAATGAGCAAAACCGACAGACACAAAGATATTGTGGTGGAAGGGGGAGCTCCAAGATAGTCATGTCACAGGGTGGAATGCTGAGAGCTAATCTCCCAAGTGTACCCTCAGCTACTCTTTCATTTTCCAATCCCCTAGAAATTTAGTTTCAAGATCAATAATATAGCTGGACTCTAGGCATCTTAAGTTCAAGACCCGATTTCCCGCCCTTCTATGAGCTAGAGCTTGATCAATAGTGAAATATGCTAACTTGTTCCCGTTAATATAATGCATCTTCTCAAAGTGGCGTGCCATCGGATGTTGTGGATCATTATTGTCAAAGCCAAGCATGAGCTCTAAGACCTTTTTCTTCACCTGGTGTATGGTGCTCCCTATGTAATACTTACCACAGGGCCACTCAATAACATAAACCACAAAGCTGGAGCTACATGTAAAGAATTTAGTAATGCTCCTAGTTCTGCTATTTTTAGGAATTGCATAGTCTGTTCTGCTCTAACTGAATTTACATGCTTTGCATTTCATAAATGGAAGAAGCTTTGTAGGTTACCTAATTTCATGGTAATATTGTGAGTAATGTCACTGTGAATCAAAGTATCTCTCAGGGAACTACTTCTTTATGTAATGCTTGGTTTGTGCTGAAGTTTCCCACCTATAATGTTGTCTGTGGTGAGTATTTGCAAGGTCAATCTAGGAATCTTTTCTACCTGCATGCGTTGATTACTGTAAGTGGTGATATATCTCACCTCATTCTCATTGTCCCCATTTATCATTATTCTGGGAAAGAACAGAATCTCATCCCTCTCTCTCAGGGAAACAATGTCAACTGCCCTTTTGTTAATCTTCAAATGAAGGGCTAATTGTAAAGTTTTCACCACAGGATGAAGGTTTCACACAGTGTGATCTTTTGCACCTTCAGACCTGGGTTATTTTAAGCAGATAGTGCCTTTTGGGACAAGTGTTGCACTGAGGTTACACTGATCTAAATAGATACTATTTTAATACTACAATTTTGTATTGCCCATGAGAGTTTTACTGTCTGCAAGCAGTGTGGTACAGAGTAAACTCTCTACATAGATTAAACACTGTTTACAGTACCCATATTTTTATTCTTATCAACTTCATTTCACACTGTAGTTTTGGTGACTGTGAGAGGGGGTTGGTACAGATACAAACTGTCTGTAGCAAGGTATTTTGAATCACATATTGAGTTTTTTGAGGAACTTGGCTTTTTCTGAACAGTTTTATACATATTGAACACTGTGTGCAATGAGGGTTTCCCATATATCTGTGGTTGATTGCTATTATGAACTTGGCTACTAGTGAAGTATATGGTATAGGGTCAATGCTCCACATAACACATGCTTACTACACCTAAAGGAGTTGTAGGTGTAATGCCATTAATGATGGTTGAGAATATTCTGAGCTATTTAGTGCTTACTTTTATAGGGCTAATTTCATACCTGTTTATTGAGCAATGTGTGCAATTTTTTTTTACATGATGTCATCAGTGATGTTATCAATGATGTTATTTGAGATGTCATAACTGATGCCATAAATAATGGCACAGAACATGTCATGAGTCACAAAATAGGTGTAGTCATAAGCAGTCCATGGCGAGGGCTCAAGTTATACTTAGCTCTGCTTCTATGTTTTTTGTTTTAGCTCAAAAAGTTAATGTTGTCACTGACCTATTCACATAAGTAAACTGCTACTTGAACCAATTTTTTCGTGAATTTCTAAGGTTATTTTTGTTTTTTTTAAAAGCATATCTTTTTATCACACCTTACTATAATGTTACTTTAACTTTGGATTTTTGGTGAATTTCTAGGGTTCTCTAACATAAAGTATTTGATTGCCATATGTAAAGCCACTTCCTGCCAAGCACGGCCTTCAGGAAATCAGCCAGCCACCTGGAGACTGTCAACCTTGCGCTGTGTATAGGCTTTGCTCGTGTGTGCCATGGGGTTAGCCACAGGGCCTGTGTGGCAGTCAGGCCCTTCTTCCAACTCCCCACAGGCAGCACAGGCAAAGTCTTTGGCCCTGCACAGAGGGGGTTTGGCATGAGCACTGTAGGGTTGGGCATCGGGCCCAGGGACAATATCCCCTGAGTCATAAACATGTATTTGTTGAGGGGAAAAGGGCATGTAGCCCCCTGCCTGACCGTTAATTAGCCCACGTGATCTTTCCCCCCAGGGGCTAATACTAATAAAATGGGGAGGAGGGTATGCAGCCCCTCCTCAAGCCTTAATAGGCCCCAGGTGAAAAAGACGCCATCCAGGTTTTCTCTTCCAAAGGTTTATTTTCAGTAAGTAAGACTGTACCAACCCTGGCAGCTCCATCAGCAACTGACACTGCTGTCACTGCTCACAATCTTTCCACTCCCTGCATTCCGTCCTGTTGCTTAGACACCGTTACATGTCCAACATTCCACCAAAACATTCCACCACATAACCCAACATATCTCCCTCCTTTAACAAAATAAACGTAATAACAAATAAGATACAATAACTATTTACACTAAATATGATTTTCCCAAAACAAAATATCCCGCATGGACATAAATGTAAAAACTTCAGCAATAATATATGTGTTGCTTACACTGCCTATGCAATGTAGTCCCTCAAATAATCTGGTCTCTTGACCATTCTTTTTTTCTTTTCCTCCAACACCCTTTTCCTCCCCTCTTCACCCTGCTCGCCATGCTCGCATGCAACATTGTTCCACTTTATCACTTCCAACTCATTACATTTCACCACACTACCCACATTCCATTTTCTTCCATCATCCACAACCACACTATATTTACTCACTTTCGTTATGCGCTTGGGTACGGACCACCTGGACAAGCCTTTTTTTGACTTCTCCCAATACTTTGTTCTTACCCAATCACCAACCGCCAGATTTCGTTCTGCGACACCACCCATTTCTCCGCCATCATACCTCCCTTGCCCTTCAGCAACACGAATCCTCAATCTCCTCTCATTCACTCTCTATCTACCAGCCTTGCCCATCCACCCTGGCACGGCCTTAGTACACGGTTTCCTCCCTTTCAATAACTTAAACGTAGTTTCCATGGTAAGAGAATGCGGAGTGGTGAGGTAGTTCCATAACATATCCTTGATTTCCTTCTTCCAACTCAACCCATTTTGCACAGCCAACTGAATGTTCTCTCCCAACACCCTGTTAAATCTTTCCACTAGTCCATTTTCCCTGGGATGTGCAACAGCAGTTTTTATATGCTTAACCCCACAGTTCTCCAAATAGTTCTTAAATTCATTAGACGTAAATTGCGGACCATTATCAGTCACCAGCCCCTCAGGATAACCTTCTCGCCTCCACACCTCTTCACAAAATTCAATGACCACGCCAGACTTGATCTCACGCACTAAACTGACCTCTGGCCATTTAGAATAGTAATCCATCATCACGATGGCATAGTTTTTACCTCATCCATCCAATTCAAATGGACCGCACACATCCATGCCCACCTTCTGCCATGGCTCACGAGGAAACAGTATAGGGACCACAGGAGTGCTCTTTCCAACGTGTGTTTTATCACTGCACGCACAACACACACAATTTCTAACAAATCTCTCAACATCACGATCCATGCCTGGCCACCAAAAATCCTCTCTAGCTTTCCTCTTCATACCTGACATTCCACCACGACCCTCATGCAAAATCCCCAATACATTATTTCTCAAATTGCGCGATACTATTACTCTGTCACCTCTTCTCAAAACACCATTATGTTCCGATAATTCTGGCCACACATTCTGGAAATCTGACAACACAATTGACACATCTTCTCTTAACTCCCGCCAATGTTTGTTCAAATTATCCTTTAACAATTTCAATTGCACATCCTCTTCCATCTCCCTCTTCCATACACTCTCTTCTAGCGCTTTTGTTTCCATAGCTTGTATGTCCGCCACCAACCATTCTTCATCTTCCTCACCCACGAATCCTTCAATTGGTAATCTAGATAGACAGTCAGCATTCACATTTGCTATCCCCGGCACATATTCAATTACAAAATCATACTCTTGCAATCTGTAGAGCCATTTAGCTATTCGAGGAGACGCGCGATTTGCACCCTTTGTTGTAAAGATGTCCAGCAAGGGTTTATGGTCGGTTCGTAATACAAACCTTCAACCCCAAACATAATTCCTGAAATGTTGAACCCCCCACCAACATGCAAGAGCTTCTTTTTCAATTGCAGAATATGTGCTTTCTGCACCTTTAAGCGTTCTTGATGCAAACGCAATCACATGCTCTTTCCCTTTACTCACTTGCATCAATACTGCACCCAAGCCATACATACTCGCATCTGTGGAAATAATTGTATGATTTTTCGTTACAAATGGTTTCAATTCGACAGACTCGATGATGTTGCACTTTAATGTATCAAATGCTTGTTGGCATTTCTCAGACCACTAAAACTTTTGGTTTTTCTTCATCAACGCTCTTAAAGGTTGGGCAATATCAAATTCTGTACAAATTTTGCATAATATTCAGCCAAGCCCAAAAATGATCTCAACTGATCTTTATCCACAGGGTTGGGTGCCTTTTCAATAACTTCCATTAGTCCAACTCTAGGCTTAATCCCATCACCAGACACTGTATGACCCAGGTATTCTACTGTACTGCACTCAAACTTGCACTTATTCATCTCAACCGTCAGGCCCACTTCCTCCAGGATCGAACATACCCTTCTTAACACATCGTTATGTTCCTCCACATTCTCTGCCCACACTAAAACATCATCTTCAAAGAATTTCACATTCTTAATCGCTCCCAATAAACTCTGCATCACCCTCTGGAACACTGCCGAAGCAGATGCCAACCCAAATGGCATTCTCACAAATCTAAATGCCCCTTCAGGTGTAATAAAAGAGGTGAGATGCCTTGACTCAGGATGCAGTACAATTTGATGATACGCATTGGATAAATCCAGTGTGGAAAACACCTTACCACCTTGAATGCTGGTCAACAACTCATTTATGTTGGGGATAGGATGTCTATCAACCCATATCTCCTTGTTTAAATCCCTCAAATCCACACACATTCTAATCTTATCGTTGGGTTTCCGAGCCAACACCACCGGACTCAACCATTCTGACGATTCTATCTCCTCTATCACTCCCAACTGCAGCAATCTTGCCAATTCAACTTTCAGCGCATCTCTTAACACCAATGGTACCCCTCTCACTTTATGTACTTTGGGTACAGCACCTTCCTTTAAGATGATCCTAAGTTGAAACTTCTCCAGACAACCTAGTTTTCCTCCAAACAACCTTGGAAATTCTACTTCCCTCCTCTTTGCTTTAGATTCATCATGTAACACAGTCAACACTTGTTCCTTAGTATTAGGGTTCAATATAATACCTAACGCCCTTTGCTCTTTCCACCCCAGCAAACACTTTCCAGTTTCCACCACATACACACAACACTTGACTTCCCTCTGTTTAAAACTTACCATCCCATGGAAACACCCCATAACCGGTATCTTGCTACCCCCATACACTACCAGAGCAATTTTGGAAGCAGTCAATTCCACCTTGCGCAGTTTACCCCATGCATCCTTATCTATGAGCGTGCATGGGGAACAAGAATCTGCCCACATGCTGATGTGTATACCATTTAAACTCACGTCACACTTAGGTGGTCTGTAGCGATCATTATCTAACAACATAATATCATCTTCGAGCAAATCTTCTTCTGGAACAGCTTCGCCGAACATGAACACCTGTATGAGGTCAACATCTTCATCTGAAGACGTTTTGTCCCCTTCATTACAATCGTTCTGTAGACAATTTATACTTTTCTTTTTTACTGTACTCTTCTTCTGGATACACATTTTTGAAAAATGTCCCATCTTGTTACAATTAAAACATTTGACACTTGCCGCCGGACAATTCCCAGAAAAGGCCATGTGTCTCATACTACCACATCTATAGCATATCCTTGTCCCTTCAACTTTCCTGTCACAATTACTGTTCTTAACACTATCAACTTCTTGCATTGTCACTTGCTCAGCATCATTTTTTCCTAATTCCTTAATATATCTTGAAGTATCTTCAATGCGCCGTGCAATGGCAATCGCTTCCTCCAAAGACGGATCCTTCATGCTTAAGAGTTTTTCTTGAATCTTTAAACTTTTAGTGCGGTTTATTAGCTGGTCCCTTATTATTTCTTCGTACAAATCCCTAAACTTGCACGTATTCGCCAATGTTCTTAAAGCACTTACAAATTGGTCAATCGATTCACTGGGTGCTTGTGCTCTAGAGAAAAATTTGTGACGTTCTACCACAATACTCACTTTCTTACTAAAATGATTTTCCAGTGCTATCATGGCCCTGGTATATACATCATCCTCCTCTGTCTCCTCATCAGAGCCTTCCCCATTTACAGCAAAGTTGTCACATGGTAAAGTTTTCAGTACTTTCCTGCCTTCCACTCCCAGATTCTGTTTTAATAAAGCTAATTTTCGCTTAGCAGTAAAAATAGCACCACCCAAAGCCTCCAAGTAGGTCTCGAAGGCTTCTTGCAAATCTTCCCACGGCATATTCAGTTCACCAGGTACAGCCAAGAACGTGGGAGGAGGTGCGATTAACTGCATTGTGTTAATAGCAATGGAACAAAACAAATTTATGACAGTGCAAACCATGCAGTAACAGCTTCCCTGCACGAGCCGTTGTTTTGACAACGTTCGTCCCTTTTTATAAAGGCGGTTGCGCAGTGGAGCAGCCCACGCGGTGACAGCTTCTCTGCACGAGCCCCCTTGCAGCGGAAGTTTCACAACGGCTGTACCTCGCGGTGATCCTCCGATACACGGTGGAGCAGCCCGTGCAGTAACAGCTTCCCTGCACGAGCCCGTCTGCGGTAGGAGGTTTCGTAACGGTTGTTCCTCGTGGTAGGTTTGAATACGCCGGCGCGCGTCCCACGCCATTCCCGAAATACTGTTGTAAAACTTATATTGTACAAACAGTTCACACAGTTCTTATCTGTCTTAGCGTTCACTCATACAGAAGGTACCAAAACACCCTACGGACTTCACTACACGGTACCTCAGCCTGTAGGACTGGATCCTTAAGTACGCTCCTCCTTGTTTTCTGCTTTACATTTAGACGTTCAGCCCTTCCCAGACTCGTCCAGTTTTTCCTGGGTTCTTTTCCACGGTACACTCCACACTTCTTGGTTTCCAGGTCACAATTTCTTTTTGGCACAATGCGCCCCAAATCTGCTTCTTCCCAGCACGGTTGACACTCTGCCAGGGTTGGCTACCCTTGGTATCCCACCTTCATCGCCACTGAAAAAGACGCTGTTAGAAATGGGGTTTTTGGTTGGCAGTCAGGTTACCCTCTGACCAAGCAAAAGCCCTCACTCTAGTCAGGGTAAGTCACACACAATCCAAGATTATCCTGTGCCCACCCCCTGGTAGCTTGGCACGAGCAGTCAGGCTTAACTTAGAAGGCAATGTGTAAAGCATTTGTGCAATAAATCATACAATACCACAATATAACACCACAAAAATACACCACACAGTGTTTAGAAAAATATATAATATTTATCTGGGTATTTGCAGGTCAAAACGATCAAAGATGCAATATGAATTTGTAAAGATATCACTGAAAAGTGATATAAAGTGTCTTAAGTCTTTAAAAAGCAAACAAAGTCTCTTTCAAGCACAAAGTACCTGGTTTCTGGTGGGAAATCTCCACAGAGGGACGCAGAAGAGGAGATACGTGGAAAAATGGTGTGTGCGTCGGTTACGCCCCTTCACACACGGACTTGCGTCGTTATTTTTCACGCGGGGAGACGTGCGTCGTTCTACAGGAGGAAAAATTATGTGTGCGTCGGTTGCGCCCCTTCACACACGGACTTGCGTCGTTATTTTTCACTCGGGGAAGACGTGCGTCGTTTTCCGGCACGCGGACCGTCTCCTTCTATGGATCGCGGGGATTACCAGATGTCCCGGGTCTGTGCGTGGATTCTCCTGCTTGTTTTCCGGCTGCGCGTCGTTCCGCGAGGCTGTGCGTCGAAAGTTCACTCTCACAGTAGGCGTCGTGTCGATTTCTCCTTGGAAGTCGGGCGGCGGCGTCCTTGCGAGGCCGTGCATCAAAGTTTCGGTCGTCCCGAAGGCGTCGCGTCGATCAGCGTCGGTGTGCAGCGTTTTTCTCGCCGCGGAACAAGCTGTGCGTCGAAAATTTTGGCGCACGAAGCGTCCTAGTGAAAGAGAGAAGTCTTTTTGGTCCTAAGACTTCAGGGAACAGGAGGCAAGCTCTATCCAAGCCCTTGGAGAGCACTCTTACAGCCAGACAAAAGTTCAGCAAGGCAGCAGGCCAACAGCAAGGCAGCAGTCCTTTGTAGAAAAGCAGACAGGTGAGTCCTTTGAGCAGCCAGGCAGTTCTTCTTGGCAGGATGTAGTTTCTGCTTCAGGTTTCTTCTCCAGCAAGTGTCTGATGAGGTAGGGCAGAGGCCCTGTTTTATACTAAGTTGTGCCTTTGAAGTGGGGGTGACTTCAAAGAGTGTCTAAGAAATGCACCAAGCCCCCTTTCAGTTCAACCCTGTCTGCCAGAGTCCCAGTAGGGGGTGTGGCAGTCCTTTGTGTGAGGGCAGGCCCTCCACCCTCCCAGCCTAGGAAGACCCATTCAAAATGCAGATGTATGCAAGTGAGGCTGAGTACCCTGTGTTTGGGGTGTGTCTGAGTGAATGCACAAGGAGCTGTCAACTAAACCTAGCCAGACGTGGATTGAAGGGCACAGAAAGATTTAAGTGCAAAGAAATTCTCACTTTCTAAAAGTGGCATTTCTAGAATAGTAATATTAAATCCGACTTCACCAGTCAGCAGGATTTTGTATTACCATTCTGGCCATACTAAATATGACCTTCCTGCTCCTTTCAGATCAGCAGCTGCCACTTCAACAATGTATGAGGGCAGCCCCAATGTTAGCCTATGAAGGAAGCAGGCCTCACAGTAGTGTAAAAACAAATTTAGGAGTTTTACACTACCAGGACATATAACTACACAGGTACATGTCCTGCCTTTTACCCACACATCACCCTGCTCTAGGGGTTACCTAGGGCACACATTAGAGGTGACTTATATGTAGAAAAAGGGGAGTTCTAGGCTTGGCAAGTACTTTTAAATGCCAAGTCGAAGTGGCAGTGAAACTGCACACACAGGCCTTGCAATGGCAGGCCTGAGACAAGGTTAAGGGGCTACTGAAGTGGGTGGCACAACCAGTGCTGCAGGCCCACTAGTAGCATTTAATCTACATGCCCTAGGCACAAGTAGTGCACTCTACTAGGGACTTACAAGTACATTAAATAGCAAATCATGGATAAATCAATCAATAGTACAATTTACACAGAGAGCATATGCACTTTAGCACTGGTTAGCAGTGGTAAAGTGCCCAGAGGTCAAAAGCCAACAACAACAGGTCAGAAAAAATAGGAGGAAGGAGGCAAAATGTTTGGGGATGACCCTGTCAAAAAGCCAGGTACAACAGACGGCATCCAGGTTTTCTCTTCCAAAGGTTTATTTTCAGTAAGCTAGATTGTACCAACCCTGGCAGCTCCAGCAGCAACTGACACTGCTGTCACTGCTCACAATCTTTCCACTCCCTGCATTCCGTCCTGTTGCTTAGACACCGTTACATGTCCAACATTCCACCAAAACATTCCACCACATATCCCAACACCAGGGACCTCACCCCCCATTGCCAAATACAATAATAAATGGGAGAGGGGCCATGCAACCCCATTCCCAAAGCCTTCTAGGGCTCTAGGGACCCCATCCCCTGAGGTCAAAATCTAAGGGGAGGGAAGCATGCAGCCTCCACTTCTAAGCCACATTAGTCCCCGGAGACCCCATCTCCTGGGACTAAATATAATAAAAAAGTAGAGGGGAGTGGCCACCCCTCTAAGCATTAATAGGCCCCCAGGACCAAACCAACAAAAAAAGGTGAGGACTGTGTGGCCCTGTCTTTTCCGGGCCTTCATAGGTCCTGAAGTCCCCATCCCCCTGGGCCATTGTTTGAAAGGGGAGGGTGGCCCTTCATCCTAAGTGTCATCAGGCACTGGGGACCCAATCCCCAGGGCCATTTTGTTTCAAAGGGGAGGGGTGCCAAGCCTGCAGTTTCCTCATCAATAATTTTTATGAATATGTTCCAGTGACAATGTCAATGATGCCATTGAAGATGTCATGAATGATGTAATATGTGGGGTATTTAGCAGTGCATGGTGAGGGCGTGAGTTACAGCTATCTTTGGGCACGAGTTATAGTGACTCAAAATAACTCTAACTATAACAGCTGAATTTCTATGTTTTTATGCGTGTAAAATCAGAGCCTAACTATAACGTCCTTGTAATATTTGGTTTTTCAGTGAATTTCTAAGGTCTTTTAAATGCTAACTCCTAAGGATAACATCCCTGTTACCTTTGGTTTTTCAGTGAATTTCTATGTTATGCTAGGCCTTGTGGCCATCCTCCGCATGCATCAAGCCCCACGCCACACATGGCCTCGGCCGTGTGTGGCAGTGGGTTGGTCTATCGCCAGGCTCTGCAGCCAAACACCAAGCATCTAACCCTGCATAGTTACTTGAAATAGTTATAAAATAACTGCTGAATTGCTATCATTTTGTGTGAGTAAATTCATAGCCCAACTAGAAACAACCCTGTAACCTTTTTTTTTTTTTTTTGAGTGGATTTCAATGGTTTTCCTAATTCTATGTCCTAGCTATAGCGTCCCTGTAACCTTTGTTTTTTCAGTGAATTTCTCTGATTTTTCTTAAATTTAAAGTAACTTTAAATACTATGGCGGTCATTCCAACCGCGGTGGGCACCGCCGAATGACCGCACCGTGGTCAAAAGACCGCGGCGGTCATTCTGGCTTTCCCGCTGGGCCGGCGGGCGACCGCCAAAAGGCCGCCCGCCGGCCCAGCGGGAAAGACCGAGCAACGATGAAGCCGGCTCCGAATGGAGCCGGCGGAGTTGCTGGGGTGCGACGGGTGCAGTGGCACCCGTCGTGATTTTCAGTGTCTGCAAAGCAGACACTGAAAATCTTTGTAGGGCCCTGTTAGGGGGCTTCTGCACTGCCCATGCCAGTGGCATGGGCAGTGCAGGGGCCCCTAGGGGCCCCAGGACACCCGTTCCCGCCATCCTGTTCCTGGTGGTAAAAACCGCCAGGACCAGGATGGCGGGAAGGGGGTCGGAATCCCCATGGCGGCGCTGCAAGCAGCGCCGCCATGGAGGATTCCCTGGGCCAGGTGTAAACCGGCGGGAAACCGGCGGGAAACCGGCGGGAAACCGCCGGGAAACCGCCGGGAAACCGCCGGTTCCCCTTTTCTGACCGCGGCTTTACCGCAGCGGTCAGAATGGACCAGAAAGCACCGCCAGCCTGTTGGCGGTGCTTCCGCGGTCGTTGGCCCTGGCGGTCGGTGACCGCCAGGGTCAGAATGACCCCCTATATGTTAATCCAACCACCATCACATATGGCCAGGCCCTGCAGCCAGCCCCTATAACCACACAACCTCATGCCGTGCAGAGCCTTTGGCTGTGTGCGGTGGGATTTGGCTGCAGGGCCTGTATGTCTGGGTATGAGAATAGGTGTAAGAGGGTGCCTCTGGGTGTGAGAAGGTGTATGTGGGTGTGAGAAGGTATATGTGGGTGTGAGAAGGTGTATGTGGGTGCGAGAGTGTATGGGTGTGAGAGTAGGTATGAGAGGGTATCTCTGGGTATGAAAGTGTCTCTGAGACTGAGTGTATGTCTGTGTGGGTCTGTGTGTAGGTATGTGAGAGTCTGACTGGGTCTGTGAAGGGTGCGTGAATGTCTAAGTGGGTCTGTGAGTAGGGGCACAAGTGTCTAAGTGGACCTGTGAGTGAGTGCATGAGTCTTTGAGTAAGTTTGTGACTGGGTCTGTGAGTGCGTGCATGAGTGTCTGAGTAGGTTTGTAAGTGGGTACATAAGTCTCCGAGTAAATCTGTGAGTGAGTGCATGAGTTTCTGAGTGGGTCTGTGAGTGAGTACGTGAGTCTCTGAGTGAATCTGTGAGTTAGTGCATGAGTTTCTGAGTGGGTCTGTGAGTACGTACATTAGTCTAAGTGTGTCTGTGAGTAAGTGCTTGGATATCCGAGTGGGTCTGTGAGTGGGTCATTGACTGTCTGAGTGAGTGTCTCAGTACATCTGTGAGTGGGTGTGTGAGTGTCTGTGTGGGTGTGGGTGTGTCAGTAGCTGTGTGAGTAAACTGGTCACAAATGAATTTCACCTGCCCTTTTATCCAACAGTTTTGCACAGAATATCTACCCAAGTATAGTTCTTCTTGCCCCCTCGGGGAAATGTCCAATACGTACTCTGCAGCTGCATAACTGAACACAAGGAAATGTCACCAGTGACCTTGTATGCCTTATGGCAGTATGATTGTTCCTGCTGCTTTTTTATCTAGAAATCTAGTGATAACATGAATCCTCCTATAGAAAAGCCAACAAGACTACAGAGATGTAAATCTCCACCAAAACAAGGTTCCTTCCTGTTATCTATATAAGTAAGTGCTTCTTTGTTTTATGGAGATGCCGTCAAATCCCTCGGCATCAAGAACTTGCCACTAAAATCATCAGCAAATGCCCGGGGGTCCCTTTGGTAAGCTGTCCATCATCCTAGTAAAGGGCGGGAAGACCTTTGCATACTCACAGAAATTTTAAAGGAGAACCATTGACTCTGCACTCACCAGGACAAGAAAGAACCCACTTGTCACAGTCACATACAGATTGCGCTCCAATAGATCAGTAATGCATTTACCTCCACAAAGGATTTCAGACTGTTTTTCAATATGGAATTGCTGAGTAAACACACTTAATAGAAGAGGGAGGCCATGTGGTCCCCCTCCCCGGTTCGATTTTCCCCATCCCCTTCAATAAATAGAGGGGGCAGAGAAATAGATTAATCTCTTTTCCTGCCTGCATCTTTGTGGGCAGAGAAAGAGATTACATCTGCGCTTCCAGCAGGTAAGATCACTTTGACAGCTGTCGCCCGCTGGAACTGGAGTGTTTGCTCTGACTTGACAGGAGCTGTCAAAGCTCCCGCCAAGTCAGAGCAAACATCTGTGTTTTGGTTTTGAGCCCCCTGAGACATAGCAGGAGCCGGCACTTAATGGATCCCAGGGCTATCTATGGCTCCATGAGGGGGGCCGTTTACCCCCCTCCAACATTTAATTTCGCTCCAGAGAGGTGGTGGTCCGCGGGGTTCTGCGACGGACCCCCTTCATTGTTTTATTTCAGTCCCAGGGAGGAGGTGGTCCCTGGGTCTGCATTAATTTCACATTTAGCCCCAGGGAGCTGGTAGTCCCTGGGAGTGTGGGGGAGGGTATATGGCCCTCCCCCCACCAAAAGTAAATGTTTTTTCCTAGGGCACGGGGGCCACGTGCCTGCTGCATACTTATTTTACAGTGCCAGGGAAAGTGGAGGTCCCTGGGCCTTTGAGAAGCCCACTCAGGGGCAAAGGTAAGGAAAAGTGCAGGAGACTGCACTTAAAAAAAAATGCTTTTTAGCCCTGGCAGGGTCCCTAGACTAAGGCTAGACCAAGACTAGGGACTCTGAGTGACCCTACCTTGGCCCCTTTTTTTCTTCTTTTTTATCTTTTTTTCAGAGACTCAGTTGAGGCTGAGTCCCAAGGTGGCTGCTAGCACTTCCTAGTTGAAGTGTTGATCAGCCAATCATATCTCAGTACAAGATTGTGAGGGTTTGTGGAACCTTTGCATCCCTATAATTACAAATTGGATTTTTCTTTAATATCCCCAAAACTACCAAAATGGCATGCAAATTTCCATCCAGCAGTTCAGGTTGTAGCCGTGTTCAAAAACCCTATGGGAAGTAACATGGGGAAAACACATTTTAGGACCCCCCCCTTTTCTCGACCCGCAGCTTGACAGATCACCCCAAAACTTTCAAGACTGCATCTTAAGTGAGCATCAAATTGTTTCAGAAAATGTCTTGAAGATTCATCAATGGGTGCCAAAGATATAGGCACATCAAAAAACTTTTTCTGTAGAAACTAGGTCCTAACTATAACTACCTAGTGACATCCACCAGTATGTATTTTACACTTTTATTCATTTATACCCTCCCACCTTTTAATACTTTCTCACTCCGCTTTTGTGTTTAATTAACACTTTTTCTCCCACTTCATCTGTATACTGTACCATCCCACCCAGCTGCTATGGTAGAGGTAGGAACCACCACTGTAGCAGAGTCTTTTGTGGGAAACGGTGTCATGAGTGTTATGCACCACCACCTCTTTAGTGAGGGAGAGGTAACTGTGCATTTTATGAGCAGTACTACTTCCCCCAAGCAGACCCTGCAAGGGCTACATCCTGGTGGCATCCAAGTTGTGGTGAGGGAGAGTGCAGAACAGAATGTGGCACCCCCTGGGCCGACATCCTGGACCTGGGCAATCTGCTCACAGTGGTAATGGCAAGGCTAGGTAAGTGATGTTGTGTAAAATTAGTTTTAATATTAAGGCCCTCATTCTGACCTTGGCGGTCGGCGGAGAGGCGGCGGTCGGACCGCGAACAGACTGGCGGTATTAAAAATGGCATTCTGACCGCGGCGGTCACCGCCGCGACCGACCGCCACTTCCCCACTCCAACAGCCACGGCGGTCATGACCGACGGGCTGGAGTCTGCGCACTCCGGTCCGGCGGTCGACCCAAGACCGCCAACGGTATCATGACCCTGCTTACCGCCGCGGTTTCTGGCGTTCGGGAACCGCCATGCGAACCATGGCGGTAGGCACTATCGGGGCCAGGGAATTCCTTCCCTGGCACTGATAGGGGTCTCCCCCACCCCCCACTGCCCCCCCGAGTCCTCCCCCCACCCCCTCCACCCCCCTGCCACCCCCCAGAGGTGGTACGAACCCCCTCCCCACCCCCACCCCGACATGCACATACACGCACCCCGACATGCACACACCCCCAACATGCACATATACACACCCCCTACACACACACATACACAACGGGGGCACATACCCGCACACATACATGCCGACATGCGCACCCGCCGAACTACACACATTGCCCATAGGCACAGCAGCACTCCCCGCCCGCATGCACGCACTCACACACCCCCTCTACACACTCACACGCACACCCCCATGCACGCACACATCACACAACACCCCCCCACCCCCTCCCCTCACGGACGATCAACTTACCTTGTGCGTTGGTCCTCCGGGAGGCGACGGGAGCCATAGGGACGTGACCGCCAACAGAAGACCGCCAACAGAAGACCGCCACACAGAAATGTGGGTCGTAATTCTGGGGGCGGTGTTCTGCTGGCGTGGCGGTGGAGGTTGACCAGTCTCCACTTTCCCGCCGACCGCCAGTGTGGCTGCTGGCGGTATTCCGGCGGAACGCTCCCAGCGGTCGGAATACGCGCAGCGGCATACCGCCGCGGTCGGCGGTCTTTACCGCGGCGGTAACTCGGCGGTCTTGCGAAAAGACCGCCAAGGTCAGAATGAGGGCCTAAATGTATCCAGGTGGCACTACATTACAGGTAAGTTTACATGGTGCATATTTTTATTATGCAGAAAACTATGAGCCTCATTTCGAGTTTGGTGGATGGGAAAGCCCGTCTGCCACACTCCAGCAGGGTGGCCTCTGCCTTCATGGTGGCCACCCCATCAGAGTTATTAAGAGTTTCTCGCTAGGTCGCCACCACGAGTTTGGCTGTCTGAAGACCGCCATTCTTGTAATGAGGCTCTAGGCATTCCCTGTGTAATTTTTGTGGAAATTGTGCATAACGGTGCATAATGAAAACAAATTACACACATTTTGAACACCTCTATTTTACAACACTGATTGCAGGTAGGTAGACTGGAGATGATAAGATAAGGTAACCCCTGACAAGTAATTGAGCTCAGGTAGAGGAAAACTAAAGAGAGGATGATGGGATGGACACATTTGGACAATTGCTTTGTGTTGTGCTAAATGCAGGTCTCAACATCTGTTGTGAATACATTGTTGCAGTTTCTTTTTGAATTAGTGAGGATGCTAGATTAACAAGTAATGCCTAGTATTAAATTTAAAACAGGCACATATTAAAGAATGAAATATACAGCAAAAAAGTAAACTTCTAGCCTCACATCCTGCAACATGTCTACCCTTTTATCCTTAAAACCTCAAAGACCAACTAAACTAAACTAAACTACAAGCTAAACTACCTACTCTGTCCCCAACTGTTTCTTCTTCCCCATCAGCAAGAGACCCACCTCCTCCCTAAAAGAACTTTCCCTCTATAGTCTTCACCCTCTTTAAAATGCCCCCTGTGTGCTTTTAAGGCATTTGAGGAATAGCTGTAGGAGGAACTTTGTAGGTTGAGTGGGAGTGGCTGCTGTGGAGTCTGACCCCACCTGCCTATGATGGTGGCAGTGGAGTGGCCATGATGCCCTAGATTGATGACCCAAGCAAGCAAATGTGGCAACTGTGACTCCCTCCTTCTCCTCCTTCAGGATCACTAGCCGGCAGTACTCCTCCCTAGTGGCCTCCATCTTCTGGAGGCCCATCCGAGCCTTATCTTCTGCTAGGCCTGACCTCTGGCCTCCAGCACGAGCAGCTGGATGATCTAAGGAAAGATGAATAAAGAACATGTATTATACCACACATTGTTTACTCACTTGTCCCCTAGAGCCTCTGGAGTATTTATATGTGAATCTTTGCCACCGGGCCTTATTTCTCCACTCAGAATTCACCTAATGCAGTATGTGATATGAATTAATCCACAACCACCCCCATTATCAAGAACATTTCTTTTGCTAAAATTTATGAAAGGCAGATGCCATTTCAGGTGGAGGGGGCAGACCATTTTACCTAACTGCGTCACAGCACGCCTAGGCACAATTTGGACCTATACAACAACATACTGTTTTTGTCACAACATGCAATGAACTGTACATTTTGAAAATGTTGGATACTGACCAGATGCTCATTGTTTTGCCCCCTAGATTACAACCGCTGAAGATGAATAGGAGATGGAGACATCCCCACGTGTACAGACTCCTGGTGGACTTGGCAACAATGGAGGACAGGCACATTTTCCTCACCTACAGACTTGACAGGGCCACAATCCAAGAACTGTGTGCCCAATTGGAGCCTGACCTGATCTCTGCTATCCGTCACCCCACTGGGATCCCCCCTTTTGTGCAAGTCCTTTCTGTGCTCCATTTCTTGGCAACTGGCTCCTTCCAAGTGACAGTGGGCTTGGCAGCAGGAATGTCTCAGCCAATGTTCTCAATAGTGCTGACAAGAGTGTTGTCTGCCATGATAAAACACATGCGCTGCTACATTATTTTTCCCCAGGTGGAGGATTTGGCCACAGTGAAAGTTGACTTCTATGCAATGGGACATATCCCGAACATTATTGGGGCAATTGATGGTACACATATTCCATTTGTCCCCCCCCCGGAGAAATGAACAGGTGTTCAGAAATCAAGAGATTTTACTCAATTAATGTGCAGATAGTGTGCCTGGAGGTAAATTATCCTGGATCTGTGCATGATGTCTTTATCCTGAGAAACAGCAGCATCCCATATGTGATGGCTCAACTTCAGAGGCACCAGCTAATAGGTGAGCCCTTGGTCCCCACCCAGTATATGTTTGTGTATGGGTATGTGGTTGGCCCTAAGGGTTAGTGTCTGGTTAACAGGTATCCTCGGTATTTGCAGGTGACTCTGGTTACACCAACCTCTCATGGCTACTGACCCCAGTGAGGAATCCCAAGCAAGGGAAGAGGAACCTTACAATGAGGCACAAGAATTATAGAGCAAACCTTTGGCCTCCTGAAGGCCAGGTTTCGGTGCCTCCATCTAACAGGTGGTTCCTTGTACTACTCACCCAAGAAGGTGTGCCAGATTATCGTGGCATGTTGCATGTTGCACAACCTTGCCTTACGTCGCCTGGTGCCTTTTCTGCAGGAGGATGAGGCTGGTGATGGGCGTGTGGCAACGGTGGAGCCTGTGGACAGTGACGAAGATGAGGCAGAGGATGAGGATGTGAACAACAGAACATCAATCATATGACAGTACTTACAGTGACACACAGGTAAGACACTGTAACTTCACCTTCCATTGCATTTTTGTATTGTGAATTTTCACTGGCAGGCTGATATTCCCACTGCTATGGCCACTTACTGTACCCTTTGACATGTCTATTACAGATATCTGTGCCCCACTCTAGCTCCTGGTGTATTGACAACAGCCAACTACAGGTCATGCCTAAGTATACATTACTGTACAGTTGAATTGCAATGTCTACAGATTGTTAAATTAATACATAGTTCAATCACTTGACAGACTCAATACTTGTATTTTTTACAAGGATGTTTATTTATGTGCTAATAAGTAGATGGGGTATTGCTATAGGCTGGAGGGGTGGTGGAGGAGAGTCCAGGTAGGAGTTCCAGTCTATTTGTATCACAGGTACATTGTCCAAGGGGACATAGGAAGTGGAGCAATGGCAGTTGAAGGTGGACAGGGTAACAGAGTGGGACACAAAGGTGACAATCAGGAGAGTCTTATTTCCTGGCAGAGGTCTTGGCAATGTTCTCTGGCTTCTGCCTGGATCGCAGGGACTGTCTGTGGGGTGGTTCTCCTTCTGCAGGGGGTGGGGTGCTGATTGCCTGTTGTTCCTTTGGCGGGGCCTCCTGTCCACTATCGTCAGCGGAGGTGGAGGGCTGTTCATCATTTTGGCTGGTGTCAGGGGCCCGTTGGTGTGCCACTGCCTCCCTCATGGTATTGGCCATGTCTGTCAGCACCCCTGAAATTGTGACCAGGGTGGTGTGGATGTCCCTCAGGACCTCCCTTATCCCCAAATACTGTCCCTCCTGCAGCCGCTGGGTCTCCTGCAACTTGGCCAGTATCTGGCCCATCGTCTCCTGAGAATGGCGGTATGCTCCCAGGATGTTGGTGAGTGCCACATGGAGAGTCAGTTCCCTGGGCCTGTCCTCCCCCTGTTGCACAGCAGTTCTCCCGGCTTCCCTGTTGTCCTGTGCCTCTGTCCCCTGAACCGTGTGCCCACTGCCAATGCCACTGACCCCAGGTCCCTGATCGTCCTGTGTTTGTGGGGTGGCCTGGGGTCCCTGTAGTCATGGACACACTACTGATTGACGTGTCCTTGGGACAGAGGTATGGGTCCGCTAGGTGGGTACTGTGGTGGTGTTTCCTGAGGGGGAGGCTCTGTGGTGGTATGGGACTGTTGCTAGGTAACCGACTGTCCGGAGGGCCCTGACGGGCCAGGTTGGTCATCCTGATTCAGGTGTGCAGAGCTGCTGTCATCACTGTGGGCCTCTTCAGTGGGGGGATGGATGTTGCTGGTACCTCCTCTTTGGTGACGTTGGGTGGGGGACCTGTGGGGATGTAAATGCAGTGTTATTGTTTCTGCCTGTGCCATCTTGTGCATGGATGTGTTGCCCTGTATGGTTGTGAATGCCCTGGCAGCTTGGGCCTGTGTGAGTGGTGATTTGGTTGAATAGGTGATTGTCTCAAGTGTGCATGCCTTGGCGATGGGTGTCCATGCAGGTCTGTGATGGGTGTCTATGCATTGGTGTTGCATGCAGGGCTTGGTAGTGGGAGGGGTGGGTTGTGATGGTGGGGTGTATGTGAGGTGGTGGAGTGATGGGAGTGAGGTTGATGGTAGGTGTATGTGATGTCATGCAGGTAGGGGGGTGATAGTAATAGAGATTTGACTTACCAGAGTCCAGTCCTCCTGCTACTCCTGCCAGGCCCTCAGGATGCAGCATTGCCAAGACTTGCTCCTCCCATATTGTTAGTTTCGGGGGAGGAGGTGGGGGTCCACCACGGAACGCACCTTCCCCTGTAGGTCGTTCTACCTCTCCTGATGTCATGCCTTGTTCTGGGGTGCTCTCCAACGTTGTTGACCCTGTCCACGATTTTCTGCCATAGCTCCATCTTCCTAGCAATAGATGTCTGCTGCACCTGTGATCCGAATAGCTGTGGCTGTACCCGGATGATTTCCTCTACCATGAACATTAGCTCCTGCAATGAGAACCTGGGGTGTCGTTGTGGTGCCATGGGTGTAGCGTGAGTGGTGTGTGTGAAGGTGTGTGGGGTGATGTGCTGGGGTGTGTGCTGTGAGGTGCATGGATGATATATGGTGATGGTGTTCTGTGGCTCTGGTTGTGTGTGTGCTCTTGCTGTTTCTCTCTCTAGTGGCAATTATTTTGAGTTGTAAAGGGTTGTGGGTAATCTGCGTTTGTGTCTTATAGTGGTGTGGTGTGTGTATGGGTGTCAGGTATGTGTTATTCAAACTGTCCAATGTGGTGGTGTTTTGTATGTGTGTGTGTATTTTGAGCGCAGTGGTATGTACCGCCAATGGTTTACCATGGTTGAATGTCCGCTGCGGTGATTCGTGGGTCATAATGCTGTGTGTATAGTTCTGTTGGCTTAATGGTGTGGGTTTTGGTACCGCCAGTTTATCACTGACCTTTGGGTTGGCGTACTTGTGTGTGTGTTTATATAGTGACGGATTGCTATGTGTGTGTCATGATTTGGATAGCGGTAAACCGCCGCGCCGGCGGTATGTTGGCGGCAGTCAGCATGGCGTTAAGCGGGACTTACCGCCAATGTCATAATGAAGGCCATAGTGTTTAGGATGGGTAATAGTTACTGGTGGCAATTGCATTTTTAGGTTTTAGGGTGGGTATGGGTTTTGGGGTGGTAAGATCATTTTTAGGTTTTAGGGTACGTATGGGTTTTGGGGTGGTAACGGCATTTTTAGGTTTTAGCGTGGGTATGGGTTTGGGGATGGCAAGGCCATTTTTACGTTTTAGGGTGGGCATGGGTTTTGGGGTGGTAAGGGCATTTTTAGATTTTAGGGTGGGCATGGGTTTTTGGGTGGTAAGGTCATTTTTAGATTTTAGAGTGGCCATGGGTTTTGGGGTGGTAAGGGTATTTTTAGGTTTTAGGGTGGGTAGGGGTTTTGGAATGGTAAGGACATTTTTAGGTTTTAGGGTAGGTATAGATTTTGGGGCAGTAAGGGCATTTTTAGGTTTTATGGTGGGTGTGGGGTTTTGGGGTGGTGGGGACATTTTTAGGTTTTATGGTGGGGATGGGTTTTAGGGTGGTAAGGGCATCTTTAGGTTTTAGGGTGGGTTTGGGTTTTGGGGTGGTAAGGGCATTTTTAGGTTTTAGGGTGGATCTGGGTTTTGGGGTGGTAAGAGCATTTTTAGGTTTTAGGGTACGTATGGGTTTTGGGGTGGTAACGGCATTTTTAGGTTTTAGGGTGGGTATGCGTTTGGGGATGGCAAGGACATTTTTAGGTTTTAGGGTGGGCATGGGTTTTGGGGTGGTAAGGGCATTTTTAGATTTTAGGGTGGGCATGGGTTTTTGGGGTGGTAAGGTCATTTTTAGATTTTAGAGTGGGCATGGGTTTTGGGGTGGTAAGGGTATTTTTAGGTTTTAGGGTGGGTAGGGGTTTTGGAATGGTAAGGAAATTTTTAGGTTTTAGGGTAGGTATAGATTTTGGGGCAGTAAGGGCATTTTTAGGTTTTATGGTGGGTGTGGGGTTTTGGGGTGGTGGGGGCATTTTTAGGTTTTATGGTGGGTATGGGTTTTAGGGTGGTAAGGGCATCTATAGGTTTTAGGGTGGGTTTGGGTTTTGGGGTGGTAAGGGCATTTTTAGGTTTTAGGGTGGATATGGGTTTTGGGGTATTAAGTGCATCTTTAGGTTTTAGGGTGGGTATGGAGTTTGGGGTGGTGAGGAGGGTTTAGGTTTTAGGGTGGATATGGGTTTTGGGGTATTAAGGGTATTTTTCAGTTTTAGGGTGGGTATGGAGTTTGGGGTGGTAAAGAGTGTTTAGGTTGTAGGGTGGATATGGGTTTTGGGGTATTAAGGGTATTTTTCAGTTTTAGGGTGGGTATGGGGTTTGGGGTGGTAAGGAGTGTTTAGGTTGTAGGGTGGGTATGTAGTTTGGTGTGGTAAGGGGTGTTTAGGGTTTAGGGTAGGTAGGGTTTTTGGCTGGAAAGGTGAGTTTGTGTGTGTGAATATATATATATATATATATATATATGTATATATTTGTATTACATATATGTGTATATATATATCTATATCTATCTATCTATGGGTGTATATATATATATATATATATATAATGTATGTTATACTTACCTCTAGTTTTTACCAGGCATATGCCTTTACCAACTATGCCTTTAGTAGGAAATTTTCATGGTAAAGACATTTGTGGTAAAAGCATACGCATTGTAAAAACATTTAATGGTAAGTGCATGCGTCGTAATGACCATGCACTGTACTTACTGCGTTGTAAAGGCATGCGTTGTAAGGGCATGTGTTGTTTCATCGTTCATCTGTTTGCAATGGGTCTCAATGAGCTGTGCAGGATTAGCGTCAACATTTGTTACGCTAATCCTGCAAAATGCCAAACTAGCATAAAACATTATGATGCTAGTTCACTAACTACCGCCATAATGCGCCGTATATTACTTATGGCGCACACATGGTGGTGTTAGAGGGGTATTAGTGGGTGCTAGAAAGGTATTGCAGCACTAGGTGCAGTGCCACTTTTCATAAATCTGGCCCTTTGTTTTTGTGAAATCACACAAGTAAGTTAAAAAACTATTGAGGTCATGGTGTTGTGTGTTTGCTTGGGCATGCACCAGTATTTCTTTGTACTTTAATGTGATTTTAAAATTGTATAGTGTTGAGTAGCCTGGAGTTTAAGAATGAGTCTAGTATTTATTTTGCATTTAATTGATTTTTCATCTTTTGTAAAATACAATTGTTGCAGTGCTCAGTGCCATTTCTACATGTCTGTAACATTTGCAATACTTTATTACTATGTAGCCTAGATTTCCAAAGGGCCAGCCATCCAGCTAGTAGGCCCGTTATTAGAAGTCATCAGTGCATGAAATAAATGTTTAAGTGGTATATGTTTTAAAAACAGAACTGAGGGCAGGAATGGCATTGAATTAAATTAAAAATGTTGGCTATTGTTTGCATCTCATTTTATTTTGCAAAAAGAATATATGTTGTGTGGTAATATTTGACTGATTAGGAGGATGTGCACTCTTGTGAAATTTGTATAGCTCAGTTAATTTGTGTGTTTTGCATTGCTGAACTAATATCAGTGTTTTCTTCAGTGTTACCACCATGTCTCCTTATGGACAGTATGTAAGTGTGTGTGTGTTTGTCATCATCCACCATTTGTCTTTGTTCTCCATGCCTTGTGGCCGGGGGCCATTTTGTGTATGCTATGTTCATAGGCTTGCATGTGTTCTTTGTTCTCTATACATTTGGCTGGTGGCCATGTTATACATCCAGACAGTGTGTCTTTGCCATAGGCTTGCATGTGATCTAAGTTCACCTTTCTCATTCTTGATGTTGTTTGACAATGTTCCTGGTGGCCATTTTGTGCATCCAGCCAGTGTCCCTTTGCCTTAGGCTTCTATTTGTTCCTTGTTTGCCATGCCTCCTTGCTCCTTGTTGTATGACCATGTGGCTAGTGCCATTCTGTTCATCCAACCACTGTGTCTTTACCATAGGCTTGCATGTGTTCTTTGTTCCCTGTGCCTCCTTGCTCCTTGTTGTTATTTGACCATGTGGCTGGTGGTCATTTGGCGCATCAAGGCAGTGTCTCTTTGCCATAGGCTTACAACTGTTCTTTGTTCCCCATGCCTCCTTGCTCCATGCTGTTGTTTGACCATGTGGTTGGGGGGCATTTTGTGCATCCAGCCTGTGTACCTTTGCCATAAACTTGCATGTGGTCTTTTTTTGCCATGCCTTCTTGCTGTTTGTTGTTATTTGACCACCTGGTTGGCAGCCATTTTGTGCATTCAGCCAGTTTGTCTTTGCTATAGGCTTGCATGTGTTCTTTTTTCCCCATGCCTCCTTGTTCCTTGCTGTTTTTGTATGACCGTGTGGCTGGTGGCAACTTTGTTTATCCAGCTAGTGTCTCTTTGCCATAGGCTTTCATGTGTTCTTTGCTCCCCATTCCTCCTTGTTCCTTGTTATTTTTGTACCATTTGCCCATGCACCTCTTTCTGACTACCACAGGTGTATCCTTTAAATCAGATAGAGATAAAGAAAAAAGCTATATCTGCATGTTATGCTGCCTGATTTGAAATTAAATTTTATGATGTGGTGATGTGGTTTGACATTTAAAAGTGGGATAAACTGGCATTTATTTCATAAGTAAGCAACCACACTTATATTGCATTTGTCTGTACTATTTCAACCTGCTTAAATGCCACGTTTCACTAAGTAGATGTTTGTCTTGATTGACTGTTTTTAGGTGCATAAGAGAAGAGACGTCCCATCAGCTACAGTCCTGCCATAGAGAAGGGCTGTACAGTTAGCTCTCCAATTTGTTTTGCTTGTGGAGTTTAGTATCACTGCCAACTGAGAGTTTTAAGATGGCACCAAAGGAAGATGCTCCCAAGAATGTTATCAGTGAGAAGAAGCAGCTTTCCACCAGTGGCGTGCCAACTGCAACCTTTTTTGGAGAAGTGTGCCTGCCACACCAGTGTCCAGGAACAAACCTGGGAGCAACACTGCTACATCAACAGCACCACTCCAAACTAATCCTAAGACCATGTCTGTCAGTGAGTCAGCCAGTGCAATCATGGTGGCGAAGATGAGCAGTGATGTTGAATTGGATTTGTCCTTTTCACAAAGTAGTACCCACAGAGCAAAGTGAACAGCAACCACAGCCACCAATAATAGAACTTCCCAAAGTTGGAGAGGAACAGGAGGTTGAGCTTCCTGTCGAAGAAGAACCTCTTCTTCAATGGCTCCCAGATCTCCAACAAGAAAAAAGAAGGGTTTTACTTCACCACCCTCTCAAAGCACCACTTCTGATGATGATGATAGGGGTATGGAGTGGACCCCGGAAGAGTCTGGGAGACATCAGAAGAGACAAGAGAAGACTTAAAATCATGGAAGTATATGATGAAGAGGAGGATGATGACGATGTGGAAGCTCGCTACAAATGAGTCCGACATTACCTGCTCTGAGGGATGTGACAAAGGCGGCACTGCCACCTCCCTTATTTGTAAGGCCCTAGATGAGACCTGCATTAATTCCTACCTCAGTAGAACTATGCACTGCAGAGAGGCAATCATCACACCCACAAACCATCAGTTCTTGTTTAAGCATTGGCAGTGGCCAAGTAAGAAAGTACTTCTCCCCTAGTTAGGGACTTTTGTAGTTAGAAAATAGGGAGAGAGCATTGCAATATACTCCACTTGCACACAAGTGTTCGTTGAGGTAGGCCTGGTTCACATTATGGTACTGGAGGCCAAGTGACCCATATGAAAAAGCATCATGCAGTCTAGTGGGAGTGTCGCGTAGGCTCTCATTATTCTAATGAGACACTTGGATTTTGAGTGACAGAATTGCCTGCAGTGTGGGAGTCTAACCCACTACAGATAACGCCTGTTGCTCCAATCCGGGTTCTGCTCCAGCTAACTAGCATTGCCTCATCTCTTCCCAAGGGCACGGATGATTGGGCAGCGGAGCGCATGACATAACTGGTTTCTCAGGGAAGCCATGGTCACTCAGGTCTCATCCGTTTTTCTCAATTACATTAGTCTCACACACACAATGACAAACAGAGGCAGTACATATTTCAATAATGTTATAATAAAGCAACTGCATATTAGATAGAAAATGGTGGACTGCAATAACAGGACGATATAGCATGACAAGATTAAAATTGTGACAAAGAAAGTGAAACATAAAAATAATGCTACCATATTGTCACTGGAGTCAACAGACTAATTCCTACCTAGGGTATGATAGAGCACAGCATGTTAAGCTCTAATTCTGCCCTTCATGTTCCCCTGGAATTACATCATCTCCCATACCTGAGCAAAGGCCTGAAGTCTGTAAATACAGCTGTAGCGAAGCATTCGGCAATCAGCATACAGTTGTGGTTCTCTGGCTGGAATCTCCCTCTAACGTGTAAGGGACAGGGAAGTGTTTTTATAATAAAACAGCTGGTGTTCTAAGAAAATGTCCCTATGTAAGGATATGTATTTTCTATGAATGTCAGAGACTAAAACTTATCCCACGCTCACCGACAACCTTTCTTACTGCAGCCTTGGAAAAAAGCACAGAGTGAGCAAGAATGTCATGTTTGAGAACAGAGTGATGGCCTAGGCAAAAACAGTAAGATAGAGAGAAAATAAAACAAGACCGTAAAAGTGGCTACTGTAACAATAAAAAAGAAAAGCCAATAAATAAATCTAGGTTAAAGTGCACAGTGGCAGGCCTTGTATGTTAAAATAACGTGCATGAAGCTAAAACTAAAATGGCTACACAACAGGAGGAGCACCTTAAAAATTGCTGAATGTGATTGCGGTGGTGAAGTTGAAGAGAGCCAGGAAACATCAGCCACAAGTGATCAACTAACAGTGGAAAGTGAGGAAGAAGAGGGTGATATCCTCACACACAGCTGCCAACATCTTGAACAAATTTAATAGCAAGGTGCCTAAATGGCTGCAACCCAGAGATCTCTGAATTAGATTTGTTGCCACGGATAATGGCAGTAACATAGTCAAGGGCTATGGCAGATAATGGATATTTCAGGGTGCACTGCATCCACCTGGTTGTGCAAGACTGTCACAGAAAAGAAGATATAGTCAACAACATACTGACCACCTGTAGATGTATCTGCACTAATTTCGGCCATTCTTTTAAAGCCTAGAATTATTCTACATGGTTAAAGAGTACCACTTAAAGCCCTCATACAGGAGGTGGCAACATGCTAGAACTCAACCTATTATATGTTGCAATGTCTGAGCAGTACAGACAGATCATGACTATGTCATTCTAAGAGGAGGGGATGCAATCAGGAAAGCTATGACCATGGATGTGGACAAATTGGGCATAGTCAAATGCCTGACACAGATGCTGCCCTCTCTTCAGGTTTTCATGAGATAAATTGGCAAGGAGGACAGTACAATGGGCCAAGCTATCCCACTGTTGCTTCTGCTACTGGAGCAGCTAAAAAGGTGTCTGAAAGGTTCACACTCAGGGGTGTGAATGAAAAATCAGAAGCGCATGCCTTGGTTAAGAGCCTAAGCTATTGCTTGATATAATGCAAGGCTGTAAAATTACATTGGCCCTCATTACAACATTGGCGATAAAAGCCGCTTACCGCCGTGCAGAAGACCGGCAACACACCGCCGCGGCAGCGGAATTCCGCCACAGTCATTATGACCCACTGCTCGGAATCCGCCAAAATTCAGACACCCACACAAGTCCGCCACACCAAAGGTCAGTGATAAACTGGCGAAAACAAAACCTCCACCATCACGCCAACAGAAATACGCCCACACTATCACAACCCACGAATCCACGCGTCGGTTTTTCAACCGCGGTATTCCATTGACGTACACACCGCCGCGCTCAAAATACACACACATCTCCAAAACACCACCACATTGGACAATTCAAAATACACACACCTGATACACATACACACACCACTCCCACACACTCAATACAATATAAAACACACACCCACATCACCCACAAACCCCTACGACAAAATTACCGAGCGAAGGCCAGAGAGAGACACTACAAACAACTACCAAGCATCCACAGTCACACAATACCATAACCCACATAACTTCCAAGCACCTCACACAACACACCACTACATATCACCCCACTTATCACTACACACACCACCCCAAACATCACCCACACCACCCCATGGCACGGCAAAGACACCCCAGGTTCTCTGAGGAGGAGCTCAGGGTCATGGTGGAGGAAATCGTCCAGGTAGAGCCACAGCTATTCGGATCACAGGTGCAGCACATCTCTATATCTAGGAAGATGGAGCTACGGAGAGGTGGAACGACCTACGGGGGAAGGTGCATTCCGTGGTCTCAAGACACCACCTTGCGGTTCAGCGGACTGGCGGCGGACCCCCACCTCCTCCCCCACAACTAACAACATGGGAGGAGCAGGTCTTGCCAATTCTGCATCCTGAGGACCTCGCAGGAGTAGATGGAGGAATGGACTCTGGTAAGTCAAATCTCAACTATTACATCCCCACCCTACCTGCCTGCTATCACATACCCCTACCCTAACCCCCACCCCCATCACTTCAACTCCTCACAAATGTCCCAATAGCACAACCCACACATCCCAACACCAAGCCCTGCATGCAACTACAAAGCAAGGACAACCATCACCAATGCATGACAACTGTACATACCAACACACCTCTAAAAAATTATCACACAAGGTCCCACACAAGAATGCAAGCACTGGGGTACACGGTCACCCACCCATTGCACACCATGCCACACACAGATGTAATAAACATCCTTTTATACCCCTGCAGGACCCCTACCCAATGTCACCGGACAGGAGGGTCCACACATGTCCCCACACTACCAACAGATAGGCCCACAGTGATGACAGCAGCTCTGTCCAACTGGATCTAGATGACCAGCCCGGGCCCATCGGGGACCTCTGGACAGTCGGTTCCCCTGACACAGTCACAGGCCACCACAGAGCTTCCCCCCTCTGGAAACACCAGCACAGCACCCACCCAGCAGGCCCATACCTCTGTCCCCAGGACACGTCAATCAGCAGTGTGTCCACCACTACAGGGAACCCAGGCTTTCCCACCACCCCAACAACAACAGGGACCTGGGGGCAATGGCAGTGGGCACACGGTCCAGGGGACGGAGGCCCAGGAACACAGGGGAACTGGGAGGGCTGCTGTGCGACAGGGGGAGGACAGGCCAAGGGAACCCACTCTCCACGAGGCCTTCTCCAACATCATTGGAGCCTACCACCATTCCCAGGAGACAATGGCAACGGTCCTGGCCAAATTTCAGGAGACCCAGCGCCTACAGGAGGAACAGTATTTGGAATTCAGGGAGTAACTCAGATCCAACAATTCCACCCTGGGCACTATCGTAGGGGTGCTGAAGGAAGTCCTCAACACCAGGATGGACACTGTGGCACAACAAGGGCCCCCTGACACTAGCCTTGATGATGAACTGCCCACCACCTCTGCTGGCGCTAGTGGACAGGAGGCACTGTCACAGGACCACCACACCAGCACCCCACCCCCTGCAGAGGGTGAAGCACCCTGCAAACGGTCCCTGAGATCCAGGACAAAGACAGAGAACGATGCCAAGACCCCCGCCATGAAATGAGACCACCCTGAATGTCATCCTTCTGTCCCACTTTGTCACCCTGTCCATCCTCAAACTGCCCCAGCCCCACTTCCTATGCCTATTTGGGCAATGCACCTTTAAGACTAATAGACTGGACTCTGCCATGGACATTCCTCCACCATCACCCCTCACCATTTTACAACCCCCTCCAATATTGAGGACTTAAATAAACACCCTTGAAGCACAAAACAATCTGGAGTCAGTCTGTGATTTTGAAATAATGTATTAGCAATTACAGTGGCAAAATGCTTTTTCAAATGTAATGTCAACATACCTATGTCACACAGCTCTAGTCCATGAGGAAACAAAGCAGATGTCACACAGTGGGACCCACATCTGTGAAATCGTAAGGGAAAGTGACAACTCAGTGACCATACATTGTGTGAAAACGACAGACAGTTGAGTGGTAGTAGTGTGAAAGTACATGTAGTAAGCAGGTTTGTATTCTTAACTGTGTCTCACTGGAAATATTGCAGGATCACAGAGTTCCTGTTGTCCATGTCCTCTTCTTCTGCTTCCTCGTCTTCACTGTCCACAGGCTCCACAGCTGCAACAACACCGCCATATGGAACATCCTCCTGCAGAAAAGCCACCTGTCGTCGCAAAGCTAAGTTGTGAAGCATACAGCAGGCCACGATGATCTGGCACACCTTCTTTGGTGAGTAGAACAGGGATCCACCTGTCATATGGAGGCACCTGAACCTGGCCTTCAGGAGGCCGAAGGTCCGCTCTATAATCCGCCGAGTTCGCCCATGGGCCTCATTGTAGCGTTCCTCTGCCCTTGTCCTGGGATTCCTCACTGGGGTCAGTAGCCATGACAGGTTGGGGTAACCAGAGTCACCTGAAAATGGCGAGGGACAACTGTTAGACACACACTAACCTGTAGGGATATCCCCAGACCCAGACAACCATTCCCACTGACTTGTTTCCAGGTGCTCACCTAATAGCCACACACGGTGCCTCTGGAGTTGCCCCATCACATAAGGGATGCTGCCATTCCGCAGGATGTAAGTGTCATGCACTGAGCCAGGGAATTTGGCATTCACATGGGAGATGTACTGGTCGGCCAAACACACCATCTGCACATTCATGGAATGATAACTCTTCTGGTTTCTTTACACTTGCTCACTCCTGAGGGGGGGTACCAAAGCAACATGTGTCCCATCAATGGCACCTATGATGTTGGGGATATGTTCCAGGGCATAGAAGTCACCTTTCACTGTAGGCAAATCCTCCACCTGAGGGAAAACGATGTAGCTCCGCATGTGTTTCAGCAGGGCAGACAACACTCTGGACAACACGTTGAAAAACATAGGCTGCGACATCCCAGATGCAATGGCCACTGTTGTTTGAAATGACCCACTTGCAAGGAAAAGGAGTACTGACAGCACCTGCACTTGAGGGGGGATTCCTGTGGGATGGTGGATAGCTGACAACAGGTCTGGCTCCAGCTGGGCCCATAGTTCCAGGATTGTGGCACGGACAAGCCTGTAGGTGATGATCACATGTCTTTCCTCCATTGTCGACAGGGCCACCAGCGGTCTGTACACCGGAGGATGCAGCCATCTCCTCACATGTCCCAGCGGACGGTGCCTATGAAGGACAACAGCGAGCACAGAGTGAACCAATTTAGAGGTACGTACCCACAGCTTACACAGAACACGAATCATAACCCGAAATTTGGCATGTATGAGTGTTGAGGCAAGGCCTAGCTATGTGTGACGCAGTTAGAAATTAAGCCATGTGGGCCCCTGAAATGGAGGCTGCCTGACCTGTAAAGTGGGACAATGTGAGGTAACTGCACTGGCGTTGTACAACGTCGCAGTAGGTGGTCGAAGACCGGGCTCAATTCTGAATTGTTTAATATTGGACCCCATGGATCCCAGGGGCCAATGAGAATGTACGCCGGCGGTGACGGTACGCACCGCCGCGGACGTGATCGCCATTTGGAAGAAACAATGGCTCATGCGTCTGGGGAAAGGGTCCCTGCCTTCACATCGGAGGAGTTGGAGAAACTTGTGGATGGGGCCCTCCCCCAGTACACGCTAATCTACGGTCCTCCAGACAAACAGGTAAGTACACTGGGAGCATGCCGTATGGGCTATGCCTGTGTGGAGTGGGGTGGATGAAAGATGGGGGGGGGAGATTGAGGCGTGTATGAAATGATGGTGAGTGCATGTGCCACATGGCAAGGGTAGGGATGGGGGCCAATGACTGTGATGGTGCAGTTGGTAATAACTTTTCTTTTCCCCCTGTACAATTCATGTAGGTCAGCGCCCACCAGAAAAAGGATATTTGGCGTGCCATCGCCAAGGACGTCCGGACCCTGGGGGTCTACCACAGACGGAGCACCCACCACTGCCATAAGAGATGGGAGGACGATTGCCGCTAGAGCAAGAAGACGGCGGAGGCCCAGCTGGGGATGGTCTCCCAACGTGGGAGGGGTGCCCGTCGCACCATGACCCCCCTGATGTTCAGGATCCTGGCGGTGGCGTACCCAGAGTTAAATGGGCGCTTGAGGGCATCACAGCAGCCACCAGGGGGTGAGTACACTCTCATTCTGCAGATTTTGAGCGCAGTGGAGGTGTCTGGGTGGGGGAGGTGGGCTGTGGGTTTCCCTAGGCCAGGGCGATTGTGCTAGTTAGGTCCCCTTCTTTTGGCAGACCCTGTGGCACCCCACCCCACCTGTGTACAGTGCCAAGTACACCTAGTCAGGCTCCTGTGTCATCCATGTGTGCAGATGTCGGCCATAGCCTTGTAGGCCATGTCCCAGGCATTGAACAGTGGACTCCCAGTGCACGGCGTAGTGCAGGGGGCTTCTGTGTCTGTCGTGTCCGCCAACGGTAGCGGTAATGGATGCACTCAACATGTCTTTCTTCTCTCGTCCCCCCCTTCTTGTGGTCTCCCTGTTCTTGTGTGCATTAGCATCATCAGGCGGAGGAACAGTGGCACCGGAGCAGGAGGGAGCTGCATCCCACATGGCCCTGGAGGGAGAGACAACGGACTCGGAGTTCACCAGTGGGACGGAGGGCGAGGGGAGCTCCACAGCGGGGACTGGAGCTGAGACCAGTGATACGGACCCGTCCTCTGATGGGAGCTCCCTTGTGGTGGCGGCAACATCTGTGACCCCGCATCTACAGGTACAGCTGCCACCCCCCCTACCAGCACCGCCCTCCCAGCAGCCCCTCAGCCTTTGCCCCGTGCCCGCTCACCCAGGAGGGTGGGCATCACCTTTGCCCCGGCACCTCAGGCCCTGCCCCAGTCACCCCTGCTGCCCTCAGTGAGGCCATTGACCTCCTCAGGTCCCTCACTGTTGGGCAGTCTACCATTTTGAATGTCATCCATGGTATAGAGAGGCAGTTGCAACAAACAATTCATTCTTTTCACGCGGCCCTTCAGCAAGCTTTTCAGACTCTGGCCTCAGCACTGATGGCAGCCATTTTCCCTGTGTCTAGCCTCCCCCCTCCAACTTCCTCCACCCAGACCCAATCCCCTTTACCGCAGCCTATCCCAAGCACACCTTCAGGCCAGCATGCACACACCTCAACACACAAGGGAAGCTCTGGCAAACATAAGCACCACACATCCCACAGGCACTCACGCAAGCATCACACACATGCAGACACACCAACATCCACTGCCTCCACTGTGTCCACCTCCTACTCGTCTCCCTCCTCCCTCCCAGTCTCATCTACACTCACACCTTCATGCACTACATCTACAGCTACTACTTCCATCACCAGCACACACACCACCACACCCCGCTCACGTGCAGTCACCACCCCCACTGCCATTCACACGTCCCCTGTGTCCTCTCCCAGTGTGTCTGTGACACCACCTCCCAAGATACACAAACGCAGGCACACACCCACCCAACAGCCATCCACCTCACAACAGCCTCCAGCGCATGCACCTTCACCCAAAGTCACCAAACCAACACCTCCTACAACCACTACCTCTTCCTCCACTCCCAAACCCCCTCCAGCTACCCGTCCCAGTGTCCCGAAGAAACTTTTCCTGGCCAACCTTGACCTCTTTCCCTCACCTCCCCCACCCCATCAGTCTCCTAGGGCCCGACTCTCCAGGTCCCAACCTAGCACCTCAGCCACAACATCTCCGGGACCAGTGGTGCCTGTAGTCACCGGAATCTGGAGTGCACCGGCCACCAGGGCAGCCAGTGTGGCACGGAGCCACAGCATGGACAATACCCCACCTGTCAAACATCAAAAGTTAGCCAGTGCCCGACGGGAGAGGGGGAAGACTCCAGCCACCAAAGCCACTCCCAGGGGTGCAGGTGTGTGGAGTCAGCTGCGACACCTTCCAAGGTGGGGAAGGGCCACAAGAAAGTCTGCAAGTCTGGGAAGAGCAGCACGGTGGAGAAGACCGCCATCATCCCGCTGCCCAGGAGGCCACCACCATCATCCCCGCTGCCCAGGAGGCCACCGCCAGCACCAGCCCAGCTGCCCAGGAGGCCACCGCCAGCACCAGCCCCCCTGGGCCAGACAGGACCGCCAGCACCAGCCCCGCTGGGCCAGACAGGACCGCCAGCACCAGCCCCGCTGGGCCAGACAGGACCGCCAGCACCAGTCCCGCTGGGCCAGACAGGACCGGCAGCACCAGCCCCGCTGGGCCAGACAGGACTGCCAGCACCAGTCCCGCTGGGCCATGAAGGACCGCCAGCACCAGTCCCACTGGGCCATCAAGGACCACCAGCACCAGTCCCGCTGGGCCATCAAGGACCACCAGCACCAGTCCCGCTGGGCCATCAAGGACCGCCAGCAGCTGAGTCACTGCCAAGGACACTGCCGCCACAAGCACCGCTGAACAGGACTCCGCCGCTACAGGCACCGCTGAACAGGACACCGCCGCAACAAGCACCGCTGCCAAGGACACCGCCGCAACAAGCACCGCTGGTCCATTTGCGCCAAGGGCACTGACGCTACTGAGTCCATCACGAGCAGGAAGAAGCACTCTGGGCACAAGGCCCCCTCCAGAACCAGTGGAGAATCACATCCACTACCTCTGTCCTTGGCAGGAAGAAGCACTCTGGGCACAAGGCCCCCTCCAGAACCAGTGGAGAGATACATCCACTACCTCTGTCCTTGGCAAGAAGAAGCACTCTGTGCACAAGGTCCCCTCCAGAAAGAGTGGAGAAAGGCATCCACCTGAGAGACTGTGGCTTTGCACTCCCCAGGATATGGCAGTGGGCAACCCACCCACTTGAGAGACTGTGGCTTTGCCCTCCCCAGGATATGGCAGTGGGCAATCCACCCACTGTAGAGACTTGAGAGACTGTGGCTTTGCACTCCCCAGGATATGGCAGTGGGCAACCCACCCACTGGAGAGACTTGAGAGACTGTGGCTTTGCACTCCCCAGGTTATGGCAGTGGGCAACCCACCCACTGGAGAGACTTGAGAGATTGTGGCTTTGCACTCCCCAGGATATGGCAGTGGGCAACCCACCCACTGTAGAGACTTGAGAGACTGTGGCTTCGCACTCCCCAGGATTGAACAGTGGGCATGTGGCCCCCTCATGGATTTGGCATCGTGCACTCAACCGGCTGAGGTGCCCCCCCTTTCCCTTCCCCCTGAGGTGCCTGTTTTATTGCTATCTGATGCCACTGCAGTGTTCTCTCCGTCATGTTCGGGGATTGAGTGTGGGTCTTGCCCATGCCGTGTGGCCCCAGTGTTCCACAGACTTCAATGGAGCACTACCTGGGCTACTATTCTTGATGTATATTTTGTTAATGGTGTATATATATTTTTTTGCCTACTTGATTTTATTATATTACAATGGTTACACTCATTTTCTATTGTCTTTGCATTCTTCCAGGGGTTGGGGGTGTAACTGTTATGTATTAGTGTGTGTGTTGTCGTGGGTGAGGGTGGGGTGGGGGTGTTGCGTGTTGCGAGTGTGTGTTCCTGTTTTTTCTCTCCCCCGTCCCCTGTGTCGTAGGTGCAGTACTCACCGTGGCTTCGCCGCCGGCGTTCGTGCTCCTGGTAGAGGGGCAGGAAGACTATCGCAGGGAGAATTTGGAGTTCCGGGTCCATGGTGTCCTAGTTCCTCGTGGGGTGTGTAGAGGTGAGCGTTTTCCCTTCGGAATCCTGTTACGTTGTCCTCCGCCTGTCTGTTGGCGGTGACCGCTGCGCTGTTTGTTTGTACCACCATGGAGGTCGAAGTGTTAAAGTGGCTGTCTTTGTTGGCGGTTTCCACCACGGTCGTAATTGCTAAATTTTCACCACCGGCCTGTTTGCAGTCTTACCGCCGCTTTAACGCAGACCGCCAGGGTTGTAATGACCACCTATATGTCTTTCATTGACCATTATCATTCTACCCCTTTATTGTACTTGAATGATTCCAAGTCATTACCATCATCACAGGCTATAGCTTTGACCTCTCCATTACAAAACAAATGTGGTTGGCTTGACTACCTGATTTTTCTGTCATTGTGAACCAACAACATTTTTGATAGAAGACACTGCAGTGGTAACCAAACTGTAGTGATGTATTGCAGTTGTAATTTTTTATTAAAAAAAGAAAAGGGAGGCATATCTGGCATCTAAGAAATGTATAATGTTTTTTCTAGCCACACAGAATGTCACCGACTCAAGTGCCATGCAGGAGCAGAAGGAGCAGGAGAAGAAGCAGCAGCAGGGACGGGTGGTAGTAAGTCACATTGCTTGCTTATTGAAAATTAATATTATACTCACTGGCTACAATGGTTTTGTTGTGACTCGTGATCCAGAACTCCCCGCTTTACCAGCTACAGCAGTGGTTGAGTTATGGCCTCTTAAATCTGCAACTCGGCAAAAGCTCACATAATGTACTCTAAACATGATGGCTTGTAAAGCATGTGTGGGTAAACAAATAAAATTGGCCCTGTGACTCTCCTAATCATAACCACATCAAATTTAAATGTTCCAAGGCAGGGGATGGAGCCCATCTGAGCAGAATACTGGAGGTCAATGGCCTCCTCACTGAGGGCAGCAGGGGTGACTGGGGCAGGGCCTGAGGTGCCTGGGGCGAAGGTGATGCCCACCCTCCCGGGTGAGCGGGCATGGGACAAAGGCTGAGGGGCTGCTGGGTGGGAGGTGCTGGAAGGGGGGGTGGAGGCTGTACCTGTAGATAGGGGTGGCACAGATGTTGCCGCCACCACAAGGGAGCTCCCATCAGAGGACGAGTCCGTGTCACTGGTCTCAGCTCCTGTCCCCGCTGTGGAGCTCCCCTCGACCTCCGTCCCACTGGTGAAGTCCGATTCCGTAGTGTGGCCCTCCATGGCAATGTGGGAAGCAGCCCCCTCGTGCTCCGGTGCCACTGCTCCTCCGCCTGATGATGCTAATGCACACAAGAACAGGGAGACCACAAAAAGGGGGGACGACGACAGAAGAAAGACATGTTGAGTGCATGCATTACCGCTACCATTGGCGGACACGACAGACACAGTAGCCCCCTGCACTACGCCGCGCTCTTGGGCTCAACTGTTCAATTCCTGGGAAATGTCCTACTAGGCTATGGACGACATCTGCACACATGGATGACACAGGGGCATGACTAGGTGTAGTTGGCACTCTACAGAGGTGCAGTGGGATGCCACATGGCCTGCCTTACGGAGGGACCTTGCCTACGGAACTCGCCCTGGCCTAGGGAAACCCACAGCCCACCTCCCCAACCCAGATCCCTCCACTGCGCGCAAAATCAGCAGAATGAGAGTGTACTCACCCCCTTGTGCCTGCTGTGATGCCCTCAAGCGCCCATCCAACCCCGGGTACGCCACCGCCAGGATCCTGAACATCAGGGGGGTCATGGTGCGACGGGCACCCCTCCAACGTTGGGAGGCCATCCCTAGCTGAGCCTCCGCCGGCTTCTTGCTCCAGCGGCAAATGTCCTCCCATCTTTTCCGGCAGTGGGTGCTCCGTCTGTGGTAGACCCCCAGGGTCCGGACGTCCTTGGCGATGGCGATTCTGGTGGGCGCTGACCTACATGATTTGTACAGGGGGAAAATAAACTTATTACCAACTGCACCGTCACAGTCATTGGCCCCCATCCCTACCCTTGGCATGTGGCACATGCACTCACCGTTGTTTCATGCACGCCGCACTCTCCCCCCTTCCTTCTTACATCCACCCCTCTCCACACAGGCATAGCCCATAAAGCATGCTCCCAGTGTACTTACCTGTTTGGAGGACCGTAGAGTAGCGTGTACTGGGGGAGGACCCCATCCACGAGTTTCTCCAACTCCTCCGATGTGAAGGCAGGGGCCATTTCCCCAGACACTCGAGGAATTGTCTCTTCCACACCGATGTCACAGCAGCACTTGCAGTGTAGGTCCTCTCCGTCACCGCCGGCGTACATCGTCATTGGCTCCTGGGACCCATAGGGTCCAATGTTAACCTATGCAGCATTGCGCCGCGGTCTTCGACCGCCAACCGCGACGGTGTACAACGCCAGGGCAGTTACCTCACATCCCATTGTCCCACTTTACAGGTCAGGCAGCCGCCATTTCCGGGCGCCACGTGGCTTCATTTTCAACTGCGTCACACATACCTAGGCCTAGACTCAACACACATACAGGCCACTTTTTAGATTATGATTGGTGTTCTGTGTAAGCTGGGGGTACGTACCTCTGAGTAGTTTGACTCTGTGCTCGCTGTTCTCCTTCATAGGCACCGTTCGCTGGGACATGTGAGGAGATGGCGGCATCCTCCGGTGTACCGACCGTTGGTGGACCTGTCGACAATGGAGGAAAGACATGTGATAATCACATACAGGCTTGACCGTGCCACAATCCAGGAACTGTGTACCCAGTTGGAGCCAGACCTGATGTCAGCTATCCGCCATCTCACAGGAATCCCCCCTTAAGTGCAGGTGCTGTCAGTACTCCATTTCCTTGCAAGTGGGTCATTTCAAACAACAGTGGCCATTGCATCAGGGATGTCCCAGCCCATGTTTTCCAATGTATGCGGAACTACATCGTTTTCCCTCAGGTGGAGGATTTGCCTACAGTGAAAGGTGATTTCTATGCCCTGGGACATATCCCAAACATCATAGGTGCCATTGATGGGACACATGTGGCTTTGGTACCCCCCCACAGTAGTGAACAGGTGTACAGAAACCGGAAGAGTTATCATTCGATTAATGTGCAGATGGTATGTTTGGCCCACCAGTACATCTCCCATGTGAATGCCAAGTTCCCTGGCTCAGTGCATGATGCCTACATCCTGCTGAATAGCAGCATCCCTTATGTGATGGGTCAACTCCAGAGGCACTGTGTGTGGCTATTAGGTGAGCACCTGGAAGCTAGTCAGTGGGAATGGTTGTCTGGGTCTGGGGATATCCCTCCAGGTTAGTGTGTGTCTAACAGTTGTCCCTCGCCATTTGCAGGTGACTCTGGTTACCCCAACCTGTCATGACTACTGACCCAGGTGAAGAATCCCAGGACAAGGGCAGAGGAATGCCACAATGAGGCCCATGGGCGAACTAGGAGGGTGATTGAGCGGACCTTCGGCCTCCTGAAGGCCAGGTTCAGGTGCCTCCATATGACAGCGGATCCCTATTCTACTCACCAAAGAAGGTGTACCAGATCATTGTGGCCTGCTGTATGCTTCACAACTTGGCTTTGCGACGACAGGTGCCTTTTCTGCAGGAGGATGGTCCAGATGGCGGTGTTGTTGCAGCTGTGGAGCCTGTGGACAGTGAAGATGAGGAAGCAGAGGAAGAAGACATGGACAACAGAAAAAAATCCAAAAAACCTTGCTCCCTCCCTCTTGTTGCGAATATTGGATAGATGTTCCGAAATTCCGGAACATCTATCCAATATTCGCAACAAGAGGGAGGGCATTAGAAAAAAGCGTGAGTTTTTTTTTATTTTTATTTTGGATACACATGGTAATGGGCTCAATGAATGTACACCTTGGGAAAATGCTTTAGCTTGAATCTCTGTAGGTATGTAGTATTCTTTCTGATCTAAATTAAGAAGTTTTTCACTAATTTTGTGAGAATATGATTATTCTATTTATGATCAATAGTGTTTTGCACTATTTTTGAGTTCTCCCCTCTGATCCTCAGGGCCACCATAGTATATCTGACAGTTTGTGTTGTCATTTTCAAACTGGAAGTGAGTAGACCGATAATAAGTGGTGGTGGCCTTATGATTATTAATGTTAGGCTAGTACATGACCTGTGAGTTAAAGAGTTGTTCATTTATTATTTTATTTTTATTTTTTTCAATTGTCTATTTTTTTATTTTTTTCATATTAGTTTTGGCTTGAGGTCCCCGAGGAAGTTCATCATTATAAAAATTAATTAGTAGTATTGTGGCTATTGGCTTGGGTACTATCAGAACCCAGTGATATCTATATACAAAGCCATTATAAGATGGCCGACACCATTTCCTGTGTGAACGGGCAATCTAATATTCACGCGAGGAGTCTTGCGTTGCTTTGGAATGAGAACAGGGTTTATGGTATCAGACTCTAGAATGGAGTCAGCACTATTGGACAAAACGTGCTTCGGACGTTAGAGATCGACGCCGTTTCAAGAAGTAGCGAGAGTTCAGGTATGTTTTCTGAATACGAACACTAGTATATATATAGGTGTAGTGTTATTTATATTTTTTTAGTCTTTTGTAAAAACTTGTAGAGTGATTCAGATCGTTGTATACGTAAAGCGCCTAATATCAATAGTGAAAACACGAGGTTCTGTTAGAGTCGGATTCTGGGTGAGCGGATTTTTCTATTGAAATAAATGTGGAAAGATAGACTACATCGTGAAAGATTAGGAGGGATTAGCTATGGTTTAAAAATGTTTTTTCTACTTTGTGTCTCTTCTTGCTTTATACAGCTAGAGGAAGTGTGTGGATCATTTTGCTGAACTCCCAGAGAAGCTTCCTACCTTAAATGACCATTTGGGTAGGTAGAGGAATCTGCTCGTGGTTTGGTGGCTGAGACTTAAGGTCTCTCACCTGTTGTAATGAATTGGTGGGTCCTTGGTAAATCGAGTGAGTTAATTTTGTTTATATGGCTATGTGTCTCTACAAGGTTTCACTTGCGAATGGAAGTAGGGATTACAATACTGAACCCTGTTGGTATCATAATCGAGGAAATTTTGCAACAACATCGCCGGGTATTTATTTAATTTTATCTATCTAAGAATGTGGTTATTGGTGATTCTATACACAAGGGAGATGGTGTTGTGTGTAATTTTTTGCTTATTTCACATCTATGGCAGTTTTTCTTTTTTCCTTCTTTTCTTTATTCTTTATTAGACTATTTATTCTTTTTATGTTATTCTTTATAATTTTTTTAAATATTTTTTTGTATCTTTTCTGATTCTGGTATTTGGTATTTTGTGTTTTCACGATATTCATTCATTGGTTGGTTATTCTGTTGATAATAATCACTGGTGGTTAGTTGAATCTCAAGAATTTGGATCAACATTTATCGTGTTCTATTCAATTTTTTTACCTATTAGGGTTTATGGTAATGGGAAAGAAGAGAACCCATCTAATCTGCGATATTATACAGTAATGGTGGGAAAGGAATGGCCCTGAAGAAGGCGGTCTTTTGAATTTGGTGGTTACCGCCGAAACGCGCGTAGGCTTTGTTCCTACTACTGTTTGTTGTTTATATGAACTTTGAATTAATTAAGTTGAGATATGATGTTTTTTCTTTTTATAAGCAAGATGGAAGACACAATTAGAAAGTGAATAAAAATATGGTACCTATGTAAATATCTTTTTAGTTCCAGAAAAAGGAAGTATATATTTCTTGTTTGTATTCTATAATTTTTATTTTAAAAATAAGTTGTTTTGTATATGTCTGTATTATGTTATGGGTGGATTAGTTTTACTGTCTTGTCTGATGTGTCAGTTTGTCTTTGTATATTTATCTGTATATAGATGTAAATATGTATAGAAATATTTTTTGTGTTTTCCCAGCCTTATCTCTATATAATTATATATCTGCATATTGAGATGTGTTTTCTGTGACATACATTTGTAATAAATATTTTCTGTCTTTATATTGTGTTACAGCTTAATTGTTTTTTCCTATGTTGCTTATATGTGAATATTATTTGTAGCTCCTTTGCTTTTGCTTGTATACAAGTATAAATCCCTGGATGGGCTACTCATCATATCAGGGACCCTCGATAGTCTTTTTCCTAATTCTATTCAGCATGCCACAACAAAGTTTTGGATATCTTGCATTCAAAATACAATGAATAATGTAAGCATTTTCATCAATTTATTGTAACTATGAGCAGGTGCCTACATGGTTGAAATACCCAAGAAGTGATATTTTCATCCATAGCATTATATGGTGACTGTCAAATGCCCTAGTTTTTTTAATGTATGTACATATGGAAGTAAAGTACTGTGGAAAAACATTACATTACATTACCTTTTTTCAGATCCAAAAACAGAACATCATGGTAGTTGTAGTCATTGTTTGATACCATAGACAATACCTGTTTGAAAAGTAAGTTACACATATCACTTTCAATTACTATATTGGAGATAAATACACATTTGCAACTTATACATTCATATGGATATGATGTAACTGGCAGAAAATACCGCTTAGAAACAGCATACTTTCCTGTGATGATGGATTTAGTTTTGAATCTGTTTGTGCAAGGGATGGTCCATAGGGAACTACACACAATGGCCCTCATTATGACCCTGGCGGTCCGAACACCACCAGGGCCATGGTGGCAGTCTCGGCCGGCGATAAAGACCGCCACATTATGAGTGTGGCGGTTTGGCCTCTGCAAAACATCCACATCTCCACTTGTACCACCAGGGCAGTTGGATAGCCGGGCTGGAGATCAGCATCTCTGAGCCAGCGGTCCACTGAAGACTGCCAGCTGTATCAGGAGTCAGCTTTCTGCCAGGGTTTCTGCGGCGGTAGCACCGCCATGAAAACCCTGGTGGAAAGGTTACCGGTGATAGGAAATTTCTTTTCTATCACCGGCAGACAACTCCCCCAATCCATAAGTGCAAAATCAATACCTCCCCACCCCCCTTCCATACCAGCACCCCCTCCCTCCACCCCCTTGTATTCCAGCAACCCCCTCCGTCACCCCCTTCCATACCAGCAGCTCCCTTCCCCATCCCCCTTCCATACCAGCGCCACCCCCACCCCATTCCATTGCAGCACCCCCTCCCCGCATATACGCACACACACACCCACACACACCCGCATACACTCATTCACCAACACTTACATACAGGCATTAACACACATGCAAACATACACGCATTCATTCACACGCATACATACACACATTTACTCACATGCATACATACATGTATTCACACAAACATTCCAACATGCACTCACTTCAACAATCATACACGTATTCACACGCCCATACACATATGCATATACACGCATTTAAACACACATATCTCCACTCATTCAAATACACATACACAGACGCATACACAGTTACATGCACACAGGTAGACAACACCCATTCACATATGCACACACAACACCCTCCACCCTCCCCTGTTGGACAATCGACTTACCTTGTCCGGTGAGGAGGATGTCCAGCAGGGAACGGGAACAGGCAATTCCACCACCAGCAGAGCCCTGCCATCAGGACACCGACAGGCCATTACAGGTCGTAATGCGGATGGCGAAGGCCTTTTGGCAGGGCGGGGCGGGCCGGTGGTGGAATCACCCCTGTGCCTTTGACCGCCAGTACGGCTACAGGAGGATTTCCACCCAAATTGTGGTGGAAATCCTTCAGTACTTGTGATTTGGTGGTTGGAAGACCGCCAGCACTGGCAGTCTTCTGGCGCCTGTGGCTTCAGCGGTCTTGAGAAAAGTCAGCCGAAGTCATAATGAGGGCCAATGTGTCTCTATACATAGGCCCTCATTACAACATTGGCGGTAAAAGCCGTTTACCGCCGTGCAGAAGACTGACAACACACCGCCACGGCAGCGGAATTCTGCCACGGTCATTATGACCCACAGCTCGGAATCCGCCAAAATTTAGACACCCACACAGGTCCGCCACACCAAAGGTCAGTGATAAACTGGCGAAAACAAAACCTCCACCGTCACGCCAACAGAAATACGCCCACACTATCACGACCTACGAATACATGCGGCGGTCTTTCAACCGCGGTATTCCATTGACGGTACACACCGCCGCTCTCAAAATACACACACTCTTACAAAACACTACCACATTGGACAATAATAAAAATACACACGCCTGACACACATACACACACCACTCCCACACACCCAATACAATATAAAATACACACCCACATCACCCACAAACCCCTACGACAAAAATCCTGAAAGAAGGCCAGAGAGAGACACCACAAACTACAACCAAGCATCCACAGGCACACAATACCATCACCCACAGAACTTCCACGCACCTCACACAACACACCGCTAAATATCACCCCACACATCACAACACACACCACCCCACACATCAAACACACCACCCCATGGCACGGCAAAGACACCACAGGTTCTCTGAGGAGGAGCTCACGGTCATGGTGGAGGAAATCATCCAGGTAGAGCCACAGCTATTCGGATCACAGGTGCAGCACACCTCAATTGCTAGGAAGATGGAGCTATGGCGGAGAATAGTGGACAGGGTCAACGCAGTGGGACAGCACCCAAGAAATAGGGATGACATCAGGAAGAGGTGGAATGTCCTACGGGGGAAGGTGCGTTCTGTGGTATCAAGACACCACCTTGCGGTTCAGAGCATTGGCGGCGGACCCCCACTCCTCCCCCACAACTAACAACATGGGAGGAGCAGGTCTCAGCGATTCTGCATCCTGAGGGCCTCGCAGGAGTAGGAGGAGGAATGGACTCTGGTAAGTCAAATCTCAACTATTACATCCCCCACCCTAGCTGCATGCCATCACATACCCCCACCCTCACCCCATCACTCTAACTCCTCACAAATGTCCCAACATCACAAACTACACATCCTAACCCTAAGCCCTGCATGCAACAACAAAGCATGGACACCCATCACTAAAGCATGTCCACTGCACATACCCATACACCCCCCTAAACCATCATCACACAAGGTCCCACACAGGAATGCAAGCACTGGGGTACACGGTCACCCACCCATTGCACACCACGGCACACACAGATGTAATAAACATCCTTTTATACCCCTGCAGGACCCCTACCCAACGTCACCGGACAGGAGGGTCCACACATGTCCACTCCACCCACAGAAGAGGCCCACAGTGATGACAGCAGCTCTGTCCAACTGGATCTAGATGACCAGACCGGCCCATCTGGGATCTGGGGACAGTCGGTTCCCCTCACACTGGCACAAGCCACAACAGAGCGTCCCCCCTCTGGAAACACCAGCACAGCACCCACCCAGCAGGCCCATACCAACGTACCCAGGACACGTCAATCAGCAGTGTGTCCACCTCTACAGGGAACCCAGGATAACCCACCACCCCAACAACAACAGGGACCTGGGGGCAGTGGGCACACGGTCCAGGAGACGGAGGCCCATGAACACAGGGGAACTGGGAGGGCTGCTGTGCGACAGGGGGAGGACAGGCCCTGGGAACCCACTCTCCACAAGGCCCTCTCCAACATCATGGAAGCCTACCATCATTCCCAGGAGACGATGGAAATGGTACTGGCCAAGTTTCAGGAGACCCAGCGGCTGCAGGAGGAACAGTATTTGGGGTTCAGGGAGGAACTCAGATCCATCAATTCCACCCTGGGCACCATCGTAGGGGTGCTGAAGGAAGTCCTCAACACCAGGAGGGACACTGTGGCACAACAAGGGGCCCCTAACACTAGCATGGACGATGAACTGCCCACCACCTCAGCCGGCGCTAGTGGACAGGAGGCACCACCACAGGACCACCACACCAGCACCCCACCCCCTGCAGAGGGAGAACCACCCCGCAAACGGTCCCTGAGATCCAGGACAAAGACAGAGAACGATGCCAAGACCCCCGCCAAGAAATGAGACCACCCTGATTGTCATCCTTTTGTCCCACCTTGTCACCTTGTCACCCTGTCCATCCTCAAACTGCCCCAGCTCCACTTCCTATGCCCCTTTGGACAATGCACCTGTGAGACTAATAGACTGGACTCTGCCATGGGCATTCCTCCACCATCACCCCTCACCATTTTACAACCCCCTCCACTATTTAGCACTTAAATAAACACCCTTAAAGCAAAAGAAAATCTGGAATCTGTCTGTGATTTCGAAATGTTGTATTAGCAATTAGTGACAAAAGGCTCTTTCAATTGTAATGTCAACATACCTATGCCACACAGCTCTAGTCCATGAGGAAACAAAGCAGATGTCACACAGTGGGACCCACATCTGTGAAATCGTAAGGGAAAGTGACAACTCAGTGACCATACACTGGGTGAAAAGGACAGACAGTAGAGAGGTAGTAGTGTTAAAGTACATGTAGTAGGCAGGTTTGTATTCTTACCTGTGTCTCACTGGAAGTATTACAGGATAACAGAGTCCCTGTTGTCAACGTCCTCCTCTTCTGCTTCCTCGTCTTCACTGTCCAAAGGCTCCACAGCTGCCACAACACCTCCATCTGGACCATCCTCCTGCAGAAAAGGCACCTGTCGTCGCAAAGCTAAGTTGTGAAGCATACAGCAGGCCACGATGATCTGGCACACCTTCTTTGGTGAGTAGAATAAGGAATCACCTGTCATATGGAGGCACCTGAACCTGGCCTTCAGGAGGCCGAAGGTCTGCTCTATAATCCTCCTAGTTCACCCATGGGCCTCATTGTAGCGTTCCTCTGCCCTTGTCCTGGGATTCCTCACTGGGGTCAGTAGCCATGACAGGTTGGGGTAACCAGAGTCACCTGTAAATGGCGAGGGACAACTGTTAGACACACACTAACCTGTAGGGATATCCCCAGACCCAGACAACTATTCCCAACGATTTTGTTCCAGGTGCTCACCTAATAGCCACACACGGTGCCTCTGGAGTTGCCCCATAACATAAGGGATGCTGCTATTCCACAGGATGTAAGCGTCATGCACTGAGCCAGGGAATTTGGCATTAACATTAGAGGTGTACTGGTCGGCCAAACACACCATCTGCACATTCATCGAATGGTAACTCTTCCGGTTTCTGTACACCTGTTCACTCCTGTGGGGGGGACCACGGCCACATGTGTCCCATCAGTGGCACCTATGATGTTGGGGATATGTCCAAGTGCATAGAAGTCACCTTTCACTGTTGGCAAATCCTCCACCTGAGGAAAAACAATGGAGCTCTGCATGTGTTTCAGCAGGACAGACAACACTCTGGACAACACGTTGGAAAACATAGGCTGGGACATCCCTGATGCTATGGCCACTGTTTTTTTAAATGACCCACTTGTAAGGAAATTGAGTACTGACAGCACCTGCACTTGAGGGGGGATTCCGGTGGGATGGTGGATAGCTGACATCAGGTCTGGCTCCAACTGGGCACACAGTTCCAGGATTGTGGCACGATCAAGCCTGTAGGTGATGATTACATGTCTTTCCTCCATTGTCGACAGCTCCACCAGCGGTCTGTACACCGGAGGATGCCGCCATCTCCTCACATGTCCCAGCGGACGGTGCCTATGAAGGACAACAGCGAGCACAGAGTCAACCAACTCAGAGGTACGTAAACACAGCTTACTCCGAAAACCATTCATAACCCAAATATTGCCTGTATGAGTATTGAGCCAAGTCCTAGGTGTGTGTGACGCAGTTATAAATCAAGCCATGTGGGCCCCTGAAATGGCGGCTGCCTGACCTGTAAAGTGGGACAATGGGATGTGAGGTAACTGCGCTGGCATTGTACACCGTCGCGGTAGGTGGTTGAAGACCGCGGCGCAATTCTGCATTGGTTAACATTGGACCCTATGGGTCCCAGGAGCCAATGACGATGTACGCCGATGGTGACGGTACACACCGCTGCGGACGTGACCACCATTTTCTATCTGTTCAATCACTCGATACCTGATCTTCGACAGGAGAGGACCTACACTGCAAGTGCTGCTGTGACTTCAGTCTGGAAGAGACAATGGCTTGTGCGTCTGGGGAAAGGGCCCCTGCCTTCACCACGGAGGAGTTGGAGAAACTGGTGGATGGGGTCCTCCCCCAGTACACGCTACTCTACGGTCCTCCAGACAAACAGGTAAGTACACTGGGAGCATGCTGTATGGGCAATGCCTGTGTGGAGTGTGGTGGATGAAAGAGAGGGAGGGGAATGAGGCGTGCATGGAACGAGGGTGAGTGCATGTGCCACATGTCAAGGGTAGGGATGCGGGCCAATGACTGTGACAGTGCAGTTGGTAATAACTTCTCTTTTTCCCCTGTACAATTCCTGTAGGTCAGCGCCCACCAGAAGAAGGACATTTGGCGTGCCATCGCCAAGGACGTCCGGACCCTGGGGGTCTATCACAGACGGAGCACCCACTGCCGTAAAAGATGGGAGGATATTCGCCGCTGGAGCAAGAAGACGGTGGAGGCCCAGCTGGGGATGGCCTCCCAATGTGGGAGGGGTGCCTGTCGCACCATGACCCCCCTGATGTTCAGGATCCTGGTGGTGGCATACCCGGAGTTGGATGGGCGCTTGAGGGCATCACAGCAGCAACAAGGGGGTGAGTACACTACCATTCTTCTGATTCAGTGCGCAGTGGAGATGTCTGAGTGGGGGAGGTGGGCTGTGGGTTTCCCTAGGCCAGGGTGAGTGTGCTAGTTTAGTCCCCTTTTTCAGGCAGACCCTGTGGCACCTTCCCAACCTGGGTATACTGCCAACTACACCTAGTCCGGCTCCTGTGACATCCATGTGTGCAGATATTGTCCATAGCCTTGTGGGCCATTTACCAGGCATTGAATAGTGGACCCCAAGTGCGCAGCGTAGTGCAGGGGACATCTGTGTCTGTCGTGTCCGCCTTTGGTAGCGGTAATGCATGCACTCAACTTGTCTTTCTTCTGTCTCCCCCCTCTTTTTGTGGTCTCCCTGTACATGTGTGCATTAGCATCATCAGGCGGAGGAGCGGTGGCACCGGAGCAGGAGGGAGCTGCATCCCACATGGCCCTGGAGGGCGACACTACAGACTCTGATTTCACCAGTGGGACGGAGGGTGAGGGGAGCTCCACGGTGGGGACAGGAGCTGACACCAGCGATACAGACTCATCCTCTGATGGGAGCTCCCTTGTGGTGGTGGCCCCATCTGTGCCCCCCGCATCTACAGGTACAGCTGCCACCCCCCCTCCTGCACTGCCCTCCCAGCAGCTCCTCAGCCTTTGCCCTGTGCCTGCTCACCCAGGAGGTGGGCATCTCCTTCGCCCCAGGCACCTTAGGCCCTGCCCCAGTCCCCCCTGCTTCCCTCAGTGAGGAGGCCATTGACCTCCTCAGGTCCCTCACTGTTGGGCAGTCTACCATTTTGAATGCCATCCAGGGTGTAGAGAGACAGTTGCAACAAACCAATGCATTCCTGGAGGGCATTCATTCTGGTCAGGCAGCCCTTCAGCGAGCTTTTCAGACTCTGGCCTCAGCACTGATGGCAGCCATTGTCCCTGTCTCTAGCCTCCCCCCTCCAACTTCCTCCACCCAGGCCCAATCCCCTGTACCTCAGCCTACCCCAAGCACACCATCAGACCAGCATGCACACACCTCAATACACAAGGGAAGCTCAGGCAAACATAAGCACCACACATCCCACAGGCACTCACGCAAGCTGAACACACATGCAGACATACCCACATCCACTGCTTCCACTGTGTACCCCTCCTCCTCGTCTCCCTCCTCCCTCCCAGTCTCGTCTCCACTCGCACCTGCATGCACTACATCTACAGCCACTACGTCCATCACCAGCACATCCACCACCACACCCTGCTCATGTGCAGTTACCAGCCCCACTACCATTCACACATCCCCTGTGTCCTCTCCCAGTGTGTCTGTGACGCCACCTCACGACAGCCTCCAGCGCATGCACCTTCACCCAAAGTCATCAAATGTACACCTCCTGCAACCACAACCTCTTCCTCCACTCCCAAACCCCCTCCAGCTACCCATTCCCAGTGTTCCTAAGAAACTTTTCCAGGCCACCCTTGACCTCTTTCCCTCACCTCCCCCACCCCGTCAGTCTCCTAGGGCCCGACTCTCCAGGTCCCAACCTATCACCTCAGCTACAACATCTCCAGGACCAATGGTGCCAGTAGTCACCGAATTCTGGAGTGCACCAGGCAGCAGGGCAGCCAGTGTGGCAAGGAGCCACAGCACGGACAGTCCCCCACCTGTCAAGCATCAAAAGTTGGCCAGTGCCCGGCGGGAGAGGGGGAAGACAAAGCCCAGCAAAGCCACTCCCAGGGGCACAGGTGGGAGTGTGGAGTCAGCAGCGACACCTTCTAAGGTGGGGAAGGGGCAAAAGAAACCCGGCAAGTCTGGGAAGATCACCACGGCAGAGAAGACTGTCAGCAGCCCCGCTGGTCCAGAGAGAACCGCCAGCAGCCCCGCTGGCCCAGGGAGGACCACCAGCAGCAGCCCCGCTGGTCCAGACAGAACCGCCAGCAGCCCCGCTGGCCCAGAGAGGACCGCCAGCAGCAGCCCCGCTGGTCCAGACAGGACCGCCAGCAGCAGCCCCGCTGGCCCAGAGAGGACCGCCAGCAGCAGCCCCGCTGGTCCAGACAGAACCGCCAGCAGCCCCGCTGGCCCAGAGAGGACCGCCAGCAGCTGCCCCGCTGGTCCAGACAGAACTGCCAGCACCCCCGCTGGTCCAGACAGGACCACCAGCCGCAGCCCGCTGGCCCAGAGAGGACCACCAGCAGCAGCCCCGCTGGTCCAGACAGAACCACCAGCAGCCCCGCTGGCCCAGAGAGGACCGCCAGCAGCAGCCCCGCTGGTCCAGACAGAACTGCCAGCAGCCCCGCTGGCCCAGAGAGGACCGCCAGCAGCAGCCCCGCTGGCCCAGAGAGGACCGCCAGCAGCAGCCCCGCTGGCCCAGAGAGGACCGCCAGCAGCAGCCCGCTGGTCCAGACAGGACCGCCAGCAGCAGCCCCGCTGGCCCAGAGAGGACCGCCAGCAGCACCGCTGCCCAAGACAGGACCGCCACAAGAACTGCTGCCCAAGACAGGACCGCCACAAGCACCGTTGCCAAAGAGAGGACCGCCACAAGCACCGCAGCCCCATGAGCGCTAAATGCACTGACGCTACTGAGGCCGCCACGAGCAGGATGAAGGACTCTGGGCACCAGCCTCCTCCAGAACCAGTGGAGAATGACATCCACTACCTCAGTCCTTGGCAGGATGAAGCACTCTGGGCACCAAGCCCCCTCCAGAACGAGTGGAGAGTCACCTCCACTACCTCAGTCCTTGGCAGGATGAAGCACTCTGGGAACCAAGCCCCCTCCAGAACCAGTGGAGAGTCACCTCCACTACCTCAATCCTTGGCAGGATGAAGCACTCTGGGCACCAAGCCCCCTCCAGAACCAGTGGAGACTGTTATCCACTTGAGAGACTGTGGCTTTGCACTCCCCAGGATTGAACAGTGGGCAACCCACCCACTGTAGAGACTTGAGAGACTCTGGCTTTGCACTCCCCAGGATATAGCAGTGGGCAATCCACCCACTGTAGAGACTTGAGAGACTGTGGCTTTGCACTCCCCAGGATTGAACAGTGGGCATGGGGCCCCCTCATGGATTTGGCATTGTGCACTCAACCGGCTGAGGTGCCCCCCTTTCCCTTCCCCCTGAGGTGCCTGTTTTATTTCTATCTGATGCCCCTGCAGTGTTTTCTCCATCACGTTCGGATATCTTGTGTGGGCCTCGCCCATGCAGTGTGGGCCCAGTGGTCCACGGACTTTAAGGGTGGAATACCCCGGACTAATATTCTTGGTGAATATATTTGTAAATAGTGTATGTAGATTATTTGACTACTGAATTTTAATATATTGCAATCGTTCAGCTCATTTCCTTTTGTCTTTGCATTCTTCCAGGGGGGTTGGGGGGGGTGTAACTGTAATGTATCATGCTGTATTGGTGTGTGTGTAGTAGTGGGTGAGGGTGGGGGTGTTGCGTGTTGCATGTGTGTGTCACTGTTTTTCCCTCCCCCCTCCCCTGTGCCGTAGGTGCAGTACTCACCGTGGTCTTCGCCGCCGGCGTTCGTGCTCCTGGTAGAGGAGCAAGAAGGTGAAGGCTGGTAAAATGTGGAGCTCTGGTTCCATGGCGTCCTGGTTCCTCGTGGGGTGTGCAGAGGTGAGCGTTTTCCCTTCGGAGTCCTGTTTCCGCCGTGTTTTTGTTCGCAGTGAATCCGCCCCAGAAAAGGTGGCGGATTGGTAGGTTGTGATACTGTGGGTGGTACATTGTCTCCCGCCTGTCTGTTGGCGGTGACCGCCGTGCTGTTTGTTTGTACCACCGTGGCAGTCGGAGTGTTAAAGTGGCTGTCTTTTTTGGCAGTTTCCGCCACGGCCCCGCTGGTCCAGACAGAACCGCCAGCAGCCCCGCTGGCCCAGAGAGGACCGCCAGCAGCAGCCCCGCTGGTCCAGAGAGGACCGCCAGCAGCAGCCCCGCTGGCCCAGAGAGGACCGCCAGCAGCAGCCCCGCTGGTCCAGACAGGACCGCCAGCAGCCCCGCTGGTCCAGAGAGGACCGCCAGCAGCAGCCCCGCTGGCCCAGAGAGGACCGCCAGCAGAACCGCTGCCCAAGACAGGACCGCCACAAGCACTGCTGCCCAAGACAGGACCGCCACAAGCACAGTTGCCAAAGAGAGGACCGCCACAAGCACCGCAGGCCCATGAGCGCTAAATGCACTGACGCTACTGAGGCCGCCACGAGCAGGATGAAGAACTCTGGGCACCAGCCTCCTCCAGAACCAGTGGAGTATGACATCCACCACCTCAGTCCTTGGCAGGATGAAGCACTCTGGGCACCAAGCCCCCTCCAGAACCAGTGGAGAGTCACCTCCACTGCCTCAGTCCTTGGCAGGATGAAGCACTCTGGGCACCAAGCCCCCTCCAGAACCAGTGGAGAGTCACCTCCACTACCTCAATCCTTGGCAGGATGAAGCACTCTGGGCACCAAGCCCCCTCCAGAACCAGTGGAGACTGTTATCCACTTGAGAGACTGTGGCTTTGCACTCCCCAGGATTGAACAGTGGGCAACCCACCCACTGTAGAGACTTGAGAGACTCTGGCTTTGCACTCCCCAGGATATAGCAGTGGGCAATCCACCCACTGTAGAGACTTGAGAGACTGTGGCTTTGCACTCCCCAGGATTGAACAGTGGGCATGGGGCCCCCTCATGGATTTGGCATTGTGCACTCAACCGGCTGAGGTGCCCCCCTTTCCCTTCCCCCTGAGGTGCCTGTTTTATTTCTATCTGATGCCCCTGCAGTGTTCTCTCCATCACATTCGGATATCTTGTGTGGGCCTCGCCCATGCAGTGTGGGCCCAGTGGTCCACGGACTTTAAGGGTGGAATACCCTGGACTAATATTCTTGGTGTATATATTTGTAAATAGTGTATGTAGATTATTTGACTACTGAATTTTAATATATTGCAATCGTTCAGCTCATTTCCTTTTGTCTTTGCATTCTTCCGGGGGGCTGGGGGGTGTAACTGTAATGTATCATTCTGTATTGGTGTGTGTGTTGTAGTGGGTGAGGGTGGGGGCGTTGCGTGTTGCATGTGTGTGTCACTGTTTTTCCCTCCCCCCTCCCCTGTGACGTAGGTGCAGTACTCACCGTGGTCTTCGCCGCTGGCGTTCGTGCTCCTGGTAGAGGAGCAAGAAGGTGAAGGCTGGTAAAATGTGAAGCTCTGGTTCCATGGCGTCCTGGTTCCTCGTGGGGTGTGCAGAGGTGAGCGTTTTCCCTTCGGAGTCCTGTTTCCGCCGTGTTTTTGTTCGCAGTGAATCCGCCCCAGAAAAGGTGGCGGATTGGTAGGTTGTGATACTGTGGGTGGTACATTGTCTCCCGCCTGTCTGTTGGCGGTGACCGCCGTGCTGTTTGTCTGTACCACCGTGGCAGTCGGAGTGTTAAAGTGGCTGGCTTTTTTGGCAGTTTCCGCCACGGTCTTAATTCAATTTTTTTTCCGCCGGCCTGTTGCCGGTCTTACCGCCGCTTTAACACCGACCGCCAGGGTTGTAATGACCACCATAGTGTGTTAGAAGGAGAGCTACAACCATGCTTTTAGTGATTTGTATCACACAAAATACTTTGTTTAGTCAAAATTAGCTATATCTGTGTTGCTAAGGCTGTTGCTGCATTCTAAACATCTAATTTAAATGCAGGACTCGATTAGTGATTAGGGAGACATACATAGGTTTTACTTAGTAGTCTGCACTTCACCACGGATTTCAATCAATCCTTCAGAATGGAGAATTTGCAAGACCTTCTCCTCCAGGGAAAGAGTTGTAATGGCGAGAGAGGAGAACCACCACCAGTCCTCTGTGCCTTCAGGAGACGCTTGAAGAACAGTGAATGATCTTCACCCTACAGGTCATTCTACCTCTTCATTATCTCCTCCTCTGTGCACAGGTTGTTCGCTACAGCATTCACTATGTCAACTTTTCTGGTCAACAATAGTTTTTTCTGGGAAATGATAATATTTTGGACTCCAAACTAATGATTTCATCCACCATGCCAGACAACTCTCCCTCTGAAAAACAAGAATTTCTCCTCCCTGCCATAGTAAATTATTGAGAAAAACTAAACTAGTGTCCAAAAAGATGAGGGAGAATCCACTAAACATGGTTTAACAACATAATAGAGAGTGTGAAAAATACAGAAAAACAATTGTGTCCTGTGCGGCAATTCCTGCGCTCAAATGGTATTCTGCAGTGTGATGGCAAAGAATCATGGTCTGAAATGGGGAGTGTTTTATAGTGTGTCTGGCAGGTCTTCACAATTGTCCAACTTACAACAGCTGTGGGCTACTAGCATCCAACCACTGGGCACAGCCATGGTACTATACTGACTGGCTCCCGTGATGGACTCTCGCCGTCATGGGCCCGCTGCTGACACACTGCCAGCACAACTATATGATCTAATTAAATAGGCTTGGCGGGATGCCGTCATCAAGAATCAAGACTGCGATGGAGTGCTAATCGTCGGCATTGGCGTCCACCGCATCAACTGTGGGATGCAGCTGGTGTGACTGTGTACATTCCATCGTGGCAGTCTTTGGCTTAGCCACAATACAGATAAATATGGCAGGTGGGAGACACAAAATTTTAGCTGTCTCTAGAGTTCTCATTTAGAGAGGCTGCTGTTACATAGTTGTATGAAACAGGATCACTGCTTCATCAAACTGCACCATACAGAACGTATGTTGAAATATACGTACTCAGGGCCTATTTGTTTCTGTTAAAGGTTTTACAGAGACTATCTATTCTGCTGATAGGAATTATTAGAGATGGTACTGTGAGTGTACTGACATAATAACCCTGTTCATTCAGACAAAATATCTCTAGCAGGTAATGACTTTCTTAGTAAAGCCTTATACAGCAGCCCCGAGTGTAAAGAGATGTCTCAATCGAGAGGCTATGTTGTCTTAGAAAAGAGCTATTTAGTCTGTATACAGTTATAAGAAAAAGAGCTGGTTTCTTCTGAAACTGAACCATAGAGAATGGTTGGATTGTACCAGTGTGCTAGTACAAGGCCAACTGTTTCCATAGACCCTTCTACGTATATACATTATCTACTTCAGAAATGTTAGTTCACAGATAGGTCTTTCTGATATGAAGCAAACTCTCTGTTCACTCTGAAAGAACATTGGTTGAGAGACATGGTTCTATTAGTAAATCCAGTCACACCCAGTGTCTTACTTGTACAGTGCTGTAAGGAGTTGTAGTAAATCCTAGTTTATTTTAACGGGATACAGGAGTTAGCTTTACTTTTGGATTTCAGACTCCTGCCCCCGTCACCTAGTGACCTATACCCTACTTAGATCGCTCTGTTTTAGCACATTTTTTTAATTAAATCTTTTAAGATGGCCGCCATGTTTTTAGTTAGGCCCATGTTTTAGTTTGCATTATCAGTGCCACCGCGCTAAGGTGTCAATATCAAGTGACAAAGATAAACAAATTGTAGGTGTTTACATTAGGTACTTTCCCTCTTCACTCTTCACTCTTTGGAGGAAATTGTTTAATTATATAATGACCGTACCAAGCATGTCTTGTTATCTATTGTTTGGGAACAGACCTATGTCAGGGGTCCAAGCAGATCAGTATAAATACTCCTCACTTAAATTGATAGAGGGATTCCGACCAGATTCCATTGCTGCTATCATTGCTGCTATTGATGCTGCACGTCGTCTTGACGCTGACCCAGTCTTCGTGTCCCTACGGAGTCTGAGCTAGAGACCTTGTCGCGTTGACTCTCATTATCCTAAATGAGACTACTGGATTTCTAGGTAGCAGAGTCGTTCCTGGTGTGGGGGACTAAGTCTGACCCACTAAGAAGGACCCCTGTCACCTTCAATCCGGTTTTGCTCCGGCTAACTAGCAGTGCCTCATCTCTCACAAGAGGAAGGGATGATTGGGCAGCCGAGCGCATGACATCTTTAGCACTTCTCAGGGAAGTCGTGGTCGCTCAGATCCCAGCCAGCTCTCTCGTTTATGGTATGATCTCATATACAAATGACAAAGGCAGTTTAAGTTTTATAGATTGATTTAATAAAAGGACTGTATTTTAGATAATAAGGTGTGAGCCGCAATAACCAGAACCATACTACACAGTAGGATTGAAATAGTCACGATCAGAGTGAAACATAGAAATAATGCTATCATAGTGTTAATAGATTACGTTCCCTCTAATTAGGTTCTATTTCGAGCACAGCATGTTAAGCTCTAAGCTTGCCCTTCAGATTCCCTGGGAAGACATCAACCCTCATACCTGAGCAAAGGCCTGTGATCTGGATCAGCATCTGCAACAGGGCAGTCAGTGACTAGATATGGTTCCCTGGTCGGAATCTCCCTCTTGCGTGTATTAGGACAAGGAAGTGTTTTTATAACTAACCTGTCGATGTGGTAACAAAACGTCCCTACGCAAGAATGTGTATCGTCCACATCCCAAAGACTAAACTCCTACCACGTCTATCGGCAATGTACCAGACCGTATCCTTGACTGAAGCACAGAGTGAGCGAGATTGAGAACTCGAGTGCTGAAGTAGGCTAAACAGTGTGATATAAAAAATAAAACAAGACCGTAGAACTGGCTATTGAAAAAATAACAGTACGAAGCTGAATGAAATGCATCTAGAGCAAAGTGCACAGAGGCCCGATGCTGCGAGCAAAGGAATAAAATGCATCCAGGGCAAAGTGCACAAAGGCCTAACGCCTGAAGCAAACGCGCAAAGGCTACATAAAACTGGCTACACTACAACCTCATTCCAAGGTAATGAGGGTTGGGGGCTCTCCTCATGGGCACGGCATTGGCAGATTAGGTTTATCACACCTAGCTCTCTTTTAGGTTAGAGGTTAGGCTCACTATGCTGGGGTATTAGGACATTTCTCATACTTTATGTCATTACATGTTATTGCAAGATGGCGGGGGTCTTTGTATTAATGGCTCTTGTCTTTACGATTCTGTTTCTTGCACTGTTCATTATCCTAATCATTGCAGCTCATGCAACTTATCGCAGATTGCAGTTTTGCTAAATAAAACCCATTGAAACTTTACAGCATCTTCTTCATTGCCTGTTTGAATAAGACATGTTATTCATGTGAGAAAGGGGTAATCTTCGTTTAACCACGACACTCCCTGAGATGTCACACTCTTGAGTCCATGCGTAAAGGCTGCCACAAATCACCTTTTACTGTTTGGGTTTCTAGTGAGGTGCTGCTTGTGAGCCGGGAGGGTTGGGACGACAGTTGCTACTTGTAGTAAGATTGGCATAGTCGCCTACAAATAAAAGCACTGTCATCCTTAAACCAGCAGCCTTGCCTAGAGCAATAATCCAACTACGACAGAGTGATGACGTGCTCTTTTAAATGTAAACCATTCACTCCTTATAAGCCTGTAAAGAGGAAGTTAGTATTTAATGAAACAGTACCACTTCCAAAGTACACTCTGTTTAAATCTGTTAGCAGAGGGTGTAGTTCTTTTTGTAAAACCTTCTACAGTAACCCTTTACTCTCTTCAGAGGTATTAGTCAAGACCTTGCTGTCTGCAAAGCCTTTTACATACGATATTCTGTCAGTAGAGATGACTTTGTGCAGGGGTGAATTACTTATTGAACCTTTTTACACCCAAAGTATAACCTCAACAGATCTATTACATAGAGGCAATGGTCTTAGAAAAGTGAGCCTGTCGAAGTAAGCCTCAGCAAGGCCTACTAGTGCAAGGGGTTCGCCCTTCTCTGCACAAAGTCCTTAGACCATATAGGAAGAAGTTGGCACAGAAACTGAAATAAAAGACAAAGGGGGTCATTCTGACCTTGGTGGTCCATGACCGCCATGGCGGAGTGTGGCGGAAGCACCGCCAACAGGCTGGCGGTGCTTCCTGGCGATTCTGACCACGGCGGTAAAGCCGCGGTCGGAAAAGGGGAGCCGCCGGTTTCCCGCCGGTTTCCCGCTGGCCCAGGGAACCCGCCATGGCGGCGCTGCTTGCAGCACCGCCATGGGGATTCCGAGCGCCTTCCCGCCAGCCTGTTTCTGGCGGTGTCCACCGCCAGAACCAGGATGGCGGGAACGGGTGCCGTGGGGCCCCTGGGGGCCCCTGCACTGCCCATGCCACTGGCAGTGCAGGGGCCCCCTAACAGGGCCCCACAAAGATTTTCACTGTCTGCTGTGCAGACGGTGAAAATCGCGACGGGTGCCACTGCACCCGTCGCACCCCTTCAACTCCGCCGGCTCCATTCCGAGCCGGCTTCATTGTTGAAGGGGCTGTCCCGCTGGGCCGGCCGGCGGTCTTCTGGCGGTCGCCCGCCGGCCCAGCGGGAAAGCCGGAATGGCCGCCGCGGTCTTTTGACCGCGGAGCGGTCTTTCGGAGGGAACCGCTTGGCGGGCGGCGACCGCCGCGGTCAGAATGACCGCCAAAGTTTATTAAACCTCATGAGGTGGTACTACAGTTCAAACAGCACCATTCGGTAATGTTTGAAGTAGCAGACTGAACTAAAAGAGCATGGTCCTTTCATACCCACGCAGGGGCTAAAAGAAGGTGGTACAGTTATAGAAGCAAGACTTATATACATATAAGGTCATATGGAAATGCACAGTCGACAGGTAGGAGGGGCTAACAGTTTTCAAGGACTAGTAGACACATTACTGTTGGTTACTAATTACTAACAGCTGCAGACCTTACTGGGCATGTTCAAAGTGGGAGATGCTAAATATAACTTGTCACTAGACAGATTTTCAAGAGTAGTTAACAGGATGGTAGGACAGAGCAAATGGCGAGCACATGGCTGCATGTGGCAGAGAATACAAATGGATTCCGCGAAATGTTCACAATAGTTGCTAAATACAAGATGTGTTGTGCTAATGCTTAATCTAATTGCTACTAAATTACAAAAGACGACCCTTTCAGCATTAGCTGAAGACGTCTTTCTGGGATAATCTAAATATTAATCTTGTATATTTATGCTCATCATTTCAGCTATTTCTTTATCTAACATGTGTTGTGCTTTCATTTCTGTAATATCTCTTTTGGTAGGCATACAAGCAGTAATACACATCGAGCAGAACATTGGACCACACTGAATAAAGATACAGCATGTGAAAAATATTGCAATCATTACACACAGGATAGTCAGTAGTTTACAGCCCCAAGCGGAAACAAGAGCCCAAAACAATCCAGAAAAAGTCCAAGTACCAGTCTCTGTGTGAATTTCAGCAGAAATTTTATGCAATTTAGATATTGCATCATATACTGAAGGTGAATGATCTAGAATGAAAACGCAGCAACTACCACCGATGATGCAACATGCACCACCTCGATCAGCAAATATCACATCTAGGGCCAGATGTAGGAAGGCATTAGCGCCTCGCAAACGACGAAAAATGCCGTTTGCGAGGCGCAAATGCCCTCACGCGATGCAGAAACACATATTGCGAGTCGGTACCGACTTGCAAAATGTGTTTCAGACTCGCAAATAGGAAGGGGTGTTCCCTTCCTATTTGCGAGTCGCACCACGATGTAGAGTTGATTTGTGACCACGAAAGCGGTCGCAAATCAACTCGCAGTTACCATACACTTGAAGTGGATGGTAACTCATTCGCAAACGGGAAGGGGTCCCCAGGGGACCCCTTCTCCTTTGTGAATGCTCACAATAATATTGTTTCAGAGCAGGCAGTGGTCCTATGGACCACTGCCTACTCTGAAAAAAACGAAACTAAAAGGTTTCGGTATTTTTTCTATTTGCAGCTCATTTTCCTTTAAGGAAAACAGGCTGCAAAGAGGAAAAAAACAACTGCTTTATTGAAAAGCGGTCACAGACATGGTGGTCTGCTGTCTCCAGCAGGCCACCATCCCCGTGAGTGCCTAGACTCGCTATGGGGTCGCAACTGCGACCCACCTCATAAATATTTATGAGGTGGGTCTTTGCGACCCCATAGCGAGTCGCAGAAGGTGTCTGAGACACCTTTCTGCATTTCCTTTTGCGAGGTGCAAATTGCGAGTCGCTGGGACTCGCAATTTGCACCTCGCAAAAGGAAACCTACCTACATCTGGCCCCTAGTACCATGCGATTTTGGAGCGCTACAACCCTCGCAATTTGGAGCTCCTCTGTAATATTCCCAAGTGCCAGAGCTGCCTGATTGGTAACAGCTTCCACAACCCTAGTCAATCGTCTCACTTTCCGACTGTTTAACGCAGCACCCACAAAGGAGAACAACCCTAAATTAAAATCAACATATTGTTGCAGGCTGGTGTCCGTTTGTTCTACCTCATTTGTACTTATAGTCCTTTTATGTCATTGAACAGTTTAAAATCTCAGTGATATGATGCAGGTGCCAAAAACACAGGGGGTAATAGAAAAGATACATAACACACACCTGACCACCCAACAGGTAGTTGGTAATATCCATAGTTACCACAAACAAAATATGTATTATGTGAAGCTGTAAAACTACTATTATTTACACCCTCAATAGTTAAAATCAAGGTACAATCACTTGTCCCCACTAGAATTCGCCCAGTGTTACGTATACATAAATCTGCTTTAGTTTTTGTAACAGAAATCACAAATTGTTCTTTCTTGTCAGAGTCTCTTATATTTGTGAAGACATATGGTATTGAAACATTGTCCGGTTGATACTCTTCCCATTCCCATTTAGTTCTTTGGCTTGGGGATACCCATCTTTGTCTTGGTAGCATACTTTATTAAGGCGAAAAAGAAGTCCGCCCTCTGTACGTTTTCCAGATGCAAACAAAAGCGTATACCAAGCTTGACAAGAACCAGTGTGTGAAAAAGGAAGAGGAATGAAAGGTGTTCCTCCTTTCTTTTGATGCGCAGGTATCATTCCACATACCCAACAGTTAGTAGTATTTGTAGCATTATGAGTATGATGCAACATCTGAATGAAATTATTATTGAAGTACGATTGACGGTGCTTCTGCTCATGATAGGGAAGCGTAAAGTAATAGTGATCCTCTGGTACTGGAGTAGTGGCAACAAAAAACTCACGAGCTGGAGCCATCTTTTCAACAAACCAGGTGATTATTGCCGTAACCACCAAAACAACAACAAACACCATAGTACTAATAATCACTTTGTTATACATTTTAGCAGCAGTGATAATCGACCCTTCCAGAAATTAATTAAAAACAGTCATTGGAGCTCTTATCCCTGGGCAGCCGCTGATTTCTTCATGGGCCAAGACGGGTGTCACTACTCTAATGCGTGGCTGACCCCACCCTTGCCACATTGGCTCCTCGTTTCACTAACCCAGGGCGGTAGCTCAACCACTTTTCTCCAGCATTACAGATTCTTTCCTCGGTCTCAAATTATATCGCGATACTCCAGAAATCGTATGGTCCGGGAAGAACTCCGCAGATTTGTCAGGTGATATAGCACGGCCTTTCTCCGTAGTCAAGATCTCTCCATGATCAGTCAGCACAGAAGGTTCCACCAAGGTAGTTAGCACTCTCTTGCAGTGAGTACTATGGACCCAATTATTTTGGTTTGTCACTCAAACTGCTGTCCTTGTCGCAAGGAGCACCTGCTCTGGGCCTCGCCACCTTGGTTCCAAGCTGCTTGATCTTTCAAAGGACTTAATCATCACCTGGTCACCAGGTCGGAGTTCATGGCCTTCACCTGTAGATCTGTCAGGAAGTGCTTCTCGAACCTGTAGATGAATAGAAACCAAATTGTCGGTAAACTGTGACAAGTAATCATTCATCAGGACACAAGGTACATCATATACAGAATTTAGCTTAGGAACTCCCCAAATGTTCACTGGCCTTCCAAATACTATTTCATAGGGGGTAAGGCCTGTTAGAGAGTGTGGCACTGACCTAATAGACAATAATGCCAACGGTAATGCATCCGGCCAAGTTAAAGATGTGGAAGCCTGTATCTTCGCTAACTTCAGCTTCAAAGTAGCATTATACCTTTCCACCAACCCTGCTGATTGTGGGTGGAAAACCGCATGGAACTTCTGTTTGATCCCTAATCCTTTCAGGACATACTTAATAACTTCCCCAACAAAATGAGGTCCGTTATCATTCCATAAAAGTCTGCAAACACCAAACCTAGGGAAAAATTATTTCAAAAGCACCTTCGCTGTGGTAATGGCAGTATTATCCTTTGTGGGGTATGCCTCTATCCATTTACTAAAGGCACATACCACCACCAAGACATACTTTAAATTGTTGCAGCATTCAAGCTGAATATAATCCATTTGTAGAACTTCAAAAGGTGCAGTTGGTGTAGCAAACCCTCCCGCAGGAGTTTGTGCCCTTTTCCAGGATTGTATTGTAAACAGATCAAACAAGACTGTACTACTCTCTTAGCTGTACTGGAAATTTCTGGTTGCTCCCAAACTTACGTAAGCAACTTCGTTATTGTTGAAGATCCAACATGTGCCAGCCCATGTGCCATCTGAACCATAGGTTGTACAAAAGCTGTAGGCAATTTCCATTTATCTATTTGCTTATTCCGCCAACAGCCCTCATCATCCAATTGTCCTTCTTCAGACCATTGCTCACGTTCTTTCACAGAAGCAGATTTCTGTATATCTAATACACCTTGTCTAGCTTTATGCCAACGTTCAGCTTGTGACTTCACTACATTCATAGAAGTAGTACTTTGCTGCATCGCAGTCTCACGTGCTACGCGGTCCGCAAGGGCATTACATTGCCCTATCTTTTCGGTCACTCTCTTGTGTGCACTTCATTTCACAATAGCTATTTTCTTTGGATAAGTCAATGCAGTCAAGAGGTTATGCACTAATTCTCCATGCATTATCTGCATTCCGTGGGATGTGAGAAAACCTCTCCCCTTCCAAAGCAAACCAAAATCATGAGCCACTCCAAAAGCATAGCGGCTGTCTGTATAAATGTTCACACATAAGTCAGTACTAAGCTCTCATGCTCGTGTCAAAGCTATTAGTTCAGCTGCTTGAGCTGACTTCTGTGGTATACGAGCTGTCTTCACTACTGTGTGTATTGTGGTGATTACAATGCAGCTGAGGTCATACCGTCTGGCAACTTCAAACAAGACCCATCAACCCACAATTCCCCGTCTACATCTGGAAGGGGCGTATCTTGCAAATCATTACGACCCTTTGTCTGTTCTTGGTAAGGAATATACAATCATGTGTTTCTTGTGACTGAGGCTGAGTCACCGGATATGGCAACAAAGTGGCTGGATTTAGTCTTGCACATCTCTTCAGTGTAATGTGAGGAGCCAGCAATGTCAATTCATATCCTGTCAGGCGAGCGCTAGTCAAATGTTGTGTCTTTGTTTGATTTAAAAGAGCATCAACCGCATAGGGTACTAACACCAACAGCTTATGGGACAAAACTATCCCTACACTCTGACGTATTGACACAGCTGTTGTAGCAACTGAACGAAAACACCCATGCAACGCTCGAGCGACAGGATCAAGTACTACTGAAAAATATGCACAGGGACGCTGCTTATCGCCATGTGTCTGTAATAAACTGACAATGCACATCCATCTTTCTCATGTACGTAAAGTGCAAAAGGCTTTGTGTAATCTGGAGTACCTAACACTGGTGCTGAACATAGGGCTTGTCGTAGCTGCCGGAAAGCAGTCTCACATTAATCTGTCCATGGGAGGGGCATTGGAGTATCTTTAGTCAAAAGTGCTAGCAAAGGTTTTACAATGTGTGAAAACCCTAATATCTATTGCCTACAAAAAGAAGCAAGACCAAGAAATGCACGAACATCTTTCTGAGTAGAGGGTACTAGTGTGTCTAAAATTGCTTGAATACGATCTGATGTAAGTGCACGCCTCCTTAGACAAAAGGTGACCTAAATAGGTTACCTTTGGTCTATAATATTGCAATTTCTTTTGTGACACTTTATGATGGTGTGAAGCAAGAAAAGAAAGTAAGGACATAGTGCACTTTTCACATTGCTTAGGGGTATCAGCTGCCAACAAAATATAATTGACATATTGTATGAGAGCCACACCTTCAAAAGAATCAAGTTGTCGTTTTAACGCTTGACTATAAATACTAGGACTCTCAGTATAGCCTTTATCAACATGGAATGCAAGTGGTTGTGACAATGGGCTAGGGGAAGGTGTTCCATCGAAACCTATCGATGTAATGGTTAAACCAGACAGGGGAGCCCTTGGAACCAATTGTTTAGACAAGGCGCTATGAGTAGCTCCTGTATCAACCAGAAACTGATCAGTAGAACCCAAAACATGTGCTGTAACATAGGGACCCCTCTGATCTACTAGAACTTCAACTGATTCCTTACCCCATCCTAGGCAATCCTATGCATCAGCAGAATCTTGGAAATCAGGATGCACATAGTTCGACATCTGGTATTGGTTCCGTCTATCAAAAGTGTTAAACCCATCCTGCCCTTGTACATTAGCATCAACCCTAGCATGATCATTCGTACTTCTTCTAGGCCCTGAATATCCTGAGCGATTTCTCATTTGTCCCCGACCACGTGAACACTGCTGAACACGTAGTGCTGGACAATCGGCAGCCCAATGCCCAAATTTCTTACAATACGCACACTGATCAACAGACAAATTCGAACGAGTGCAAGAAGAACCATAAGATCCACGTCCACCTCTATCACTACCTCTAAAAGGCGGACCATAAGCTTGAGCCAACATAACCTTCGTCTTTAATTCTTTAATCTTTTTATCCTCGTTACCTTTTGCTTCTAATTCCTGACGTTCATAATACTGAGCCATAGTCAAAAGAGATACCGGAGTAGAGATAGTCCATGAACTTTCACTAGCTTTTAGATGACTAGCTATTCCTGGTAACAGATTTGCGACATATTTATCGACGAACAAATGTCTGCCCATATCATCTGACAATAACTGGCCGCTAAAATCATGAAATGTTACTTCAAAGCTTGTGAAGAAATCAGAGACCGATTCATCAGCCTTTTGCTTACAAGACGCTAAAACAGTCCAATCTATCTTTTTAGGGGGAATAATCGTTTTTAACTTAACTAATATGGCTGTGGGAAGAGCTAGAATCAATTAATATGGCTTTTTTGCAGGTTTCCTATCCCCGTCCATCTGTTCTAATTCTTTCCATGACGCCCCAAAAACTACACGATCATCAACTTTACGAACAGTTCTCCACATATCTGGCGGTAATATCAATCCGAAAAATAAATCAATGTCAGTCAAAGTCATAGTACAAGAACTAATTGCTCCCTCAACTTCCTCATAAAAGGCGGCTGGATTTTTCCATGGGTCAGGTAATGCTGTTTTAAGTGCCATTACATCTGCCCTATCCAAGGAGTATACACCCAATTATAAATAAAATAACCCTTAGCATTAACAGAAGTTTTATCATCACTTGTACCCGATCCTTTAGGAGGAACATACAAAGGTGCGGCCTCACGCATTGGTATCACATGAACTATCACAGGTCTGAGATGTCCGTGCAACTACGTCCATGGCCCTTTTCTCCTCTTGCAAACGGACTGCCGCAACACATAATTTCACCAAACGCCTGATTGCATCAATCACCTGGGAGAAAACAAAAAGACCATCACACATTTGCTTATGATCAGCTGCTACATCATCAGGCTCTAACTCACCAGAATATTTCCGAAATAGTTCAATAACTTCTGTGCCAAATGCCACCCTTTCATGTTGTCTAAAAGTTCAGAAGCAGAGACAACGCTACGATTTGCTTTACGAGCAATAGATCTAAGCCCAGACGCACGGTCAGCAGGCAACATGGAGCGACTGTCTCGTATCTTCTGTTGCTCCGAACCGGAGACCTCAGCTAACTCATGAGGGGCAGAAGGAACGACATACGGAGGTGGAGGGCGATCTAGTAACAAAAAGTAATTGTGCGGTTTATTAAGGATAGGATAGAGAGGTTGCTGAACAGTGTATTGGCCAGTTACCTGTAATTTACGTTCTTTCTCTTCTATCTCCCTTAAATAGTTTATTTCTTTCTTTCTCATTTCCAATGCTTTCACATATACATTCTTCCGCTGCTCTTTCTCAAGCAAGGCTTGCTCACGCTTCACTCGTCCACGCACTTCTTTCTCCCACATTCATACACAGCCAAACATATCTTGCCTTGACCTTCGCTTACACATACATTGTTCCACATACTCAATCTTTCGCAAATCAAATAACCCATGCATAGGCCAACGTAACTCAGGATCCGCACGAGTGTATTTATTCCATAATGTGCTGTACATTATAGAAGAAAGACCATGTTTAACATACATATCTCTATTGGGCATCCCCTCTGGGGATGCCGGTTGCGATTCTTCCAGTCTCAAATTGGTACCATTACAAAAGCAACACATCCTTCAAAGTGCGCTAAAAAACAGGCATGCCAAAAATAGTGCAGAATTTGCAGTATTATAATCAAAGTAGCACTTAAAGTACCTCTAGTACGATGTGCCGTTCAAATCAAAATTAAATTGGAGAAAATTCTCCTCATTGCCTGCCTCTATAAATTGCAATTTATATATCAATTCAAAGGACACAAATTGACTAGTCACCCAAAACACGAGAGCCACAGTAAGTGGTGAAACAAAGGCATCAAAACCCACAGCAAGTGCCGTAAAACGGCTCTTACCAATCACAGGGTGTCCAGGTTCCATCGGCCAAGTTCTAAAATTGACCAAATGGTCACTGCACAATGAATGAACAAATAGGATCTCAGTCGAGGACCGGCGCCACCTGGATGGTCAAATCAGAAAGAAGGGAAAAATCCATGGTTGCCAAGACTCGGGTCTCCTCAGGCATTGATCGTCCGCAGCGAGATCCCTATCCTTCGTCGCGACCAATCTGTCGGGCGTCCGAGTCGCCGATGAGTCCCTGTTCGGGCGCAAATTTGTCGAAGTAAGCCTCAGCAAGGCCTACTAGTGCAAGGGGTTCGCCCTTCTCTGCACAAAGTCCTCAGACCATATAGGAAGAAGTTGGCACAGAAACTGAAATAAAAGACAAAGTTTATTAAACCTCATGAGGTGGTACTACAGTTCAAAAAGCACCCTTCAGTAATGTTTGAAGTAGCATACTGAACTAAGAGAGCATGATCCTTTTATACCCACGCAGGGGCTAAAAGAAGGTGGTACAATTATAGAAGCAAGACTTAAATACATATAAGGTCATATGGAAATGCACAGTCGACAGGTAGGAGGGGCTAACAGTTTTCAAGGACTAGTAGACACATTACTGTTGGTTACTAATTACTAACAGCTGCAGACCTTACTGGGCATGTGCAAAGTGGGAGATGCTAAATTTAACTTGTCACTAGACAGATTTTCAAGAGTAGTTAACTGGAAGGTAGGACAGAGCATATGGCGAGCACATGGCAGCATGTGGCAGAGAAAATGGCTGCCATGAATACAAATGGATTCCGCGAAATGTTCACAATAGTTGCTAAATACAGGATGTTCTCTGCTAATGCTTAATCTAACCGCTACTAAATTACAACAAGCCATTCGCTTTATATATAACTTTATTACAAACCTCTAATTTTAAATCAATGTTCAGAATCTGTCATTTCCCCTCTGGTAAAATATACTAGTACAGGGGTACTGTTTATCTAAGGCCTTTTACAGACACCATTTATTCTGATCACAAATATAAGTACATAGCTTGCTGTTTCTAAAGACATGTAACACGAAGTACTAGCTCTCTAAGGTCTTGAAAAAAAAACATTAGCTCTCTTTAGATCTCTCACTTAGAGAAGCTGATGTTATAGGGTTTCATCAAACTGCACCATGCATGTATAGCATGCTGAAACATAGTACACATGGCTTACTCCTTCTTTCAATGCTTCTACAGACACTGTCTATTTTGCTCAAAGGAATTATTAGAGAGGATGGTATGACTGTACTTAACTAAACACCCTATTCACTCAAACAATACATCTCTAGAATGGAATGTCTTTCTCAGTAAAGCCTTTCACAGACAGCCCTCACTGTGAACATGTTTTAAAAAAGAGGATAGGTTGTCATAACAAAGAAAGAAGCAGTTAGCCTTTATACACTTATTCGAAAAGGAGCCCTCTCTCCTGAAACCGAACCATAATCTGTGGATTGTTAATGTACAATAATATGAGGCCTAGTGTTTGTACTGATCCTTCTGCATTAATCGATTATACTCTTGAGAAGTGCCAGTACACAGATGGCTTTTTCTGATCTGAACACCCAGTTTATTATGAAAAAACATCTGTTGAGACACATGGGTCCATTACTAAATCACTTCACACCTATTGTCTTACCTGTATAGGGCTATGAGGGGAGATGCTATACTATTATAAATGTGAACCATTCTCTCTGTATGGGTTTGTATAAGAAGAAGATACTGTTTCATGAATCTGTACAGGGCCTGACTCAGAGTTTGGTGAATGGGTTACTCCGTCAAAAACGTGAGGGATATCCCATCCACTGTATTACGATCTCCATAGGCTAAACTCTAAATAGGGCCCTTAATCTGGTAGCAGACGACCTGGCGCTTGTCTAAAACCTTTTACATTATCCCTTCACTTTCTTCAGAGGTATCAGTAAAGACCTTGCTGTTTGTAAACCCAATCATATACCATGTCCTCTCGGAGGAGATGCCTTTGTGCTAGGGCAAATTACCCATTAAAACCTTTTACACCCAACCTCAAACATGTACAGACCTATTAGCAGAGTGGGAATTTTCTGATAGAAGTGGCCCAATTACTCTATATACAATTGTTTTATACATTTCTCATTTTATATCAAACTTTGCTATCCCTTATTTCCCCTCTGATAAAATGTAGTACCATAGGGGCTAGTTTTTGTCTGAGTCCTTTTAGACACTGCCCTTCACTGTGGTCAGAGATATTAGTAGACACTTTGGTGTTTATGAAGCCATGTAGTACAGGTGGTACTAGCTCTCAAGGGCCTTCTACACTAAGCAGTCGGTGTATGTTAAATTGTGACTTAGAAAGACTGCAGTTACATGGTACCAGTGTTTGATGAGCAGTACCATGGAGAATGTGTAACATGCTGAAATGTAGTACCACAAAGCCTACCATTAATTTAATTTAAGTAATTTATTAGTAAGTGTTCTTTAAAATCAGAAATAAATCATATGTATTTTTTATTGTTTCAACAGGGACTCAAATGATATCAATATGCCAACAAAGCAACAGAAGAGTAAGAGGAAAAAATAACATCAAGTTGACGCAGAGAATGAAAGTGATGGTAAAGGAAAATTCAAATCTGATAACAGTACCAAATGTTTTTTAAAAAGATGAATAACATCATATAAAAATCCTTCTACAGGTGTGAGCAGAATGCAACATTTATCTGCATCTGATAAAAACATTAGTATTATTCCTTGAAAAAGGATAATGTTTCAAAAAAGAGCCCAGCCAGATAGGCTTAAGAAAAGTACATTTAAAGAACTTTGTCAGCAATTCTTTTGAGGAAGAATAGTACAATATTATTAGAAGCATGGAAACAGTAAGAAGCAAAAGAGCTCTGTAAAACCAGGGAAATGGTGTTTCGTGTCTAGTTGACAAGGCTTTTGTATTGAAAAGAAAGCTATGTATTTTTATTTTGAAGAGAATGAGATGTTTCGATAAAATGATTAAATACCTGAAAAAAATCTCATCGGAAGGTTCAAGTGACTAAAGTAAACTTCTGCAGTATTTTGTAGAGAGAGTGGAAACACTCCTCCAATGCTGAGGCATATTTTTATGAGGACAGTTATTTATGAAAAACTCAGTTAGTGTTTAAGATAGAAACAGGTGTTCATGGATACAAAATCAATGAAAGTACACCTACTAAAACACATTGTGCCTAGAAATGTTGAAGAAAAGGTAGCTAATGATGTATTAGGCCGAAGCCCTAAAAAATATAATTTTTGAGTCGAAATATAGAGACATATGCAACATAAGATGACAGACTATTGACAAACTTAGACTGTCCTGAAACAAATACAGCTAGGATCTGTGAAACAAAAAATGTAACTACCACAAAGCCTTGATTATTGTGTAAAGAAACATACAAAACGTCAAGGTCATTCAGATGCAATACTTTGGTCCTGAAAGGCCAAGTGAAGAAACTGAGCTGGTTGTTGAGGACAACACAAAAAACTCATAAAACGAATATAGTGGTAGATAAATTTAAAAAATAAATTGATGCATTTGCAAAAACAACAGCAGAAATTTCAGACAAGGTGTGTGTTTGTTCCAGGCAAAGTCACTACAAATCACAAGTCAAAGAAATTGATACTTGTTAAAATAACAGAAAACAGCGATCCAGTAAAGTAGTTTAAACTTGCTCTTATTTGATAACTGAAGATAGGTTTGACTTGTGCATAAGCCAGTTTGTCTGTAAATACTGTATTGACAAACTGGATGAAAATAAAACGCCTCCTAGAGAAATTGATAACAAATTAGAAAGTTTTCAAATTCCACCTCAATTTCAAAATCTGAATGTGTATGTATTCTCTTATAAACAGTACATCCATTCCAAGCCATTGTTAGAATGGAAATAAAAAATAATAAGTAACCTCCTTCTGAACTAGTAAAATGTTTGAAAGGTAGAGTTGCGCACTTGCCTTTGAATATGAAGGACAATATTGAAACTATAGGGGTAGATCGAGATGATGAAGAACCACTAGTGGCTCTAGTAAATGAAGTTCCTACCAAATAGAAAATATGTTGGTAGGAACTTGTCAGCATTGATAGGGTTGAGATTTTTCAATATCTTAACATAGAAAATGTATTTTAAAAATATATTGGTGTATAGGAATGTGTTAGTTTTCTTAACCCCTTCGCTGCCAGGCCTTTTCCCCCTCCTGTGCCAGGCCTTTTTTTGCCTATTTGGGGCAGTTCGCGCTTAGGCCCTCATAACTTTTTGTCCACATAAGCTAACCAAGCCAAATTTGCGTCCTTTTTTTCCAACATCCTAGGGATTCTAAAGGTACCCAGACTTTGTGGGTTCCCCTGAAGGAGGCCAAGAAATTGGCCAAAATACAGTGAAAATTTCGTTTTTTTCAAAAAAATTGGAAAAAGGGGCTGCAGAAGAAGGCTTGTGGTTTTTCCCCTGAAAATGGCATCAACAAAGGGTCTGCGGTGCTAAACTCAGCAGCTTCCCAGCTTTCAGGAACAGGCAGACTTGAATCCGAAAACCCAATTTTTCAACACAATTTTGGCATTTTACTGGGGCATGCCCCATTTGTGCAATTTTTTGTGCTTTCAGCCTCCTTCCAGTCAGTGACAGGAATGGTCATGAAACCAATGCTGGATCCCAGAAACCTAAACATTTCTGAAAAGTAGACAAAATTCTGAATTCCGCAAGGGGTCATTTGTGTAGATCCTACAAGGGTTTCCTACAGAAAATAACAGCTGAAAAAGAAAAATATTGAAATTGAGGTGAAAAAAACATCAATTTTTCTCTACTTTTTACTCTGTAACTTTTCCCTGCAATGTCAGATTATCGAAAGCAATATACCGTTACGTCTGCTGGACTCCTCTGGTTGCGGGGATATATAGGGTTTGTAGGTTCATCAAGAACCCGAGGAACCCAGAGCCAATAAATGAGCTGCACCCTGCAGTGCGTTTTCATTCTATACCGGGTATACAGTAATTCATTTGCTGAAATATAAGGAGTAAAAAATAGCTATCAAGAAAACCTTTGCATTTCCAAAAAGGGCACAAGATAAGGTGTTGAGGAGTAGTGGTTATTTGCACATCTCTGAATTCCGGGGTGACCATAGTAGCACGTGAATTACATGGAATTTCTCAAATAGATGTCTTTTTTACACACACCCCTATATTTGGAAGGAATAAATGTAGAGAAAGACAAGGGGCAATAACACTTGTTTTGCTATTCTATGTTCCCCCAAGTCTCCCGATAAAAATGATACCTCACTTGTGTGGGTAGGCCTAGCGCCCGCGACAGGATATGCCCCAAAACACAACGTGGACACATCACAGAAAACAGAGCTGTTTTTAGCAAAGTGACTACCTGTAGATTTTGGCCTCTAGCTCAGACGCCACCTAGGGAAACCTACCAAACCTGTGCATTTCTGAAAACTAGAGACCTAGGGGAATCCAAGGAGGGGTGACTTGTGTGGCTCGGACCAGGTTCTGTTACCCAGAATCCTTTGCAAACCTCAAAATTTGGCTAAAAAAACACATGTTCCTCACATTTCTGTGGCAGAAAGTTCTGGAATCTGAGAGGAGCGACAAATTTCCTTCCACCCAGCATTCCCCCACGTCTCCCGATAAAAATGATACCTCACTTGTGTGGGTAGGCCTAGCGCCCGCGACAGGATATGCCCCAAAACACAACCTGGACACATCACAGAAAACAGAGCTGTTTTTAGCAAAGTGACTACCTGTAGATTTTGGCCTCTAGCTCAGCCGCCACCTAGGGAAACCTACCAAACCTGTGCATTTCTGAAAACTAGAGACCTAGGGGGATCCAAGGAGGGGTGACTTGCGGGGCTCGGACCAGGTTCTGTTACCCAGAATCCTTTGCAAACCTCAAAATTTGGCTAAAAAAACACATGTTCCTCACATTTCTGTGGCAGAAAGTTCTGGAATCTGAGAGGAGCCACAAATTTCCTTCCACCTAGCGTTCCCCCACGTCTCCCGATAACAATGATACCTCACTTGTGTGGGTAGGCCTAGCGCCCGCGACAGGATATGCCCCAAAACACAACGTGGACATATCACAGAAAACAGAGCTGTTTTTAGCAAAGTGACTACCTGTAGATTTTGGCCTCTAGCTCAGCCGACACCTAGGGAAACCTACCAAACCTGTGCATTTCTGAAAACTAGAGACCTAGGGGGATCCAAGGAGGGGTGACTTGCGGGGCTCGGACCAGGTTCTGTTACCCAGAATCCTTTGCAAACCTCAAAATTTGGCTAAAAAAACACATGTTCCTCACATTTCTGTGGCAGAAAGTTCTGGAATCTGAGAGGAGCCACAAATTTCCTTCCACCCAGCGTTCCCCCACGTCTCCCGATAAAAATGATACCTCACTTGTGTGGGTAGGCCTAGCGCCCGCGACAGGATATGCCCCAAAACACAACGTGGACATATCACAGAAAACAGAGCTGTTTTTAGCAAAGTGACTACCTGTAGATTTTGGCCTCTAGCTCAGCCGACACCTAGGGAAACCTACCAAACCTATGCATTTCTGAAAACTATAGACCTAGGGAAATCCAAGGAGGGGTGACTTGTGTGGCTCGGACCAGGTTCTGTTACCCAGAATCCTTTGCAAACCTCAAAATGTGGCTAAAAAAACACATGTTCCTCACATTTCTGTGGCAGAAAGTTCTGGAATCTGAGAGGAGCCACAAATTTCTTTCCACCCAGCGTTCCCCCACGTCTCCCGATAAAAATGATACCTCACTTGTGTGGGTAGGCCTAGCGCCCGCGACAGGATATGCTCCAAAACACAACGTGGACATATCACAGAAAACAGAGCTGTTTTTAGCAAAGTGACTACCTGTAGACTTTGGCCTCTAGCTCAGCCGCCACCTAGGGAAACCTACCAAACCTGTGCATTTCTGAAAACTAGAGACCTAGGGGAATCCAAGGAGGGGTGACTTGTGTGGCTCGGACCAGGTTCTGTTACCCAGAATCCTTTGCAAACCTCAAAATTTGGCTAAAAAAACACATGTTCCTCACATTTCTGTGGCAGAAAGTTCTGGAATCTGAGAGGAGACACAAATTTCCTTCCACCCAGCGTTCCCCCATGTCTCCCGATAAAAATGATACCTCACTTGTGTGGGTAGGCCTAGCGCCTGCGACAGGATATGCCCCAAAACACAACGTGGACATATCACAGAAAACAGAGCTGTTTTTAGCAAAGTGACTACCTGTAGATTTTGGCCTCTAGCTCAGCCGCCACCTAGGGAAACCTACCAAACCTGTGCATTTCTGAAAACTAGAGACCTAGGGGAATCCAAGGAGGGGTGACTTGTGTGGCTCGGACCAGGTTCTGTTACCCAGAATCCTTTGCAAACCTCAAAATTTGGCTAAAAAAACACATGTTCCTCACATTTCTGTGGCAGAAAGTTCTGGAATCTGAGAGGAGCCACAAATTTCCTTCGACCCAGTGTTCCCCCACGTCTCCCGATAAAAATGATACCTCACTTGTGTGGGTAGGCCTAGCGCCCGCGACAGGATATGCCCCAAAACACAACGTGGACATATCACAGAAAACAGAGCTGTTTTTAGCAAAGTGACTACCTGTAGATTTTGGCCTCTAGCTCAGCCGCCACCTAAGGAAATCTACCAAACCTGTGCATTTCTGAAAACTAGAGACCTAGGGGAATCCAAGGAGGGGTGACTTGTGTTGCTCGGACCAGGTTCTGTTACCCAGAATCCATTGCAAACCTCAAAATTTGGCTAAAAAAACACATGTTCCTCACATTTCTGTGGCAGAAAGTTCTGGAATCTGAGAGGAGCAACAAATTTCCTTCCACCCAGCGTTCCCCCACGTCTCCCGATAAAAATGATACCTCACTTGTGTGGGTAGGCCTAGCGCCCGCGACAGGATATGCCCCAAAACACAACGTGGACATATCACAGAAAACAGAGCTGTTTTTAGCAAAGTGACTACCTGTAGATTTTGGCCTCTAGCTCAGCCGACACCTAGGGAAACCTACCAAACCTGTGCATTTCTGAAAATTAGAGACCTAGGGGAATCCAAGGAGGGGTGACTTGTGTGGCTCGGACCAGGTTCTGTTACCCAGAATACTTTGCAAACCTCAAAATTTGGCTAAAAAAACACATGTTCCTCACATTTCTGTTGCAGAAAGTTCTGGAATCTGAGAGGAGCCACAAATTTCCTTCCACCCAGCGTTCCCCCACGTCTCCCGATAAAAATGATACCTCACTTGTGTGGGTAGGCCTAGCGCCCGCGACAGGATATGCCCCAAAACACAACGTGGACATATCACAGAAAACAGAGCTGTTTTTAGCAAAGTGACTACCTGTAGATTTTGGCCTCTAGCTCAGCCGCCACCTAGGGAAACCTACCAAACCTGTGCATTTCTGAAAACTAGAGACCTAGGGGAATCCAAGGAGGGGTGACTTGCGGGGCTCGGACCAGGTTCTGTTACCCAGAATCCTTTGCAAACGTCAACATTTGGCTAAAAAAACACATGTTCCTCACATTTCTGTGGCAGAAAGTTCTGGAATCTGAGAGGAGCCACAAATTTCCTTCCACCCAGCGTTCCCCCACGTCTCCCGATAAAAATGATACCTCACTTGTGTGGGTAGGCCTAGCGCCCGCGACAGGATATGCCCCAAAACACAACGTGGACATATCACAGAAAACAGAGCTGTTTTTAGCAAAGTGACTACCTGTAGATTTTGGCCTCTAGCTCAGCCGCCACCTAGGGAAACCTACCAAACCTGTGCATTTCTGAAAACTAGAGACCTAGGGGAATCCAAGGAGGGGTGACTTGCGGGGCTCGGACCAGGTTCTGTTACCCAGAATCCTTTGCAAACCTCAAAATTTGGCTAAAAAAACACATGTTCCTCACATTTCTGTGGCAGAAAGTTCTGGAATCTGAGAGGAGCCACAAATTTCCTTCCACCCAGCGTTCCCCCACGTCTCCCGATAAAAATGATACCTCACTTGCGTGGGTAGGCCTAGCGCCCGCGACAGGAAACGCCCCAAAGCGCAACGTGGACACAACCAAAATTTTGGAAGAAAACAGTGCCTACCTGTGGATTTTGGCCTGTAGCTCAGCGGGCACCTAGGGAAACCTACCAAACCTGTGCATTTCTGAAAACTAGAGACCTAGGGGAATCCAAGGAGGGGTGACTTGCGGGGCTCGGACCAGGTTCTGTTACCCAGAATCCTTTGCAAACCTCAAAATTTGGCCAAAAAAACACTTTTTCCTCTCATTTCTGTGGCAGAAAGTTCTGGAATCTGAGAGGAGCCACAAATTTCCTTCCATCCAGCATTCCCCCAAGTCTCCCGATAAAAATGATACCTCACTTGTGTGGGTGGGCCAGGTGCCTGCAACAGAATAAGGCCCAAAACCTGAAGAGATAGAAGGGATAGGTATTTTTGCAATATATCATTTTGATGTGTGCACATACGTCCGTGATGTGCCAAACACTAAAATAGTGAAAAGAAACACTTAGGTTATGTGAAGAAGACCCCTCACCCACCAACCAAGTTGGTGGCATGCTTCATCATCGGGGTCCCACCCGAGGCACCTAGCGTGTCACAGGTGTGCTGCGACGCCTGATTACAGCGGAGCAGGTTTTGTCATTTTTTACAACACATACTGGTTGGATTTGGCACGAGGGTGAGTGATGGTTCAGTGGATCAAATTTTATTAACAAGAGATTTCAAAATGAAATGCACTGCTAATAACTGAAAGGCAAAAAAGTGAACCAATGACTCACAGCTCGTGAGCTGTAAAGCCGCGACAAGGCACCAACCGCTTTACAGTCCATTCACACACCTTTCATACATGACACGCACAAGACCATTCACACCGCCAGCCACGGGCCCAGCACATTACAACACTCACATCGACAGACCGCGCCACTCAAGGGCCCATCACTTAGATACGCCACATGCCTGATACAAGAATCACACCAGCTGATGGGAGTGTGGACTGCCGTTAGGCTGGCACCGCCAGCCAAGCGCCACCCCACGCACACCGCCAGCCAAGCGCCACCCCAGGCACACCGCCAGCCAAGCGCCACCCCACGCACACCGCAATCACTTTTTTTAATTTATAAACAACAAATAAACTACTAATTATAAAATAGGCACAAAACTACAAACACAAAACCTCAAACTAAATACACGACAGATGCCAACCGTGAAACATATGAAAATATAAAACAGACAGCTTACGCTCACGGTATTTCCCAAAAGTTTTTCCTTGTGTGGTAACTTCTAAAACAGCTGGGCACACACAGCCCAGGCTTTGAACGGCATTCGGGGCAGTACATCCGGCTCTCCCTCCGGATTGATCTCCGGGCACATACTCTACATTTCTTTGTGGGCATGTCTTTTTTGGGAGTGGGAGGAATGTGATCTGGAAAGTGCCGATCTTTCAATCTAGCCACATCCTCCACCACTTCTACTCTAGGAACTCTTGCCGGTTCCACCACAATAAGGCTTTCTATCACCGACTCCTGAAATTTAACAAAAGTCATCCTTGACTCAGGTGAACAATCCTTGTATACAATAAAGGCATTAAAAGTTGCCAAATGAAATAAATGTAGGGCCAACTTTTTATACCACACATACGACTTACGAAGAGCAGTGTAAGGTTCCAACCTCTGATCTACTCTATCAACACCACCCATGTGCCTATTGTAGTCCAAAATGCACGCAGGTTTGCGCACTTCCGCAACCTGACCCCAAACAGCCACAGGGGAAGTACTCTCATCATGGATGGTCGATAGCATGTACACATCCCTCCTGTCTGAAAATTTCATAGCTAACAGCTCATTATTCCGCAAGGCACTGCACTGTCCCCTCTCAAGTTTTTTACAGACAAGCTCCCTTGGATAGCCTTTGCGGTTAGAACGGATTGTGCCACAAGCAACAGTGTCCACCCTAAACAACTCCTTGAACAACTGCACTCCAGTGTAGAAATTATCTACGTACAAATGGTGACCTTTGTTAAACAGCCGTCTAGCAAGTTCCCACACAATTTTTTCGCTAACTCCAAAAGTGGCCGGACAACCAGGAGGGTCAATACTGGAATCCCTACCAGTGTAGACCCGGAAATTATAAACATATCCTGTACTGCTTTCTGACAGCAGATACAATTTAATCCCATACCGTGCCCTCTTACTAGGGATGTACTGCTTAAAAACTAAACGCCCCTTGAAAAGGACCAAAGACTCGTCCACACTTATCTCTTTGCCTGGAACATAGACCTCTGAAAACCGATCCACAAAATGATCAAGGACAGGCCTAATCTTAAAAAGGCGGTCACAATCAGGGTGATCTCGTGGCAAGGCTAAAGCATTGTCTACAAAATGCAGCATACGAAGAAGAAGCAAATACCGATTACGTGTCATAGTTGCAGGAAATATAGCAGTTGCCATCAAGGGACTAGTAGACCAATAAGAAGCCAGTGACGGCTTCCTGATCAACCCCATCAAAAAAGACAAACCTAAAAACCTTTTCATCTCTTCCAGATATGTGGGAACCCAATGAGTAGCTCTAGACTGAGGCTTAAGTCTGGCAGCGTTGTCCCGCAAATATTGCTCTGCATACACATTTGTCTGCTCCACAATCTCTTCCAAAAATACATCGTCCATAAACAAGTGAAAGAAATGGACAGGCAGAAAGTTTTCCGTATTAACTCTACACCCTGGGAGACTAGTAAATGCAGGTAACTGTGGCTGCTCCATGTTTGGGGCAATCCAGGTGTCAGGTCTTCTAATGGGAAACCCTTCAGCCCCAGGCTGCTGCACTCTTGGCACATCAATGTCCTCCTCTAACTCAGGCCCTTCATCTGCACTGAGAGTAGCTTCCTCATCAGAAGAATACTCTTGGACAGAAAACTCACTTCCAGAATCTCCTGCTTCCTCCTCTGCCTCAGATGCAGAGTCAGTGTCGTAATCATGGTCTGAAGACGACTCAAAGAGCATGCGAACAACCTGCTGAGCGGTCACTTTGCAGCTAGCCATGATCCTAACAACAAATGGATTGCCAACAACAACTAGCACTAAAATAAGCAATAAACAAAGTGTAGCTTTATCACAAAGAGTTATGAACTACAAAAAACTATACCACTCAGTTGCCTGAAATAGCTACTCACCAAGCAACTACTCTGCACAGACACAGCAATCACCAATGATATCCCACTAAAAAGAAAAAAGCAAATTAGACATATGACAACACAAACATCACTGTGCTCAAATCTAAGGACAATGTCAAACAGACAATACTGCATTTAGTACACCACCTACAAACATGTCATTCATGCATGTCAACAATACTCCTTTGGAGTAAATTGCTTTCACTTACCTAAAACATGCAGCTATGCAAACCACTGGACAACTACTGCCAAAACCGCTAAGATCCACAGCAAAGGAAGCAAAAGCGTTGAACTAGAAGAAAAAGAAGAAATAAATTGTTATAATCACAAATACAAATACTTTGCCTGTTGACAAACACCCCACCACCAAGAACTTAGAAGTTGTCCCTGGTACCTAAGTGGATCCTGCCCCCCCTCGGGGGTAGATGGGCGTAAAAAAATTAGCCTAAATGGGCAACACCTCTGTGCCCCCTTTTAGGGGGCAACCCTTCCCAAAGGGAGCACCCCCAGCACAAAACAAAAAAATCCCTGCCGTATTGGTGGTTTCTGCCCTCCTTGGGGGCAGATGGGCCTACAAAATTACACACACACCACACAATCCCTGGCGCCTAGTGTGCTTCCACCCCCCGGGGCCAGATCGTCCAAAAAATGACTGGTCTGCCATCGGGGGGCCGAAACAGAAAAAAAAAACTCCCCAGGGGAGAGACCCTTGCCCAAGGGGTTGCCCTCAAAATAAACAACAAAAACAAAATCCCTGGTGTCTAGTGGATTTTGCCCCCCCGCCCCCTCCCCCCGGCGGCAGATCAGCCCAAAAATTGGCAATCTGCCCCCGGGGGGGGAGGGGGGGGCAAATACAAAAAAATGTGTCCCCCAGTGGGACGCCCCTTGCCCAAAGGGTCGCCCCCCAAAAAAAACTTTACAATAAAAATAAATCCCTGGTGTCTCTTGGTTTTCAACCCCCCTCGGGGCAGATCTGCCAAAAAATCAGCGGATCTGCCCCCCGGGGGGGGGGGCTAAATACAAATAAAAATTCCCCGGGGGGGCCACCCTGGCCCAAGGGGTCGCCCCCAAAATATACACAAAATATAAAATCCCTGGTGTCTAGTGGTTTTCGCCCCCCCCGGGGGCAGATCCGCCGAAAATTCGGCGGATCTGCCCCAGGGGGGGGGCGAAATACAAAAAAAAATTGCCCCCGGGGTGGGGCGACCCTTGCCCAAGGGGGTCGTTCCCAAAATAAACATAAAATACTATATCCCTGGTGTCTAGTGGTTTTCGCCCCCCCCTGGGGGCAGATCCGCCGAAAAATCGGCAGATCTGCCCCCGGGGGGGTCGAAATACAATAAAAAAATGCCCCCGGGGGAGGGCGACCCTTGCCCAAGGGGTCGCCCCCAAAATAATAAATATAATACATTTTCCCTGGTGTCTAGTGGTTTTCGCCCCCCCCCTGGGGGCAGATCCGCCGAAAAATCGGCAGATCTGCCCCCAGGGGGGGGCGAAATACAAAAAAAAATTGCCCCCGGAGGGGGGCGACCCTTGCCCAAGGGGTCGCCCCCAAAATAATGGCAAAATAACACTATCCCTGGTGTCTAGTGGTTTTCGCCCCCCCCTGGGGGCAGATCCGCCGAAAAAACGGCGGATCTGCCCCCAGGGGGGGCGAAATACTAAAAATAATTGCCCCCAAAATATTGAAAAAAATAAATCCCTGGTGGCTAGTGGAGATTCCTGCCCGCGATCGTGGAGCAGGAATCTAATGAAAACAGGCACCGGGGGAAAGGAAAAACCCTTTCCTTTCCCCCCGTGTCTGTTTCCACCACCCCCGACCCCCAAAAACGAAGAGGACTCACCTTTTGGGTCCTCCTCGGTAGACGCGCTGGAAGCAAATGGCTTCCAGCGCGCCCGGCAACACTAGATGACGTCAGCGCGCTGTGCGCGCGCTGACGTCATCGGATTGCCGTGGGGGGGCGGGGGTGGAAGGGGAAGGTCTTCCCCTTCCATCCCCGCCTGGGGGGGCGAGGGGGGTGCACGGGGGGCGCGCTAGCGCACCCCCAAATTCCCCTGTGCCTAGGACGAGATGATCTCGTCCAAGGCACAGGGGAACTGTAGCCTTGGACGAGATCATCTCGTCCAAGGCACCCAAGAGGTTAAAACAGAAATGTCAACACCAGCTTCTTCTGCTGAGATTGAAAAGGTCATTTTAAGTGAAGCAGAAGTATATGAGCATTACAGCATCTACCCTCTACATTCCAGAGATATGATGGGTCATGCTTTAGAATTGTACTAAATGAAGCAAGCAAAAGGAGAACCAGTAAGTGTGTAGTATAATAGTTTAGAAACAATGTTTTGCGATGCTGTTTCCTATAGGACATGGTGTTTTGTATAATGACTATCCTCTACATATTCGAGCATCAGAATATAGTTGCAGTAGATAATATTGTGATGAGGTCCCCGCTCTAGACAAAATATGCCATACATTTTCCAGTTTTTGTTTCAGAGTAATCTCTCAGTGCTTGCACAAGCTATAGGCCATGTTTTGAGAACAGGCACACAGTTTAATGACTTACTGTTGGTGATTTTGTGAAAAAAGTATGAAGATGAGGCACTAGAAAGTAATTTTATGAATGTTATGGCTTGCCAACGGGGTACCGATGAATATTGGTTCCATTGTCATGCTGAGCTGAAATGTATGTAATGCAATCTAGATGTTCCCACCTGGTTTGACACTTTCAGTTGTGCAGAGTATGCTTGGGATGATCTTCATGACTTCCTCAGACAAGCTAATATGAACATTTCTGGGATTGAATTCAAATCTGCAGTTGAATTGCGAATATTGATCCTACAAATATTTGTAGACAATTAAAGCACAGATTTGAAGCCATGCTTCATTTCATCTGCAAATAACAAATTCCACCATTACATGAGGTTGTAGACTTCTTCTGGAGAAAAAAACACCAAGCTAAAGAAGCACCACGTAAACATATATTCTTGTGGGTGAAAGATGCACCAAAGTTTGGTCAAGATACTGATGACTCAGGGGGTGATTCTGATTCTGGCGGGCGGCGGAGGCCGCCCGCCAGAATTCCGCCCTCCAAAATACCGCGCCGCGGTCAAAAGACCGCAGCGGGTATTTCAAGTTTTCCCCTGGGCTGGCGGGCGGCCGCCAAAAGGCCGCCCGCCAGCCCAGGGGAAAACGACCTTCCCACGAGGATGCCGGCTCGTAATCGAGCCGGCGGAGTGGGAAGGTGCGACGGGTGCATTTGCACCCGTCGCGTATTTCACTGTCTGCCAAGCAGACAGTGAAATACTTGTAGGGGCCCTCTTACGGGGGCCCCTGCAGTGCCCATGCCAGTGGCATGGGCACTGCAGGGGCCCCCAGGGGCCCCGCGACCCCCCCTACCGCCATCCGGTTCCCGGCGGGCGGACCGCCGGGAACTGGATGGCGGTAGGGGGGGTCGGAATCCCCTCGGCGGCGCAGCTAGCTGCGCCGCCTTGGAGGATTCAACAGGGCAGCGGTACACTGGCGGGAGCCCGCCAGTGTTGCCGGTCTGACCGCGGCTTTACCGCCGCGGTCAGAATGCCCTGCGGGGCACCGCCGGCCTGTCGGCGGTGCTCCCGCCGACCCTGGCCCCGGCGGTCTAAGACCGCCGGGGTCAGAATCACCCCCTCAGTGTTTTCATTAATTGTGCAATATGTGACTTGTGACATTACAGAACAGTCTCACAACAGAACTCTTAGGCAACAGGTCTTGTGATTCTAGTCCCATAACTTTTGCAAATATTGTTGATGGAGATACAGACCAAAAGGAAAATACTACACTAAGGTGGTCATTCCAACCCTGGCGGACGGTGTTAAAGCGGCGGTAAAACCAGCAACAGGCCGGCAGTAAAAAAAATGGAATCACGACCGTGGCGGAAACCGCCAACATAGACAGCCACTTTAACAATCCGACTGCCATGGCGGTACAAAGAAACACCGCAGCGGTAACCGCCAACAGACAGGCGGAAGACAATGTACTGCCCACAGTATTACAACAGTCCAATCTGCCACCTTTTCCGGGGTGGATTCACCCCGAACAAAAACACGGCGGGAACAGGACTTGGAAGGGAAAACGCTCACCTCTACACACCCCACGAGGAACCAGGATGCCATGCAACCGGAACTCCAGATACTCCCTGCCTTTGTCTTCCTGTTCCTCTACCAGGAGCACGAACACCGCCGGCAAAGACCATGGTGAGTACTGCACCTACGACACAGGGAAGGGGGGAGGGAAAAAAGAGTGACACACGCAACATGCAACACCCCCACCCCCACCCTCACCCACGACAACACACACACTAGTACATCATGATACGTTACAGTTACACCCCCAACCCCCCCGGAAGAATGCAAAGACAAAAGGAAATTATTTGTGATCTATTAAAATCCAGTACTCAAAAATATATATATACACACTATAAACAAATATATACACCAAGAATACAAGTCCAAGGTATTCCACCATTAAAGTCCGTGGACCACTGGGCCCAAAATGCATGGGCGAGGCCCACACAAGATACACAATCAAAACGGAGAGAACACTGCTGGAGCATCAGTTCAAAATACAACAGGCACCTCAGGGGGAAGGAAAGGGGGGCACCTCAGGGGGAAGGAAAGGGGGGCACCTCAGCCGGATGAGTGCACGACGCCAGATTCACGAGGGGGCTCCATGCCCATTGATGTATCCTGGGGAGTGCAAAGCCACAGTCTCTCAAGTCTCTCAAGTGGGTGGTTTGCCCACTGCTTTCTCCTGGGGAGTGCAAAGCCACAGTCTCTCAAGTCTCTCAAGTGGGTGGTTTGTCCACTGCTTTATCCTGGGGAGTGCAAAGCCACAGTCTCACAAGTGGATAACAGTCTCCACTGGTTCTGGAGGGGGCTTGGTGCCCAGAGTGCTTCATCCTGCCAAGGACTGAGGTAGTGGCTGTGTTTCTCCACTGGTTCTGGAGGGGGCTTGGTGCCCAGAGTGCTTCATCCTGCCAAGGACTAAGGTAGTGAATGTATTTCTCCACTGGTCCTGGAGGGGGCTAGGTGCCCAGAGTGCTTCATACTGCCAAGGACTGAGGTAGTGGATGCCTTTCTCTACTGGTTCTGGAGGGGGCTTGATGCCCAGAGTGCTTCATCCTGCCAAGGACTGAATTAGTGGATGGGATACTCCACTGGTTCTGGAGGGGGCTTGGTGCCCAGAGTGCTTCATCCTGCCAAGGACTGAGGTAGTGGAAGTGTTTCTCCACTGGTTCTGGAGGGAGCTTGGTGCCCAGAGTGCTTCATCCTGCCAAGGACTGAGGTAGTGGATGTCTTTCTCCACTGGTTCTGGAGGGGGCTTGGTGCCCAGAGTGCTTCATCCTGCCAAGGACTGAGGTAGTGGATGGGATACTCCACTGGTTCTGGAGGGGGCTTGGTGCCCAGAGTGCTTCATCCTGCTCGTGGCGGCCCCAGTAGCGTCAGTGCTTTTGGCGCTCATTGGCCTGCAGTGCTGGTGGCGGCGGTGTCCTTGGCAGCGGTGCTGGTGGCGGCAGTGTCCTGTGAAGAGGTGCTTGTGGCGGCTGTGTCCTTGGCAGCGGTGCTGGTGGCAGTGGTGTCCTTGGCAGCGGTGCTGGTGGCAGTGGTGTCCTTGGCAGCGGCGCTGGTGGCAGCGGTGTCCTTGGCAGCGGTGCTGGTGGCGGCGGTGTCCTGTGAAGTGGTGCTGGTGGTGGCGGTGTCCTTGGCAGCGGTGCTGGTGGCGGCGGTGTCCTTGGCAGCGGTGCTGGTGGCGGCGGTGTACTGTGAAGTGGTGCTGGTGGCGGCGGTGTCCTTGGCAGCGATGCTTGTGGTGGCGTTGTCCTTGGCAGCAGTGCTGGTGGCGGCGGTGTCCTTGGCAGCGGTGCTCATGGCGGCAGTGTCCTTGGCAGCGGTGCCTGTGGCGGCGGTGTCCTTGGCAGCGGTGCTGGTGGCGGCGGTGTCCTGTGAAGTGGTGCTTGTGGCGGCGGTGTCCTTGGCAGCGGTGCTTGTGGCGGCGATGTCCTTGGCAGCAATGCTGGTGGCGGCGGTGTCCTGTGAAGTGGTGCTTGTGGCGGCGGTGTCCTGTGAAGTTGGTGATGGTGGCGGCGGTGTCCTTGGCAGCGATGCTTGTGACGGCGGTGTCCTTGGCAGCAATGCTTGTGGCGGAGGTGTCCTTGGCAGCGGTGCTGGTGGCGGCGGTGGTGTGGCGGTGTCCTTGGCAGCGGTGCTTATGGCGGCGGTGTCCTTGGCAGCGGTGATGGTGGCAGCGGTGTCATGGCAGCGGTGCTGGTGGCGGCGGTGTCCTATGAAGTGGTGCTTGTGGCGGTGGTGTCCTTGGCAGCGGTGCTGGTGGCGGCGGTGTCCTTGCCAGCGGTGCTGGTGGCGGTCTTGTCCGCCGTGCAGGTTTTCAGTGACTTGCCTGTCTTTTTGTGCCCCTTCCCCACCTTGGATGGTGGCGCAGCTGTCTTCCCACTCCCAACTGGACTCCTGGGAGAGGCTTTGGTGGTATATGTTTTGCCTTTCTCCCGCTGGGCACTGGTCAACTTTTTATGCTTTTGAGGTTGGGGACTGTCCATGGTCTGGCTCCTTGGCACACTGGCTGCCCTGCTGCTTGGCCACACCAGAAGCTGGTTACTGCTGGCACCACTGTTCCCGCTAATGTTGTAGCTGAGGTGCTGGGTTGGGACCTTGAAAGGCAGGCCCTAGGGGACTGAAGGGGTGGGGGAGGTGAGGGGAAGAGGTCAAGGTTGGACAGGAAATGTTTTTTGGACACACTGGGACGGGTAGATGGAGGGGGTTTGGGAGTGGAGGAAGAGGTAGTGGTTGTAGGAGGTGTGCGTTTGCTGACTTTGAGTGAAGGTGCATGGGCTGGAGGCTGTCGTGAGGTGGATGGCTGTTGGGTGGGTGTGTGGCTCTGTTTGTGTACCTTGGAAGGTGGGCTCACAGACACACTGGGAGAGGACACAGGGGATGTGCGAATGGTAGTGGGGGTGGTGAGTGCAAGTGATCGGGGTGTGAAGATGGGTGTGCTGGTGATGGACGTAGTGGATGAAGATGTAGTGCATGCAGGTGTAAATGGAGACGAGACAAGGAGGGAGGAGGGAGACGTGGAGGAGGCAGTGGATGCAGTGGATGTTGGTATGTGTGCATGGGTATGATGCTTGTGTGAGTGCCTGTGGGATGTGTGGTGCTTATGTTTGCCAGAGCTTCCCTTGTGTGTTGAGGTGTGTGCATGCTGGTCTGATGGTGTGCTTGGGATGGACTGAGGTACAGGGGTTTGGGTCTGGGTAGAGGAAGTTGGAGGGGGGAGGCTGGACACAGGGACAATGGCTGCCATCAGTGCTGAGGCCAGAGCCTGAAATGCTCTCTGTTGGGCTACCTGGCCAGAATGAATGCCCTCCAGGTATGCATTTGTTTGTTGCAAACGCCTCTCAACACCCTGGATGGCACTCAGAATGGTAGACTGCCCAACAGTGAGGGATCTCAGGAGGTCAATAGCCTCCTCACTGAGGGCAGCCGGGCTGACTGGGGCAGGGCCTGAGGTGCCTGGGGCGAAGGAGATGCCCACCCTACTGGTTGAGCGGGCACGGGACACACGCTGAGGGGCTGCTGGGAGGGCGGTGCCGGTAGGGGGTGGCGGCTGTACCTGTAGATGGGGTGGGCACAGAGGGGCCCGCCACCGCAAGGGAGCTCCCATCAGAGGAGGAGTCCGTGTCGCTGGTCTCAGCTCCTGTCCCCGCCGTGGAGCTCCCCTCGCCCTCCGTCCCACTGGTGGCTTCAGACTCCGTTGTCTTGCCCTCCAGGGCCATGTGGGATGCAGCTTCCTCCTGCTCCGGTGCCACTGCTCCTCTGCCTGATGATGCTAATGCACACAAGAACAGGGAGACAACAAAAAGGGGGGGGAGACAGAAAAAAGACATGTTGAGTGCATGCAATACCGCTACCGCTGGCGGACACTACAGACACAGAAGCCCCCTGCACTACACCGTGCACTTTGAGTTCCCTAATTAATCACAGGGACATAGGTTACAAGACCTATGCCCGGTTACTGCACACATGGAAGTCACAGGAGCCTGACTAGGTGTAGTTGGCTCTGAACACAGGTGGGGTGCCACATGGCCTGCCTTACGACGGGACCTTGCCTACTAAACTCGCCCTGGCCTAGGGGAACTCACAGCCTACCTCCCCCACCCAGACACCTCCACTGAGCACAGAATCAGCTGAATGAGAGTGTACTCATCCCCTTGTGGCTGCTGTGATGCCCTCAAGTGCCCATCCAACTCCGGATACGCCATTGCCAGGATCCGGAACATCAGGGGGGTCATGGTGTGACGGGCACCCATTCCACGTTGGGAGGCGATCCCCAGCTGGGCCTCGGCCGTCTTCTTGCTCCAGCGGCAAATGTCCTCCCATCTTTTACGACAGTAGGTGCTCCGTCTGTGGTGGACCCCCAGGGCCCGGACTTCCTTGGCGATGGCATGCCAAATATCCTTCTTCTGGTGGGCGCTGACCTACAGGAATAGTACAGGGCAAAAGGAGAAGATATAACCATCCGCACCGTCAAAGTCATTGGCCCGCATCCCTACCCTTGCCATGACGCACATGCACTCACCGTCGTTTCATGCACGCCTCATTCTCCCACCCATATCTTCCATCCACACCACTCCACACAGGAATTGCCTATTCGGCATGCTCACAGTGTACTTACCTGTTTGTCTGGAGTACCATGAAGTAGTGTGTACTGGGGAGGACCCCATCCACTAGTTTCTCCAACTCCTCCGTGCTGAAGGCAGGGGCCCTTTCCCCAGACACATGAGCCGTTGTCTCTTCCAGACTGAGGTCACAGCAGAACTTGCAGTGTAGGTCCTCTCCTGTCGAAGATCAGGTATCAAGTGATTGAACAGAGAGAAAATGGCGGTCACGTCCGCAGCGGTGCGTACCGTCACCGCCGGCGGACATCGTCATTGGCTCCTCGGACCCATAGGGTCCAATGTTAACCAATGCAGGATTGCGCTGCGGTCTTCGACCACCTACCGCGACGGTGTACAACGCCAGCGCAGTTACCTCATATCCCCTTGTCCCACATTACAGGTCAGGCAGACACCATTTCAGGGGGCCACATGACATTAATTTTAAATGAGTCACACATATCTAGGCCTTGCATACACACTAATACAGGCACATAGCGGTTTTAAGAAATTGAGGACTAAAGTTGTGTTAACGTACCTCAGTGTTGGTTGACTGTCTGCTCACTGTTCTCCTCCATAGAGCACGTCCGCTGGGGCAAATGAGGAGGTGGCAGCATCATCCTGTGTACAGACCGCTGGTGGACCTGTTGACAATGGAGTAGCAACATGTAATTGTCACCTACAGACTTGATCGTGCCATAATCCTGGAACTGTGTGCCCAGTTGGAGCCAGACCTGATGTCAGCTATCCGCCATCCCACAGGAATCCCCCCTCTAGTGCAGGTGCTGTCAGTACTCCATTTCCTGGCAAGTGGGTCTTTTCAAATGACAGTGGCCATGGCATCAGGGATGTCCCAACCTATGTTCTCCAACATGTTGTCCAGAGTGTTGTCTGCCCTGCTGAAACACATGAGCAGCTACATCGTTTTCCCTCAGGTGGAGGATTTGCCAACAGTGAAAGGTGACTTCTATGCCCTGGGACATATCACCAACATCATAGGTGCCATTGATGGGACACATGTGGCCTTGGTCCCCCCCCGCAGGAGTGAACAGGCGTACAGAAACCGGAAGAGTTACCATTCAATTAATGTGCAGATGGTGTATTTACCTGACCAGTACATCTCCCATGTGAACGCCAAGTTTCCTGGCTCAGTGCATGACGCTTATATTTTGAGGAATAGCAGCATCCCTTATGTGATGGGGCAACTCCAGAGGCACCGTGTGTGGCTAATAGGTGAGGACATGGAGCCTATTACAGTGTGACTTGGTGTCTGGGGATGTCCCTAAGAGTTAGTGTGTGTCTAACAGATTTCCCTCAACATTTGCAGGTGACTCTGGCTATCCCAACCTGTCATGGCTACTGACCCCAGTGAGGAATCCAAGGACAAGGGCAGAGGAATGCTACAATGAGGCCCATGGGCAAACTAGGAGGGTTATAGAGAGGACCTTTGGCCTCCTGAAAGTCAGGTTCAGGTGCCTCCATCTGACAGGTGGTTCCCTATTCTACTCACCAAAGAAGGTGTGCCAGATCATCGTGGCCTGCTGTATGCTTCACAACTTGGCTTTGCGATGACAGGTGCCTTTTCTGCTGGAGTATGGTCCAGATGGAGGTGTTGTGGCAACTGTGGAGCCTGTGCACAGTGAAGAAGAGGACATTGACAGCAGAAACACGGTGATTCATCAATACTTCCAGTGAGACACAGGTAAGAAGATATCACTGCCTGCTACATCTCATATAATTGTTCTACCTCTCATCTGTCTGTCACTTTCACCCACTGTATGGACCCTGAGTTGTCACTTTCCCTTTCAATTTCACAGATGTGGGTCCCACTGTGTGAGATCTGCTTTGTTTCCACATGGACTAGAGCTGTGTGACATAGCTATGTTGACAATACAATGGATATAGTATTTTTACATAGTTATTACAAATACACATTTTCGAAAGCACAGACTGACTCCAGATTGTTTTGTGCTTTAAGGGTGTTTATTTAAGTGCAATATATTGGAGGGTGTTATAAAATGGTCAAGGGTGATGGTGGAGGAATGTCCATGGCAGAGTCCAGTCTATTAGTCTCACAGGTGCATTGTCCAAAGGGGCATGGGAAGTAGGGCTGCGGCAGTTTAAGGATGGACAGGGTGACAAAGTGGGACAGTAGGATGACAATCAGGGTGGTCTAATTTCTTGGTGGGGGTCTTGGCATTGTTCTCTGTCTTTGTCCTGGATCTCAGGGACTGCTTGCGGGTGGGGTACTGGTGTCGTGGTCCTGTGGCGGTGCCCCCTGTCCACTAGCGCCGGCGGAAGTGGTGGGCAGTTCATCATCGAGGCTAGTGTCAGGGGCCCCTTGTTGTGCCACAGTGTCCCTCCTGGTGTTGACGAGTTCCTTCAGCACCCCTACAATGGTGCCCAGGGTGGTGTTGATGGATTTGAGTTCCTCCCTGAACCCCAAATACTGTTCCTCCTGCAACCGCTGGGTCTCCTGAAACTTGGACAGTACTGTTGCCATCGTCTCCTGGGAATGGTGGTAGGCTCCCATGATGTTGGAGAGGGCCTCGTGGAGAGTGGGTTCCCTGGGCCTGTCTTCCCCCTGTCGCACAGCAGCCCTACAGTTCCCCTGTGTTCCTGGGCCTCTGTCCCCTGAACCGTGTGCCCACTACCACTGCCCCCAGGTCCTTGGTGTTGTTTGGGTGGTGGGTTAACCTGGGTTCCCTGTAGTGGCGGACACACTGCTGCTTGACGTGTCCTGGGGACAGAGGTATGGGCCCGCTGGGTGGGTGCTGTGCTGGTGTTTCCAGAGGGGAGAGGCTCTGTTGTGGCTTGTGCCAGTGTGAGGGGAACCGACTGTCCCGAGGTCCCAGATGGGCCGGGCTGGTCATCTAGGTCCAGTTGGACAGAGCTGCTGTCATCACTGTGGGCCTCTTCTGTGGGGGGAGTGGACATGTCTGGAACCTCCTGTCCAGTGACGTTGGGTAGTGGTCCTGCAGGGGTGTAAAGACATGAGTATTGCATCTGTGTGTGCCATGGTGTGCAATGGGTGGGTGACCCTGTACCCCAGTGCTTGCATTCTTGTTTTGGGACCTTATGTGATAATTGGTTAGGGGTGTGTGTGGGTATGTCCAGTGTCCATGCATTGGTGATGGGTGTCCATGCTTTGGTGTTGCATGCAGGGCTTGGTGTTGGTATAGGTGGGTTGTGATAGTGGGACATATGTGAGGAGTTGGAGTGATGGGGGTGAGGGCGAGGGTGGGGTATGTAATAGTTAAGATTTGACTTACCAGAGTCCATTCCTCCAGCTACTTCTGCGAGGCACTCAGGATGCAGTATTGCCAAGACCTGCTCCTCCCATGTTGTTAGTTGTGAGCGAGGAGGTGAGGGTCCGCCGCCAGTCCTCTGAACTGCAATGTGGTGTCTTGAGACCACAGAACGTACCTTCCCCGTAGGTCGTTCCACCTCTTCCTGATGTCATCCTGTGTTCTTGGGTTCTGTCCCACTGTGTTGACCCGGTCCACAATTCTGCGCCATAGCTCCATCTTCCTAGGTATGGTGGTGTGCTGCACCTGTGATCCGAATAGCTGTGGCTCTACCCGGATGATTTCCTCCACCATGACCCTGAGCTCCTCCTCAGAGAACCTGGGGTGTCTTTGCAGTGCCATGGGGTGGTGTGGGTGATGTGTGGGGTGGTGTGTGTTGTGATATGTGGGTTGATGCTTAGGGATGTGTGGTGTTTTGTGCGTGGATGTTGTGTGAGTGATGGTGTTGAGTGCCTGTGGATGCTAGTTTGTAGATGGTGGTGTCTCTCTCTGACCTTCAGTCGCAATTATGGTCGTAAGAGTATGTGGGTGATGTGGGTGTGTGTTTTATATTGTAATGGATGTGTGGGAGTGGTGTGTGTATGTGTCTCAGGTGTGTGTATTTTGAATTGTCCAATGTGGTAGTGTTTTGTAAATGTGTGTGTATTTTGAGCATGGCGGTGTGTACCGCCATTGGAATACTGCGGTTGAAAGACCGCCGCGTGGATTCGTGGGTCGTAATAGTGTGGGTGTATTCCTGTTGGCGTGACGGTGGAGGTTTTGTTGTCACCAGTTTATCACTGACCTTTGGTGTGTCAGACTTGTGTTTGTGTCTACAATTTGGCAGATTCCGAGCTATAGGGGTCATAATAGCTGTGGCGGAATTCCGCGGCCGCGGTGTTGTGTTGGCAGTCTTCTGCACGGCGGTAAGCAGCATTTACCGCCAATGTTGTAATGACCCCCTAAGTGTTGTTTTAGATTTCCTAGGCCTGTAATCTTGAAAGGAAGAGTAAACATTTTTATGTCAGACACACCATTACTGGGAAATCTCCTAAAAATACATATAACCTGAAACGAAGGGAGGCTTCAAAACTTATCAGTCATTACAATCCAATAATCCTGTCCATGTGAAATGCCACAATGGATATTCAGTGCATATTCTTTTGCTGTAGCTAGATATGTCACTTCATATATAACAAAGTCAGTTTTTTTTTTTTTGTTGATGCAGCGTCAGTGCTAAACAACTCAATTTACAAAGTAATGCTAGAGGCTTCTAGCTTCACTTTTCACTCCTGTGTGTCATTCTTTTTTAGAGTCAGATCTGGCTGCATTAGATACCAACAATGATGTGAAACATATGCAGTCGTATTTACAAGCTTTTCGTAAAATGGCACACACTTTGCAAAAGTGGTGCTGAATCTCCCTGGCATAAAAAAAATAACCCCTGATCAGACCAGGCGTAAAAATGATGCCTTGGCATGGGTGCATAAGGAGAACATATATAAATCACCTTGACAAGCTCCAGGAGAACATGAACTTATTCCTGCTTCAGCTTGGAGCACCAAGAAGACTACAACCATCACCACCACCCCCCTCCTTCATCACCACATCATCAACAGAGGCAGTGCAGGAGAAGCGAACAGGTATATCAGCTGCAGACATCACTCATTGGCCACAGGGAGGAAAAAGGTAGTCACATATTACCATTGAGGAGGGAGTCCATCGTACAGCTGCTCCATCTCATTGCGCCAATACTACAGGGGACAGTTAACAGGACAACAACATCTCCCCACAAACCAAGCTCCTGGCTGTGCTACACATGCTGGCCTCTGGTCCTTCCAGACAACTACAGCACGAGTGGCTGGAATCTCACCACCATCATTCTCAACATTCTCAACCTCTGTCATGCATGCCAAAATCTATCTCACTCCGGGCCACATCCTCTTTTCCAACACCCAGCAAAAGCAGCAGGAGATAAAACAGGGAATCTATGCCATTGTTGGGTTTCCACATGTGGTGAGTGGCATGGATTGCACATATGCGTAACTTGTTCCTCCTGCTGCAATAGGCCATCTATGCAGGAACTTCAAACACACCCACTCCATCAACGTCCAGACCATTATTGACCATCGAGGATTTGATCACAAATGTTTTGGCTAAATACCCTGGCAGCGTGCATGACGTCTTCATATTCCAGCAATCCATCATCAACCAATGGCTCCAGGATGGACAATATGGCAATGGCCTACTTGTAGGTAAGCAAGCAATAGGTGTCTATCAGACACAATATCAAATAGATATGGAAGACACAATACACAGCTCGCTGTCTGCCTACACAGATAAGGACATCAGAATGAGGGCTGTTGCATATACACGCACATTTAGTTGGAAGGAACCACAAGGACAGGAGATGTTGGACAGTGCAGGAAGTTGTGGAGATGGACTGCTGAGGACCACTCACAAATCTACATGATCTTTGTGTTGTGTGCACAGTTTGGGCACAATGATGTCACACATGTACACAATGTTCCTCCACCATGATATGCAAACATGGACGGAGAAAAGGCATTTGTGACACAATGTCACTCAGTTTGTATGTGGAGTGCATACTGTGTGGATGGCATCGTGTCAACTGTCCTGGACAATATTGGTCACTCAAGCTCACTGGGCTGATATCATGTCGTCTAACACCAAAATCTGGGAATGACCATGAACACATGCATGTGTCTGTGTCAGCAATGTCCTGTATATTAACACCTACATAGTCAGGACCTACAAAAGTGATTCACATCCACATTCTGTCCCTCCACACATGTAGTATGCACGCATAACAGTGAGAGGACTAGAGCAATGGGAAAAGGCCTCCACCAAAATATGCATATGGAAAATGGCTGTCTCGGTGTTGATTGTATGATGATCTGCTCTTGCACTGCATTTGACATGATATAGATTGATTGAACAGGCCTGTGTAAACTCCATGACACATGCATAACTCACACATCATGCGATCATACCTGAGAGAAGTGCATGACAATACCACAACATATAACACACATCGGCAGGAGTTTAGAAAATACGTATTGCAAAAGTCTGACACTGTGTTCCATTTCAGCTGACCAAGGATATGGGATCCAGCCATGGCTGATGACCCCATATGCCAACCCACAGACACAGCCAGTGAAGGCCTACAACCAGACACACATTTGCATATGTAATGTTGTGGTGTAGACCTTCGTCCGTCTCAGGGCCCTGTTTCACTGCCTGAATCATTCTAGGGGTAGACATTATTTTGGTTTGTACCATACTGCACAATGTATGTGTGTGCACTAATGTTCCCTGGCATGAACAACTAGAGGACCCAAATGCCAGCCTATGATGGTGAAATACAGAATACAGCTGCTGGTGCATGTAGACGCGCACACATTGTGTAGACTTTCTTTACATATGAACATGTCATTGAATGTATAATAGTTCATCAACATGTACATAAAATATTTAATGCTACATATGTTTTGGGGTTTATGTAACAGTCTAAGACAAAAACAACTCACCCACATCCAGGAAACCATACATAGGCCACAACAGTTGGCAATCAAGAGTGATTGGAAGTTTTGGTGTGCAATATTTGCATTGTCTGTTCAAGGAACATATTGAACTGAAAGCACACATATAAGCCAAATATGTATGGGTGAAAAAAATAAGAACAGACAAATCAGAACTCCATGTAATGAATTCTGTCCAAATGTGAGGCTTAGATAGTAAAATATTAGTCATAACCTCCAGCAATAGATTAGTGTGAGATATATGACAAGTCAATGGCAGAATTACAAATCCACATGTGACAACTTACCACATCCACCTCAGTTGCACTCAAATGTATGACAAGTAGTAAGTGTATCACAGAGGATAGTTCATCTGTGTGCGTAGCCCAGTGTGAGTCAAATTAGTAATCACCTTGCATGTATGCCAAGCAATGTCATAGCACATCACATACTGTTTGCAAACTGTATGAGTCAATCAAGATACAGACCTGTTTCTATATGGATGTGGGGCTATTGGCTGTCAGGACTATTTACCCAGTTCCCCCATACTCACTGTGCATCTGACAAAGGATGTAGATCCAGATGTACTAAACAATTTTACATTCTTAATGGTCTGAACCGCTATTTCGGGCCACTAAGAAGTGCAAAATCGACATTCATTATGTACTTATGCCCAAAACCTAGTAGCAAAATTTGAATCACAATTAAGAATTCGCTAAAATAGGGAATCGCAATTACCAGTTTGTTTTTGCGGTTTGCAATCACATGTATTAAGAAATTGCAATTTGTGACTGAACAAAAGAAGGCCAGTTAAGAAATTCATTTACCACTGACCTGATCCAAGTGGTAACCATGCTCAAACTATAAAAAGAGCCCCATATAGCATCTGGCTCTCTCACAATGACAGCATTATAGATCCTAGTGAGGGGGTTGACGATCCAGGCTCTGAGACAGGAGAAGGAGGCGGGAGAGGATATTTAGGGTGAGGATCACTCTTTTTAACCTGACAGAGGGGGAGATAATACACAGCTACAGACTGTCTAGCCAGGTCATACTTGACCTGATAGATGATATACAGACCAACTACAGGCCCCCAAACTGAGAAGCAAACCCATGTACAGGTAGTATGTTGCCTACATCTCCTTGCTTCAGGAAGCAGCCTGTCATTCATAGCAGTGGTGGGGGTGTCACAGAGCGCATTATCAAGGTTCCTTCACATGGTCCCAGATGTAATGGTAGGAAAGCTGAACCAATACATCTATTTTCCAAATATCCCCCAAAACACTGCAGCACACAAAACTCAATTTATTTAGGATGGCACTGTTCAAAAATGTAATTGGCTGTGTGGATGGAACACATATTGCCATATGTGCCCCCTTTCTGCATCAGAAAAAATATATATAGGAACTCCATGAATGTGCAGGTGGTTTGTGACGACTCCTGTGTTATCAATTACCTAGTGGCTAGGTGCCAAGGCATCACACATGACTCATTCATGTTCTGCCACAGAGGAATATGCAACCAACTGGAACTTGGGGAATTTGGAGATGGATTTCTGCTTGGTAAGTTCACCCCATAATCATTGCATGCACTGGCTAGGAGTGTATGTGTCAACTGACCCAATGTTTTCTCCACTCCTGCTCCAAATCTGACCCCCCAGACATCAAGTGAGAGATGGTAGAGCAGGGCACAAAAAGCAACACGCTCAGTTATTGTGTAAACATTTGGCATACTCAAATCCCACTTTAGGATCATCCACAAAACTGGAGGTGCACTTTTCTACAGGCCTCGTACATTCTGCAAGATAAAAGCGACCTGTGCCATTTTGTACAACATAGCAACGAGGAGGGGCCTACACAATATCATCATTGAACCTGAATCTGATGAAGACTGTGATGATGAACAACAGTCACAACAGGGGTAACAAGATGACACCCATGCAGCTGAGGGACGGGCAAGATGTACTAAAATCACAGACAACTACTTCTGAGGTAAGGCATGACGTGTCATGGTATCAATGAAACGGCTCACACATAGGTAAGTGCTTGGTGTACATTCCAGTTACCACCTTTTATTCAGGTAGAATAGACAAATAAAAAAAAAAAAAAAAAAAAAAACAGTATGAAGAAATGTGTGCCAAACGTGCCAAATGTGGTGTAACTGGGAAGTTCCTTGTGGGTTTACTTATTTTGTCCCCTTACTGTGCCCTGCTTGCCAGATACAATGCACCCTGGCCCTGCTGCTGTATCTGAATCAGACTGTAGGTGGAGAGTACACTGAGTGGTGCAGGTCTCCTGAACAGACACACCACTCGTACTTTAGTCATTCTCGTTCTCAGGTGCGGGATGGTTTGGGATCAAATAAAGGTTGTGGGTCTGTATGTTTTCCAATGCTGTTGTCACCTGCACCTGGCCCCTGGCAAAATCCTGGCAGCAGGGTGACATTTCAATCTGGATGTTTATGATTTACCTTGTCAGGCTTGAGGTGGCATTGGCCAGCTGGTTTATTGACCTGGTACATGTGTCAATGAGGCACATAAACTGTCAGTGCCACATGTGCTGCAGTCTGTGTTCCCGCTCCATTGCACAGTGCTAGCGCTCCTGCCCCTTCTCCACTGTCTTATTCAGGCTCTGCAGCTCCCTGATTACCCCACTTATCTTTCTATTTTGTAGGTGCTATGTCCGGATAATCCCCTCTTCAAGACACCATAGACGCATGGTGTTGCTGCAGCTGCAGAAGTTGACACAATGGACATGCTGGCAGGCCTGGGGTCAGCTCTGGTGTGATCCCTTGTGGAGGAATGTTCAACATCACTGTCCGTAAAACTGGGCAGTGTTGTGGTCCTGATTCTTTTGACTGTTGTGGTCGAGGTGCATTGGGTGGCTGATGGCACTGTTGCTCCTTCTACCTGGACATCTGTACTTGATGCAGGTCCTGTGACATCTGAGCAGGGATCTGTGGGACATGTATGCACACATTACTAATCAATAAATTATACTGATTTGCACTCAACAATGTTGTGACTTTGCTACATGTGTGTATGTGGTTTAGGAGATGTGGCTAATTGCTAAATGTGGCCATTTTCACACTGTAAAGCATGGGCATTGAGTGCAGCACAACTCCCATGATGCATTGGATGAGTGGGTCAGACACCTGAATGGTGTAGTCCAACCTATGTTGTATGTGCTGTACTTTGCCTAATAGTATAGCACAGAGAAAACATGAAGGTATGTCACTTACCCTAGCTGGTGCATTTTGGAGGGAGGTGTTGAGGTCTCCGACTCCAGTGACACTGGCAGGTTCCAGAGTTCCCTCAATGAGGTGCTCCATGGCTGTCAGGAAAGGTTGTGCAGATGGTCTTCCTCCTGCCTCACACCCCTCAGCCATTCCTACTGGCCAGCTAGTCCTTCGTCATGGGGCGCATGTCATACCATATTTTGCGCAGCTCTGGTGTGGTCATCTGCGTGACCCCCTCAGTACACTAAGATAGGATAGTACACATTCCAAAGAGTGTAGGAAGGGAGTACAAGAAGGGAGATGATATCCAGAGGTAGTTTCAGGGATATGAGGCATCTATCCACATGAATGGGGTCCCTGAGAAGAATTGGGGAGAAGAATTGTGGAACCACTTCACAGAGGAGGAGAGGGACACTTTGTTAGCTTTGGGTAAGGAGTACTCTCCTCACCTATTCTGACCTGAAGGATGCCCTACTCACCAGATATGGTCTCACTCTTGACAAGCACAAGAATCAGTTTAGAGGGAGTAAGAAAACTGGTTCACAGACCTGGTTAGAATGTGTGGATTATTTTTGCAGGGCACTGGATGGTTGGGTGAGGAGCAGTAATGTTAAGGGGCTGTACAACCTAATTGCATGCAAGCACTTGTCTAGTCTGTGTTTTGCAGAGCTGTGCCAGCACTTGACTGATAGTAAGCTGACTGACCCCAGGAAGCTTGCATGAAGGCAGACCGCTGGGTAAGTACAAGGTCTGGGCGAAGGTTAGAAAGCAGCGCTCCGCAGAGGTACGTGAAGTAAAAAAAATAAACTTCATCGTGCTACACGGAGTTCCGTTAGCAGGTGGAGGATCTAGCCACGCCCGTTTGCATGACTTTGAACGTCACTGGCAGCGCAAAGTTGCATGTCGCGTTGGAATTCTAATGCGAACTGCACCATGCGGCTCGCATGGATGTGGCCATCTTGTTTTTTTGCTTGTTATGGTGCTGGGGCCTACTTTTATCCAGTCTATATCTCTCCCATCCCCCACTTTTAAAACCTTTTTTCACCTAGTTTCTTTTTATTAAATGACCTTTTCTCTTTTTATATTTTAACGTTTCTCCTTATTCATTTTGTTTTTTTTGTGATTTATTTACTTTCACTTTTTTCTTTACTTTTTTCTTCCTTTTTCCTAATCCTTCCTTTCTTATCTATTCCTCCCCCCCAAAATCCCCAGCACCAAGGCACGCAGCAGGGAAGTGCCAGGCCCCTATCTGCCAGCCTCCTTCCTTGCAGAAGGAGACGACAGCAAGGGGTGCTGCCCCATGCCATATTTTCAGAGGTGGAGGTGGCTACCTTTGTCTTTTATGTGCAGTACCACCTCCCCTCCACCTTGGAAGCAGGCAGCAGGCCTGGTTCTGGGCATGGTCTCTGGTAGCACCAGCAGCGCTGGGAGAGGGTGCACCAGGCTGTGCCACATCTCTGGGGTCCAGCGCACCCAGCAAAAGCTGAAGCAGCAGTGGGCCGACATCCTAGATCGATAGACAAACCTGCTCGACCTGCTAGACATCAAGGTTGCGGGGCTCGGAGAGTAAAAAATCTATTTTTATTAGTTGTGCTCTATGCTAATTGTTTTTTTCCCAAATAGCAAGCATGCTGCTCAGTAATATGCAGGTAAGTTACCTTTATGTACAAATAGAATATTGTTTGATCGTTATCTAGACAGCGCTACCTAATTGTAGTTCTTTTTGATGCTTTCTTGGGCTAATTAAGAAGAGATTCCTCCTGAGTCCTGTGTCCTGTCATAGATAGTCATTGTTAATATATTAGTATTAGTGATTTTCCATGTTCTCCCACTTCCCTGTGCCTTTCTTTTTTGCAGCTTGAAAAGTGCCAATTGGCAACCAATTTCCCAGTGATGTGTGGTAGTTTTGCATACATCCAATCTAATGCATTGAGATCTTGACAATGAGATGAGACCTGTAGAAACCATTCATTGCAAGTTATTAGTAATTCCAAGGTGTAGTTGAGGAAATTAGGAATACAGTTAGGAAATTTGAAAGAGGACGATGGTCTTTGATATTAATATTATTATATTATCCAGGCCCCCTGAACCTCTGATGTAGAAATTTGACTGGGTTTTGCCTTTTCCTTTAAAAAAAAAAGTAAAATTCTTGGGGAGATTATTTATTAACAGTACCACTAATCTTTTCTATGAAAAATTCTTACATAACCAAGCATCCAGGGGCAGGAGGAGGGCTGTTGAGATGGGTGAGGCAGCTGAAGGTGGCCCCTCCACAAGTGCTGGGGCAGATGGGTCTGCTGCACCAGTAAGACCTCCAGTTGTTGTTAATATTAATATTTAAACTTTTTCCACTCCACACTTAGAATTATTTTCTACCTTCTTACTGTGCCTGTCTCCTATTTTGTTTCTAACTCCACTTCGATTTATCTGTTTCGTAAAATCTTTTTATCCCTGCAATACCCTATTCACTTATTTTCTATACATTGAGTTTCTGTACTTCAAACTGTCTGGCTATATTAGTCTGTCTGTAGCTTTCTTCTTCTGCTTCCCTCTCCCCTTATGTATCTTATTTTGTGGAGTCTGTGTGATTCTGCAAAGCCTGAGTTCCATGCCCCGCAGAGTCCTCCTGAATGTACCCATTTCAAAACCACTAAGCAGGTTTGGGCCTGGTCACCCGGGCCCGACCCTGCTTAGTGCTTCTTAGATGGGTGCTTTCAGGATAACTGGAGGCAGTGAAAGGTGCCATTTGAGGCCTCTTGTGCACTGGCCTGTCCCCTTTGCAGTACACACAGGGCAGGCTAGTGCATGAGGCCTAAAACAGCACCTTTCTTTTGCTGCCTATGGCGCTGGCTTGAATTCAGGCCAGAGCAATGGGTAGCAAAAGCTGCCAGGCCTGTTGTACACCGGCCTGCACTGTGTGCACTGCAGATAGGACAGGCAGGTGCACTAGAGCCTGAAACAGCACCTCTCATTGCCTCCGGCCTGAATTCAGGCCAGGGCTGTGGCAAAAAAGGCTGCTGTTTCAGTCAATGTTTGTGCACCAGGGTGCACAAACAACACCATAAAAGAGAAGAGGATTTACCTGGGGCTTCCCCTGGGGCCCTCCTCTCCAACAAGTTCTCCTCTCAGTGCAGCTACCTCCCTCCTCTGCCCCAGTGCATGATGGAGCTGCAGGACTGGATATGGGGGAGTCTCTGCAGCGGCAGGAGGTGGTAAGTCCTATTGCTTCTTATTGACAATTGGTAATATATAGTCACTACAAGGGTGTACTAGTGTTGTTCACCCACTCATCAACAACACCCTGGTTTTGCAGATGCAGCTGGAGTTAAGTTAGTATTGGGCTCTTATTTCTGCAGCACAGCAGACTAAGGTTTATAAAATGAATTTGAACTCTGCGTTCTGGAAAATGTAAAAAAGGTTGGAAGTAGAATGGATGGGTAAAATATAATATGAGTGAAAAGATGCGTGTGTGTATGTTGATAAAAGGGTGCATAAAAATAATCATATAGGTGGGTGATCAGGAGGATTATAAGATGCATATGTGGGTGAAGGATGGATGAAAGGGTATACAGGTGAGCAATGCTAGGCCAGCTGGGTGAAAAGGTATGGGTGAAAGGATTCCATGCCTGGATGGGTGAACAGACTCCTCGTGTGGGTTAGATCTCTTGGATGGGTGAATGGGTGGTTATTGGCTAAATTTATGTAGGGGAAAGGTCAGTAGAGAGCCATGTTTGGAATTTGGAAAAGGGCGAAGGACTGGATGAGATAATGTAAAGCTGAAATGTTGTGTTTTAAAGCCAAGGGTGAAGAAGAATAAGAGTACTAGAAGAAAACATTTGCAATGATGAGGAATAGATAAATGCTTGGAATGACAGAACAAGGGAGTGCTTCAAGATGGGGCATTCTGCTCACCCACTTTACTTGCTTGGAATGTTTTCTTTCAAAGGTTTGATGCAAAGGTTTGGATGGTATTTCAAAATATTCCCTTGACTCACAGTATTTTTAAAGTGAGGCAGGTAATGATATGTATTCCAGCATCCATTAACCACCACCTCCCTCCCTTGCTATGGCCTTTCACCAGCGACACCCATGATGACCTAACAGCTACATGGTTCAATTAGACAGAATCAGCACTGCAATGTTGGTTGTGCACTGTGCGTCTGTCAGCTTAAGGTAATGTATCAAACACTTTTCAATTCATGGAAATGCTAAGAAAAGGTATTTCTCAGTTTCCTCCCAGTGCCCACTGTGTCAGTCACTTCCTAGTACTTCACTCTGTTAATCTGTCTTAAATTCTGTCACAGACTTCAGAATAATTTGGGAAAATCAGTCTTTGGTTGTGCCACATTTTTCAAGCAAAGTGATAAATATAATTCATTATGGTTTCCGTAATGGATTTAATTTGTTTCTAAATTTTCCCTTTCAACATTTGGCAGCCATAGTGAGTCACCCAACCCTTAGGCATATGATGAGGATGAGGAATTGATTGCTGCGTACTCCACCTACCCATCCTAATTAACTCTACCGTACCCTGCAGTTGAGTACATTAAGAAGATTCCTTACTGCAAAGCAAATGTATATATTATTTTTTTACAAAAAAGTAGTTATTACAAATTTACTATGTGTGGTGGGGGAGGGGCCAGAGGATAGTGAGTAAAGTGGGTGGTAAGTAAGAGCCTTGCTTTTCCTGAATGGGATAGTCTGTGATGATGCAAATGTGCCACATATAATCTACATCCCATTCCTTAATCCTTTCCCTCTGCTGTGGTGCATCGCATATCCTACCGCCTTCTTATGACAGACAGGATTTCTGTCTGATTGATTATATTATTTAAGTGGCATGTTTTATTCTTAGTATTCATCTGCCTTGTATTCCAGATAAAAAGAGCAGGGCCATTTGAATAAAATATTTTTCTAGCATACCTTCCTCAGCCACAGACAGTAATGAGTACGACTATGGCACCAGCTGAGCTAACAATGCCACCATGAATTTAGCACAACAGTAGAGAGAAGAATACTTATACTCCATAGTGCATATTATGGCTGTGACAGTTATCAACATAAAATTGAATGGCCTGAGGTGACCACCAAATGTACTGCTACTGTGTCACTACACTACATAATTTTAAAGAAGTGTCTTGCTCAGAACATTGTTTACAATTTCTCTTTTTTCTTTCTTTATATACCTACTCCTCCCGATCCACAATCATGGCAGGAAATAGCACCCCGGCTGCAGTGGATGAAGCTGGAGGTCATACAGGCCGAGTACTAACGGCTGTTGGTCCACGAGGAAGAGGAGGAGGAGGCAGTAGCAGTCACTGCTGCAGGTACTCAGGGGCCCTAGCCAGGCCCCAGTGCCTCCCGGCCTGCATCACCCTTGCCACAGTGGTAGGGCAGCCGCCTGACATCACATCATCCCTGCCGCTCCCCCCGAGACTTTTCTTCCAACGCCACATTCTGCGGAGGCTGGCGCAGCTACAGGCCCATCATGCACGCATGGATGGGCCCCTCAGGAGAATCATGGCCTGCCTGTAGTGCCCTTTTTTAACCTTTTATTTTGGTGGGTGGAACTTGTTGTGGATGGAGAAGATGGGAATGGGTTTCTTGCTGGACTTTTTTGTCATGGACAATTGGACATATTATTTCTGTATTGTACAATCTTTCGGGCAAGGGACACATTTTTTGGGAATGGGGTGGGGAAGTTGTGGGTGAAAGGGGTGGGTATTTATTAACTATTATTTTTGTTAGGGATGAGACTTAAAATAATAAGATATGTACAGTTCTTTATGCCTAAAATCTTTTTTTGGGGGTGTTTTATTTCACACCACTGCTTTATTCAGTGTTTTTTCAAAATCTACTGATTTGCATTCCTTTTAGTGCAGCATGTTTTACAAATCTGCTGATAGTGTATAAGAATTATTTATGCAGTTAGATAAGCTTGCTCCAATACTCTTCTAGTCTCTGCAGGGCAGTCTTCAAAATTTGACCCATAGGAGTGTGGTGGAGAGATGTTCCATTGCCAATTATATTGCCTAAACTAAAGATGCTACAATACTCCACAAATATTTTACCTGAATCAATGAAGCGAGGGCTGAATAGTTTCTCAAGATACCATTGTGGTGTAGCAGTAGCATGCTAGCCCTCTAGCAGTGAAGGCATTGGAAGCGAGCTCTCACTCCAGCTAGGTGAACTGAAATGAAGATCCTGCACACTGACTTGAGGCTGCTTCTACCACATCCGCCCTACCAAGTGTGAGATTAATCAATGGTGTAAATTATGAAGTAACACCTCAATCACTCACACAACCCGGGGAAAGAGGGCTAGGGATTTGTTAAATGGATCGGGAAGGAATTTTGGAAGAGGTGTGACAAAAAGAAAAACAAAATGTAAACACAAAATTCACTTAGGAAATGATTATCAGCCTGTTGTGAAAGGAATAGAAAAAGAAAAAAAATATTTATGACAGAGATAACCTAACATTCTGCCAGACTCAGTGAGACCCAAGTTGTATATAACTAAAAATGTTCGGTCAGGTACGTTTGCAAAATAGTACGTTATATAAAAAATAATCTTGTGGTGAAGGTAACACACACACAGTTCTTAAAAAAAAGAATATTGAAAGAAAAATGATACTGGTCTGTATTGCAAAAAAACTGGATGGTGCATCTGAAATCTTCTGGGATTTCCCCATCAATCTTCTTGGGTGCCTGCCTGAAGCGGTCCAATAAGGTAAGCATGAGTGTTATGGTGCAGGAGAAAAGAAGGCCTGTGGATTGTAAAACTGAAATGATTATTGTCATGATATTGTAGAATAAAGAAGTATTGAATGAAACGTAAGCTTCATGAGGAGTAGTGTACCAAGAAGACTTGGAGGTAGCAGAACAAGAGCAAAGACCTTCGAAATCATCCAGCAACAATCACAGGCAGGTATCAGCAGCATGTATCAGGTTGATCTAACTCACAAATGTAATGCTCATCATAACATTTAGCCTAGAGCACTGCATAATGTGACATTATTATCATCCATCACATGTCTGTCTCCTCCAGTTTCCTACAACAGGCCCTCCACCTAACAACATAGTTTCAAGTTTGAGCCAGCCAGCAGACACACACACAGCAGCATTGCATTTCCCAAATCAAGTAATTGACACATTTCTCACCACCAGTCCACAGATTGGAGTATGCCTCTAAGAATCCTCCTCACATCACCCCTGTTGAGTTCAATGAAGTTAATAACTTCCTTCTTCTGGCAGTTGTTTAAGTTGTCAAATCACACTCTTATTCCTACAGTCATACTGAAATCCAGAGTCTGCTTAAAGATTAGTAAGTCCAACTACAGTCCATACCAACTGCCATTGAGAGTCCTAGTCCCAGTCATGACCCAATTGAGATAGAGTGACCTGTAACTGTTTAACAAGAAAAACATTGAGTATTTTTTGTTTTCTGGAGTGGAATTTAGTTTGTTAGCTAAATGGACTGGTCGAGTCAACTTGACAAATGTGAACCAGAAAGCAGAGCACCAGAAAACAAAGCAGTGTGGAAACATCAGCAAGCACATTTCTGTAAGTGTAAAAAGGGGAAGAAAAAAAATCACCTGATGAAAAAAAATATGACCAATTATTATTTCTATGCTACCAAGAATGCAGACTTGCCAAATTCCACAAACTCTGCCAGAGGAGCAGAGTTTTTTGCCCACCCTAGAAAGTACCAGGGTCCACAAAAAGGTGTAAGAGGGAGACTCTGCCAAATGTGGGCAGGGTCTCCAGCAAGTGGGGGGGACAATGGTAAACAAAAGGAGTACTCCAAAGGGCTCCAATCTAGTACCCAGGGTAAGAATTCCCACCCCCCAGGAGATAAGAACCCATGGGCCTCTTCAGGAAAGCCTGCAGAGGCGGGACCCCATAAATGCTCCACTTCTGACCAGGTGGTTCACATGAAGGGGGATGACAAATGTCCCGAATGCACACAGCCACCCACCGGTGAGCAGACCAAGGGGTTGGCCAGTGTAGCCCTTGGGAAGGAGTTGCTCCCAGGTGGGTGGGGGAACCAACTGAGATTATCTTTGTTTCAGTAGGGAATGGTGAGATGGTCCAGAGAAACCTAATGCCTGATAACACAAAAAAATACAAGCAGTGGGTCACCATCAATGGGCAGAGGGTAGAGATTATCTGAGATACTGGAGCCAGTGTCACCCGGTGTCTGAAGAGCAGATAGTCCCTGTTATATTCAAGCAAGTAGTTGCAGTGGACAACTCATAGTGCCAGTATAAGTTGGCACAAGTTCCCTGTGAGTGAGGGGGTCTCAGGTTCCTTGAGGGTAGCTGTGGGTCCCACCATGTCTGTTGACTGTCTGCTGGGCAAAGACCTGGAGACATCCATGTGGAAGGAGGTGGTGCTCAGGTCACACTTGGGGATGTTGGGGTTGTCAGAGAGGGCATGTGTGGTAACTAGGTCAATGACAACTAGTCAGGGTAATCAGAAGAACATGGAGCCTATAACATTGGCCTAGGTGCCTATCAAGAGAAAGGACAAGGAAGAAGGGCCTCTGGACCCAAAGACAACACTGGGGAGCTAGTTCATCCTGGTCTTGGTGGATCCCTCTGAGTAGAGTGAGAGTGGCCTTTGTGGCCGGGCTCTGATGGGGATCTTTCACAAGTGGGTTTCCCCTAGGAGATGGTATCTGACTGGAGTACCAACTTTATGTCCATGTACATAAAGGCCATAGAAGGAATGTGGGATCAACTACAAGTTCACCCCTCTGTGCCACCCCCAAAGTAACAGGTTGGTTGAGAGATTCAACTGGACCCTGAAAGGCATGATTGGGGGTCTATCAGACTCCATCTGGCGTGAGTGGGACGTCCTTTTGCCATGCCTTCTTTTTGCCTACCAGGAAGTACCACAGAACATGGTTGGCTTTAGCCTCTTTGAACTTTTGTACGGGCACCTGGTCAGAGGACCTCTAAGTCTGTGAGAGAGGGCTAGGAGCAAGCTCCTAGGAAGTTACCCCAGGATGTATTTTGTTTACATGCTGGCATTTAGAAACCAGTCAGCCCGCTTCAGGAAGCTTCCTCAAGAGAACCTAGAGGCAAGCTAGGAGGACATGAAACGCTGGTACAACCAGAATTCCACTTCAGTTGAGTTTCGACCTGGCCAGAAAGTGTGGGTCATGGCCCCAATAGAGCCTTGTGCTCTACAGGAGAAATGGGCAGGGCCATTTGAGGTAAAGGAGCGCAGGAGCAATGTCACCTACTTGGTGGACTTGAAGACTCGAAGGAACCCCCTGTGGGTCCTACATGTGAACTGCCTCAAACCCCACTTTGAGACATCTGAGTTAACCATGCTTCTGGCTACGGAGGATGGGGTGGAAGAGGAAAATGAAGCTCTCCCTGACCTCCTGTCTGCCAAAGAGCAGAATGGGTCAATAGAAGGTGTGGTCCTCTCCCCTTTCTTTGAGTCTAGAGCAGCAGAGTGACTGTCACCAGGTACTGGGACGATTTTCAACTCTGTTTTCACTCACTCCAGGTGTCACCCATCTATGCATGTATTATGTAAACTCTGGGGACAGCTTGCCTGTGACACACAAAGTTTACAGGTTAGCTGCCAGAGTGAAGGCCAGCATCAAAGATGAGATGTCCAAAATGCTGGCTTTAGGGGTGATTGAGCACTTCAGTGTCCCTTGGTCAAACTCAGTGGCTTTGGCACCTAAGGCTGCTGCACCTAGTGTCACATCAAAACTTTGGTTCTAGGTGGACTACCGTGGGCTCAATGCCATCACTAAGACTGACGCTCACCCCATAGACAGAGATGATGAGCTCATTGATCAGTTGGGGACTGCCAAGTTCCTCATCACGTTTGATTTAAAATCTGAATACTGGCAGATTGTCTTAACTGATGGGCCAAGTAGAGGTCGGCATTCTCAATGCCAGAGGGGCACTTCCAGTTCCGGGTCATGCCCTTTTGGGTTGAAGAACTCTCCTGCCATCTTCTAGAGATTGGTCAATCAGGTCCTGGCTGGGCTTGAATACTTCAGTGCCACCTACCTTGACAACATTGCTTTTTTCAGATGCAGTTGGGAGGACCACTTAAACTACCTCTGGAAAGTGTTGAAGACGCTGCAAGCCACAGTTCTCACTATCAAGGCCAACAAGTGTCAGATAGAGCAGGGGTCAATGGTGTACTTTGGACACTAGGTAGGAAGTGGCACCCCTATATCCCAGGATTTATGTAATTCGGGCTTAGGCACCCCGCATGACCCAGGCAGAGGTGAAAGGCTTCTTAAGCCTCAATGGGTACTACAGGAAGTTTGTCAAGAGGTATGGCACCATTGTTGCCCCCTTGAGCTTACTGCCAAGAAGCAGCCTAGACAGGTGATCTGGACTGACGGCCTGATGAAGACATTGGTGGAGGTAATTACTCCATCCCAATTGTGACGGATATTCTGCCCGCCGAATTACAAGTCCATTATATCCCATGGAACTGGTAATACTGCAGGCGAGATATCCGCCACATTTGGGATGGAGTAATCCCCTACGCCAAAGTAGTAATCAGGCCCTGAGTTTGGCACCCAAAAGGAGGCATGTGCTTGGTTCCTGTGCTGCTGGCCCCTGACTTCTCCAAGGAGTGTGTGGTATGGACAAATGCTTCAGAGCGTGGTGTGGGAGCGGTGCTTTCACAGCTGAATGAAGAGGGCTTAGACCAGCCTGTAGTCCTCCTTTACAGGAGACTACTTACCTGGAAACAGAAGTGGAATGCAATTGAAAGGGAATGTGTTGCTGTGGTCTGGGCACTGAAGAAGCTAAGGGCCATACTTATACTTTTTGATGCAAAACTGCGCCGACGCAGTTTTGCGTAAAAAATATTACCGCCGGCTAACGCCATTTCTGTGCGCTGTGCGGGCATCAAATTTATACTTTGACGCACGGCGGCGCAAACCACAGGTGTGAGTCATTTTCTTTGATGCACATGCAGCGTCACGTCATAAAGGAAAACTACGTTAACACAGAGGAAATGACTGTGAGCCGATTTACGACACCGCAAACCGGATATGCAGTGTTTTTGATGCAATAGCGTCAAAATTCACCGCAAACAGCCATTTTAGCAGAGGAGAGCCAAAATGGATCCCAGATGCCAGTACAGACCCCAGGAAGATCACAACAGACCAGGAACTAGCCAGGAGGACCCACACAAGACCCACAACAGGGAGAAGAAGAAAAGAAAGTGTTGCTTCAGTGCAGAGGAGCAGGAAATTCTGGTTAAGGAGGTGACGGAACACCAGCACCAACTGTTTGTCACCACAAAGTTGCCAATCAGTAGGAGAGAGGCAATATGGCAACAAATTGTTGACAAGATTAACAGTGTGGCAGAAGTACGCAAAACAGTCATCGAGTGCAAGAAACGCTGGCATGACTGCAAGCGCAGGACCAAGAAAAAGATGTCCAGGAACAGGAAGGCAGCACTCCAGACTGGAGGTGGGAGTCCAGCACCACAGGAGCCCCTGGACCACATGGAGGAGATGGTGGCAGCTGTCATCCCTGAGGAGATCACAGGGATTCAAGGACAGTACAGCGCAGAATACCAGGAGACAATGCACATGCAGGGCAAGTTTCAAGCAGAATTAAAATGCAACAATGTTAACTGCAACCGAGGGGGGGGAATACCTACTACACAATGCATGTAAGTCATCATATACAAGGAGTGGCATGGGTAAAGGGGCACCGCACGGGGGCATGGCCTGTTCAGAGGAAACCTGGGGCACACCATTACACAACACCAGCAACCTTTCCATGGGGGTATGCTGCCATGCCAATGATGTTGCAAAGGTAAAGCCACGCCAGGAGGGAAGGGCACAACATCAAACTGACATCCTGTCACACGTCAGCCACTATACTCCCTACATTAACTAGGACCCAATTAACAACCTCTAGCCATACAGACAACTGGAATGTAACATTGACAACAGTTGCCACTACCACCTCCGCTGTGTGTGTGCTGGTCAAGTAGCCAATGTTATGTTACACAATTTATAGGGCGCATGGCTACCCTCAGGTTTCCCAGCGGTTTCCCAATGGCAGTAACGTCCCCATGAATCATACATACCCAAATTAGAGGGTTTAGGATGACAACGTTAACAGTCCCCTGAAACAAGACAAACGTTCCAGTCCTGTCAAATGTGAATGCCCGTAGTTGCTGCAAACATCTGCCAATGTCATCAATATTAGGAGGTACACAGTACTAAGGTCACACCCATGCTGCATATGTCAGGGTCCATCCTGTGCCTGGGTCACAATGCAGCATCCCAAATGTCATACTGCTCAGACAGCAGCATTGAGGGGGAGGACACATGTAACTGGTCACTGAAATACACCTGCACAGTCAGAGGAAGAAATAGGAAACTGCTACGACTATCAGAGAAATCCAATGTACCACACATTCCCCAACATCAGCTGTACACATTACCAATGCTGACATCCATATCGTGCCATAACAATGCTATGCATTGTATACGCTACATTTCAACTACATATAGGTGGATGTGAAAGAACAGAGACTGGGGCAGGTCCAGATTGTTAAGTGTGCTGCTAGTGCCATCAGAACACCCACAGCCAGTGAAAGGTCTCACCATGAGAATGGAAGTAGGGTGAGGGATGAGTAGGACAAGAAGGTGGCAATTCACTATTTGGCCAAAACCAACACCCAGAGGAGATGATGCTGACAAGTCCACTAACTGACCACAATACATGTGACATGCAGGTGGGGCATAGGCCTGGGAGAATGCCCATCTGAAAGACAGGAACAATGAACAGGAACCAAGATCACAATGTGAAAATCATCACAAGGCAGACATGTCACATCACAAATGCCACAACACAGACACACTAATTGTACCGTATTTCATTGCAGAGGATGATGGATCTCCTGTGGATATGCCTGTCCAGGACTACCCTGATGACATGGATGATGAGGTGAGAAACATCAGTCACCAGACCCTCCAAAAGGTCCTTGGAACTCTCCAGACCCCACCTTCAGTCACAAGGAGGAGCACAGAACAAGCAGCCATCACAGAGGATCCACCCACCACCCCAATTGTACAACCTGCCAGCTCCAATACAGCTGAGGACTCTGACGACACTGGCACCAGCTTTGAGAGAACTGTAGTTGGAGTACAGTGGGAGCTGGCCAAGGAGGTGCGGGTGGGGATGCAAACTATGGCAGCCAGGCTAGAGGGGGTGCGTTTGTGCATGATGTCAACTGAAGAACAGGCAGCAGCCATGCAAGGGCGAACAACAGTCTTGCAGGAACTTGAAAAAAGGTTAAAGGAAATCAGCACAGCTGTAAGAGAGTTGACACAACACCTACAACCAACAGCAATCCTGTCAACGCGTGCACAAATGCAACATTGAACCCCTCAGGGCCGACCTGGCTGCCTACCATCGTGATGTGGTTGCTATTCTGAAGAACCAGCCGATCCTCCTTGCTGCAGTACTGCCCTTACGACCTCCACAGGTAGCAGCTACCGGGATGTCTGATTTCCCGTCTACACACACTGAGGTGTGTGTTGCCCCTTCACAACCACCACCACCAAGGGCTGAGGAGGCAACATACACATCAGAAGATGACGACCAGGAACAGATCACCTTCACACGTAAAAGCACCCAAAAGCACTAGTCCCTGCCACATGGCCACCTAGTACCAAGGTCCTGCACTTTGTAACATGCCAGTCGTGCAACAACTGTACTCAAGCACTGTTCTGCAAACCACTGTCTATCATGTCAGCCTGCCCAGTGATTGTCGCTCACTAACTCATTGGCAAGTTCTGTCCCGCTGCACTGTCTGACACTTCACCCCAGCATGTCCAATGACATGCCCTTTTGCTCTTGTGTAGGATCATAATGGAAGATGTCATTATAATGGACTCACAATCATGGACAATGTACATATAGCAATACAGCACTTTTAAATAAATAGCATTTACACAACCACTTTGTCTCTGTGTAATGTGACACATCAACCGTGCAGTAGATCACTGAATTTTGCCTCCTGTCAAATATCATAGATTGTCAGTACAACTGTCCTGAAATAATGTGGGCTGATAACTATGCACAATGGCCTGGATTCTACCATACTCTGCCCTTCCTGAGGGTAATATCTGAGGAAAAGAGAACCTATACACTATAATGCTGTGTTGGACATATCAACCCTTCCGCATATAAACCATAAAATAGTGCTTTCAAAATGTTGCTTCAATGCAAAACTAACATGTAACATTGCCCACAAATATAATCGAACAGTCACCAAACTGCATGAATGGAGGTGTATGAGTTTACATCCAAATAAGTAATCATGCTGAAAAGTGTAACAAATGAGCTATGTGAGTTATGTACACTATACTACAAGAGAGCTTACTACCACTCACCTTTTAAGGGTTTCCTTGGACATGAGACTGCAGTCAGACATAACACAGTATCCCCAATCCTAAATCTGAAAGCACTGTATGTAACATTGAAAACATACATTATGAAAAAAATACACTTTGGGCTCCATAGTAACTGTGATTGGTGGTTGCAATGAATGGCCAAATCTTTGCAAGGTAGCTTTGGGGTAGCTGCCAATGTTACAGCTCAGTTGTGATTTGTTAGCAGCATAGGACACAAAATGTAATACAAAAGAAACACTGTACACTCATGCCAAGGCCCTGATATACAAGCATGTCACACATACTGTTACCTACATATTTATTAAACGGTAAAAAAAGAAGTGAAAACTCAGGGAAAAGCCTTACCTACCCTAATCTACTCTAACTACTCATTACCCACAACTGTCCCTAACTAACCCAAGCTAAACTTACTTATCACATTTAACAAAACGTTCTAAACATCAACCCCCCACCCCCTGATGAGACGGGACACATGGAGGACAACAGATACTAACCTAAACACATACTATCCTATACTAAACAAATATATATATATATATATATATATATATATATATATATATATATATATATTTTTTTTTTTTTATAAACACACAAGAACCCCAACATTGCCCACCACCCACCCACCCACTTAAAAATAAACAGTAGAAATATTCAGGACCCCCCCTCCCACTAACACTAAGTAAACTAACATCCTATACTAACCTAACCGAAACCCACAAAGTATAAGAACCAGGAAAGGGGAGGAAATCATGTCCGTATATTCATCTACAGGTTGGCCTTCCGGAGGGTCCTCTTGATTGAACGCACCTCCTGCCGCAGTCGACTCATCTTCTGAAGGACACAGTCCAATTTTCGCTGCATTTGTCCAAAAGCAGCAGGGTCAATGGCTGCAGCTGGGGTGGTCTGGGTGCCAGCCGAGGAAGTATAGGGCCGTGTAGTGTCCATGGTTGTGGGCTGCTCTGCAAGTGGTGCTGTACTTGGGCCTGGAGCAGTTGCTGTGGATGTTCCGGCAACGGTCCCAGCTGCTGGTGGTGCCATCTGGGTGGTAGTGGTGGTGGTGCTGGTGGTGGTTGTGGTGAGCAAAGAAGGACCGCCTTGTGGAAATGCCCTCCAGGCTCCGGAGGATCATTCATGCCGATATCTTCTGGCCATTTTTCGGTACCCAGACTCGACTTGAAGTATGTGTTGGTGCCTCATTGCCCTCTGTTGAAACTCCCTGACCTGGATGGGTGTCATATTTGCAGCTGTTAAAACAAATAGAAAATCTAACATTAGGTACTGCATTGTGTGAAATGGCACAAGAAGAAAATCAGACAATACATCTATTGTACTTGTAACAGCTCATATCATCATACAGATCATTGATTGTCCCTGAGGAAGTACATGGCAAGCCAGCCTACAAAGGTCCTATCACACATAGCACATCCAAACCCTACAAGATGGGTAACAACAGCCATGATTTTGGCATCTATGTTCTGCCAGTTGTCAGCTAACAATAATGCTGCACATCCTCCATCACTGCCAGGGCTACAAATGTCATTGTATGGGATGGAAATCTAGGGCCACATGCTCTGCAAGTTGTAAATGGACTTGCTAGTATAGTACTCATGTGTGAAACATGAGTGTGTATACTAGGTTCAGACAAAAGATTCACTGATTTACATGTCTGTATACCAAACTTGTATCATCAGTCCTAGGTCCACTATTCACAAACCTATGCCTGTGTTTGAGAGTGGAGGGGTGGGCTGACAACTAATAATTTCTAACAACAAGGACACACAGGAAGCTTAGGAAAGCTGGACATGTGTTTGGCTCAGCATACACATCACAGGTAAGGAGGATCTCCAAATAGGAGACAGCAAACCCTTGACCAATCCCAGCGCCACTCATGTTTGGAAATGCAGACCTTTGGCAACATCATTTACTACCAGTAAGCCATAACTTACAACAAACACAAATATGCAAGAACACCCCTGGCCATGAGTTTCATGCACACCTAGGCCATTGCACTCAAGTGCCACATACTCGTAGCACTACATGTGGAGCTACATGTTGCTAGGAAGTTCAACCTACAGTTTAATAAGTACATTAGTGAATTGGGAAGCAGAAATCACAAATTTGGTCCGGTGCGACTCTTTCTGATTCAAGGTTTATTCACATGACTCATCTCTATTCACATTGCGGTGCCTACAGGACTGACCTAGAATACCTAAATAAGACAATAGGATAAGGATTGGCCAACTCAAAGATGGTGATGAAATGATATTCCACTCATGGAACACAACAAAAGATTGGTCAGCACATCACACCTTGCTATGTGTCCAACACACAGGAGTCCATCACACATCACCAGCAAACACAACACATAACACACACATTAACACTTACTGGAGTTGTCTGGGTCCTCGAATCGAGCCACCTCGCCAACAGTGTAGGGTGTCGGTCCACCTGTAAGGCATGGAAGGAAGAAATGTGCTCAATGTCTGTGTACTGTACAACAATTCCAAAGATAAATACTATGTGTAAGATTGCATCAGAAAGTAAAGCCTCTCAGACATGATGATACTGCATCCTATTGAGCACGGCTAACATGTACATACCATGGGTCTCCAGTGAGTGATACACACATATCTGCACACATGCAGTGGCCCTAACTATCATGTGGTGGCAAACATGCTCTTTCATTAGTGAGCAGACATAATATTGGAGTGTATTTGTCTCATCATGTGTATCCAAGAAAGACATCCAAAGCCACTTTACGTGAGGTCTGCATTACCAGTCAACCAGCCATTGTGACCATGACAAATTTATGATACACAGGTACAATGTACAGAGGAGCAGGAACAGTTGTTAGCCCTCATGTTGTTACAGTTTCTTCAGTTGATGTGGCCCAGCTATGATGAGTTGCACCAGCCATAGAGATATGAATCCATGTGCATACCTTTGACCAGCCATCCCTAATCGAAATGTGGCACTACAAACTCCAAATACTAGTCTAAGATGTTAGCTGAGCACAGCTAGAACTTGTTCCCTATGTGTTCAAATCCAGATCAGATATGTATCCGAAATGAAGGAGGGACACAATAATCCCTAAGATTTTTGGATTTTCCATGATTGGTTTCCTTACACACTCACCAGACACACATGAGACATATGTTCGGGCCACATTGCTATCATCAATTGACGTGAAGCCTGCACTCATTTTCAGCCTCATGTAGGGGGTCATTCTGACCCCGGCGGTCATGGACCGCCGGGGCCAGGGTTGGCGGGAGCACCGCCAACAGGCTGGCGGTGCCCCGCAGGGCATTCTGACCGCGGCGCTTTGGCCGCGGTCAGAAGAGGAAAACCGGCGGTCTCCCGCCGGTTTTCCGCTGCCCATAAGAATCCTCCATGGGGATTCTGACACCCCATACCGCCATCCTGTTCCTGGCGGCTCTGCCGCCAGGAACAGGATGGCGGTATGGGGTGTCGTGGGGCCCCCGTAAGAGGGCCCCACTTTGTATTTCAGTGTCTGCTTTGCAGACACTGAAATACGCGACGGGTGCAACAGCACCCGTCGCACCTTCCCACTCCGCCGGCTCCATTCAGAGCCGGTGTCTTCGTGGGAAGGTTGATTTCCACTGGGCTGGCGGGCGGCCTTTTGGCGGTCGCCCGCCAGCCCAGTGGAAATCCCAGAATCACTGCAGCGGTCTGACGACCGCGGTGCGGTGTTCTGGCGGGGGTACTTTGGCGGGCGGCGGAGAAGAATCAGGCCCGTAGTGTTTCAAAAGTCAGTCTTGAAATTTCTACACCTCACAGGCAACTGTGGCCTATATCTATACATAATTGGCTCCTGATTTGTGTTGCTGTTTGACACAAAGGCAGCACTAACTTACATTATGCAAATGTATGTTTGCAGAGCTCTTGTTTCCTAACAGCTAGCAATTGTGGTCCTTAACAAAGTAGATATATGACCCTGTATGTTTCAGTAGCATTCCACACACTCAACAACATTGCCGGCAGATATTGTAAAAATCAGCTGATGTCACTACAGAGCATTTAAATGTGCACATTTACATGATTTGTACTCACCAACAGGGCCACCAATCACAATCCCCAGCTGGTCCAGGAGATATTGCTCCCTGGAGATAAGGTCAGCCCAGCGGTGTGTCAGCTAGTGGTCATTTCTTGGTGTCCGACAAATCCGTTTCAGATGATGCAACACCTTTGCCCACCTGAGCCTCCGTGTCTCAGTGTGATACCCCTGTATCACCCGCCCACCTGCCTCAATCATTAGGAGTAGGAAATGGCACACCAGCCATATAAATCCACCCAGCTCCTCCTCACCCATCTTGCCAAGACGAGGCCTACCCAAAATCTTTGCAGCAACAGAGAAATAGGGGATAAAGGGGAACAAAGGAGAATAGGGGGAAAGTAGAACAGGAAAAACTTAAACTAAACAACTAACACAGCCCAACTATACCCAAACTTTCACTACCCACAACAGACTCCCAACAAAACAAAGACAATACTTTACAACACAAATGTACACAAAAACATTCAGACAGGATACTACAACAAGTTTTTATTCACAAAAAGACAATAAATAGACCACACAGGAGACAAAAGCACAATTTGACCAGACAAAACTCTGAACACTGCCACACAGTCAGGAAATATCACAGACTGCAAAGTGAAAGTGAAAGTATACCCACTGTACATAATCTGTAAACAGGATATCCTATTACATCACTTCTTGCCTAAAATGGTGGGCAAATTTATCGTTATGCGTCAAGATATTTTGACGCATACAGTCTGCGTGTCCTTTTTTTCGACACACAGGAGTAGAATTGAGCCCGCATCCATATGTTTGGAAATAGTTTTACACGTAACCAATTTTCAGAGGTACAGTGTGGAAGATACAGCTCAGGGGCAATGGTTATTTCAGGGCATTATGTGTCGTTTTTCGGCCATAAGCGTCATTTTTTGACACTTGTGCGTCATTTTTTGACACATATGTGTTAAAATTTCAGGCATTAACTGGGTTTGGGTCATTTTACCATTTTAATGTTATATTACAGTTGTGACAATACTGAGATAGGCTGATTGCACCCACTTTGGTCATGACGGTGTATGGGCACATGTGACACATCATACTACTGCCGACCATGATCCGCTACTTCATGTACAGGATTTTCACTCTTGACTGACGCACTAGATGGCCAAACGTGTGGCCTACATATCTGTATTGCACAAATTGGGCATGTTTGGCATCAGGAGAGGATAGCAAGGTGACGCACATAAGTACAATACCTCAATGCCTATGGCTCCATGTGTGTGCATTGGCTACTAATGTAGTTGTTGACCCACTGTGTGAGCATCACAAGATGCATCATTGCAAATATGCTTGTATGAATGTGGAGTCAATGTGACCAACCCTCAGATGCAAGTCAGTGTGGAAATGAGAGAGGACATGTGTTAGTCATAAATGTAGCAACATCTGTTGTGTGCACCTCCTAGTTTTTGGGTAACGTAAACACCACAAATGACAAAGCATGCACCGGATAGATAGCAGACGCTCGTTCATGTCAATGGTCCAAAACTTGCCCATCACATGTCCTGGAAATGTGGATACTGCTTCCTAGGCACTTGTTGGTGAGCCCACCATGAGTCAGGCACATGTACAGACTAAGTGGGTACCATGTTATTGACACGGAAAGCCAAAGGTGAACCACAATTGTAATATCACGCCACAGTTGTGGTTATATGACTGAGCCACAACTCTCCTGCGGCAGTGGTGGACCAGCAGATCAAGCAGCACGTGGCCACATATTTCCAGCGATCAATTGCACAGAGGTGTCTGGTTCATGTGTGTGGTCCAATGTTGATCCTGTATATTTTTAGGGGTCTATGTTGTCACAGTTACGTCCAGGTCTCATCATGAGTCAGTGGCGGCTATTCCTGTATCTACTGAGTATCCTTCGGAGATCAATGGAAGTAAAGCCAATGAGAATATAAGAACCTACATGGGGATGGTCCCACCCTGTCACTGCAGACATTTTATGAGACTGTCAACAGGGCAACCTTGGTGTGCTGAATGAGATCATATCTCAGGAGTCTTGTACCAGCAGGTGTCATCACAACATTTGTACACAGGTTGGCCTGTAAAGCTCACACTGCATCTGAGAACATCATAGCCTCTGTGTTGATTCATCTTGCTGCTATTCGCCATGCACAGCCCATCAATATGTTGTGAGCAATGTGATTCAGCGTGTGAACTGTCAGGGTCCTAACATGTGTGGACTTTTCATGCACATTACCTGATGTTGATGGTTCTGCTGGAGGCACCATACCAAATCCCTGCATACGGCCATGGTACACTTTGTCTCTCATGCACAAATGAGACCGAGACAAGGGATAGGCCATGATTTGGGTATTTGGAGACAAGTTCCCTATTATGGTACGATGAATAAGCAGATTATGCTAAATAACTTATTTGAGTATGCATTGAAGAACCACCTGACAAAATACCCCCGGAGGAATGTGAGGGTTGGTAAAGCAAGTATGATACATATGTAGCCACAAGGAACCTTTAGGGTAATGCACAGACAGGTGCCAGTCAGGCTGACAGGATGCAGGGTCATTCAGGATCCAACAATTTCACAAGGTACATACTCAGTGGTCTGACTAAGACTGGTCGGAGGAAGAACAAGACAGTTGACATGGAAAACTGTGTTTGTCCTGTGTTTTGGAAGGTGACACATAAACCCAAAGGCTGTGTTACACAGTCTATTTTTCTAGCAATGCATAACAGTGTAATCAACAAAATGGCAGCTTCTATGCGGTTCCAAGCATCTGCAAGGGCAGTGCATGTTCAAATGGCTGGTCTGCATGGAGGTGCTCACAGGTGTGTGCTGCATCAGTTTCTCACAGGTCCTGTAGCTGAGATTTGAGTTCAAATGACCAACAGTACCTTTCACATGGGAAGCAAACTACAGGTGAGAACAGGGCTTAGAGACTACAAGCCAGTGCATTATTTAACCTGCCGTCCATGCAGACAGATGTACAATGACTATGGCATACCATACTAAAGGGTGAAGCACACTGGATTAATATTGTTAGTCTGTGTGTGTGTAGAGGAGGGAATATCTGGGAACACATATTACCATTCCAGGGACCTCTTAAGACAGGTGGGGTGAGACTAGGAACATGGGTGTGTCAGGACTTAGGACATGGGCTGACATGTACATGGAATGTCATGTGCGCAATGATTGTCATAGGTGTGGCACTTGTGCTCTCTATGTTCTGCTTATATGGAATTCTAGTCACAGATAGTCCTTGCAAAGATAGGTGCTGGCCGACTTACTGCTGTCAAGGGTCTGGTCACACATTCCTGTTACCAATACAATAGCACATCCACTGCCTCATGTATGAGGCATTTTTTTCCCTTATTGACTGATGGTGTCTTACTTGTGTGCCATGTGCTGCGATTAACCATGTTGCCAACATGTATGTGTGAAATAGGTGTGGTCTTCTGCTGTTGGCCTTCAAATGTGAAATGTACAGGATATATGTCATTTACAGTGTGTGTGAAGGTGACTGTTGTATAATACGCATCACAATTGCTTGGGAAAATTCTGTGTCCTGATCGGTATATCAGCAATGCTCCATGAGGCTACACTCTTATTCTGATAGTGAGAGATAAAGGTGAGCACACATTATTGCCCAGACCATGATATGGTGATTATTATAGGTGTTTATTTACATATGTTGATACAGTGGTGATGGTGAGTTGTTTCAAAAGAAATTGTTGACAATATGTTGGTGCCTTATCAATCCAGCAGCTGTGTTTTGTTGGTCCCCCTCATGTTGCAGGCCAGTTTCCTCCTCTTTCTCCTCTTCAGGCATTTGTGGCTCTGGTTCTAATAGGGGATTGTTCCTTCGTACACAAATGTTGTGCAGGGTGGCATTTGTTAAAATGATCTTGCAGACCATTTCTGGTGAGTATAGGAGGCTGCCACCAGTGATGTCGAGGCACCTGAGTCTCGACTTCAGGATGCCAAAGGTCCTCTCGACTCTGGTGCGTGTCCTCCTATGTGCCTCATTGTAGGCACGCTCTGCTGCAGTGCTTGGGTTGCCAAATAGTGTCATAATCCATGGCTGGATCCCATACCCCTGATCAGCTGAAAGAGAAAATGATTGAGATCATGATGATGTAGCTTGCCCCATTAATATCACCTTGCATGGCAGTAGTTGTCTTGTGTTGTCTGTGACTCTTTTGTGTTATTGTGTTGATTCTTAGGCTTCTAGGATGTACCATCAGCATTGGGTTGTTTCCTTGGATGAACGAGTGTTTGACTGCTGACCGGTTGTCAGCAGTATGTTTTGGGAGTTGCAGTACAGTGTGTACTCCCTAGCATTGTGACTTGTGATACAGGTGTTCCTGTGTCTTCACTAGGGGTGAGATGATAGTTCCATACACAGATTCAATTTGACAGTGGTGGTAACACATTTGCATCTATGTACCCTGGACATCCCATACCTTTAGACATATGCAATGGATTAATTTAAACATCAGTGAGACGGTTGCATTTTGCAAGGTGACAATTAGCCAAACCTCTCCATACGTTGTGATCATTGACGTCTTAACATTTGACTGTACACTAATTTCACATGTGTGACAGGTTCACTGCAGACCTATCAAACATGCCTAGCGGTGTCACAACCTCAGTGTGTTCCTGTTCACATGTCGCTGTCGTGGTGTATGTGTTGTTTGTCCTAGAGGGTTGCTGTGCAGTGTGTATATGAGTAGGTTTCTGTACTTACCAACAAGTAGTCCATTGCCATATCATCCATCCTGGAAGTTTTGATTGATGGTACAGTGACAGAAGATGAATGAATCATGTACACTCTCAGGATACTTTGCCACAATGTTGGTGATCAATCCTTGGTGATCCACAATGGTCTGCACATTGATGGAGTGTGTGTGCTTCCTGTTGCGGTATAGATGTTCAGTTGCAGCAGGTGGCACAAGGAGTACATATGTGCAGTCAATGGCACCAAGGACGTGTGGGAAGCCATTAATGAGGTAAAATCCTTGTTTGGTCTCCTGCTGCTTCTGCTGTGTGTTTGGGAAGCAAATGTGGCAGGGTGTGAGTGTGATGATGGCATCCAATACCTTAGGCAGGAAGGCGGAGAATGATGGCTGTGAGATCCCAGCAACCAGGGCACCAGTGGTTTGAAAGGAGCCACTTGCCAACATGTGTAGTACAGCTAGCAGCTTGGTTTCTGGTGGGATGGTGCAAGCTGGGTGCCAACTGTGGCTCAATGTTGCGCAGCTGCTGCTGAATGGCTTGCCAGTTCAACCTGTACCTCTGGATGATGTCATGTTCCCTGAGGCCATGAAGGGTTATCCTGGTGCGGAATATCCTCTCCTGCCTTCTGCGTTGCCTTTGGGGTCCCTGCTGGTGTTGTGAAAGCTGCTGTTGTTGTTGCTGTGCTCTGTGTCTGCGTGCACGCTGGATGAGAAACACCTCCATGTATTCCTTTTGCTGCTCTACTGTTGCTACTGTGTGTTTTGATTAAATACAGGTGTGTTTGCCCCATTTTAATGGCTGCTCTGACCCAGGCATGAATTTTATGACGCAAATCGGGCTGTGCGTTATTTTCCGACTCCGCCTCCCAGCTGTGCGGGATTTTTGCGTGGTAGCATAAATACAACGCACGGGTGTTTGTGTCATTTTTTTGACGGGAACGCCTACCTTGCATATCATTAACGCAAGGCGGTTTCCCGCATCCAGAAAATGACTAACACAGCGGGATTTTGATGTCTGTGGGCTCGGGCGTCAAAGTTTAAATATGGAGCAAGGTTTGCGCCGAATGTGCGTCAACATTTTTGTGGCACATTCAGCGCAGACGGAGTATAAATATGCCCCTAAGATCCTACTTGTTTGGGTCTCACTTCCGGGTTCAGACCATCCACAGGCCCCTCAGATGGTTACTGCAGATGGGGGTGAAAGCTCAAAACTGTTGAGGTGGTCCATTTCCCTACAGGGCATGGACTTTATAGTGAAACACCGTCCTGGCACAGAACAGGCCAATGCTGATGGTCTGTACAGGTTCTTCCACCTTAGTGAGGAGAACTCCCAAGGGGTTGGGTAGTTCTCCCTACTCTTAGCTGGAGGGGACATGAGTTAGACTTGGCATCTTTTGGTGTGTTTCCCCTGTCTTTTTGCCGTCTGACCTCCTGTTTTTATGGTATGCTGGACTCTGTTTTTGCTGGTTTATTGCCTTCGTGCACTTTGCCACTGCTGATCAGAGTAAAGTGCAAGTGTAATTGTATTGGTGATTAGTTTATCTATGATTGGCATATTTAATTTAATAATAAGTCCCTAGTAAAGTGCACTATGTGTGCCCAGGACCACAACTCTACTAGTGGGCCTGTACCACTGATTGTGCCACCCACATGAGTACCCTTATAAACATGTCTGAGACGTGCCACTGCAGTGTCTGTGTGTACAGTCTTGCACTGCCAATTCGACCTGGCAAATGTACCCACTTTCCAGGCCCAAACCTTCCCTTTTACTACAAGTAAGGCACCCCTAAGGTAGACCCATGGGCAGGGTGCAGAGTATGTTAAAGGTAGGACATGTACTGATGTCTTCTACATGTTTTGACAGTGAAATACTGCCAAATTCATTTTTTACTGTTTCAAGTCCTATCTCTCTCATAGGTTGACATGGGGACTGCTTTTAAATATCTTTTAAGTGAAGTTTCCCCTTGGGAGCAGATAGGGATCTGGAGTTTGGGATCTATGAACTCACAATTTAAAAATACACCATTTGGTATAGTTGGTCTTACATTGTCAGTTTGAAAATGCCACTTTTAGAAAGTGGGCATTTTCATGCTTAAACCATTCTGTGCCTCTGCCTCCTTGTGTATTCCTCGTCTGAGTCACACTGACAGTTGGGTTGCTGTGAATTCCCTCTAGACAATGAAACAAAGGAAGCTGGAGAGTAGCCTGCATATCTTAATGAGTCTCTGTAGGAAAGTACCCGCTCTTTGGCATGGTTGCCCCTACGTTTTGCCTGCTATCAGTATGCTTTAACTGTTTTCACTGGGTTTCTGCTAACCAGTACCCCACTGATTTTGTTCCCTCCCTCTAAATTGGTTGCTTAGGACGTTGCACACACAATTGGCATACATGGTACCTAGGTATTCACGGCATTGGGGCACCAGGGGTTCCCCATAGGCTGCAGCATGTATTGTGTTACCCATGGGAGCCCATACAAAATTTGTCTGCAGGCCTGCCATTGCAGCCTGCATGAAAATGTGCATGCACCCTTTCACTGCAGGTTACTGCACCAGGCCACTGTAAGTCACCCATATGGTAGGCCCTTCTAGCCTAGAGGATAGGATGCAGGTACCTGTGTGTGAGGGCACCCCTGCATGAGCAGAGGTGCCCCTATGAACTCCAGCACCATTACACTGGACTTCGTAAGTGCAGGGAAACCATTTCACCTGTGTACTGGATACAGGTCACTAACGGTGTCCAGCTACATAATGGTAAGTCCAACCTTGGGCATGTTTAGTATCAAACATGTCAGAATGATACGCCAATACTGTAGCCAGTATTAGTTGTATAATTCCATGACCCCAGGGGGCTCCCTAGAGTACCCCTAGCATTGCTCCTACCAATCATATGGGTGTGTCCAGGCAGGCAGTGCTGCTGCCACCCCTCAGACAGCTTTCTGCCCTCCTGCTGCTTGACCAGTTCAGGCAGAGGCAGGCAGAACAAAAGGATTTCCTGTAGGAGGGGAAGGTAACACCATCTCCCTTGGAAATAGGTGCTACATGGCTTACGAGGGCAAGCATCCCCAAGCCACTACTATGCTTTGAAGGGCACTTTTCGTGCCCTCCTTCCATAAACCAGTTTGCACCAGTCCATCACCCCTGTTCTGGTGCGCAACTGGACAAAGGAAAAGGGAGTGACCACTCCTCTGTCCATCACCACCCGAGGGGAGGTGCCCAGAGCTCCTCCAGCTGGCCACTTGGTTTTGCCATCTTTAATCGCAGGTGGGCAGAGGCCCCTGGGAGCATCTGGGTGGCCAGGTCAGGTAGGTGATGTCAGAGCCCCATATTAAATGGAAGCACTCAAGCCCTTATCAGTAAAGGTGAATGTATATCAAATCAAAACCACAGAGTCCATTGATCCATTAAGAAGGTCTTCTTCTTCTTTAATCTTTTGTTTAAGCAAACACAACCAAGCCAACACGTGTTTCATCAGGGTGCATATCTCCCCTCGGACTTCATCAAGGCTTGTCTCAGCTGTTAACAATTTATAATATCCAATCAATATAATGTTTAAAATAATTAGTAAGTCCAAAACATTTTTTTGAAAAGTGGTCCTCTGCATTGTTTACTTCATCCTATGGCCACTGAGACTGCAACTGGACCCTCCAGGAACTGACAATCTATAACTTCAGTGACGACTCTGCTCTGCAACATTGTTTCTTGGAGCTCCTACCAGCAACTGCTACATTTCCCCAGCTGTGCATCCTCAGAGGGCAATGAGTCTTCAGCCTGCATAAGAAGTAAGAAGGAATCTTCCTTGGAGTGAAGGAGTCACTACCCTGTGTCCACAGGCACCATCTCCAATGACAACTGGCTGCGTGGATCCTCTCTCTTCTGGAACTGCATGGATCCTGCATCACAGGTGGTGGTCTAGAGTGGTTCCCTTGGTCCTCTCTACCTGCTGTCACTTGGGAGATGGTAAGCCCTTGCATCTCCTTGCAGGACATTACCCTATGCACCATGACTTCTGCAGCTACCAAGGCTTGGTTGCTCCTCCTAAAAGGGATCTTCAGGCTCTATACATCTCCGGCCCCCAGCACTTCTTCCTACAAAGCACAGTCTCCTATCTGCTGCTCTAATGAGGTTGGACACTCCTCCAAGTGTGCTGAGTGGGCCTCACTGAGACACCTGTGCCTGCTGCCAGTGGGTTGCCTGTGTAGGCTGCCTCCTCTTCTTGTGATTCTCCCAGCTGCTGATGGTCACCCTGAACTCTCCTCCTTGAGTCGAGTCACCTGGACATTTCTGGTTCTGTTCAGCCTTGCAAACCTTCTTTTCCGTCTTTCGCTAAGGCTTGTTGGTGGTTTTCCAGCACCAATAACTGCTCCTTCACTGCTGACATCACTTGCATCACTTCTGAAACTCCTCTTCAGCTCTTTTGCTGCACTGCTGACCTTCTTCGTCTGCCGTCAGCCTGCCACAACTGGACACTGGACACTCCTTCTCAAACATGACTTGGTCCCCTTACTTTGCAGGTTCTCTTCTGTTAGGATCACCTTTGGGTTCTTCCAGTCTTGATTGGGTTTTGTATAATACTTTTCCAAGGTCCTCCTTTTGGTTTTGGGGAAAACCAGGAACTTACCTCTGCTCTGGTTGCTGGGGGTCACTCTGGTACTCACCTCTTGGGGTTCCTAGTTCCATTGGCTCCCTTCTGCTGATCCCACTTCCCTGGCTGGGAGAGTGCCTTTCACATTCCACTTTTTTAGTATATGGTTTGGCCCTCCCCTAGAGCTCACTATTTGCTATTCCTTTTACCAATGCTTATTGCTTTCTGTGCTATTTACAGATTGCTAATGTGTATATAATAGTGTGTTTATTTACCAAGGTTGGGGGACTGCCTATTCAGTATTCTAATATTTGTGTTACCCTAACAAAGTACCTTTATTTTTGTAACACTGTGTGGTTCTTTAATGTGTGTAAGTGCTGTATGACTCTAGTGGTATTGCATAAGCTTTGCATGTCTCCTAGATAAGTCTTTGTTGCTCATCCACAGCTACCTCTAGAGAGCCCTGGCTTCCTAGACACTGCCTACACTTCACTAATAGGGGATACCTGGGCCTGGTGTAAGGTGATAACACCATAGGTGCTCACCATACCCGCCAGCTTCCTACTTTCTCCTGGGCTTGTACAGGGAGAGAGGAGCTGACAGTTGCACTTGAAAGGGCTGTGCCTGTCCTAACACAATGCAGTATCCATCTCCCTGGTATGTGTCTGGTGCCAGGCCTGGGCAAGGCAGGATCTTGTCAACAACAGAGACTTTCCTTTGAAGTCTGCCTACTTCAAAGGCAGAAAGGGGTATAAGTAGTGGACCCAAAAACCCCAGACTGGTAGAATACTTCTGGATCAAGAGGAACATCTGCCAAGGAGAAGAGCTGAAGAGCTTGAGGAGGAGTACACCCCCTTTGCTGTGTGTGCTTTGCTGGGTTGGCCTTCAGTTGCTGCTTCTACCTAAAAGAGGGCAAAGACTGGACTTTGCTGTATATTCTGCTTGCGAAGTTTTCCCAAGGGCTTAGAGTAGAGCTTGCCTCCTGTTGGAAGTCTCAGGGATATCATAGACTTCAGCTTCATCTGGCTACAGCACTTGAACTATGTGTTTTGTGCTGTAACAGAAGAAAAACCACTGTGACACCGTCAACGAAGCCGCTGACTGCACATGACCTGATGGTGCCACATGGAACCGTGCCCCACGTTGCACCACAACCCTGGTCTCACTGATGCCTCCACCTGATGCTATCACCAAGCCGCTGCTTGCACCATTCCCTGTGGGCCCGCACTCCGCATCGCCTTGCTCACACTGCAGCCTCGGCATCTTCGATGATACTGTTCAATGCTGACACTGATGCTGCTGCCTGCACTGTGGCCTGGCGGGGATGCAGTGGGGGATGGGATGGTGCATTGCGTACTGCTCTTGAGGTATGCAACGCACCATCCCATCCCACACCGCACCCCGGTCCACTGGCATCAGCACCATTGACTCTAGCATCATCAACAGATACCCCTGTCTGCACCTCAACCCGTGGGCGCTGCATGGAGCCCGCCCCGCACCGCACTGCCGCCTTAGGCCTACTGACAACAGCGCTTCAGCAACAACGATGCCACTGCCTGCAAAGTGACCTGGAGACACCGCACGTCGCACCGTCCCGCTTCAAACCGCAGCACTGGATTCATCAACACCAGCGCTCCTAACTTCACATTCAGGCCAGAGTTCGATCTGCAAAGAGTGTGACTTCAAGGGCCCGATGACCCCCACACTGACCTCTGGAACTGACACCATAGGACGCCAGTGACACTGCACTCCAGATCTCATCGCGAGTATCACGATGCCCTACATTTCCAAGGTACTGTTTGTGGGTCTTCCTGACACCGTAGCTGAGCCACGATGCAGAGGCCGGCCTGAACTGTTGGATTTGTTGTTCATGACATTGTAATAGCCCTAGATGGAGTTATCGACTTCAAGGAACTGTATTTTTAAGTAATTCTTGCTGAATTCATATCTTTATTGCTGTATGTCGCATTTTTCTCTATTTGTTTTTGTTTTACAGAGACAAATATTGGCTATTTTTCTAAAACTGATGCTGTGTCCTTTTGTAGTGTTTTCAGTGTATTACTTTGTTTTATATGCACATACTTTACACATTGCTTCTGAGATAAGCCACACTTCTCATGCCAATCTACCAAGGGGGTGAGCAGCGGTTATCTGAGCTGGGTATCTCTTTTATCCTGACTAGAGTGAGGGTCCCTACTTGGACAGGGTGCAAACCGACTGCCAACCTGATATCCCATTTCTTACATTTAGTATAGACAAAATGGTAATAGAAAATCCTGCTTAATGGTGAAGTTGGATTTAATATTACTATTTCAGAAATGCCACTTTTTGAAATTGGGCATTTTTCTGTAATTACTGCCATCTGTGCTTTACAACCTGTCTCCAATCCACGTCTGATCTGTGCTGGTTGACAGCTCCCCTCGTACATTCTACCCAGCCAGCCATAAACACAGGACACTCGGTCACATCTGCATTCATCTGCATACTTAATGGGTCTCGCTGGGCAGGAAGGGTGGAGGGTTTCTCTCTTACACTTCAAAGGCTAGTGGCCTGCCCTCACACAAAGGACTGATAACAACCCCCCCCCCCCCCAACAGAAATCCTGGCAGACAGGACTGGGATGAAAGGTGAACTTGTGCACTTCAAAGCGACTCTTTTAAATTTCCCCCAATTCAAAGGCACTTTTGGGTACACATACACTGGGCCTCTGACCCCACCAATATAGACACTTCTGAATCTACACATGGACTCTGTCAGAGGGACTGCCTGAATGCCAAAAAGACTCATCTGGACTGCTTTGTTGAGAAGGACTGCTGCCATGCTTGTTGTCCTGCTGCCTGCTGGCCTCTGACTCTGCTGGAAGGACTCTGCCTTCCCCACAAGTGTTCTCCAAGGGCTCCGTTTGAACTTGCCTCCTGTTCTAAAGCCTCAAGGCCACAAAGACTTCACCCCAGAGAAGAAAATCCCTGTGCATCAGAAAATCGACGCAACACCTACAGAAATCGATGCAGCGCCTGCCTCATGGCAAAAAATGTGCTGCATCACCGAACGGATCAGGAGCGCCTGTTCCTTCTTACCAGTGTGTCAAGGATTTTCAACGCATAATCCCTGGGCATCAAAATATCCCCATATCGCAGGGAGGCACTAAGGCTGTGCTTCTGGAAATCAATGCATCACCTTGTAGGGTGGAAAGAAACAATGCATTGTCTGTGTCCTTATTTTTCATCGCATCTCCTCCTCTGTGGCCCCCGTGTGTCATTAATTTTAACGCATCCCAAGTACTGTGTGTTACAAGGATACAACCACTGATTCTAAAGGATTTTAGAAAGTGATATCTTGACTTGTGCATATTGGATTTTTGTCATTTTTGTCTTATTTTATTCAGATAAATATTATCTATTGTTCTAAACTTGTGTGGTGTATTTTTGTGGTGTTTTCACTGTGTTACTGTATGAGTTATTGTACAAATACTTTACATATGGCCTTCTAAGTTAACCCTGCCTGCTCTGTGCCAAGTTACCAGAGGGTGAGCACAAGATATTTTGGAATGCGTTGTGGCTTACTCTGACTAGGACTGGGTCCCTACTTGGGCAGGGTGCATACCTCTGCCAACTAGAGACCTCAATTTCTAACAATGCACATTATGTTACTCAAATATGTTTCACTCCGTCTTTGTGGCTTTGTCTCAATCTCCAATCTACACATGTCCCTTTGGTAAGTAGTCAGTGTATCTTCTGATGATCCAACTTGTTCCAAATGGTCCTGCTTCAGACACACATACAGCACACATTTTGTATTTAGGGATTTTATTTACAGGTGCAAATGGAACATGATTTACTGATGTATATTCTATGAGACAACAACCTCAACAGATGTAACAAGCCATCGGATGTCCAGACAGAGTCCATAGGAAGAACATGTCATTGGACATGTGTAGGAGAGGAGTTTTTCAGGGAGGAGGAGGATCACATTGCCATTAGGGAAGATTGGTCATGATTCCATTGCACAAATGTGAGAGGTCAATGTAGGGAGAGTTTCACAGTATTTCCATTACAAATTACAGTATCCCTGCATTATTCTCTGAAGAACCTACTCTGAGGGGATGGGCCCTGTCCTACTTTAAGCTCACTAATTTTCCCCTAATTTCATCATGATCAGAGTTGTTTATCTGCAGACCGTAACATATCATGTGACAGAGGCATATCCCAGTGTATGCGTATATGCCTCCTCCGATTACCTTCATTTCCTAACAGATTTAGCACTACCATTAAAAATTATTGTGCATCTTCTTGTATGTTCAAAGTGAACTGTATATCACGGTTAAAGTAGTCAACCATACCACATTAAAAGTGAAGTAGAATTGCATCTGTGTTTTTCAGTGTATTGTAAATTAAAAAGAGTTGTCAAAGCTTGAGATAAAGGTTTCTCTTTTTGTCCAGCGATGTTTTCAACCACTGGCCGTAGGTGACATAAAACATTAACAACTATATAGCAACATAAAACTCCAAAAGTGTTATAATAATGAAACACCTATTACTTTACTGTCTTCATTAGTTTTTATCTTTTTTTAGCTCTTTCTAGGTGCTTCAGTTTCTTGTGAAATGTTTGTGAAATCTACAGTCTCAGATGTTTTTTGCAATCTGTAACTTGGATGCCTGTCAACAATGGGATAGAAGCTCAGATGAGTGTAGGAAGGTAGCCACTTTCTAGCATTGTTACCCCCACTTTTGGCCTGTTTGTGAGTATATATCAGGGTGTTTTACTGTCTCACTGGGATCCTGCCAGCCAGGACCCCAGTGCTCATAGTGAAAACCCTTTTTTGTCAGTGTGTTATATATGTCTCACTGGGACCCTGCTAGCCAGGACCCCAGTGCTCATAGTTTGTGGCCTGTATGTGTATCCCTGTGCAGTGCCTAACTGTGTCACTGAGGATCTGCTAATCAGAACCTCAGTGCTTATGCTCTCTCTGCCTTTAAAATTGTCACTATAGGCTAGTGACCATTTTTACCAATTCTAATTGGCTCACTGGAATACCCTTATACTTCCCTAGTATATGGTACCCAGGTACCCAGGGTATTGGGGTTCCAGGAGATCCCTATGAGCTGCAGCATTTCTTTTGCCACCCATAGGGAGCTCAGACAAATCTTACACAGGACTGCCACTGCAGCCTGAGTGAAATAATGCACACAATATTTCACAGCCATTTTACAATACACTTAATTAACTTATAAGTCACCTATCTGTCTAACCCTCACTTAGTGAAGGTTAGGTGCAAAGTTACTAAGTGTGAGGGCACCCTTGCACTAGCAAAGGTGCCCCCACATAGTTCAGGGAAGTTTCAGCAGATTTTGTGAGTGCGTGGACACCATTACACGCGTGCAATACATATAGGTAAATACCAATATGTAGCTTCACAATAGTAACTTCGAATATGGCCATGTAACATGTCTAAGATCATGGAATTGTCCCCCCATGCCAAATCTGGTATTGGGGTGCCAATCCCATGCATCCCCGGGGCTCCACTATGGACCCCGGGTACTGCCAAACCAGCTCTCTGTGGTTTTCTCTGTAGCTACCGCTGCTGCCACCCCACATACAGGGTTCTGCCCTCCTGGGGTCTGGGCAGCCCAGTCCCAGGAGTGCAGAACAAAGAATTTCCTCTGAGAGAGGGTGTTACACCCTCTCCCTTTGGAAATAGGTCTTAAGGGCTGGGGAGGAGTAGCCTCTTCCAGCCTCTGGAAATGCTTTTAAGGGCACACAGGTGGTGCCCTCCTTGCATAAGCCAGCCTACACCAGTTCAGGGAAACCCCAGTCCCTGCTCTGGCATGAAACTGGAGAAAGGAAAGGGAGTGACCACTCCCCTGTCTATCACCACCCCAGGGGTGGTGCCCAGAGCTCCTCCAGTGTGTCCCAGACCTCTGTCATCTTGAATCCAGAGGTGTGTGGGCACAATGGAGGCCTATGAGTGGCCAGTGCCAGCAAATGACGTCAGAGACCCCTCCTGGTAGGTGCTTACCTCACCAGGTGGCCAATCCTCCTCTGAAGGGCTATTTAGGTTCTCCCCACTGGGCTTTTCCTCAGATAACAACTTGCAAGAATTCACCAGAGTTCTTCTGCATCTCCCTCTTCAACTTCTGTCAAGGATCGACCGCTCACTGCTCCAGGACGCCGGCAAAACTGCAACAAAGTAGCAAGAAGACTACTAGCAACATTGTCCTGGTGGTGCATGCTTTGGGGGCTGCCTGCCTTCATCCTGCACTGGAAGCCACAAAGAAATCTCCTGTGGATCGACAGAATCTTCCCGCTGCTCCAGCAGGCCCCAAACTTCAGCGTCACTGGTACTCTGGGACCCCTCTCATCCTGGCGAGCGTGGCCCCTGGAACACAAGTGATGGACCCAAGTGACCCAGACTGTCCAGTGGTCCAACTGTCCAAATTTGGAGGAGATAAGTCCTTGTCTCCCCTCTCCAGGCAGTAATCCTGTGCACCATGTGAACTGCAGCTGCTAGGGCTTCTGTGCACATTTGCAAGAAAACCCTTCATGCACAGCCTAGCCCAGGTCCCCAGCACTCCATCCTGCATTGCTCAACTCCCTGAGTTGACCTCCAGCTTCGCGGGTCCCTCTTTTGTAGTGTTGAGACAACTGCCATGCTCAGTCTTCTTGAACCCATGTTCAAGGACTTCTGCGGGTGCTGCCTTTTTGTGCGTGGTCTCTCTGTGTTCTTGAGGGCCCAAGTGGTGACATCCTGGTCCTTCCTTCAAGTGTGACCTTTGCAGCTAGCAAGGCTTGTTTGTGGTCTTTATCCAAAGAAACAATGCTGCATCCTCCAGCACTCCGTGGGGCATCTGCTGCACAAAGGAAAAGTTCCTAGCACCTTTTGTTGTTGCAGAATCTTCACCTTGTTCCATCCAGAGGCAGCCATTTTGCACCTTAATCCCGGGTTTAGTGGGCTCCTGCCCCCCCGGACACTTTCACAACTCTTGGACTTGGTCCCCTTCCTTTCCAGGAATCCGTCTTTAGTGCTTTGCAGTCTGTTGTGGTCTTTGCAGAATCCTCTATCACGAGTTTAGTGTGTTTCTAGGGAAGTAGTATCACTTTACTCCAACGTTTCAGGATCTTGGGGTGGGGTATCTTGGACACACTTAGTGTTTTCTTACACTCCCAGCGACCCTCTACACACTACATTAGCCAGGGGTCCATTCATGGTTCGCATTTCAGAGTATATGGTTTGTGTTGCCCCTAGGCCTATTGCATCCTATTGTATTCTACAGTGTTTGCACTATTTTCTAATTGTTTTACTTACCTGATTTTTGGTTTGTGTATATATTTTGTGTATTTTACTTACCTTCTAAGGGAGTATATCCTCTGAGATATTTTTGGCACATTGTCACTAAAATAAAGTACCTTTATTTTTAGTAACTCTGAGGATTGTGTTTCTATAGTACCTACATGATATAAGTGGTCTAGTAGGATCTCCTAGTTCAGCCTAAGCTGCTCTGCTATAGCTACCTCTATCAGCCTAAGCTGCTAGAACACTACTAATCCACTAATAAGGGATAACTGGACCTGGCACAAGGTGTAAGTACATTCAGGTACCCTCTATAAGCCAGGCCAGCCTCCTACAATGAGGAGCATAGCTCCATTCCAAGCTATTGTACTCTACCACACAAGATGAGTCAGCACTCACTCTGCTCTCATTAAAATTAATAAGGTACAACCATGACAATGTTTTCACCTGTGATAAAGCTGCACAAGACATTAATTTTGTAAAGACTGTGTTACCTATATTTATCATTGCTGCATCCAAACTTAATCATTGAGATATGTGAATGGTGACAGCATAGGCCAAACACAGAAGAGATGTCTATTCATATGCAGATCTTTTACCAGGAAGAATTCCTACCTTGATTGGATCAAATTTAGTGAGAATCAATTCATACTCTTCATAACAGTCAGAATCACCTAGCAGTACATTCTTTAAAATTACATGTTTAAAAAGTTGTAAGAGAGCCAGGTAAAATATTTCTCTTTTCTGTGCTGTTTGACAGCTCCATTTACAATGGTTAATGAGACTTGGTTTAGCATGTCTCACTAAACATCTGTTATAGCCAGTAATTTCAAACTTTCCTTGCTCAATGTTGTCATCTACATTTTTCTGTAGGTATAGTACTGCAGTATTTCATACAAAAACATGTTTTTAGATGGACACTTTGGTTAGGATAATAAGTGCCCATCATTTTTGTTTTAAGAAGCTCAGTATTTTCTGGGTCAAACTGAGCAAGATACCCAATTTCAGAGAAAGGTCTTGAAGGACGTTTTCATGTTTATGCCAGGCCTAAACTAACCCAAATTATTGCTTTGGACTTCCCATATATTTACATGAAGTGACGCACTGCTGCAGCAGTACAGCAGTGCATCAAAATAATTACCACTGCTGTACATCAGATCCTAAAGCCATGATAGTGTCGCATTTTACAAACTGGCATAATGATCCTGGAAGCATAAAAAAGTGATGCTAGCCTGTGCACGCATCTGTATAACAAATGACGCTAATGCTGCAAAAGTGATACCAGGCTGAATAGGGCCATGTAATATGATGCAAGCCGTCCTAGCATCAATTTTGTGTGCTGCAAGCATAAAAAAGTCAGAAAATGCTGCATGTCAAAAATAAACACAACAGGAGACACTCCAGAAACAAACATGGAGAACCCTGAACACCAGAGACCCTCAGGACAACCCCACCCAACCTAAGTACCAGTCAGGATGTCCAGACAGACTCCAACAAAAAGGGCAAGAGGAAGTGCAAGTTCACTGAGGAGGAGAACAATATCCCGCTCACTGAGGTGACAGAGCATCAACACCAGCTCTTTGTCACCTCTTAATTGCTATTACGGAGGAAAGAGGCCATATGGAAGTTCTTTGTCGATAAGGTCAACAGTGTGGCAGAAGTCAGGAGGATAGTATTCAATTGTAAAAATCTCTGACATGATTATAAGCGCAGGATAAACTGGCCAGCAATGGCAAGGCAACATTGCAGACCAGAGGTAGAAGTCCAGTGCCCAAGGGGTAGCTGGATAACTTGGAGGAGATGGTGACAGCCTTCATCCCTGAGTAGTTGGTAATAAAAGTCCCAGGATAGGAGAGTGCAGCAGATGACGAACAACAAGACCTACTGAGTAAGTCGCAGCGAGGGGAAATGTGGCAACTAGCAATGTCATCAGGTGCAGGCAGCTATATCCCAGTGCTAAAACCCACTGTCTGCAGGCAAAAGGGCAGTATGTTAGCACATCTTTGGTTAAAGAGAAAAAGACATGTAATGCACACTGACCACCCACAATTTGCACAGCCCAGTCCAGAACCGTCAGAAGCTGCATCAGTCAATGTTTTACTAAGTTTGTATTTTTGGCAATTGCAGTGCAATATACAATAGTACTCCCCACACCCTCAACTCCCACAATACACAGCAAAAAACATGGACTTCAACAATACACCAAGCATGCACACTATCACCTTGCACAACCTGACTGCTGCACTGCAGACATCATGCACCATGCAGCTGCCTGGTTTCACTTGGGCCTATGAACACTCATCTAGATTGTTAAGCCTCAGAATGGGATGGCCGTGTCCCAGAAGAAACAACATCTGAAAGTGGGGCCAGTTGTGAGCGTGGGAGGTATCCACACCAAAGGACATGGCAAGATACACGTCTATACTACCCAGCTTGAAACTAAATTGTACCCAGCTGACCTAGAGTGCAGGGTGACTGCACACAAGTATCAACCGCCATGAAAGGGACCACAGGAACATCTTGCAAATAATCAATTGGAGGGTTTGGGGAATGTAAGAGATGCATACCACAGGACCATGTGGGTACAACCTAATGATGGTATGTAGGCATGGTGGGCCACTACTAGATCTGATTTCTTTGCCACAAACTATTCATAGAACCATGAATGTGTAAATTGTTGCTATTCATTCAGAACAGACATTCAATCTGAGTGATTTGTGTACCTTACGATACCTGATTGTAAGTCAGTGTAATTTGAAAAACTATTTGTGAACGATATACAGAACAACTCCTGTCCAGATTGCACATCAGAAATGTTGTCTACATTGGTTGTAAGACGCAGTTCAAAATATCTCATTCTCATTCTACAAAGATGCAGAGCTGATGGTAGTAAAATCAGTATTGATATCACCAACTTTAAAGCTGGTCAGTTATCAATTTATAAGAAAACATATACTTGTGATCTAGTGTTTTCCATCATGGACACTCAATGAACCCTCATCACTCCACAGTCTACCTTAGAGATTCATTTGGCTGGATTTATAGTGATGATGCTTCACTTACAGTGAAACAGAGATTAATCTGGAAATTTCCAGATTCCTACCTTTTATTTCTACAACCAAAGTTCTAGAGACAATCAGTCAGTAAATGTTGCAGCCAAAATATGGCCATAAAAGTACAAAGTAAAAATACAAATTCACAAAATTAATACCAACGATACAAAAACTTCTAATGTGAATATAAGTATATTAAAAACCATAAAACATAAAATACACATAAAAGGGGATAGTTATTCCTCAACCTCATAGTAGCAAAAATGTAGCTCAGTATGCCTGTGCAGATGTCTAGTGAAGCTACACTTTGCAGATAGGCCAGACCTTCTTGATGAGAAGTAAAGTGATTAAGTAAAAGAATAGGACATATGAACTCAATCCTTAGAGTGTGATATAAACTGCAAAAGAGCATAGAGTGGGGAGTTGATTGGATGGAAACAGTATCACAGGGGCAACAGGGAAGGGATGCAAACCAGGTACCCTCTGAACGAAAAGCAACTAGGAAATTAGGAAACTAGGAACCATATTCAATCTCAGCCTAGTCAAATAAAATCTATGATCAGGATTAGAGATCCAAGAAAAATAAGGTTCAATATCAAATTTAGAGGGGATTTGCATGTAGCTAATAACCAAACCCATATCAAGAGAGCTCTTAAGTCTGGTTTCCTCCCTATTACAATCAAACATTGTTTAACTGATTCTTTGGTATGTGGTTAGATACTTTCAGGAGCATCAAAGAGGTGATTGAAGCCTAACCCATGCAACGTGTTTTAATGTACATCAGCCATGGAATGACAGACATATTATCTGATTTTAGGCTGTCATCCAGTTTATGCCTAGAAAAGCCTGCCTTAGGATTATTCCACAGCTTTAACCATAATAATATGGGGGCCATAACAACTTGATCTTCCAGGAAACCTATGCCCACTTCCCTGTGTGAAATAAAGCACAAGATTGTTTTGAGAAGGCTAAACGGCTACACAAGAATTTATTTTCGGCAATCTGTAGTTTCCCAATGGCGGTGTAGCCCCAAACACCTGCTCCATACAGACCCAATAACATACATTTGCTCTTATAGAGCTAGATCTTCTCTCTGATTGGCTTGTGGCCGGGTTTTTTTGCAAATCTAAAAATAGCCTTGAATGTCATCCCATTTTATTCAGTCTTTGATTTATGAGCCTATCCCATGTGCCTTTTGTATCCAACAAAATGCCCAGGTAATTGAAAGAAGGGATTTTATCAATCACAGGTTCCCTCAATATGAAACTTATTAGACTTAGGACATTTAGGGCCACAGGTCATTATAAATTATTTTTGCTGATTAACTTTAAGGTTTATATTTTACCTGAAATTATTGAAACCAATCAACAATTTCTGAAGTCCAGTGGCCATTAGTGCTAGGAGGACCACATTGTCCACATAAAGCAGAACTGGGACTGTAAAAGAACCCATTCTGGGACTGTCTTTACAACAAGACCCTGAAAAGATGTCTAAGAAGTTAGTCTGAAATAAAAACAAAAAAGGGGCTAAAACACCACAAGCTACCTTAATTGACTGTTTGCAGTCCGCATAATGAATATAGTTTACTTTAGTTGTAGTGTTCAATGCAACCAACTAAAGAGGTCCAATAAAGGAGGATCAATGCCCACCTGCTACATCAGTTTCCATAAAATGCCTCTATCTACTAAGTCAAAAGAACAGAAGAGATCGATAAAGCCTCTCCTGGCTTTGGCATATTTCTCAAAAGTCAGAGATAGGTTGAGTACTTGATCCATGGTCCCTAACCCAGAACGAAAACCATATTGCACAGGTAAAAAAAAGGAACTCCACATATCTCCAATTTCTCCAGGATAACTCACCCAAGGATTTTTGCTATAGAATCTATTAAGGAGATTGAGTGATAACATGCCCGTGTTTTCCTCTCCCCCTTTTTAAAAATGGGAACTATGACGGCTTCTCTCTAAGAGCTGATGAGGTCAGCCCTGATTACTGCTTGCAAAATGTTATTTTTAAACAGGTCCATCAGGGTTTGGCTCCTTCCCACTGGCAAAACTCATAATAGCAAGTGTAACAGATGCTAAATCTACAAAATTGAATCACCAGCACTCATTCATAGGATGGTGATCTACCTCCACATCACAAAGCCCTTCCTTATTTGTAGTGGTGATACAAGACAAATAGTCAATCCATTCCTGTTCTGGGATATGGATCTCAATGTTAGTCCCTAAACTATCTGAAAAAAGGGGCGATTTACTATTTCCTAAAAGAGGCTACTATCTTTCAAGCAGGCTGCTCATCCAGGTCCTACTATTTCTTGATTCTAATATCTTTCTTTCTTTTCTCAGTTGCTTGGTTATAAGTGGTTCTTGCTTCCCAAATTTCTACAATATTATTTGATGTCTGATTAGCAGCGTTTTTAAGAGCTTTGAGCACTGCTGAACATTCCGGACTGAACCATGAGTGGGCAGGACACTCTTTGGCAGCTTATTTGTGGAGAGGCCCAGGGAGATGGATCTATAAATTGCTAAAAGACTACTAGAAATATTGACAGGATTAGCGTCCTGACAAAGACAACATGCAATATCTTTTGGAGCCTCAACAATTAACTCATTAAAAAACTTGGTTGAATTATCAGAGCCCCTTTTTAGTTGAACCACTTTATTTACAGAATAACTAACTGCAGATTTGGGCTTGCCATCCGCACCAGAATGGAGAAAGATTGCAAATCGTAAGATGATAGTGTAGTGATTGCTATGAGGTAGGGGACAAACCTCATGGTGCCCTAGATTCTTTACTAAATCCATCGATATTAGAACAAAATCAATTGTACTCCCTTTACCTCTACCAACAAGGGTAGGGGGACTTACAACACCAGTCCCTGAAAGACTGACTAAAAGGTCAAATTATGTGTTAGAACTAATAGATTGTAAGCTTCGCCATAGGATGAATGTATAAAATGGCCAATATCTGCCCCTTGATCATTTGAAAAGCCACAATTACGATTCCCATTTTGGATACACTTAGTAATGTTGAAATCATCCAACCAGAGGATTGAGGTACTATTTCCAGCAATGTTCACATGTTGTGAGACTATCTTCCCCAGCCCTTAAACAATCCAAACTGGTTATAACGAAAAGCAGTTAAAATACAAATTTATTAAAATCAAATAACTTTTTTTTAAATTGAAGATGGAGAATTTCATAACATAGCCTAGCGACAAGAATCTTCATTTTCAAATCCCCAATAGTGCATGAAACAAAAATGGTCCCCCTTTCCTCTTCCTGCCATTGATGGAAATCATATTTATTAACTTGTATGTAGATATAAACAGAGAAAAAGCAGAAAAGCTCACATTCATTGTCGTCATGTGACCTACCAAGGATAACCACTATATGATGATTGACCTTTTTTTTATAATAATAAGTTGACTTAATAAATAAATAAGTGAGTATTAGTGTTTGATATACTCCACTGTTGGTCTCATGCTCATAAAACATAGGTTTCGTCATAAATCTAAATGATTTATTTCCCCCCACATTTATATAATGGATTGCATTTCATTAAACTAAATGCACTTACTATTCTGTATAAATTATACATACTACATCAGGATATATTCAGTGTGAATGGAAATTCCATTATAAAAAGTACGATCTCACAAGAGGCTCACAAGTGCAAACCAGGAAGCACTGTTCCCTTAGACTGCACAGATTGGGATTGCCTTCCTGGCTCTTGTGAGCAGTCGTGAACTCTCATGAGAGGGCCATGAGAGCTGTCAATTATGATGGGGTTTTCTGGCTTTCACGAGAGTCGTGCAAGTAATTTTAAGACCTAAAAAAGGGAAACAGTACAAATCAATATATATAATAAAACCAGAGAGTATTTCTGAAAATACATGTTTTAGTAAACAGGTTAGAGGCTCTTAGGTGAGTAATCACCTTGAAAAAATATTGCTAGTATCATGTATCCATATGAGAGCTGAAAGAACTGAGCTAATACACATTTACTACTGAAATATTGAATAGCTAGCTGTTTAATACTTACATATATTTTTACAAATATTTTGAAAAGAATAAACCATACCCTGTTACGATACAACAAAAACCTTCCTTTTACAAAATAATATCTAACCTGTACATATATTGCAAAATCATTCTACCATACATAAACACACATAAATAATTCAATTACTTTAAAAAACAGAGAAATCCACTCAAAAAAACAAAGGTTAAAGTAGCATTATCGTTTGGTGTATTAGAAATATCTGTTTCGATGTAAAAAAAAATAGAAATTCACTGAAAAAAACAAAGGGTAAAGTAACGTTATAGTTAGCTGAATTTCCCAGTGACAATGTTAACGTTCTGAAGTTTAAAAAAACACAGAAATTCACCAGTTAAAGTTAGCAGCACTAGCTATAGCTTGGCTCAAGTCATGCATTGCTTATGACCTTACATATATCACACATGACATGTTCTATGATATTATTTATATCACTGATGACATCTCAAATGACACCATTGACTATATTACTGATGAGATCCCAAATGACATCATTGATGACATTTAGATATCTTTTTCACCATTTCACCACAGGATGTGGAGAACATTCATAAACACTTGAAACTAACGTGCATTTAAGTAATTAAGGTCTCACGAGTCACAGGGGCTGATCCAGTTGTTTATTTTTAGACAATGGTATGTCTTATTAGGACACGAGTTATTTTCTATCTTGAATTTGCTTTAGACACCATCTGTTTATAGCGAAATTATAAGCACTCATTTTAATACTTCTGCCAAGAAATTGAACACCAGAACTTCCAAGTGGAGTAGATGCTGTACATAGTTTCAGGAATTATATGTTTACTCATCGTTAACAGGCTGCTTAGTAGGTTCTGGTCATTGGAAGAAAGAACAATTTTAAATTATTAAATGCTGCAAGTGAAAAGATCAATGCAACGCCAAAAATTGGATCTCCCTCAGTTAGCAGCGCTGATCTGTGCTTTCTTGCACGCTAGGACCCACTTAATGATTTAAAATTGTATTTTCAAAACAGCATTACATTCCATAAGCATGAATACCAAACTAATGTAATAGTTACCTTTGAGGCCGGATCAAATTTCTGAGCCATTAGCCGGAAATTATTATAACACAATTGGTCTAATTTCTTTTTGTGCGAGGCATGAGGCTCTTGGAAAGGTTTTAAATTAGAGTGATTATGCACCACTGAGATGGTGCTAATTTGACTTAATCTTGAGCAGTTTCTGGAGGGCACAATTGTGATATTGCGGCAGGAGTTTATTTTTGCATTATGTGCTTTGAATTTCACAGTCTGCTACTTATTTCATTTTATTGTGGGACTGAAAATCTATTCGGAGTAGGCAAGAAATAATATTTAGAGAACACTACCAGTGTGTTTTACCTTATCTATTGCCTTTAGGCCGTTGTTTTCCTTCCTTTAATTAATACAATATTCAACACAAGAAAACAAATACAAAATGTTGTTTTTCTTAAAAGAAGTAGTATGCCATATTGCTATGTGCTATACTGATATTTTCATCTAGCCTCATGTGTAACACACTTGCACATATTACTAAAACGCTTGCAGCCGAAGAAGTTGGTCACCAAATGCAGTAAAAATGTTGTAATGTGATTGTCACCAAATTTTAAAGAGAAATAGAAAGAGAAAAATCCATTGATATGTGATTCTTTGGTGCCAACGTCCATTAGGTGTCCTTGTGTCAGGGGTCTTAAAAGCTTTATTTGGAAATGATGGCCCTCAACTGGGTAAAATCGGATTCAGACATTAGGGCTGGTTTGTTGTGGCTAGTATTTTTTTTTCAAGGTGTATATTTTAACTATTTAGATGAAGGAGCTAGTGAGGTTCGTAAGGTGAAGCAAGGCAGGTAAAAGCAGAACGCACTAGCATACGACGCAAACAAAATCCAGGAACATGAAATGGTCTTTTGGCACATGTGCTATGTTACACCCTGCACTTTTAAAGTTTACTTCTGGCAGAATTTGATTAGTGTGATTAGCTGGGTCATTACTTTACTCAAGCTACGCATTCATTCCCAAGGTTGGATCACCAGGTTTCTTTTCATTATGGCTTATTTGTACTTCATCAGTGAGGTGCATCTTGAGGCAATGGAAGAGCAAGCCAACATTATTTCAAGTATTTTACTTTCTGAATGAAATGCCCTCAGTCTGAAGCCAATATGTGGTTGCTGAAGCAAGATCAAGAAGGGTTCGTATAGGGCTCATCTCTGTATGGAGTAGCATTTTTGGTAAAGAACAAAAGACTGTAAAGCTGGTCGACAATCTACCGACGGCTAAGATTAATTTAACCATTTCACCCATCACATTTATGTGTTTTGTGAGTGAGATATTGTAAGTGCGACATGTATGCACAAACGTGGGTTCTGTGATTTCTGTGCCATAGGAATAAAGTTGCATCTCGCTCACAAGGCCCAAAAAGGCTGAAACCATTTTGGGCTACTTTATTTTCCCAATGAGTGAATACTTCTCCTAGTAGCTCAGATTATGTTGTTTCTTTTGCAATATACACCAAGACAGATTTTTATAGTACTTTTTGACATCTGCCATACTATTGGTGACAGATCATCTTAATTTTTTTTCTGCCATACACCTGCATGCATGGTGGGTATATTTGAATTGCTTTGTTTTATTTAAAAAAATCTCATTCAAAGATGGCCAGCACAGGCACCCTCGGTATCATCTTAAACGACAAACTAGCAGTGACTAAACAGGTGAATGCAGTGACCTCATCCTGCTTCCTCATACTCAGAATACCACAAGATTTTGAAATGGCTCTCCACGTACACAAAGCATACTGTCACCCGGGACCTGATAACTAGCAGACTAGACTAAAGCAACACACTGTAGACCGATGTCTCCAACCAGCTTACTCGAAGACTCCAGACAATCCAAAACACCGTGGCCAGACTCATGCTAAATGTCTCCAGAAGCACTCATATCCCCACCTCACAGAACTACACTGGCTACCCATCAGGAAACAATGTCAATTCAAGCTTCTCATCAACAACCAACATCAACTCTACCATTCAATCAGACAGCTATGCTTAGCCTCAGTCACCCTCACACATGTGCTTCACATCCACAGAAGCTAGTCAGGAGGGTGTTCCTTCTCCTACATTACTGCCAAGACCTGAAATGAACTCGCTCAACACATAAGGATTGCCCCTTCACTACTCAACTGCCACAAGAAAGTGTATACCTGGCTGTTAAATTAGGAGCGCCACTTCTGCTTCAGTACTTGGCTACCCTCATGGGTGATAAATTGCAACATACAAATCAATCTAATCTAACAGTCTTGTCCCAAGTCCTGTTCCTAGGACTCATTGTAGTCCTGCCTGACTCCCCTTACTACCATCAATCCTCTTCTTTAGTATCTTCTTAAACTTAGTCCTCTTCCTCGCCTTAGTTCTAGTACTCTTCCATCTCCTATTCCTCTTAGTTCTATTCATAGTTCTAGTTCCCGTTCTAGTGGTTTTTTGAGCCCTAGTCCTTTTTCTAATCCCTTCCTATCCTTAGTCCTATTTTTATTCCTTATTCCATTTCTTGTCCTTTTCTTGTTTACAGTCCCCCTCCTAGTGTTTATTTATAGATTTAGATCTGCATACCTTGCTGAAAGGCAGCATTGCAAGATCAAAGGATATCTGGTTTCTAAGAAAGAAAGTGCTGTTGATAGTCATTTTTCCTATCCCTAGTCTTCTTCTTGGCCGTAGTGGATTTCCTTTCCTGTCTTTAGACGATCCTTCTAGGACTAGTCCTCATCCTCTTTAAACTCATTGTCCTCTTCCTAGTCCTTGACTGCTTCTATCCTAGTCCTATTACTTTCCTCATTCTTTTGTTAGCACTGGTCCTATTCCAAGTTCTCTTCCTAGTCCTAGTATTTTCTTCTCATTTCCCAATCCTATTTCTAGTCTCTTCTTATCTTTTCCTATTCCTATCCTCAGTCCTATTCATATTCTTAACGTTTTCCCTATTGTCTTCTTACTCCTAGTTATTTTTACAGTCTTCTTCATAGTCCTACTCCTATTTATAGTCCTGTTCTTAGCCCTGTATTTCCTAATCCTAGTCTCCTTCCTAGACACAATCTCTTCCTATCCCTTTCTTACTCATAGTCCTATTCCTAGCCCATGACCTCAATCATTAAAAATACATTGATTGTATTTGCTACTGCCAAAAACATCTAAAATGAACACAATGCCCTATTGCTCATGGATGGAACATTTAAAACATGTCCATTTCCATTTAAACAGTTATATACCATCCACAGGCAATTACAAGACAACAGCATACTTCTCATATATGGACTAATACCAAACAAACAGAACAGAACCTACAGTGAACTATTGAATATAATTAAAGAAAGAAACACCAATTGTTCACAAAATAAATTAGGAATAGCCTTTACATTTGCCATGATGGATAAAATAGGAAAGGTGTTTCCAAGCAGACACCTTAGTTGGTGGCCTGCACTACTCAAGACACAGACACCAAGCTAGCTTCCGCATACAGTAGTGGAAGATACATGATAGTACCATAAACCAAGAATATCAACCCAGCAATGCAACAGAAATGTGGCACAAATCACCCCAGGCAACAATAGGCAGACATCATCCAAGACTGTACCAGTTCATAGAAATGTTTCAAAAAAGCAATTACCTAAGAATCTAACAACTCCTGTCCAAACTCCTAACACCACAAACATTCAGACAAATACAAAAGATGTATGAAATATTATGCAACCAAAAGTAATACTATACACCAAACTGATGCCCTTAGACTGCCTAGTCTCTACAGGGTACACACAACTTTAGCTAAAATAACCTAGCAAACTCACAGTAAAACCCATAAGAGCGACAATATAACATCAAACAATAATATATTATTGAAAGAAATGTTTAATGAAACACCTAATGTAGATAAACTCATAGTTATACTTAAAACAATCAGAACATTAAGCTCCATATACATAAATATAAAAAGATCGAACACACATCAAATATCAACAATAAAACAAGACTACATGACCACAAGTAATAACACAACTAAATCATTACAGACCAAACATTGCAGATGTGTTATTTTCCTACTGGGAGTTGCACAGATCTTGGTAAGTCTTGGTGGGGCACCTTGGGCATGTATTTAAACAGTACCTAGGAAGTTAATATTGCTTTGCTTCACATACTTCAAACAATGAGGAGCTCTTCATCAGTGTTCCACTTACCTGCATCATCCAGATCTTCGACTCATTGCAGCAAGCAACTTGTGACTTGTTCAGGTTTTCAGAAAATAAAAGGGTAGTTAATACATTAAGAGAATCATAAGGTACCAAGTTACTCCTTAAGCATGCATACATAGCTATTAAAAGAACTAAAGATAGAAGAGAACTGACAATATGATTATAGCCATTGTAGACTTTATTGAGGTGAAGGGGAACTTTGAGAGCAGAATTCTTGTGTTTTTTCAAGACATGACTATAACACTTGAAACAACACAGTGTTTCAGCTGAAAGCTGAGAGAACTCAACCGATTGAAAGACTATGGGGGTCATTACGACCCTGGCGGTTGGAGACCGCCAGGGCTAAAGTGGCGTCCGTACCGCCAACAGGCTGGCGGTACGGAGACCCATATTATGACCGCGGCGGTATCGCCGCGGTCGCACCGCCGGGGCCGGCGGTTTCCCACCGTTTTAGCCCCGGCGGTGATAATCCGCTGGGGCAGCGCTGCAAGTAGCGCTGCCCTGGGGATCATGACTCCGCTACCGCCAGCCTGTTTCTGGCGGTTTGCACCGCCAGGAAGAGGCTGGCGGTAAGGGGAGTACTGGGGCATGGCCAGTGGCATGGGCAGTGCAGGGGCCCCCTAACAGGGCCCCGTACAGCTTTTCACTGAAAAGCGCGACGGGTGCTACTGCACCCGTCGCACGGCCGCAACACCGCCGGCTCCATTAGAAGCCGGCTCCTATGTTGCGGCCGCATCCCCGCTGGGCCGGCGGGCGTAAACTAGGTTTGCGCCCGCCAGCCCAGCGGGGATGTTGTAATGGGGACCGCGGGAGTGCAGCCGCATTGGCGGCCGCATCCGCCACCCGCCAAGCTTGTAATGACCCCCTATATGTTAATCAATGTTGGAGATGCACTCAGTGGGAATCTGATTATACAAGCTGTGTTTGAACTTGTGTGATGACGGTGGTGATTAATAATGCACGTTTATTTAAAAAGGGAACAATTCCAAAGAAAAGAACCTTAGACAAAATAAAAACAAAATCTGAGAAAAATAAATCCCAGTGGGGAGCCACGTTGCAGATTATTAAGGTAAGGTCTGTCTCGAGATCCGACAGAAGTCAAAGTCAAAGGTGCCTGCTTGCTTCTCCCAGGCAACACAAATGTTGAAAAAATTAATCCTAGGGATACTGCCAACATCTTGGTAACCTTTGCAGCTCTGCAAACTGAATTAGCTACACTAACCGGAGATCCTTGGGGACCTCCTCCACCTGTGAAGACCATATAGAAGACAGTGATGAAACTACGAGTTTTTTACCCGCTGGAGGGACCAGGAGTCAATCTGGGACTAGCCCCCTGAGCCCAATCCAAATTCAGATAATCACACCACAACAAGCTAAACCGTTTCCCCCATGAACGTTTCAATGGGGATAGGAAAAAGTTTGGCATCTTTCTAAATCAATACAATCTGCATTTCATGATTCATCCTGCTGCGTTTCCTGATGATGCCCCCAAGGTTACTTTTATCCTGTCATACCTAGGGGGAACTGCAGCTCAGTGATTAATCACCTTGTCCAACAAGATGATCCACTGCTCTAAAATGATGCCACTTTTAAGGACACAATAGGATGAATATTCGCTAGTTATACCTTTGTTCAAGCCACTGATAATAAGCTGCTGAGCCTTATACAGAAAACTTCTGATTTGTTACATTACATATCTACTTTTAATCATTTAGCCATAGAGGCCAAATGACCAGAAGGAAAGAGAATCTCTGTATGCTACTGAGGATTATGCAAAGTTTTAAAGGATCCAATTTCCCAAATTGTAGATTCTCCTGGAACGATTAGTGAGTTTATTGTCTTTGTGGTGAAAATGAACCATTGTCTTCTTGAACATATATTGGGAAAAGGAAAAATCTTAGAACATAAGGTCCCTGTGGTTCTTGATAGGCCAGGACGGGATGTGGGGGGACTAGGAGCGGTCAGAGGCCTTTTGGTGGAGGAGGAAAATGAACTACTAGAGAAGTTAAATCAGTACCTTTAATATGACTAATCTACCTATTTTGTTACAGAATATCCAACTAAGGACCCAAAATTGAGAACTTACAAATCTGGAACCCCATCTGTACCAAGAGCTAGTACGGAACCTGTAGGAAATTAATTTACTCGGTCAGAGCTGAGTTTGGCCTGCCGGATTTGTCTGCTAGTTTCATCTCCAAAATGCCTCCCTCTGCCTTTTTTCCACCACATGAGTATAGCAGTAGGCCTTAAAATGTACGTGAAAGGTGTGGTCTTTTATTGATTTTGGGGCTACTTAAAACAAAATTGACACCCATTTTCTGTCTACATTTGGTATAAAAAACAATGAAAAGATGAACCAGAGGTAGTAAAGGCCACAGGCGGAAACAAATTAACCTCCGGACTGATTGAATGCACAATGAGATTTAGAAAGCAATGTGCGAAAACACCATGTTTGATCTAATTGATGGTATTCAGTTCCATTTGATTTTATGTCTTCCTTGGTTGATCACACACAATCTACAGACAGAATGGGACAATAGAAAAACTTGACTAATCAAGCTCAAGAAATTCCTTTACACATGAATAGTGTCTTCACTGGGAAGAGTCTCCTAAAAGTACTCCCAGATGTCTATGTCAACTTAGTTGAAGTGTTTGACAAGAAAAAGGTCACCACTCTTCATCCACACCGTAGTTTCGACTACAGGTTAGATCTGGTTCTTGGGGACAAACTACTCTATACTAGGATATATGCACTAACTGAGAGAGAAAGCGAGCACATCCAGGAACATTTAGATGAATACCTAGAAAATTGATTTATCTGACACTGCAAGTCTCCGGTATCCTCAACCCATTTTTTTGTAACAAAGAAGAGATTGTGGGTGTCATTCCTGCATAAATTACGGTGCTTTTAATGGCATAACAGTTAGAAATTGCTATCCTCTGCCCTTGATTCCAACTCTAGTAAACTAGGTAAAATATTCAATAATCTATTCTAAGCTGAATCGGCATGAGGCATACAATTTGGTCAGATTCAGTGAGGGGGTTGAATGGAAGACTATTCAGAGCCAAGTTCAGTCTCTCTGAGTAACAAGTCATGCCTTTTGGACTCTGCAATGCCCCACAGCCTTTCAGTTATTCATTAATTGCGTTCTTAGAGAGTTTATTGATGTGTGTTGCGGGTACACATCAATGGCATTCTTATATATTCACACTCTTTGTCGGAACATACTCCACAGTTTCACAGCTTTCTTGTTCAGCTTCACAAATACAATCTGTACATCAAATTGGAACATATCCTATTCCTCACCACCAAGGAGGAATTCTTTAGCTATGCCTTTAGCCCAAAAGCGATTAGTATGGCACCAAAAAGGTAGAATCCATTTTGTTTTGGCCTTTGCCTTCAACTTCGAAACAAAGAGTTTTTTCTTGGGTTTGGCAATTTTTATTGATATTTCATCAACAACTTCTCTAGTAGCATCACACCCATAGCTCGCTCACTGCAAAAGGGAATTGTGTATTTTTTTTCTTAACTTTTATTTATTGATTAATTTAGCAGAATTGAAGTCAGTGCAGCAAACTACACTCCAGTCATTAATTGCCAACTCTATTACAGTATCAGTATAAGATATTGCATTATATAGTCACAAAAGGATGAGTACCAGTACCTATGATGCACAACTTCAACTTTAACAAAAGGGGAAGGACGGGAGAAGAGGGAGGTCACCCACCAGTGCAGGTCCTACTCAGATAACTTAGCATGCGAGTCCCACCATTATGCGTTATTCAAATGATGATACTTATCTTACACAGGCACATTTACAATAGCTTCAGACCCCAAGACTCTGCTAGCCCACCAACAACCCTCCAGTGTGGATCCTCTGAACCTTCACAGATCCTGCACTGCTGGATCACCCTCACCATGTTTGAGACCAGTGCCATCATGAACAGCATCCACTCCAGAGCCCCCACTGATCCCTGTCCCTGCCACAACAAAGCCAACACCTCCATCACACCCAAGCTCCACCACACTCTCAACTGCTCCGTGGAGACAGCTACCTTTTCCAAGGAAGCACACAAAGATTCACTTTCTCCTGAAGAAACCCACAACCAAACCCCTGGACCTCAAGAACTACGGCCCCATCTCTCTACTGCATTTCCCAGCCACAGTCATCAAAAAGGCCATCAACGCACAGCTCAACAAACATTGTCTCTGACTTCTCCTGAAGATCTTCAAATAGATTCCAAATGACTGCCACAAAACGGTAACCCACGCCCTGGTCATCAGCAGATTCGGCTACAGCAACACCCTCTACCCTGGCACCACCCAGAAGCATCCGAAGAAACTACAGCACATCCAAAACACCTCTGCCAGACTCATTCTGTAAGTCTCCTGCCGCAAACACATCATCAACCTAAGAGACTTCCACTGGCTCCCCGTCAATAAAAGGATCAAGTTCAAACTCCTCGTCCACTAATACAAGGATCTCCATGACCTAGGGCCAACCTACCTCAACCACCGCATCACCTTCCAATCCCCCGCCAGACCTCTCTGCTCTGCTCCACAGGCACTAGACACTGTACCACACATATGGAAGGCCCCGGCTGGAGGAAGATCCTTCGCCTACCTTGCAGCAAAGAGCTGGAATACCTTGCCTCTTCACCTCAGGCAGTAACCATCTTTATCTCAATTCAGGAAGGACCATAAGACCTGGCTTTTCAATTGAATCACAGAGAACCGACCCCTCACAGCTCCTTGAGACCCTTATGGGTTAGTAGTGAGGGGATACAGCCAAACACACGTGAATTGTGTTTGAGCACAGAAATAATCCAGGTCCATATCCAGTGCTCCCTATTCTCCTTGCTCAAAGGGAAGAGTCATTACCTCCTATGCTACTTGCTGCTGCTTCTTAGACCAGACAAGTGTCACCAAGTGTGATTGGATCTGCTTCCAGACGTACAGTGGCAGAGGCAAAGGCAGGTTGACTAAGAGGTATACATATTTAGGGAGCACTGCCATCTTGGGAAAGCCAGCCTGCTGTTGAGAGATGCAGGGGCCTCAACTAGCCTTCAACACATTCCTCCAGCCAAGCCATTGTCTGACCATAATTTGCCTGCCACAGATCATCTAGGTCCCGACTCAGCCATATACCCAAGTATTTCACAGACTCGCTAGCCCACCTGAGATAGTATTCAGTGGGGAATTGCTCAGTAACAGTGGGTTAGGGGAAACAATATGGATTTGGCTCAATTAATAGTTAAACCCATCAAACCTTTGAACAGAATACATTATTTTATCACTGGGTCCAAGTTTTCTTGAGGATTTTTTATTTAGAGGGTAACATCATCTGAGTACATAGACGCAAGCACTTGGTGGGACGTGAAAGCAAGGTCACACTGCAAATGGTGTTGTTGAAGTTGTGCGGCCAGGGGTTCCATTGCTTTGGCAAATAGGATGGGTGATAAGGGACATTCTTGCCAGGTGCCGCATGACATTGGAAAGGGAAGAGTGGTCCATTCACCCACAGCCGGGAGGCTGGTTGGGCATAGAGAAGTCCAATCAAGTGAACAAAGTGGGGACTCAGTCCCAAACGCAATTACAATGCAAAGAGGTATGGCCACTCTAGAGAGTCAAACACCTTAATGGCTTCTAAGGAAAGAGCAAATGCATGCAAAGTCGGTCAATGTTATTTAGGAGTGTAAAAAAAGTGTGTGCTGTTGACCTGCCTGGGACAAAATCAGATTGGTCAGGGGTAGCGATCACCAGTAGGAGTGGGAGCAATCTGGCAGCTATTATCTTGGCCAGGATTTCATTATCCATATTGATCATCAATAGTGGTCTATTTAGCTCGCAGCTCTGTGGATCCTTGTCTGGTTTCAATATGGTAACAATGAGTGCCTACCATAAGGATGGGGGAGCATACCCCTTATCAAAGGCTCCTCATACATGACGAGAAGATGAGTGGTGAGGAATTGAGCAAACTCCTTGTAAAAAAAGCAGTAAGGATTTCCAGTCTGCACATGGAACAGATAGCCTGCATAACCTCCTCCACTGTAAAAGGCTCATCCGGAAAATGTTGGTGCCCCCCCTCTAGCCAAAGCAGCTGCACCGTGTCGAAGTAGGCCTCAAAGTCAGGGTCCAGTTCGGGCATGTGGGGTGTGGAAAGTGTGGAAAATAAAATGGTCATCTCTTTCTGCAATGCCTCAGTACCAACATGCATGGTCTGATGTTCATCACACAGTTTAACTATGTGGTTGATTGCCCACGGTCGTTCCAGCAGGGCAACCAGTATCCTACCAACTCTCTAACCTTCATTGTAGCACCAGGCACGGGCCTCTTTACCCTGAAAATTTGTGTTGCGCTGTACCACATCTTTAAATTCTATGTGCTTGCTGCAAATGGCCGCAAGCATAGATGCCTAACAGTCATTAAAGTACTGCAGTTCTAAAGTGTGAATCTCACTCTCTATTTGACGGAGATTGTTCCACAGCAAATGCAGCACACCTGCCTGCCTTGAGATGCAACTCCATGGATGAAAGCCTTAAAGGCTTCTCAAAGGGTAGATTGTGAGGTCACTGAGTTTCCATTTAACTTAAAGTATTCCACCATTGCCACCCTGACCTCTTCTTGAAAGACTTGACCACATAATGCACTAGCTGTGAGTCGCCACATGAAGGCCTGTGTCTTATAGTGGGGAGGAGTCATCTCTAATAGGACAGGCACTTGGTCGGAGATCTTGGGCAGCAAATGGGCAACTCTGGTCGTCCATGTGTCAAAGTCATGTGACGTCAGCCAATAGTCGATCCGTGACCAAGTGGTACAAGAAGTTGTGATACAGGTGCCCTCCTCACTGGCTCCATATCAGGGGCACCAGATATCAATAAGGTTATTGTCATTATAAGTCTCAGCTGCACAACTGCTATTGGGTGGGGGCATCTAGTATCACTGGATCTGTCAGCTCTGGGTCTAGTACTACATTACAGTCACACCCCCTCCAAAGCAACACCCTGGGTTCCATTGTATGGGACATCCTCCAGAGTTCAATGAAAAGAAGGGGGTCATCTACATTGGGCCCATATATATATCAAAATGTTTGAGTGGGTGACCCTGTAAAGTTCCTCAAAGCAGGATGTATCATCCTTGTTGGTCACAGATGGTCTAACATGTGCACTAAAGCACCCTCTTGTAAATCAGGATGCCCCCGCGTAATCGGAGTAATATGCAATATGGCGCTCACCAACCCATTCCACACACAAGCATGCCCGCGAACCCTCTATCAAGTACAGCTCCTGAAGCATGCAGATATCTGCCCCCTGTCACTGTAGATATGCCACAACCTGTCTTGCCTTACGCCTGCCATCAAGACCTTGCACATTCCATATTGTGTACCTAAGTGACATAGTTCAGGGTGTTTATTACATAGATTAAAATTGTGCAGAGACTGGGTGCATGTGGTGCCACATACTGGTGTTGAATGCTGAGGGGCATAGAGAACAGAGGGACAAGGACAACCAGGAAAACCACCCACCACCCACTTTGGCTCCCCAGTCGGACCAATGGTCTACAAACCCGCCAAAAGAACACCCCAATAAGAGAAACCTTGTAGCTAGATTAAGAATCATCCCTTGGGAGAGATCCAGGAGGACTAGCACTCCCCCCAGGCAAAAGCAGCTGGGTGGGAAGAGGGGTATAGTGGTAGAGCAAACCATGGCTACCATGGCGAGGCCCTTGTAGCGAAATGTGAAAAGTGTGAGCTTCACTGCCAACTGCAGTCAATCTTGCAGGAAAAGAGGAAAGGTCCAGAGGTGGGGGATCCCATGCAGCAGTTCCCTAGCTCCTATCAGACACCTCACCCACCAGGAAATTCGCCAGTTAGTCATTGTCACACAGACAGTCTTGGGCCTCTCCATGAGTTGCAGGAGGAGACAGTATGCCACCAGCGGGAGACCCTTGATAAATTTCGCAGCAGCCCTGAGATCTGTCAAATAATGTGTTTTACTGGAGTGAAGGGATCAGCTAGCACACTCTATGACAAATATATTTGATAGGCCATAACTGAACAGTGTAATGAGCATCATTTCAACATAATTCTCCATACGACCCATGGCCATAGACTCAGGCACGCCCATGAGTCACATGTTAATCTGTTTTGATCTAGCTTTCAAATCATCATTTTTGCTCCAGATTATCTTCAGCATGTGTTCTAATCAAAGTAGCTCCTCACTGGTAGCACAGGTTCCATCCTTCATCTCAGAAGTGCAATGTTCCAGTTGACCTATGTGTTCTCCATGATAGTCAACCCGTTCTTTCAGACGATTGAATCTATCAATAGCAGGTTGATTTTAGTGTCTATAGAGGTCAGGCTATGTTTGAGATTGAGGAATACAGTGTGCATGTCCGGCTCTTGAGATGTGGCATCAAAGCACCCCAACTCAACTGCTGGTCATCCCAGAGGGGGTCCCCAGTGCATGCCTGTCAGCGCTGATCATATGTGAGCTTTGAATGGCGAGTGTCAGTCTTTCCCATCCTGTGGAACACGTAGGCCCAGGGTGTCTGATTGTCCCAAGTCTGTCCGCACACCAGGGGCGCAGCAAATAGCTCTGATGTCCGTAGGGTCCCACCTCACTTACAAGTTCTCACTAAGGGGGGGCACAGGAAGACCCAGCCACCTTCCAGCCCCAGATGGGGCTAGATACAGCCGTTGTCCATCCATGTAACCAAATGACTGAGGGTAGTAGGGAGAATCACCTCCCAGCAGTCCAAACAAAGGCTACAAACCTGTAATGGGCAATCTGGGATGCAGTGCCAGTGGGCTCTTGGTGGTGCAAGAGCAGGCAAGACCCACACATGGAGAGGTTTTAGAGGGCCCCACAGCAACAGGATCCCACCTCACCTCTCTCAAGGCTCTAGCTGGAGGGGTCATGAGCAGATGTAAGTTCCACAAGCCAGGCAATGATCCGAAGGGACCAGGCACACCCATGTGAGGGCGAATCAGTCACTTCCACCAGGTGATGGAAACAGACACCAGTGAGCAGGTCTTGGGCCCGTCACCCTGAGTACCACACAAGCTTAGCCAAATGTGAGGAGTGGAACATGCAGGCCACAGCAGGCGCATTGAGGGAGGGTCCAGGCACATTATTATGGGGGGCCTGTCATCAGTGGGGCCAATGAGTAGAGCCCCAGTTCATTCTAAGTACCGCTAAGTGGCAAGTGTGCCTCACCTTGTCTCAGCATGTCAGCTGGCAGCTATCATTGTTCCTCTCATGCATGGCAGGTAGGTTTGATCAGCAGCATGGGCTGTCAGCTGATAAGTGGTCCACTACTCCCTCCGCCCCACACCGGGAGCTGCTATGGCCCCCGAAACAGCCCAACAGTGCTGCAGTCCCCCCGGGGTGGGAGGCTCCAAACAGTTTCTCTCTCATTCATTTCATTCATCCTATGGCCTAGCCCTCCTGGTCACCATGAGCCAGAGACCCCAGAGTCTGGGAAGAAGTCGCCCTTTGCAGGGCCCCCAGCAGGGAGCAAATCTGCACCACCAGCAGCAGCACAGATGGAGTCAAGCCACAGAAGGGCCTCGGGTCCAGCCCTCCAACTTCTGCCACATGCGGCGTTCAGAAGTATCACATCACACACACCTCCCAGGCTGCCATGCCAAATACAGGCCGCAAACAGTGTATTGTCTCTCTGGGCTCTGCAACAGTGTAATCTCCTCAAAATGGGACCCCATGAGCAGCAGTTGGCAAGGGCTGAGCAAAAAGCTGCATTGCAGGTCATGATGCCCCACAATGTCAAAAATAACTGTCAGATTAGTACTCCAGCCAGTGGAGCATCACAGAAGGACAGCCATCTTGCAGCAGGGCTCTCTGGTGCCCCCTGCATAAGGGAGTTATGCTTAATTGGGATTCAGAAGCCGAATAGGATTTCCAAGTATTAAAATGACTATTCACCACAGCCTCAGTACTAGCTCATCTGGACCCTTATAACCTCTACATTATGAAAGTGGATGCTTCCCAGACAGCTTTAGCTCACATATTTTCACAGTGAAAGAAGGTTCAAGTAGAACTCCATCACATAGTATTTCACTCTTGTAAATTACTCCCTGATAGAAGAAGTCATGTAATTGCAGATCGAGAGTTATAGTCAATAAAGGCATAATGGTGGCAATACCTGTTAGGGCAAGACAACTCATCACAATCTGCACAGGCTATAAGAATCTACAGTTCCTTTGATTAGTCCATGTTCATTTGCACTGCACACCAGCTTAGATGGATATTATTTTTTAGTGAACATAATTTTGGGATCACTTACCTCCCAGGAAAAGGAAATGCTACATCTGATGCTATACCTTAGATAGGAGAAACAGACAACTCAAACTGTTTAAAAGAACCAACGCCCATCTTACCATGCAGCTGTTCCAAGGAGAGGTTGTGACTTCAGCATTTCTAACTGATGTATGGAACAGTTTGGATATAAAAACTAAGGAATAATGGATATCACTGCACCCAGATGTGGTATTTTATTGTGGACTTTTGTTAATGAACAACTGTTGGTGTCTACCAACTAAGGACTATACAAAACACTTGTATTTTTGTCCTGGCAATCTGTTAGCAAATTATCCAGTATATAAAAAACCTTAAACCAGTTGCAAAGAAATTTCTGATGGCCATCCATGTTTAAAGACGTGTGAATACATGGCTACTTGTTCAGTTTGTGCCCAAAGGAAGGTGTCTCATTCCCCTCCTTACTACGCCCAATCTCAGTGCCACATAAATAATGTAAGGAATTGGGTTGTTGTTTGAGGAGGGCGTGAGCCCTTCTCAAGCAACAGCTACAATCCTTGTCCAGGTGAACCCTAAAAGTCACTAAATTAACCTATGCTTCGCCAATTGCCAGGGTGACACAAAAGCGGTAAGACTTAACTTAGAAGCAGTGTGTAAAGTAATTATGCAGCACTCAAACAGCAATAAAGTAAAAAGACAACACAAGAAAAATCCCACACCAATTTAGAAAAATAGAGTAAAATGGAATACATTATTTCACACCAAAATAACAGAAATCCAAATAGTGGAACCAGAGATATGCAATTTTGAAAATGTAAGCTAAATATAGCACCCAAATGCACAAAGTGACATTTGTTTTATCTGTTTCTGCAAGTCTGGGTGAACGTCACAAGTTCAGGCTGACTGCATTGGAGCACAGGGCGCATAGAGTGACCAGGTTAGCCTCACTGAAAAGGTTAACTTCTAAAGTCCAGCATGAAAAGTCACATTCTCTGTGGAGAAGGCTGCCAGGGGTAGGAGGAGGGTTTCTGATAGTGAACACTGTAGCACGAAGAGCAGGCTGGGTGTCATGATTGGTTGTTGCTGTAGCACCAAGATCCTGATAGGAGTTGTGGACAGTCATTGCTGGAGCTTTGCATTGGTGGTAACCACAGACTCTCGAAGCTGAAGAGCAAAGTGCAGACGCACATTGCCAGTAGTTGCTGGGTGTAACTGTAGTGAGAAGAGTCAGGTCCACCAGTGCTATGTGCTGGTGGTTGTGCAGGCAGCAAGATCTTGGGGTGAGCAGGCCCACTTGAGAAGAGCCCACAACTTCAGGATTTCTCCTTTTCTTCAAGGAGACACTCACCTGGTGCCACACCCTGGGTCCAGGAGCTGTGAGGCTCCTATTGGACATCATGAACTTGCTCTAGCTGAGGCAAGCAGGGCTCAGGTAGGTCCAGTTGGAGGTCCAGTCAGGTCAAGTGCAGCAGGTTAGCTGGGCAGTTGAAGGGTGACCTCTGGAGCTTGTAGTGTCCCTGCAGTTCAGAACAGAAAACGAGCTAACTAGTCCTTGGAGTCACTCAGGTAATCTGGGAGGAAGAATGAAAGTCCAGTCTTTGCTTTCTGGCAGTATGGCAGGACTAAGGCAGCAGGGATGTCCTCTGGCAGCAGGCAGTCCTTCTTCTGTAGTGTAGTGAAGAGTGGGCCTGTGGATCCTATTTTTATACCTGGTAGTAGCTTTGAAAAAGGACAAGCTTCTGGAGTTTTACCCTCATGGAGGTGTTTGGAAATCCCCACCTCTCTGTCTTGATCCCAGCCTGTCTGCAGTCACAATAAGCTAGTGTGAAGATCTTTGTTTGTGTGCTGAGGCAGTGTCTTTGAAGAGCAAGTGTGACAGGTGACAGCTCTGCCCCTCTCATCCAGTCAGAAAGGCCTATCTTGCCAATGCCCAGACCCTTTTTTTTATTGTGTCACTTTCTGGGAGAAATATACACAGACCAACTGCCAACTACACCTATTCATGTGACCCAAGAAACAGGCTGCTGGCCCCAAATGTTTAGGACAAAAACAAACACCTTTCTTAAAGTGGCAATTTCAGAATTGGGGCTTAAAATCTGACTTTACCATTAAATAGGGTTTTAAATTACATTTCATCAGACACAAATATGACATTCCTACCTGCTGAAGTACATTTAATGCAGTATTTTGCAAAATGTTTGTTGTTGCAGACCCCGCTATCTTTGTGTCTTTGTTGCTCGCTAGCCTCAAGTTTGGAGTGGGGTGGGGCCTGAAGGCCCATTTGAGATTAAGGAATAATGGACATTTTTGTAAAGCAGACACCTGAAATTACATACATTACCTACTTGTACCTGTGTTTTAGTGAATTTTGTTCAAATTTACACTGTGTTGTTTTACTCTTTAAGGTCTCCTATACCGTAGGCCTAGGATTTATGTTTTAATGTACGTTTAACATTCTCAATGCTGCTGTGCTAGAATTGTGCTTTAAGTTAATGTACATGATTGTGGATGGCCTTGTATTCATATCAAATTTATGTTATTTTGTGTCTTCATGTGCCTGTTGGTGGCTAGGGTCCGGGTGTATCCAGGAGTTCAGGGCCATGTAGCCAGACATTTCCCTTTGTTCTCAGCTACTTTCTTCCCCAAACGTTTTCCAGCCATTTTGAGCATTTGTTTTTATCATAGTTAAAAATAAAAAAATTGTTAATTTTTATAAGTATTCTGTAGCAGTAACTGTTTCCTTGTGATATGAATATTGTTTGTGTATCACACTATTTTTATGTTGTTATGCTGTTATTACATTTTTTATTGTTTGATTTTTTACATCATTTCTTTTTGCTTTATCGTTGTGTACAATGTACTACAGATGATCCAAATCACATGTGTTGGTATATGGTAGACCTGACAGCCTTTGGGTGGTCTTTACTCAACTTTTTGTCTGCCTCCCTCCATTTTTCTGATCTCGTTTTTGCTGGTTTTAGGACTCTGTGCACTTTAGTACTGCTGATCAGTGCTAACTTGCTTGTGCTCTCTCCTCTAAACATGGTAACATTGGCTCCTACCCAAATGGCATATTTAATTTACCTTTAAGCCCCTAGTAAAGTGCACTATATGTGCCCAGGGAGTGTAAATTAGATGCTACAGTGGGCCTACAACACTCATTGTGCCATCCACATAGTTATCCCCTTAACCATGTCTCGGGCCTGCCATTGCAAGGCCTGTATGTGCAGTGAAACTACTTGCCGAGCCTTAAACATCCCTTTTATTAAATATAAGTCACGCCCTAAGGCAGGACCTAGATAACCCTTAAGGAAGGGTGCTGGGTAAGTAAATGCAAGATATGTACTTGCAAATTTTAAATATCCTGGTAGTGAAAGCTCCCAAAGTCATTTTTCACTTTTGTGAAGGCTGCTGCTCTCATAGGCCAGCATTTGAAATTCCCTTATATAATTTTAAGTGGTAATTTCTGATCTGAAAGGAGTGGCATTGTCATGTTTGGTAAGGTTGGAATGGCTGGTGAGGCTGGATTTAACATTAGTATTTTAGAAATGCCACTTTTAGAAAGTAGGCATTTCCCTGCACGTACTGCTCTCTGTGCCGTACAGCCTGTTTCCAATCCATGTCCGGTCTGTGCTGGTTGACAGTTCCCCAACAAGCCATAAACACAGGACACTCAGCTGCATCTGTAGGGTGGAGGGGCTCTTACTTACATTTCAAAGGGTAGTGGCTGGACCCCACACAAAATACTAATACCCCCTCACAGATTTCCTGGCAGACAGGACTGCATTGAAAGGGGAACAGGTGCACTTCAAAACCACTCTGTGAAGTTTCTTCCACTTCAAAGGCACATTTCAGTTTTTATACTGGCTCTATGACCCCCTAAAATTAGACATTTCTGGACCGACAACTGGACTCTGTCAGATGGACTGCAGTGCTGCACAAAGGACTCATCTGGATTGCCTTTCTGGAAGGACTGCTCTCCTGCTTGTTGCCCTGCTATTGCCTGACTCTGCTTGAAGGGTGTTGCCTTCCCCCCACAAGTGATCTTGAAAGACTTGTCAGCTTGCCTCCTGTTAAGAAGTCTCAGGGCCATCAAAGACTTCACCTAAAAGAGAAAATCCACCATGTCAGAAAAATATTTTCAAAGCCTGCAGAATCGACGCAGCGGCTGTCTCGTGGCTGAAAATCCGACGCAGTGCCTGCAGGATCGACACAGCACTTGTTTAATCACCACAGCATGCTTGGCTTTTCTATGCATCGTTCTGGGTGTCAATTTGTCATCAAACCCCGCAGTACAGTAAGGAACCAAGGCTGTGTGCCTGGAAATCGAGACATCACCTTGCCTACAAGGAAAGAATTGACACATTACCTTTACCATGCCAGAAAGATCAATGCATCAATTTGCTTTCTGGTGGTTATCCTCCTCTGCGGCCCACAATGTCTATTTTTGACACATCCATTGCTTCCTATGGATTAAAGCGTACTTAAACCTCTAAAAAGTGATATCTTGACTTGTGCATACTGGATATTTGTCTTTGTGGCTTTATTTTATTCAGATAAACAATATCTATTTTCTTAAATTGGTGTGGAGTACTTTTTGTGGTAATTTTACTGTGCTACTGCATGAGTTATTGCACAAATACTTTGCCTTCTAAGTTAAGCCTGCCTGTTCTGTGCCAAGTTACCAGTGGTGAGCACAGGATAATTTAGGTTGTGTTGTGACTTACCCATACTAGGATTGTTGTCCTTACTTGTACAGGGTGGATACCTCTGCCAACTAGAGACCCAGTTTCTAACAGTATATATTTGTGTTATCCTTTCCTTACAATCCTGTGTTTGTTGGCAAAGGGGTGGAAGTGATCTAGCCAAGTATGGGCACCCTAATGTTTTCTTTGTTTTCCATGCCTGCTTCTTTGCTAGCCACGTATCTGCCACCATTTTGCAGACCCAGAGTATGTTTGTGTCAGAGGTGGCCATTTCCTCTTAGTTCCTCATGTAGCCCATGTGGTAAATGTAGCCAGTCTAGGCTATATGATGAGTCAGCGACCAACATTTTGTAAAGCCAGTGCATGTTTGTCTGTATGTGTTTTCTTGCATGAGTGATAAAGGCATCTGTTTTGTCTTTGCTCTTCATAACTCCTTCTTTGCTGGCCATTTGGCAACTACTATCTTGGGGAGCCAGTGTGTCTTTCTGATGATTAATCATGTTATTCTACTTTTAAATGTATTTTGTTAGGAGCATTGATTGTTGAGGTCCTTTTGAAGGCCACATTACTTCTCTTCAATTGTTTTTCTAATACATTTCTTCTGTTAAATGGATGATATTTCTGCTATATAGTTGTTGTTCTTAATTAATTTATTTGTTTTTTGCCTGCTTCCCATATGGGCCCACATGCCCTGGAGTGACACCAGATGTTTATTTATTAATGTCATTGACACCAGGTATTGTTTATTAATTAATCACATGGTCCCTGCTCTCATACGTGTCAAATCCATTAAAATGGAGGTTGACAAATAGGGTCTAGTGGAGTGACTGACCAAAATGCTACTACAGAAGACCAAGGAGGATTGTGCAGGAAGCCACACCATTCCATTGTTTCACATGCTGCAGGACCATTTGCAGAAGGTGGAACAAACATGCACAAATGCCAATGAGGAACCTGCTACTTTGGTCAACAGCTTCATCCTTTCTGTTAACACAAATTAAAGAGTGCAAAAAGAGATGGTATCATCTGAAGAATTCCTCTGTGGTGCAAAATATATGTTACAAAAAAGGACTCCCCATTTTCATTCCTTTTTCAGCAAACATCTTAGGAATGAAAGTGACCTAGTAGATGAACAATTGCAACATGGAGGCCATAGAAGAACTGACGTTTTACCTCCAAAGTCTGGAGAACATGGTGGTCGCTCAGAGTCTGGATGCATGACACTACTGCACAAACAGCACACACCAGTGGTAACACTATCACCTGCTACTAAATCTACATCTCCAATAGTATCACTTTCACTTTCAACCCATCTACAATGGGTTGGTTCAAGAATATTCCAGAACTTAAATCAACTGTACAGGTGTGGACAACTCTGAAACAGACAATGTGCACAAATCTGGCAAGGGAGAAGATGATACAAGACTACTTGGATGTTCAAATGGAAGTCTACTTTCATCAAGAACTATTGACCTATTTGCATGGTAAAAAGGAACAATAGCCAGAACGTATAAGCCTGGCAATAAAGTATCTTGCATGTCCTATAGCCAGTGCATGATCTGAATAAATATTTAGTGCACTTGGGGTAGTTATCACAATCAGAAGGAATAGTATTTCTCTTTAAAAATAAGGGCGGGCATAATTCATGTAGTTAGCCTTAGAGTAATCACTGCAAAATTGGAATAGATTCAGTTAATAATCCAATTAGAGTAATTTATCATTTAGTGCTATTTTCCTAATGCACACGGCCCCACTTGGGTCTAAAATGACCTAAGGATGCATTTTGCACTACAAAATAGTGCTAAATGCAACTGAACAGGAATAGCAGTTGTGAGCAGCCGCCCACACTTGCTAAATGTGCTCTTGCTGTAGAAGTTTTCTGCTAAATTATCCCCAGCAATTAGCTCTATTTGCTGAGCACAAAATGTACCCATCCCTTCATAATGGACTTAACGGTGTATTTTGCACTTATAAAATAGCACTAAAAGTAAAAGAACGTAAACAGAAGAGCGAGGAGCTGCTCGCACTCACTAAATTAATTGTTTCTGTGATTATTTTCCCTCCAGATTACTCATAATTAAGTGAGCGGCATAATCACATGATTGTCGGTAACTCTGCACCAAAGATTATCATTGAATGACCAAATTACTCTGATTACTTCTGCCATATATAACATTACTCCTATGTCTGTTAAAATATGGATAGACTGACGATTGTTCAAATTAATAAATATTTCAGACCACAAAATATCAAAATATAGGCTCCCCAAGACACACATGTGTATGAGTACAGTTTCTCAGACATCATAAGTGTGGCAAGTGATCATCCTCCATACATCCTCCCTGAATTTGAGGATGACCTCTCTCTTTCAGATCAACAACCGAAACAGTAACACAACATAAATGTCTATTTTTAAAAAAAAATGCTTTATTTTTATAATTCCTGAGTGGCTAATGTAAAAACACTTAAATGGACCAATGTGTATTGTGTATAGAGACAATCGAGGGGATGCAGCCTTTTGGCCTAATGAATTAGTGGTGAGAGATGATGAGGAAAGAAAACTAATTGAACATCAGAGCCAACTGCAGATTTGCAGCGAGTCATCAGTGGTATCAAAATCTGAAAAGGACTCTGAGGAAACAAGATGTCCACCTTCCATACCTAAGCGTGCATTCCCATGTTCATCTGTACAGCTTATATATGTCAGTTAGGTGGGAAAAGAGATGCACAGTTAGGCGGATATATAATGCACTTGGAACAAGTAACTTGCATACATTAATGCCAAATAATGATTCATGAGGTGGATGTGATGGGCCTACCCTAGGTAAACATGGTAGTTCATGCTTTGGCGATCATTAATTCAGAATGAACGCAGAAAGTGTTACTTGATTGGTCTTTTGGTGAACACACTCTGAACTCTCTTATTTGCTGAAACCTCTCAATTTATCTAGACTAGAGTAAGACTATTTTTAAAATTTTCTTTTTCAACAGAGCTGCTATTTCCTGCCGATGATGGAACCAGAGCCCTATCACGGGACTCCAGGGCCAGGTCTCTGGTGAGGATAGCTGGATGGCCTGCAGAAATAAGAAAAGAACAGGAATTGTACTATCCACTGCAATTACTTTTGCATAGTCAGACAGCTTCCCAGACACTGGTTCTTTAGTGCCACTTACATTTGTTATGTGATTCTGTGGTGCTGTGGCTTTTTTATACACATAACACACATACTACTCTGTGCAGCAAATGACATTTATTAATCTATGACCATTTTTATATTTTGTGTTTTGTTAAAAGGGATGAAAAGTATAAATAAATAAATATATTCATAATTAGGTGACAATACCACTTGATATCCTCCTTAACTTTAAGAGAGATTAAAGTTCAAATGTATGTATACTGACATAGAAAAATATGAAATTTATGCTGCACAATTGATTTGACTATGTATATCATGAAATATTTATTGAGCTAAAATGGAGAGACACGATTTTGGACAACTATTAGCATATAATTGCAACAACATTTAGAGTACCCCTGCTCTTTCCTAACTCCCAAGCTCTGCCTCAAGGATCCCTGCCTCACACAACACCCTCTACCTGCAATAATTATATTATTTTAGGGGATAGGAAACAAGTGAGTGTTCGGTAAGGTCTAAAATGCCAGGGCTTGGCTAGGTTTAGGTTTGGCTGTGGACAGACTGGGGCATGTGGTTCACACCAACTGGTTAATAGAAAACAGACAGACCAGTATAAAAGACGCCTAAGAAAAAAAGGAAGCCTAGGAAGAGGTGTGGACATGCTGGGGTGGAATCGAAGGAGGGGGTACTCTTCTACCTATTAATTTAAATCGCAGCATGGCAGAGACAGAAACACAGGAAGGTGTATAACTTATAATGGATTGGGGACTGGATTTAGAATCAGGGATGATATATCTTTAAAAAATACAGCATTTGTCATTGGGAAAGGAAATTGACTTCGTCCCATCAGCTGGTATATCTCCCTTTCATCATTCGGCAGGTTGGTTCTGGAGCTCGACCTCCTCCATGGTAGAGGAGCTGTTGGCTTGAATAGGGGCTTCTCCACAAAAACAGGAAGTACTTACTCATTAATAATATTACCACCAACCGCAGTTTTGCACAAGTTAAAAACACCTGACGAATTTGTAATTATTTCTAGCTAAAGTATCATTTTGAATGGTTTACCTCTACATTTTAAAAATCAAAAAGTCAAAAGTTCAACGTTCTAAATCAAATTTTGAAGAAGGAGGGGGAATTGTTAGAAACCAATGATTGCAGAATAGAGAAGGGAATTGAGATGAGAGATGTGAAAGAAGCGTGAGGGAAAGTTTTCTGCCACATTCAAAAAACAGAGGGAAAAGAAGGCAGAAAGAAGTAGATTGTGGAAACAAAGGGGAATATAAAAGGAAACAAGAGGAGAAGTATGTGGGGTAAATGGACACTAAATGGTGAAGCTGAAAAAAGTTATGAAAAATATTATAAAGGGAAAATATTGAAGGTGAGATTAAATGTAAAAACGAAGAAGGGTGAATGAATCCCAGGATTCCTGCTGCCTCTGGTGATGCAATTAAAACTGATTACGTTTCTGATAAATTATATGAAATCCCTATTTACAGTGTTGAAAATGATATGTGCAACCCTATTGTCTCAATCTCATAGCAATATTCCATATCTTCTCTTAAATTGCTCACCAGTGTGAATATAATGATAATTCATGTAGTTGAGGGTCCTGCATTTCGCATCACATATCGTTTTACAAGATATCAATATCTGTGTTACCAAATATCTCTGTCATCCATTTTACCCTTGTGAAAAACACAATGATTTATAATAAAACAGAGGGAAAACAGCCATCACATGTATCTGTTATGTTTCATAATGTCATCCTTATGTGTATGGAAATAAAGCCCTGAATATCCCCTGTCTTTGGGTGGTCTAAAGTAATTAAATTTGTTTTTGTCTAAAATTGGTTCAACTGTACCAAGCAGGGAGCAACCAGTGAAAAATGGGCAAAATGAGTATTCGCCCGGTACCGCTGGAGTACTGTGGTACCCAAAAATGTAATGGAAAAAGTTTTTAATTGAAATAACATGCATAGTTAGTAGTGAGAAAGATGTGCATGTTGGTTAGTGTAAGTGATTGAAGACAATGGCATCTAAAAGTGAAGTTGTTGACCCTGGTTTCGAGCATTGATGTCTGAAACCTCAGAATCTATAGAGCAAATGCATTTAAGCTGAGAAAGTGCTCAATTCCATGCTGTGCATGGCTAAAGGCCGTGCAGAACGGATGTTTGGTTGCAACCAGGAGGGCTTGGCCGCAGATGGCTAAAGGCTGTGTGTAGCAGGGAGTTAGCTGCCAGTGGGGAGTTGGGTGTGGTCAGGCGATGCAGTTACCACCCCCTGACGCACATGGCCAAAGGAGGTGTGCAGCATGAGTTTGCCACCTGCAGGGAGTTGGGGACAGGGCCTAGTCACTGTGTCCAACCCCAAGTTGCACACAGTTGACAGACATGAGAAACAACCTAATTTTATTTCTCCATTTTTTAACGAGGAAAGGAACCTTTTTTCATTTTGTTTTTTAAACAGATTTTTGACTTTCTAAGATGTTTTACATTTTTTTGGCTTGAACGAAAAGGAAAGGAAGGAAAAGTTTGATTTGGATAAAAAAATAAAATAAAATACTTTTCACAAGCTTTCTCATGAGCAATCAAAAGCCGGTCCCTGTCTTTGGTACTGCTCTATAGCAGAGGCAAATTTAGCAGAGTCCATAAAATATAGACCAAAGATCTGATACAGGTAGTTCAGATCATGGCTGAAGGTGGCAGCATCATCAGGAGGAGCAGTTTCATCATCCTGGACAGTGGGAAGAGAAGCTTTGTATGTAGAGACTCCTTCATTCGCCTAACATTTTCACTTTGCGGTGTTTAGGTGCCTGATTTGGCACGACTTCATGTGTATGAACATTCAAGAAATTCCAAAAGAATATTTTTTTCCCATTGCTCTGGAATATTTTCAATGGCAGATCTTGCATGTGACAATCTGTGCAGCCACTTTCTTTTGTCCATTCAGAATCATAAAGAGTTTTCAAAACATGGACAGTTGTTCGTTCTGTGGCTCCTCCTACTGCTCTTGCTGTTAATGGGACAGCTCTTACCTGTCCTCTTCTGGAGATGTGATTTTATAGCTCAAACAAAAAATGTCCTAGGAGTACATCAAACTAATGACATTACCCAATGAAATGGTGTTTTATTGTGAGTTACGGTACAGTAGTACCCTTTGAGGTATAGCAAAACCTGAAAGTGCAAAAACTCCACTAAAACATTCATGGCACCTTTCTTATTTGGGCCTGTGAGGAAACCTTACAGGGCAAACTTTAAATAAAACTAGCCCTCTGATAATGAACACAACTTATTTTAGGACTCTTAGTGTCCCTTGGGAGTACCTCATGGAAGTTAAAAAATATGAATAAAAAGTAAAAGCAGCCATTTGATTGCCAATCATGCACCCTTTAGAAACAATCTCAAACAATGTTGCTAACCAGCCTTACTGGAATGGTGTTTAATAGAGACAGTTTGCAGTAAATACAATTGAACCTCCTCAGGACCTCAGACAAAATGGAAACCAGCAAGCACCAAGTGCATCATCCACCAGGCTTATGGAAGATACACCATCTAAAGATGATGATGACTGCGTTCTTCTAAGTCCTGAGGGCCAACGAAAGAATCACTGGTGTGACCATTTTTTGAACCTCTAGCAGGTGAAAAAAAATTGAACAGAAGTTTACGTGCACTATGTGCCAGAAAGTGCTACATAGAGTGAAGATTGAACAGTACTCTATGGGAACCACTGGAATGTGGAAGTGGCTGAGGGCTATGCACCCAAACAACATATCACTTGCAGGAATGCAGGAGAAGCAAGTAACCAGCCGCTCAAGAGGAAGTGCTGGAACATCAAGAGGAAGAAAATGATGACAGCATGCAGCATTTTGCTATATACATAAACATTGTTGTCTGTGGTGAAGTGAATAAAAGAATATATAGAAAACCATGGAACATCATCTGCAAATAGAACACAAAATATATAAAACGAACCAAACATTTGAAAACTACAATACAGGGAAAAACAACCTGCCACCCCCTCAAAAACAGTGTTCACTCTGTTCTAAATATGCGGTTGAGCACCAGTTGTGGATTGGGCGCAGGTCAGGCCATGCAGAGAACACCCTGCCATGCACAGTTGAAAGTCGGGTGCTGTAGGAGTTGGACCCACACTGGGAATTGGATGCAGAGCCTGACTCGAGTCCAGGCTCTATGGTAAACACCCTGCTATGCATGGCCATAAGCTGTGCTCAGTGGGAGAGTTGGATGAATATGATCAAAACCCAAGAAATTCACTGAAAAAAAAAAAAATTAAAGAGATCTTACTGTTAGGTATGGTAATAAGATCTTAATTTATATATTTTTTTAAACTAGAAATTCACTGAAAAAAACAGGTGTACATAATATAATTGTTAGATTTCAATCGATCAATCAGTAGAATTGTAGAGCTCTTTTTGTCACTTGTGAGGGTATCCAGGTCCTGGCAGGGTCTACTTGATTAGCCAAATAGACAAGTCTTCACTGAGTTTCAGAACTCTGGAAGAGATGGGAAGGTCCACTGATGAAAGGGTAGCTTTAACTATGTCTTCGCTGCTTGGTAAGAGAAGGCGCGACGTCCACATTTGCTATATCGGATGCAAAGGGGTACAGGGTTAGAGAAAGGAAGTGGAGCGGAGGTGTCTGATGGGCTGATTAAAGTTCAGATGGTGGTTCAAGAAGACAAGTCTGAAGTTGTGTAGGGCCTTGTCTGCGAGGGTCAGGAGCTTAAACTGGGATTTTTCTGCACAGGGAGCCACTGGAGTTCCCTGAGGTAGGGGGTGATATGGGTTCATCTAGGGAAATCCAGGCCGAGTCTGACTGCAGTGTTCTATAAGGTTTGTAGTCAGTGGAGGAGCTGAGCTGTGATCCCTGCATACATAAGGTACAAAGAACGTACCTTACTTGAACAAAAAACCCTAGAAACTCACAAAAATAACTAAGGTTAAAGTGACAATATAGTTAGGTTGTTGAACATAAGAACAAAACAAAAAACAATGAAATTCACTACTTACTGTTTACTAAGCTAACTAAACTTTGTGCCCCTTACTCCATGCCCTGCTTATGACCTAGTGTCTGCTTAAGGATTCTTATAAGGATTACAATAAATCCCCACCTACATCTTTTAATGCCAGTAGGGAGGCTTGAGATCGCTTGACAAATATTTCAGCTGGTGTGTTAAGGAAGGATCAAGGATTTAAGTTTTCAGAAATGTTCCTCAATAATTATTCTCATGAGATCAGTGTGCAAGCCTAAGTAATGTCTCTTGTCTGAGCAAACCAGATAATGACTGCTCATACGCACCAGATCCACTAAACACTCGTAGGTTAGTTGAAGGGATTCATAGAAATCCTGCCTCACCAACATTCATCAGGCAGGATTTCTTTGGAAACCATTGTAACAAACTGTGATTGTAAAGATGAAGGATGCTTGGGACAGCAGGTTTTCATCTCTTCACCTGCATTCACAAAGTCCCAGATTACAATCTAGCTCCCTGGAGGAGACATGTGCAGCAATAACAACAATTCTGGCACACCACAAAGAGTCTTTTTTGGCATTGGGTGGAGTTCGTACTGGCCCATAGTACTACTCTATCATGGATGACTTACACAGTGAATGGCTACCTACCGACGAGGTCGGTAAGCACACTTCCAATGCTTTACAACTATTTGAGAGCTTGCCATCAATTGGTATGCCTCCTTGCAAATAATTGGGAAATTTGGAGCTTCCCTTTCCTTTCTTTGTAACAAGCAAAAAGCCACAATGTCACATTTTTGTTTGTCTCTTTCACAAGCCTGCCATTTGCCCAAGTTACATTAATTGCAGCTCCGGGCTTCGTTCTAGTCACAGCTATCTAAGAGAATTGAAGTAATAGTCTACAATAGTTTTAAGAATCTTTTGGTCTTTTGGATACACTGAAGATCGATCCTCCATATTCTTTTCAGAAAGAAGCAACAGGGAGCTTGCGGTTTTTCTCTTTGTGTAGACTTCATAACGATAAACACATGGAGGCTATTTTTCATCATAACCCCTCTGCGATTCGAAATTTTCTTCCTCAAACTTTAACAGCATTTCACAATTTGTTGTGGAGCTCCCAGTATACCCAGGGGAAGTCCCACTTGGAGAAAAGAGAGCACATTGTACGGGGCTCATCAGAAGATTGCTCATGATCTCAATTTAGTGGCTTACTGACTAAATATTGTTGCCAGTGGCAAAAATGTGAATAAACCCTTCAGTTTCATATCGCCCTCGGAAATTGAAAGATTCAACGTAATATATCTTCGTAAATGTCTTCAGGCTATTTCCCTCTCAGGAGAAACATACTAAGACCATTCCCCATTGCGTCTGTAGTGCTTTCACACACTATGATGGTTGCAGTGCCTCAGTCGCTTCCATGAGCCAGTGATGATAATTAGTCATACGAGAATAACAGCAAATTGATAAAGAAACAGAAAAGGAATGAAATACATGCCAATTGTTGTTGATAACCTGTTAATTAAAATTCATTCTATGCAAGGGCACATTTTTAATTCGGAAACGTGTAAATGACTTATGGCAAGACAGCTGGGGTGATATACATTTCGTTTTTTCAATATTGCTAGGTTACACTACCATTATTAGAAAATAATGGCTTGCAGTGTCAACGGTGCAGCCATTTGGCAATCATGCCCCTCTTTTACTAGCTTAAGAAAAGTCACGAAAAGGATGGCCTTCGTTTCAGAGTCTTTTTTTCAGAGAAAAGGAAAAAAAAGCTATCCACGGCAGTAAAGTAGCTATTGTGCTTGTTTGGTTTTGAAAGGCTCAAATGTATTATTTATGCAATTTTCCCCTGAAAGAAAAACTGCACGCGCAGATTTTATTTTACAGCATTCAGTGGAAGCTATTGTCTCATGAATGTGAACATTTTCAGCATTTTGCCCGTTCAAAAACGAGAGTTAAGGGTGACAGCTGGTACATGACATTTTCTGACTTAAAAATGCTTTGAAATGATCTTTCTTTCGTCCTGTATTTAATTGTATTCATGTGCAAGTCGAAACAAAATATTAGTGTACATTATCCTAGGCTGTGTGAGCTTTCATCAACGTTTTAACTCACATACTTTACAAACATATTCCAGTTTAGTACAGATATAATACTCCAAAGTCGCACAATCACGTGTGTTTCGTGAGTGTGCAGTGCACAGTTTCACTGGCACATCAAAATGTGCATCTCCTATTATAATTTCCATTTTTAGGAATATGAGTGAATTGTGGTTGCGCATTTGTCTAGCTGTAGTGACACGTGGCAGGGCGGCAAAAGTGAATAAGATCTAAGGCCGGGTGGCTTCGGGAAAGAGAAGAGCTCTGCTCTCATTAGCAAGCTTTGACCATCACAACAGAGAGCTGGATAATTTATGGCACAATACTAAACCATTACACCCAAGACACAAGTGCCCATACTCCTTATTGCTCCAGGTCTACCTTGTCATAATTATTTTCTATGTGACATTACGCCCACATTCTATACACCGGTAACTTGCAGGAGCAATCGAAAATGATTGCTTTCTCTGCTGAACAGAACCATCCCAGGGCCTGGTCGTTTTCTCTTAATACCATTTTTTTAGGGAGCTCAGCAGAAGATTTGGTTCAGTGAAAGGGAGCGTTTCTGGACTATCACGAGGAAGACATCGACTCATTGTTATACATATTAGTGGTAGAAGATCAGCTCAGTACCACCTCGTCCCCCTTTTTTTTTCTTCGTAAAGACATACCGAGCACGAATACTTGCTAGCCCGTGTCATAGAGTGAGATCGTAAAACAGTATACTACAGGATAGTTTAAAATATTCACCATCTAAAAAATCGTGTTAACTTTATACAGTATTATAAAAGGTTTCTTCAAAGGCGTGTGGACTGGGAGAATTCACATGTAACTTGCATGGCTGAATAAAAGTATGAGGAGATACCCAGGTGCCACCTTCCATATTTCACTTAAAACTACTGCCCTAGATTATTTAGCAGGAGGAAAGTATACTGTTGGTGGTCCTGCACTTAACACCTGCCAGCACTAATTACAAGGCTACTACCTGTGCCTCTGGGATTGCAATTTCACGCACGGGCTCAATGTGGGGATCTGATGGTTTATTTCTTTAACCTGCTAGATTGGAAGTAAAAAATAATTTGATTTCTGAAAGGTATAATGTGATCTATGTACATGAGAGCAGTAGGTAAATCCAAAGAGTGCTTGGCTGCCCTATCGAAAGGTAGGATCTTTGAAAAAGGGTGACAGAACAATGTCCTATTCAAGAGGAAAAGGAGAACAGATATTTTGGACAGAAACTTGGCTCAGGATCCAGTATTACCATTGTGGGCAGAGTATCATACTACAGCTTTCCATTAACTTCCCTATAATCGATATTCATCTGTGACGCATAAATGCCTATAAAAGACATCTGCATTGATAATACTGAAAGGACTGCGCTCAAGCACATCATCCATCACTACCCACACAGGTCACTCCATAAGCATATACTGTGCCACTTATACCTTTAAGTTCTGGCTTGCATGGATTGCACAGCTCTTAGTGCCACTTTTAAATGGTAGTGCAGTAAAATGCGGTGCAATAACTAGGTGGCTGAGTTCTCTGTATATATTGACCATCTAGAGTCAGACATTTTTTAATAAGAGGGCCTAACTGATCTCTTTGTTTGGCCCAAAAGAAACCCTTAGAAGATTTCGAAGGACATAGATAGATTACAGAATGGTAGAGTGGTGTATCTCTGATCTATTATCTTCAGAGTAGATCCCATCGTCCCTGCCTGGATATTTGCCTGTGATACTGTTCATGTGGTTTCTCACAGTACCAACTGAAATTTATGATAACTAGAAAAAGACCTGTCACTGTGCTTTGTTGGGATATCCTGCAGTTGCTGCTTCTGCCTTGAAAGGGGAAAAATACTTTTTTGTGCATTCCTGCTGGAGAAGAATCTCCAAGGGTTTGAACTGAGCTTGCCTCCTGTTGTTGAAGTCTCAGGGCAATCAAAGTCTTCCCCTGCCAGCACCTGTCTCTCTGCTTAGACTCCTGCCCTGCCAAGGGGTGCCCTATCCAGTTCCTGGGCCCTTGAAAGGTGAAGCTGGTAGACAAAGACTGAAAATCCACACACAGACCGCCATGCGGGGACATTTTTGACACACCTTCTGTGGCGCAGCTGATAAAAGAAGCGCCACTGGCTTCGTGGCTGAAATCAACTCTTCACCTGCATCGCAGCTGGAAGATCTACGCAATGTGGCTGGAAAATAAAACGACGCGCAACACCTGCTAACGGAGGCTGATAATGACGCAAATCCCACGCAGTGCAGTTTTGTGACACCGTGCGACTGGATTTTCAACGCAACATCACTGGGCACAGAAGAACAGCGCAAAGCCTGCCCGGACCTGAGGTGCCCATCCAGATCGGTGCATCCCTCTCTTGCAGGAGAGAAGAAAGGACGCATGCCGACCCGACCGGAGGAGGAACGAGGCACGGACTCGCTTGTGAGTGAGAAATAGACACCTCGCTGGTCTTTACTGACGCACACTTGCCTGTGCGGTGTTATTTATGAGATAATTTATGAGGTGATAGCAGAATTGGAGCATCACAATCCCATATTAAACTGCTGAGTGTAGTTTGAGTAAAAAACTTCGACAGCAATATTTCTATACCCCCAATTCGGAACATCTGACTTCATTTTGTTGGCATTCAGTTGGAATCTACTGCATTCTGTTGTAGATAGATACTAAGTTCAGACGTGGGAAACAAGTTACTTTATATATCATCTGATACACTTACATGTCATATTTATCCATTGCGCCTTACCTCTCTTTCTCTCCCTCTTTTGCTTTAACTCCATAAATCTCTTTGGTCATTAGAGTAAACAGGTTAAGTGCAAAAATCCTTCAGTGCCCCTCTTGCGAATGTTAAGGTATTGTTAAAATTCGCCATTTATTTAGTTTCATTTTTGTGATGGAGCTTTAAAGGTCAGCATGGGTCTACTCTCGTTTAGAACTTAAAAAATCCTAAGGTAGGTGCTAGGAACTCAAACTATGTAAATGAGTAACCAAGGTTAGGCATTTGAGAAGACCTGGTTTACTAGTCATGTTATATATTTGCCAGAAAATGTCTACTGTACGATGATGGATACTTTACACTTTTGCTTTTCATAAATAGCATGTGTTAAAGCTACCATTGACAATATTAAATCATTTAAAAAGTACCAATTATTAAATACCACATAGCCTGCTTTACAACGTTCGATTTTGTTTATTGTTTCGTTTGATTAATATAATTTTAATGACACTTCTAAGCATGTGAAAGGTGCTAATATAATGCATACCTGTTACCCAGATATGTATCGTTTAAATACACAAAACAAATACATTTCAAGACATTGCATGAGCCTCAAATAACATGTGATCTGTATTCACCCTACTTTCTCTTTACAGAGAATTAGGTTTGATTGAGGATGTTTAATATGAGCTCTTCAACAACAATAAAAACACAATTTTCGTTAAAAGTATCACATTTTATGTCACTCACGTTTAGGAAGCCCGCGTAATGTTCATTTTACACGTTAAATATTTAACAGTAAATTGATTTTCTTCTTTTCAGAGTCGGTAGACAAAGAAAAATCAGAGCCCTTTTCATCAAAGCCAGCAGAAGGAACCTGTTATCACAAAGAGGCATAGAGTTGTGATGCGATGTGGCTGAGCATCCTATTCATTGCCATAGTCATCCATTGGATGTTTTTGGAAAAAGTTGCTGCTGCTACATCTTAAATGGCAGGCAATACCAAATAGCTGTAGCACAAGTATTTCAGGAATTTTCAGCTCCACCTGCTGTGTCACAATCCATTAATTTAAGCCATTGTGTCAGGCATTGAATTTGTTTCAATAGAAAATTAGCTGCCATGCGAAACCAAAAAATTAATGAAGTCAAAGCAGAACAGACTCTGCACTATCGAGTACATGATGTCTCAGCTTTAGTGCTTGCAGAAACAACCTTTCAATCATCATGCGGCCTCAGTCACATTCCTAAGTGATTTTTCTGCAATCAGAATTTCATTCATTTCTTCATTTTCATGTAACTGTGCTGGCATTTAAAACTGTTAGAAGGCATGCTCCCAGAGAGCTACCCCTCCTATGCTCAGTTATATACATTGTCTAGAACTAGATTTAAAAATTGCTGGCTCGAATTACTCAACGCTGACAGAGCAAGAAAGTGTCTTCTTGTTGTTGTTTGAAACCTATACAACTGATAACATATTAAATGAGAGACACACATTTCATTACTTCTTATGGTACTAGGAGATCCACCGCAAAGCAGGACTGGCACAGTTTTCAGCTCCGATTATGTACACACATTTGTTCAATCATGGTATCGTTCTATGTCTGACATTTGGTCAATAGTGCAATCTAAAACTGATCAGAATAAAACAGCCTTCTCAGAGTACCTTGCAATTTAATTAGTTTTGCTTCAGTGTAGTGTTTACACGTAGACATTCATCTGGAAACCGAAATTTAAAGCCAAATTTCAAGTGCTGTCAATTTTCAAGAATGCTCTCTTTTTTTCCTAATGTATTCTCTCCCGCTTCCCGAAGGGCTTTCATTCCACTGCGTTGTTCCATACCATGTGATGGTGCTCTCATGTTTATGAAAAGAAGTACCAATTGTGGCCAATGTTTATTGCCAAAACGCAAAGAGATACATCCTGTTTCCACATTTTCTGAGTAGAAATATCTATCTGCTTTTTGGTGCGTTTAAGTTTGGACTAGCTACCCTGATTTTATCCTTCATGTTCAAAACGTACTATCTCTTTCATATGAAAAAGCACCAGTATAAAAGATTTCTGGGTAGTGTTATTGTTGGTCTTGGCCCTCTCTGCAGGGTCACCCTAAACATTTTGCCTTCACCCCTCCTGCTTTCTGAACCAGTTTTTGTTGGCTTCTAGAAGAACTCCGTGCACTTTACCACTGCTAACCAGTGCTAAAGTGCTTGTGCCCTCTCCTGTAAACATCTTAAAGTATTCTTACTCCCAATTGGACTTGGAAGTCCGAAATAAAATGGTATTACATCCACCTATAATATGTAAAATAAATGTTACTACTGGGCCTGCAGCATTCACTGTGCCATTCACTAAAGTATCCTTTCTAAACATGTCTCAGGCCTGCCATTGCAGCCTGGGCGCATTTTTAAACTTCTATTTCGACTTAGCAAAATAAACACTATTGCCAGCCTTAAGCCTTTCTTTCTAATACATATAAGTCACATCTAGAGAAGCCCCTAAACAGCCCATAGGGTATGCTGCATTGTATTTAAAAAGTTGGACGTTTACCTTTAAATGTGACATGACCTAGTAGTGAAGAACTCACAAGTACTGTGAGGCCTAGCTCTCTTGTAGGATATCATTGTGTTATCCAATTACATGTAATACGTGATAACTTTTGTTTGGGAATATGTTTAAATGTCATGTTTGGGGTCTAAGCAATTGTAACTTGAAATCATCTTTAGTTGAAATTCTTTGCGTCCTCTTGTCCTAACCATTCGGTTCCTGTGGCCTGTATCTTGGGTCACATGATTAGGTGCAGTTGGCAGTTGGTCTCTGTATATTCCTACCAGAGAGTATTAAAGGGGGACTGTGCATTGGCAGGATGGACCCTGAGTAGACGGGAGGGGTGGAGTTGTCACACACTGCTCTTCAAAGGAGCTGCCTCAGCGCACACACAAAGAATTTCACACTCGCCTTTTGTGACTACAGACATCCTGGGACCAGGGTAGGGGAGGGAAGCAAATTCCAGAAACAGATATGTGGGAAAGTCTAGAGGTTTCTCGAATTTCGAAGCTGGCACCAGGTATAAATATTAGCACCACAGACCAACTCTTCACTACAGACCTGTACCTCTGCATACTACAGAAGAAGGAATGCCCTGCTGCATAAAGTCTGCCTTGTTGTCTGAGAAGGAAGCCTGGACCTGTTCCCTTCTTCCCAAGCTGACCCCAATGGTCATGTGACAGACATCCTGTTCTGAACTAAAGCGACATAAGAAACTCCGGAGGCCCCATCTTCAACTGCCAAGCTGAATTGCTGCACTGTCCCTGCAGCTGGACCTGCCTGAGTGCTGCTGGCCTCTGTAAAAGTGAGTTCCTGATCCCCAAGAGGTGTCACCGGGTCCTGGACCCTTGAAGTGGCCACAGTTAAGCTCCTCCTGGAAGAAAAGGAGAATCCTGAAGTTTTGGGCTCCTTGTGACAGCGAACGCCCCATTCGTGCCAAGCTTGTGCCATCCAGGCTGACCGCAGTGCCAGCCGGGCTGACCACAAACTCCAGTAATTACTATCTGCAATGCCTGACCAGATATTCACGCTACATAGATGACCATCTGCAATGCCAGGCTTGCTCTTCACATAACAATGGTAACCATCTGCACACTCTACTTTTCACTGCCTCCTCCGCCATGGACTGGACAGTTCCTCCAACATTGTTCCTCTGTCTGATCCATGATCAAATACGATCAGCCTTAACATGTGACTTTCACCTGGTCTCCCACAACCAGATAACATTTACTCATGCTGTGTTTTCACTGTATTTCTCTGTGAGTAGCATAAATCTTTACACATTGCATCTACGGAAAGCCTGACTGCTTTTGTGCCAAGCTACCACAAGATTAAGCACAGATTAATTTAGTGAATTTTTCTGGTTCACTCTGAGGAGGTTTGCGGCAGTTGCTTGAGTAGGGTTTCACCCCACTCAATCAACAACCCAGTTTCTCACACTTATGATATTATAAGTACTAAAGTGACTTCTGCTGCATATTATAAGGCTATTTTAATTCAGTCAAATGATCTTTGTTCAGTTAATAGGTCGTCAAAGGTACGTTCATAAAAATACAAATATGTAACTGTCTTCATAGGCCTATGTAAACCATATGATTTAAAAATATGCACATTTTAAAAACATGTGTAAAAATACATATCAACATGACACACATCAGGAGGCATATTTGTCCAAAGTACTTAATTGCCTAAAATGCATGTCAGTGAACTCCTTTTCCTGATTGAATGTTGAATAAATATAACAATTGTAAAACAGATAAAGTCCAAAGAAAGTTGTATTAACTAAAGAAATGCTAATCTGTGATTGAAAACACAAAGTAAACGTGGCAAAAATAGTTTCTTGTGTACTATATAAAATTGACATAACAATATAAAATGAAGTGTAGATTGCAGTGACTAGTTGTCACAAGGATAACAGGGTAAATCCTTCCATAGCCCTTAATCAGTAAAAGTAAATATTACATTCATGCTAATACATAAAGTAAATTAAACGATAAAACTAGTTTAAAAAAATCTGTTATGTAAATCACTTATAGATAAAAGATACTCTTCAATATAATTTAAGGTCGAAATTGTAACATACGAATTCATAGTAACTTTAGATACCAATTCAAAATGTTGGCATCATTACATTTCCACGTAAAATAAAGATTACAAAGTATCTTTTGTGCAACTGTTGACTGTAGTTGGAATATTAGAACTTCAGTTTTTCCTATCAAGTCAAACCCTTCCTTAGTGTACATTATGCTTGAAATTTGGTGCCCATGGGCCACAAATAAACATAAAGAGGTAATCAATTAAACAATGTCTCTTGTTTGGACCAACTGGAGAGCCACTACAGTGGTGGGTTAATCCTTCTTTGATCCTCAAAATTTCCAACTCCCAACTCAGCTTGGCAGTATAAAGAGGATGTACTTTTTGGACTGACAATAACCTTTGTAAATGGCATTTTTAGCACATTGAATCCCATTTAAAGTTTTGTAAGCTTAACGTTCTGACCCATAATGGGAATACACTTGCTTTTATAGATATCCAATATCTCTCAAGGGAGCTCAGGCCCCAGCTTTTACATACTCTTCTCAATGCTTCAATAGATCTTTCAAACTGGTGTATTCTAGTTCTTCTAGTGTGATTCCAAGCGAAAGCTGAATCTAAAGGCACCCCCAGGTACTGGAAGGTTTTTTGTGTGTGGCATAAATACAATGAGGTTTACTTTTTGTGGAGCTAGGGCTACAAACCATGACACAGATCTGTCCTTGGTTTGTATATCCAAAAGCTTCATAAAAGTCAAGAAAGAATCAGGACATTATTGCAACCCATTGGCCATAAGGCCATTAGAACCACATCATTAGTGTAAAGGAGGATAGAATGGGTGCCAGTCTGGGGCATATCCTGATTGATTAACCTAAAGTAACCCTCCAGATCATTAAAATTTAGAGTAAAAAGAAAAGGGACGAGGACACACCTCTTGTGGAGTCCTCTACTGATCCAAAAAAAGAATTAGAGCATTCATCTGATGAGCCATCACAAACACAGGCAGAGATATCGGTGTGAAGTTTCTTACACTGAGGGTCCTCTTCAAGGGCTAGGATCTTGTGCCACAATTTCAATTGAATGACTAAATCAAAGGCACAAGAATGGTCCATAAATGTGAAATACTTTGCCCTGGCATTAGCCACTGTATTTATTGAGGTCAATAGGAAAAGATTTGTTCCTAGACAACAACGAACACCAGATTGGAAGAGAGAGAAGATAGCGTTATCTTGAGCCCAACATTCTAATTTGGCCAACAAAACCCTCCATGCCACTTTTACAATTAAATGTGGAAGTGTTATTGGTCTGTAACAGGTGGGGTCTATTTTATCCCTTTCATTGAAAGTTGAGACAATGACTGAATGACTCCAGGATCTTGGAGGTTAAGACTCTGCCGCAGCCTTGAGTAAGTTAGTAACTAATAGGCCTCATAGGTCAGTGTTATCTTTACAGAGGTCAACTGGAACCCCATCAGTCACCAGCACCTTCCCTTTGGAACGTTTAATAGTCACTGATTTTACTTCCATGACCTTAAAAGGGAAAGAAGTAATGGGTATAACACTATACAGATATAAGATGTATTGTAGCCTGAGTTGTTAGAGGTATGGATATTGTGGAAGTGATCTTCCCATTTTTTTGCAGGTATACCAGTTGTTATGGAGGATGTAATAGTTATTCCTAAAATATAGGGAATTGACCAACTGCCACAGTTCGCTATTATCACAGTATAAAATGGCTCATGCCTTTTCCTTAATGGAACTTTTCATGCCTTCTAAGTCTGTGTTCTGACCTGCATACTTGTATGTCTCCTGGAATATGTAGTTTAATTTTTAATACAGTCTTCAATTTATTTTATGACCAAATAAACAAGCATTATTATACCGACTCTAAGGTTTCTCAACTTGGTATCCTGTGAGTTCCATCATCAACCTATTAAGCACCTAACAAATTTCCTCAAATGCTTTCAAAATAGTTAAAGGATCATTATAGTTGCTTAAACAGATCACAAGGGTATCACCTTTAGTCTGTATCTGATAAAACAATAACATTAGAAATGTTAAATTTCCCCATCTTCCATAAAACACTTCTGTTCTTCAGCATAGCCAATTCCTGATGATTAATAGACTGATTTATCATACTTTTTGTACATCTGATTGGCCCAATTATTGGAATAGGATTACTTGCACAATGAGGAAAAACTTTTAAATCTGAAAGAAGGGACTGAAGTCCTTTGTTAGGACTATGAACTATATTTTTTTAAGATAAACCTCTACTGTGGATTGTTGCAACCCCTATAAACGTAATATTACATATGTCAGACATGAAAAAGATTACACTTCTTAATTATTTTATTTATTACATCTCCCAATATACAATGTTCAAAATGGGTTAATTCATTACCTTGTGGATTAGTCAATCCACATACCTCTCTACAGTGAAAAATAGAGAGATGAGCATTAAAATCATTCAGATCATTTTCTGTTCTTATGTGTGCTTAAGTGCTGTAAATTGTGTTTAATTGTTTTAAAGACATTAAAGTTCAGGTGGCTAAAATTAATATTATAGTAATTTACCACAATAGTTTTGTTATAAAACAAACCCTCAACACAAACCACTTGCTAATGCGGTGAGTTAGTTGGCACCGATTTTGAAAGCTTTAAAATTATCCAAAAAGCTTGGCCCTAGGGATTGCCAGAAATAGAAAGGTCGTGAAATGGTCACTGCATAGGGTCTGCTTTAGGCATGTACCATTAATGAGTTAGGAATTTTTTGTCAGGATTCAGCAGCTTCAAACAAACCCCTGCCACATTCCAGGAAATATAATGGAACCTATTTGGGTATGAAAGGGAAATATACAAGTTGAATACAAGAAGAAGGGACTGGGGGCAGCCTGCAATGTCGTCATAACCACCTGTTAGATATTGGTGGTCATTACAACCCTCGCGGACAGAGTTAAAGCGGCGGTAAGACCGCCAACAGGCCGGCGGCAATAAATTTGCAATTACGACCGTGGCGGAAACCGCCAACAAAGACAGCCACTTTAACACTCCGACCGCTACGGCGGTACAAACAAACAGCGCGGCGGTCACCGCCAACAGACAGGCAGAGGACAATGTACCGCCCACACTATTATGACAGGCCAATCTGCCACCTTTTCCGGGGCGGATTCACCGCAGATAAAAACACGCCTAAAACAGGAATTTCGAAGGGAAAACACTCACCTCTACACACTCCACGAGGAAGGAGGACACCATGGACCCGGAACTCCAAATCCTACCTGCGATAGTCTTCCTGCTCCTGTACCAGGAGCATGAACGCTGGCGGCGAAGACCACGGTGAGTACTGCACCTACGACACAGGGGAGGGGGGAGGCAAAAAACAGGGACACACACACGCAACACCCCCACCCTCACCCACTACACCACAACACACACACTAATACATATCTATACATTATAGTTACACCCACAACCCCCCCGGAAGAATGCAAAGACAAAAGGAAATGAGTGTAACCATTGTAATCTATTAAAATGCAGTACGCAAAAATATAGATATATACACTATTAACAAAATATACACCAAGAATAGTAGTCCAGGTATTGCACCATTTATAGTTCGTGGACCACTGGGCCCAAAATGCATGGGCGAGGCCCACACTCGATACCAGATCAAAACAGAGAGAACACTGCTGGGGCATCAGATAGAAATACAACAGGCACCTCAGGGGGAAGGGAAGGGGGGCACCTCAGCCAGATATGTGCACAACGCCAGATCCACGAGGGGGCTCAATGCCCACTGTTCAATCCTGGGGAGTGCAAAGCCACAGTCTCTCAAGTCTCTACAGTGGGTGGCTTGCCCACTGTTCAATCCTGGGGAGTGCAAAGCCACAATCTCTCAAGTCTCTCCAGTGGGTGGTTTGCCCACTGCATTATCCTGGGGAGTGCAAAGCCACAGTCTCTCAAGTCTCTCCAGTGGGTGGTTTGCCCACTACATTATCCTGGGGAGTACAAAGCCACAGTTTCTCAATTGAATAACTGCCTCCACTGGTTCTGGTGGGGGACTGGTGCCCAGAGTGCTTCATCCTGTGAAGGACAGAGGTAGTGGATGGATCTCTCCACTGGTTCTGGAGGGGGATTGGTGCCCAGAGTGCTTCATCCTGTGAAGGACAGAGGTAGTGGATGGATCTCTCCACTGGTTCTGGAGGGGGACTGGTGCCCAGAGTGCTTCATCCTGTGAAGGACAGAGGTAGTGGATGCATGTCTCCACTGGTTCTGGAGGGGGACTGGTGCCCAGAGTGCATCACTCACCCCGTGACGGTCCCAGTTGCGTCAGTGCCCCTGCAGCTCATGGGCTAGCGGTGCTTGATTTGGCATGCCCTGTTCAGCGGTGCTTGAGTTGGCGGTGCCCTGTTCAGTGGTGCTTGAGTTGGCGTTGCCCTGTTCAGCGGTGCTTGCCCTGTTCGGCGGTGCATTGATTTGGCGGTGCCCTGTTCAGCGGTGCTTGAGTTGGCGGTGCCCTGTTCAGCGGTGCTTGATTTGGCGGTGCCCTGTTCAGCGGTGCTTGCCCCGTTCATCGGTGCTTGATTTGGCGGTGCCCTGTTCAGCGGTGCTTGAGTTGGCGGTGCCCTGTTCAGTGGTGCTTGAGTTGGCGGTGCCATGTTCAGCAGTGCTTGAGTTGGCGGTGCCCTGTTCAGCGGTGCTTGCCCTGAGGGAGGAGGGAGATCAGGAGGAGGGGGACAAAGTGGAGGCAGTGGATGTTAGTGTGTCTGCATGTGTCTGATGCTTGCGTGAGGGACCAGAATGAATGCCCTCCATGAATGCATTTGTTTGTTGCAACTGCCTTTCTACACACTGGATGGCATTCAAAATGGTAGACTGCCCAACAGTGAGTGACCTGAGGAGGTCAATGACCTCCTCACTGAGGGCAGCAGGGGTGACTGGGGCAGGGCCTGAGGTGCTTGGTGCGAAGGTGATGCCCACCCTCCGGGGTGAGCGGGCACGGGGCGAAGGCTGAGGGGCTGCTGGGAGGGCGGTGCTGGTAGAGGGGGTGGCGGCTATACCTGTAGATGCGGGGGGCACAGATGTTACCGCCACCACAAGGGAGCTCCCATCAGAGTCCGTGTCGCTGGAGTCAGCTCCTGTCCCCTCCGTGGAGCTCCCGTCGCCCTCCGTCCCACTGGTGAATTCTGAGTCCGTAGTGTGGCCCTCCATGGCCATGTGGGATGCAGCTCCCTCGTGTTCCGGTGCCACTGCTCCTCCGCCTGATGATGCTAATGCACACAAGAACAGGGAGACCACAAAAAGGGGGGGAAACAGAATAAAGACATGTTGAGTGTATGGATTACCGCTACTGTTGGCGGACAAGACAGACACAGAAGCCCCCTGCACTACGCCGCGCTCTTGGGCTCTACAGTGTAATTCCTGGGAAATGGCCTACAAGGCTATGGACGACATCTGCACACATAGATGACACAGGGGCATGAATAGCTGTACTCGGCACTCTACAGAGGTGGGGTGGGGGGCCACAGGGCCATGCCTTATGGAGGGGCCTAGCCTACGGAACTCGCCCTGGCTTAGGGAAACCCACAGCCGTCCTCCCCCACCCAGACAACTCCACTGCGCGCAAAGTCAGCTGAATGAGAGTGTACTCACCCCCTTGTGTCTGCTGTGATGCCCTCAAATGCCCATCCAACTCCGGGTAGGCCACCACCAGGACCCTGAACATCAGGGGGGTCATGGTTCGACGGGTACCCCTCCCACGTTGGGAGGCCATCCCCAGCTGAGCCTCCGCTGTCTTCTTGCTCCAGCAGCGAATGTCCTCCCATCTTTTCCGGCAGTGGGTGCTCTGTCTGTGGTAGACCCCCAGGGTCCGGAAGTCATTGGCGATGGCACGCCAAATATTTTTCTTCTGGTGGGCGCTGACCTACATGAAATGTACAGGGGAAGAAGAGAAGTCATTACCAACTGCACCGTCAAAGTGAGTGGCCCCCATCCCTACCCTTGCCATGTGGCACATGCACCCACCGTCTTTCATGCAAGCAGAACTCTGCCCCCTTCCTTCTTACATCCAGCCCTCTCCACACAGGCATAGCCCATACAAAATGCTCCCTGTGTACTTACCTGTTTGTCTGGAGAACCGTAGAGTAGCGTGTACTGGGGGAGGACCCCATCAACGAGCTTCTCCAACTCCCCCGATGTGAAGGCAGGGGCCCTTTCCCTAGATGCATGAGCCATTGTCTCTTCCAGACCGAGGTCACAGCAGCACTTGCAGTGTAGGTCCTCTCCTGTCGAAGATCAGGTATCGAGTGATTGAACAGATAGAAAATGGCAGTCACGTCTGCGGCGGTCACGTCCGCGGCGGTAAGTACCATCACCGCCGTCGCACATCGTCATTGGCTCCTGGGACCCATAGGCTCCAATGTTAACCAATGCAGCATTGCGCCGCGGTCTCCGACCGCCTACCACAACGGTGTACAACACCAGCGCAGTTACCTCACATCCCATTGTCCCACTTTAGAGGTCAGGCAGCCGCCATTTCAGGGGCCCACATGGCCTAATTTCCAACTGCGTCACACATACCTAGGTCTCAACACACATACAGGCCACATTTTGGGGGTCTGTGGTGGGGTATCGGCGGTACAGAGGACTCTGGGCCGTGTGTAGAGAGTGAAAATGTATTGTTCTTTAGGAAGGTGAAATTATAGGTAATGAAAAGTTAATGGGGTAACAAAAGATTGGTCGCAACAATCCCGGTTGACTCTTGTTTTATACGTCTCTGTTCTTTGTCTTCCTTTAGGTCTGGATGGCGTCAGATCGCGTGACCTCCCAGTTGGTACCGGAAAAAAAAAACACAGGAGCAAAAACAAGGGTAAGTGGTTTGTGGGGTTCTGTCGTAGTTTAGTTTTTAGACATGCAGGGAGGGAGGAATAACTCTTGAGAAAGAGGTGGAGGTGTAGATAGATAGGCCTGGTAGTGAGGGGTGAGAGGTTCTATGCACTCGTGACAAATAACTCTCTCAGTGCTCTGCCCAAGTTTTCACCCGTCTATTTCTGTTCTCTGTGATCCCCTTTTCAAGTGCCCTCCTCAGTCCCTCCCCTCGTCTCTCCTTCTCCTCTCCCCTGTGCCCCAATAGGAAAACTGTGTTGTCGGTGTCCTTGTAACAAGGACCGTACCTTGTTAAGCCACGACCCTCCAGGGTCATGGCGGACAGTGCTCTTTTCCGGGTCTCGGCTCTTTCTTGGATGCTCTCCGCGGGGTACTGGAACCCCCTCCGGTCCGTTCTTGTCCTCGTCAGCACGCTGCGGTTTTTCCTCCTCCGTCTTCGGCGTCGTCCTTGGAGAAAACTCCTCCTCTCTCTTCCTGTAGTCCGTCGTTCCTTTTGATGGTGGAACCCGGAAATCCGGGTTCCAAGCGTCCGAAGGCGTTCCCATGTCTCCATGGGAACGCGCAATTCCTCCGAGTGAGGCGCGCGAAAGGCGCCAGTCCGAGGAGCTGCAAGACGCGGTCGAGGAGACCCGTCTACACTCCCCATCCCATGACCGGGACTGGTAGAGGACCGAAGAGTCCGGAAATCGGGACAGAAAATCAGCAGGTCCCTGCTGAGAACCCTGAACGTGGCGGGCCTGAAAAGTAAAAGGTTGGAGCTCTAGAAACCAACGCAGCACTCTAGAATTTGAGTCCCTATGTGAGGCCAACCAGGTTAGCGGGGCATGGTCGGTGAATAGGATGAAAGGTCTGCCCAAGAGATAATATTGTAAATTCTCCACGGCCCACTTAATGGCTAGACATTCCTTCTCAATAGTGGGGTAGTGGCATTCCCTGGGAAGTAGCTTTCTGCTGATGAATACAATGGGATGTTCGTGTCCCTCACTGTCGGGTTGAGAGAGAACAGCACCCAGACAGACGTTGGAAAAGTCGGTATATAAGTGGAAGGACATGGAAAAATCCGGACATTTTAGTACAGGCTCGGTTGTGAGGTACCGTTTGAGCCGTTCGAAGCTGTGGAGTTGAGGGTAGGTGAATGGGGATAATTTGGTGGGATAGTGTTTTTTTAGGAGGTCCGTGAGAGGGGTGGCAATCGTGGAATACTGGGGAATGAACCTGCGATAGTACCCCACCAAACCTAAAAAGGATCGCAGTTCTTTCTTGGTTTTGGGCATTTTGTAATATGGCCTCAATCTTATCTTTCTGTGGCCGTAGGATCCCGTTACCTATAAGGTAACCGAGATAGGCTATTTCTGTATTTCCTATAGCGCATTTTTTTGGATTGGCCATAAGGCCGGCCTCAGTTAAGGTGCGGAACACCTCCTCGAGATGTTGTAGATGATCAGCCCAGCTGTTGCTAAAAATTACAATGTTGTCTAAGTAAGCCGCTGCAAACTCTTGGAACGGTTTTAAAAGCTGATCCATTAAGCGTTGAAATGTAGCTGGAGCCCCGTGAAGGCCAAAGGGAAGGACAGTAAAATGATAAAGGCCCGAATGGGTTGCAAAAGCTGTCTTCTCTTTGTCGACAGAGGCGAGGGGGATTTTCGTTAGGTCCAGGGTGGACATATATCGGGCCCTCCCTAATTTCTCCAGTACATCATCCACACGTGGAATGGGATATGTGTCAAAGAGAGATATATCATTTAACTTACAGAAGTCGATGCAAAACCGCACAGACCCATCGGGTTTCGGAACGAGAACCACCGGGGAGCACCAAGGGCTTGTAGATGGTTCGATAACCTTTAGGGCTAGCATTTTCTTTATTTCTTCTTCAATAAGATGCTTTCGTGCTTCGGGAATTCGGTAGGGCCGTAGGCGAATGGTTTGGCCCTTCGGTGTTCTAATACTGTGTTGAATTAACGTAGTTCTGCCTGGTGTCTCAGAAAAAAAATGCGAGTGATTTTGTAACAGGGAAGATAGTTGGGATTTCTCGGTTTCGGTAAGAGAGCTGTTTATACATGGACCTTCCCACTGTTCTTCGCTCGTGGTGGGATAGAGGTCCATACCTAAAGCAGTGGTTGGGGTTATTAAGAACCCGGTAGCAGAGGGGTTGGGGTTGCCTTCTGGTGTTTCCCATTTTTTTAGTAAATTGACATGGTATATTTGGGTCCTCTTTGGGTGCTGATTTAATTCGATGAGGTAGGTGACGGGGGAAACTGCTTTTATCACTCTGTAGGGCCCTTGCCTTCTAGCTAACAGTTTATTTTCGGAGGTTGGTCGCATTATCAGGACTTGGACGTTAGGGCGGAAAGACAGTAGTTTGGTCCCCTGATCGTAATACGTTTTTTGGTTTACCTGTGCCTTCTCTAGATGTCTTCGTACAACTTCCCATACGGTTTGTAAATGTGATTTCAGTTTATCGACATACTCTAGCAAGGGTTTTCATTCGTCTCCTTCTTCTTCCCACATTTCTGCTGCCATATCAAGTAAATTACGGGGTTGTCTCCCAAACACTAGTTCAAAAGGACTATGTCCCGTGGAGGATTGTTCATGAGTCCGGATGGCATAGAGGACCAGAGGCAGTTTCTGGTCCCAGTCCCTTCCGGAGTCATCCACTGTTTTCCTCAACAGAGTTTTGATGGTGCGGTTATAGCGTTCTACTAAACCGTCAGTTTGGGGGTGGTATACTGAGGTTTTTATCTGAGTGATCCCTTGTATTTTATAGATCTGTTTCATAAGGGCCGACATAAAGGGAGTACCCTGGTCAGTTAGAATTTCTTGGGGAAATCCTACTCTAGAGAAGAAGGTTATCATGGCTTGGGCTACTGATTTCGTGGTCATACTGGGTAAGGGAATTGCTTCCGGATATCTGGTAGCGTAGTCTACCAAGACTAGTATATAGGTGTGACCCTTGGATGATGGTAAGAGGGGTCCGACCAGATCCATACCCACACGACAAAAGGGAATCTCAATAATGGGCAGGGGTTGTAAAGGGGCTTTCCTCAAGGCTCCTGGTTCTGTTAACTGACACCTAGGACACTGTGTGTAGTATTTTCCGATTTGAGCATAAACCCCTGGCCAATAGAATCGCCTTAATAGATATTCCTCAGTCTTTTCTCGACCGCAATGACCACCCCCTGGCTGGTTATGGGCTAAGAATAGGACCTGATTCCGATAGGGCCCAGGTACCACCAGTTGTTTCTTCTCTCCGTTTGTGGACGTAGTAATTCTATACAAAAGATTCTTATGAATGAGAAAATAAGGACCCACCTCCTTTGTGGATTCCGTTTTGGCATTTTTCCATGCTTGACATAGAGTGGGGTCCTCCCGTTGACTAGCTCTGAAAGAGATAGTGGAGTTGTCAGTACTGGCTACAAGTTTCTCTGGGGTCTGCTCAGTCCTTGAAATTTGATACTTTTGTTTCTCTTGTCTTTTATCTCTCCTGGTTAGTTTTATGCAAACTGGAGGGCGCTCAATATGACTGTTAGAAAACGGTGCTTCCGTCCACCAATCAGGAGATTGCACGGGTACCCTAGTTTTATCTAAGAGATCATTGAACCGGATATAATCCGTACCGATGACACAGTCTTCTACCAATCTGTCCATAATCCCTACTGGAAGAAAATCGTGATGATCTCCCCACTCTACTCTGACCAACCCTAGCGGATAGTTCTCTTTATCTCCATGAATGCAACAGATAGTAACCCACTGGCTCGGGGTCTGGTCCGTTTGGCTTAACAAGTCTCTGCGTATTACTGACTGGCTACAGCCCGAGTCAATCAGAGCTTCTATTGGGGTTCCATTTACTTTTATGATCTCTTTGAACGTACGGTTCCCTCTACCAGTACACAATACTCTACCCCGGGTGACCCCAATTTCCATAGGTTCAACCCCGTCGCCTTTCCTCGGGCACCCTCGCGCAATGTGTCCCCACTCCCCGCAGCTAAAACATTGGGGTTGCTGCATGGGGTTACCCTCTCCGTGTCTATGGGTCCCTGGTTCTTCCAATGGTCGTCGGGGAGAATACTTGAGTGGTCCCACAGGAGGTTTGACAATGTTCCTGGGGCCTAAAGTTTTAACATCAACAGATCGGTGATAGGCGCAGGCTAGGTCTATAGCCTGTTCCGTATCTATCTTGGGATGTTGTCTTATCCAGTTCCTGGTACTGCCTGGGAGGGAGTCTAGGTACTGTTCCAAAATAACTGCTTTAATGATATCTTCTCGGTTTGTTCCTAACGGCCCCAGCCATTTCAGCCCCAAGTCCTTAACCCTGAAATAGAAAGTACGGGGATCCTCACTCTGTCCCCATTTCACTTTTCTAAACTTCATCCTATAGTACTCTGAGTCATGACCCACCCTTTCTAGGATACTACTCTTAATATCCTTGTATGGAGTGGTACCTCCGGGATTAGCGGCCTGGTATGCTGTTTGAAGGATTCCCGTTAGGAGGGGTGCGATATACTGGCCCCATCGTTCTTCCGGCCATTGGGCTGAGGATGCCACACGTTCGAAATTTGTGAAGAAGGAGTCAGGGTCTTCCCCATCTTGGAACTTTTGTAAGACCGAGCTCAGAACATTAGGGTGTACTTTGCTGGCTGCGATGGTATCAGTTAATTTCTGTAGCGCAGTCTCATGCACCAGCTGGTTATTAGCCATGATGGTGGCTTGGCTTTTTAATGCCATTTGAAGGGCCTCTCGGTCTTCTTTTGCCTCCCTTTGATGAGCCTCCCACACCAGTTGGAGGTGTCGTTGACCCTCCGCCAGCTGTTTAATCATATCCTCTAGCGTAGGTTTATCCCCCATTCTGTTTGCCTCTTTGTACCGCCTATGGACTCTAAATCCCACTTCTGACACCACTGTGGTGGGGTATCGGCGGTACAGAGGACTCAGAGGACTACAGAGGGCCGTGTGTAGAGATTGAAAATGTATTGTTCTTTAGGAAGGTGAAATTATAGGTAATGAAAAGTGAATGGGGTAACAAAAGATTGGTCGCAACAATCCCGGTTGACTCTTTCTTGTTTTATACGTCTCTGTTCTTTGTCTTCCTTTAGGTCTGGATGGCGTCAGATCGCGTGACCTCCCAGTTGGTACCGGAAAAAAAAACACAGGAGCAAAAACAAGGGTAAGTGGTTTGTGGGGTTCTGTCGTAGTTTAGTTTTTAGACATGCAGGGAGGGAGGAATAACTCTTGAGATAGAGGTGGAGGTGTAGATAGATAGGCCTGGTAGTGAGGGGTGAGAGGTTCTATGCACTCGTGACAAATAACTCTCTCAGTGCTCTGCCCAAGTTTTCACCCGTCTATTTCCGTTCTCTGTGATCCCCTTTTCACGTGCCCTCCTCAGTCCCTCCCCTCATCTCTCCTTCTCCTCTCCCCTGTGCCCCAATAGGAAAAATGTGTTGTCGGCGTCCTTGTAACAAGGACCGTACCTTGTTAAGCCACGACCCTCCAGGTTCGTGGCGGACAGTGCTCTTTTCCGGGTCTCGGCTCTTTCTTGGATGCTCTCCGCGGGGTACTGGAACCCCCTCCGGTCCGTTCTTGTCCTCGTCAGCGCGCAGCGGTTTTTCCTCCTCCGTCTTCGGCGTCGTCCTTGGAGAAAACTCCTCCTCTCTCTTCCTGTAGTCCATCGTTCCTTTTGATGGTGGAACCCGGAAATCCGGGTTCCAAGCGTCCGAAGGCGTTCCCATGTCTCCATGGGAACGCGCGATTCCTCCGAGTGAGGCGCGGCAAAGGCGCCAGTCCGAGGAGCTGCAAAACGCGGTCGAGGAGACCCGTCTACAGGGTCATTACAACATTGGCGGTAAAAGCCACTTACCGCCGTGCAGAAGACCGCCAATACACCGCCGCGGCCGTGGAAATCCGCCACAGCTATTATGACCCACATCTCGGAATCCGCTGAAATTCAGACACCCACACAAGTCCACCACACCAAAGGTCAGTGATAAACTGGCGAAAACAAAACCTCCACAGTCACGCCAACAGAAACACACCCATGCTATCACGACCCACGAATCCACGTGGCGGTCTTTCAACTGCGGTATTCCATTGGCGGTACACACCGCCACGCTCAAAATACACACACATCTCCAAAACACTGCCACATTGGACAATTCGAATTACACACACCTGATACACATACAAACACCACTCCCACACACCCAACACAGTATAAAACACACACCCACATCACCCACAAACCCCTACGACCAAAACTGATTGACGAAGGCCAGAGAGAGAGCACAGAATAGACAACCCCACCACACAGAGGCACACAACACCATCACCCACACAACATCCATGCACAAAACACCACACACCACTACACATCACCACACTCATCACCACATACACCACCCCACACATCACCTACAGCACCCCATGGCAGGGCAAAGACACCCCAGGTTCTCAGAGGAGGAGTTCAGGGTCATGGTGGAGGAAATCGTACGGGTAGAGCCACAGCTATTTGGAGCACAGGTGCAGCACACCTCCATAGCTAGGAAGATGGAGCTATGGCGAAGAATAGTCGACAGGGTCAACACAGTGGGACAGCACCCAAGAAATCGGGACGACATCAGGAAGAGGTGGAACGACCTACGGGGGAAGGTGCGTTCCGTGGTCTCCAGGCACAGCATCGCGGTACAGCGGACTGGCGGGGGACCCCACCTCCTCCCCCACAACTAACAACATGGGAGGAGCAGGTCTTGACCATTATGCATCCTGAGGGCCTCGGAGGAGTCGGTGGAGGAATGGACACTGGTAAGTCAAATCTTAACTATCATATCCCCCACCTTATCTGCATGCTATCAGAGACCCCCACCCTCGCCCCCTCCCCTATCACTCCAACCCCTCACTAATGTACTAATAACACAAACCACCCATCCCAACACCAAGCCCTGCGTGACACAACAAAGCATGGACACCCCTCACTAAAGCATGCCCACTGCACATACCCATAACACCCCCCCAACCATCATCACACAAGCCCCCACACAGGAATGCTAGTACTGGGGTACACGCTCACCCACCCATTGCACACCATGACACACACACATGCAATAATCATGCTTATACACCCCTGCAGGACCACTACCTAACGTCAGCAGACAGGAGGGTCCAGACATCTCTACCCCACCCACAGAAGAGGACCACAGTGATGACAGCAGCTCTGGCCAACTGGATCCGGATGACCAGCCCGGACCATTGTGGTCCTCAGGACAGTCGGTTCCCCTCGCACAGGCACAGCCCAACACAGACCTTCCACCCTCTGGAAACACCAGCACAGCACCCACCCAGCGGGCCCATACCTCCGTACCCAGAACACGTCAATCAGCAGTGTGTCCACCACAACAGGGAACCCAGGATAACCCACCACCCCAACAACAACAGGGACCTGGGGACAGTGGTAGTGGGCACACGGTCCAGGGGACGGAGGCACAGGAACACAGGGGAACTGGGAGGGCTGCTGTGCGACAAGGGGCGGACAGGTCAAGGGAACCCACTCTCCACGAGGCCCTCTCCTCCATCATGGGAGCATACCACCAATCCCAGGAGACAATGGCTACGGTCCTGGCCAAGTTTCAGGAGACCCAGCGCCTGCAGGAGGAACAGTATTTGGGCTTCAGGGAGGAACTCAGAACCATCAGCTCCGCCCTGGGCACCATCGTAGGGGTGCTGAAGGACATACAGAACACCATGAGGGACACTGTGGCACTACAAGGGGCCCCTGACACAAGCATGGACGATGAACTGCCCACCACCTCCGCCGGCGCTAGTGGACAGGACGCCCCGCCACAGGACCACCACACCAGCACCCCACCCCCTGCAGACGGAGAACCACCCCACAAGCGGTCCCTGAGATCCAGGAACAGGACAGAGCACGATGGCAAGACCCCCGCCAAGAAATGAGACCACCCTGATTGTCATCCCACTGTCCATATTGGAACTGCCCCAGCTCCATTTCCTATGCCCATATGGGCAGTGCACCTGTGAGACTAATAGACTGGACTCTGCCATGGACATTCCTCCACCATCACCCCTCACCATTTAACAACCCCCTCCAATAGTGAGACTTCAATAAACACCCTTGAAGCAAAAAACAATCTGGAGTCAGTCTGTGATTTAGAAAAAGTGTATTAGCTATGACAGTGACAAAATCCGTTCTCAATAGTAATGTCAACATACCAATGTCACACATCACAAGTCCATGAAGGATGCAAGCAGATGACACACGTTGGTAACCACACCTGTGAAACTGTAATGGAAATGTACAACTCAGTTACCAAATACTGGTTGAAATTGACAGACAGGATAGAGGTAGAAGTGTGAAAGTACTTGTAGTAGTCAAGAAAGTGTTCTCACCTGTGTGTCACTGGAAATATTGCTGTATGACTGAGTCCCTGTTGTCAATGTCTTCTTCCTCTGCTTCCTCCTCATCACTGCCCACAGGCTCCACAGCTGCCACAACACCGTCATCTGGACCATCCTCCTGCAGAAAAGGCACCTGGCGTCGCAAAACAAGATTGTGAAGCATACAGCAGGCGATGATGATCTGGCACACCTTCCTTGGTGAGTAGAATAGGGAACCACCTGTCATATGGAGGCACCTGAACCTGGCCTTCAGGAGGCCGAAGGTGCGTTCGATCACCCTTCTAGTCCGCCCATGGGCCTCATTGTAGCGTTCCTCTGCCCTTGTCCTGGGATTCCTCACTGGGGTCAATAGCCATGACAGGTTGGGGTAACCAGAGTCCCCTAATAGCCACACACGGTGCCTCTGGAGTTGACCCATCACATAAGGGATGCTGCTATTCCGCAGGATGTAGGCATCATGCACAGAGCCAGGGAACATAGCATTTACCTGGGAGATGTACTGGTCTGCCAAACATACCATCTGTACATTAATCGAATGATAACTCTTCCGGTTTCTGTACACCTGTTCACTCCTGTGGGGGGGACCAGAGCTACATGGGTCCCATCAATGGCACCTATGATGTTAGGGATATGTCCAAGGGCATAGAAGTCACCTTTAACAGTAGCCAAATCCTCCACCTGAGGGAAAACGATGTAGCTCCTCATGTGTTTCAGCAGGGCAGACAACACTCTGGACAATACGTTGGAAAACATAGGCTGGGACATCCCTGATGCCATGGCCACTGTTGTTTGAAATGACCCACTTGCAAGGAAATAGAGCACTGATAGCACCTGCACTTGAGGGGGGATTCCTGTGGGATGGCGGATTGCTGACATCAGGTCTGGCTCCAACTGGGTACACAGTTCCTGGATTGTGGCATGGTCAAACCTGTAGGTGAGGATTAAATGTGGCTCCTCCATTGTCAACAGGTCCACCAGCGGTCGGTACACCGGAGGATTCCGCCATCTCCTCACATGTCCCAGCTGACAGTGCCTAGGAAGGACAAAAGCGACCACAGAGTCAAGCAACCCAGAGGTATGTACCCACAGCTACACAGAACAAGAAACATAATCCAAAAAGTTGTCTGTATGTGTGTTGAGTCCAGGCCTAGGTATGTGTGACGCAGTTGAAAATGAAGCCATGTGGGCCCCTGAAATGGCGGCTGCCTGACCTCTAAACTGGGACAATGGGATGTGAGGTAACAGCGCTGGCGTTGTACACCGTCGCGGTAGGCGGTCGAAGACCGCTGCGCAATGCTGCATTGGTTAACATTGGACCCTATGGGTCCCAGGAGCCAATGACGAAGTGCGCCGGCGGTGATGATACGCACCACCGCAGACGTCACCGCCGCGGACGTGACTGCCATTTTCTATCTGTTGAATTACTCGATACCTGATCTTCGACAGGAGAGGACCTATACTGCAAGTGCTGCTGTGATCTTGACCTGGAAGAGACAATGGCACGTGCGTCTGGGGAAAGGGCCCCCGCCTTCACTGCACAGGAGTTGGAGAAGCTCGTGGACGGGGTCCTCCCCCAGTACACGCTACTCTACGGTCCTCCAGACCAACAGGTGAGTACGTAGGGTGCAAGTTGTATGGGCTATGCCTGGGTGGAGAGGGCTGGTTGTAAGAAGGAAGGGGGCATAGTTCTGCGAGCATGAAGGACTGTGAATGCATGTGCCACATGGCAAGGGCAGGGATGTGGTCCACTCACTTCGACGGTGCAGTTGGTAATGACTTCTCTTCTTCCCCTGTACATGTCATGTAGGTCAGCGCCCACCAGAAGAAGGATATTTGGCGTGCCATCGCCAAGGACGTCCGGACCCTGGGGGTCCACCAGAGACGGAGCACCCACTGCCGTAAAAGATGGGAGGACAGTCGCCACTGGAGCAAGAAGATGGTGGAGGCTCAGCTGGGGATGGCCTCCCAACGTGGGAGGGGTGCCCGTCGCACCCTGACCCCCATGATGTTCCGGATCCTGGCGGTGGCCTACCCTGAGTTGGATGGGCACTTGAGGGCAATCACAGCAGACACAAGGGGGTGAGTACACTCTCATTCAGCTGACTTTGCGCGCAGTGGAGGGGTCTGGGTGGGGGAGGAGGGCTGTGGGTTTCCCTAGGCCAGGGCGAGTTCCGTAGGCTAGGCCCCTCCGTAATGCAGGCCATGTGCCACTCCACCCCACCTCTGTAGAGTGCCAAGTACAGTTATACATGCCCCTGTGTCATCTATGTGTGCAGATGTCGACCATAGCCATGTAGGCCATATCCCAGGAACTGCATCTGTAGAGCCCAAAAGCGCGGCGTAGTGCAGGGGGCTGCTGTTTCTGTATTGTCCGCCAACGGTAGCGGTAAGCCATGCACTCAACATGTCTTTCTTCTGTTGTCCCCCCCCCCTTTTTGTGCTCTCCCTGTTCTTTTGTGCATCAGCATCATCAGGCGGAGGTACAGTGGCACCGGAGCACGAGGGGGCTGCATCCCACATGGCCATGGAGGGCCACACCACGGACTCAGAATACACCAGTGGGACGGAGGGCGAGGGGAGCTTCACGGCGGTCACCGGATCAGCAACCAGCAACACAGACTCGTCCTCCGATGGGAGCTCCCTTGTGGTGGCGGCAACATCTGTGCCCCCCACCTCTACAGGTACAGCCACCACCCCCCCTACCAGCACCGCCCTCCCAGCAGCCCCTCAGCCTTCGCCCCGTGCCGGCTCACCCAGGAGGGTGGGCATCACCTTCGCCCCAGGCACCTCAGCCCCTGCCCCTGTCACCTCTGCTGCCCTCAGTGAGGAGGCCATTGACCTCCTCAGGTCACTCAATGTTGGGCAGTCTACCATTGTGAATGACAACCAGGGTGTAGAAAGGGAGTTGCAACACACTAATGCATTCCTGGAGGGCATTCATTCTGGTCAGGCTGCCCATCATCGAACCCTGCAATCTCTGGCCTCAGCACTGATGGCAGCCATTGTCCCTGTCTCTAGCCTCCCCCCTTCAACTTCCACCCAGACCCAATCCCCTGTACCTCTGCCTATCCCAAGCACACCATCAGACCAGCCTGCCCACACATTAACACACAAGGGAAGCTCAGGCAAACATAGGCACCACACATCCCACAGGCACTCACACAAGCATCACCCACATGCAGGCACAGCAACATCCACTGCCTCCACTGTGTCCTCCTCGTTGTCGTCTCCCTTCTCCCTCCCAGTGTCGTCTACACTCTCACCTGCATGCACTACCACTACAGCCACTAGGACTTGCACCAGCACACCGACCACCACACCCCGCTCACCTGCTCTCACCACCCCCACTACCATTTACACGTCCCCTGTGTCCTCTCCCAGTGTGTCTGTGACGCCCCCTCCCAAAGTACACAAACGCGGGCACACACACACCCAACATCCATCCACCTCACTACAGCCTCCAGAACATGCACCTGCACCCAAATCATCAAAAGTTACACCTCCTACAAACACCTCCTCTTCCTCCACTCCCAGACCCCCTCCAGCTACCCGTCCCAGTGTTCGTCAGAAACTTTTCCTGAGCAACGTTGACCTCTTTCCCACCACCCCCCCTCCAATTCATAGGTCCTGTACTAGCACCTCAGCCAAAAAATCTCCGGTACCAGTGGTGCCTGTTAGAGGTATGTGGAGTGCACCGGGCACCAGGGCAGCCAGTGTGACACGGAGTCAAAGCACAGCCAGTCCTCCCCCTGTGAAGCACCAGAAGTTGGACAGTGGTCGACGGGATAGGGGGAAGACTCCAGCCGGCAAAGCCGCTCACAAGGGTCCTGGGAGAGTGTCGACTCAGCTGTGACTCCTCCCAAGGTGGGGAAGGGACAGAAGAAAGCGCCAAAGTCTGGGAAGAGCAGCACGGCGGAGAAGGCCGCCATCATCCCCGCTGCCCAGGAGGCCACCGCCAGCCCGATCGTCACTGGCCAGGACGCCACCACCAGATTCAGTGCCCAGGAGGGCAGTCCCATCGTCAGTGGTCAGGAGACCACCGCCAGAGTCAGTGCCCAGGAGGACAGTCCCATCGTCACTGGTCAGGAGACCACCGCCAGAGTCAGTGCCCAGGAGGGCAGTCCCATCGTCACTGGTCAGGAGACCACCGCCAGGAGACCACCGCCAGAGTCAGTGCCCAGGAGGGCAGTCCCATCGTCACTGGTCAGGAGACCACCGCCAGTGTCAGTGCCCAGGAGGGCCCCGGCAGCCACAGCCCTGCTGGGCAATGAGGGACCACCATGGCAAACACCGCTGCACAGGTCAGAAACTGCAAAGTCAAGCACCGCTGAACAGGGCAAAGACCACCATTGCAAGCACCGCTGCACAGGTCAGAAACTGCAAAGTCAAGCACCGCTGAACAGGGCAAAGACTGCCATGGCAAGCACCGCTGAACAGGTCAGAAAATGCAAAGTCAAGCACCGCTGAACAGGGCAAGCACCGCTGAACATGGCAAAGACCGCTGAACAGGGCAAAGACCGCCATGACAAGCACCGCTGAACAGGGCAAGCACCGCTGAATAGGGCAAAGACCGCCATGGCAAGCACCGCTGAACAGGGCAAGCACCACCAAGTCAAGCACCGGTAGCCCATGTGTGGCAGGGGCAGTGACGTAACTGGGACCGTCACAGGGAGAGTGATGCACTCTGGGCACCGGTCCCCCTCCAGAACCAGTGGAGAACAGCATCCACTACCTCAGTCCTTAACAGGATGAAGCACTCTGGGCACCAGTCCCCCTCCAGAAGTAGTGGAGAACAGCATCCACTACCTCAGTCCTTAACAGGATGAAGCACTCTGGGCACCAGTTCCCCTCCAGAACCAGTGGAGAACAGTGGAGAACAGCATCCACTACCTCTGTCCTTAACAGGATGAAGCACTCTGGGCACCAGTCCCCCTCCAGAACCAGTGGAGACTGTCATCCACTTGAGAGACTGTGGCTTTGCACACCCCAGGATGGTACAGTGGGCAAATCACCCACTGTAGAGACTTGTGAGACTGTGGCTTTGCACTCCCCAGGATGGTACAGTGGGTAACCCACCCACTGTAGAGACTTGTGAAACTGTGGCTTTGCACTCCCCAGGATAAAGCAGTGGGCAAACCACCCACTGAAAAGACTTGTGAGACTGTGGCTTTGCACTCCCCAGGATGGTACAGTGGGCAAACCACCCACTGAAAGGACTTGTGAGATTGTGGCTTTGCACTCCCCAGGATGGTACAGTGGGCAAACCACCCACTGTAAGGACTTGTGAGACTGTGGCTTTGCACTCCCCAGGATGGTACAGTGGGCAAACCACCCACTGAAAGGACTTGTGAGACTGTGGCTTTGCACTCCCCAGGATGGTACAGTGGGCAAACCACCCACTGTAGAGACTTGAGAGACTGTGGCTTTGCACTCCCCAGGATGGTACAGTGGGCAAACCACCCACTGTAGAGACTTGAGAGACTGTGGCTTTGCACTCCCCAGGATACATCAATGGGCATGGAGCCCCGTCGTGGATCTGGCGTGGTGCTGTCATCCGGCTGAGGTGCCCCCCCTTCCCTTCCCCCGAGGTGCCTGTTGTATTTCGATCTGATGCCCCAGCAGTGTTCTCTCCGTTTCTGGTCAGGTATCTGATGTGGGCCTCGCCCATGCATTTTGGGCCCAGTGGTCCACGGACATTGAATGGTGCATACTTGCACTACTAATCGTGATGTATATTTTGTTGAATGTGTATATATATCTGTATATATTAGCTTACTGTATTTTGATACATTACAATGGTTCAACTCATTTCCTTTTGTCTTTGCATTCTTCCGGGGGGGGTGGGGGTTGTTACTGTGATGTTTGGATATGCATTGGTGTGTGTGTTGTAGTGGGTGAGGGTCGGGATGGGGGTGGGGGTGTTGCGTGTGTGAGTCCCTGACTTTTGCCTCCCCCCCCTATGTCGTAGGTGCAGTACTCACCGTTGTCTTCGGCGCCGGCGTTGCTGATGATCGTAGAGGAGTAGGAAGACTATCGCCGGGAGTATTTGGAGTTCCGGCTCCATGGTGCCCTCCTTCCTCGTGGAGTGTGTTGAGGTGAGTGTTTTCCCTTTGAAATGGCTGTTTCCGCCGTGTTTTTATCCACGGTGAATCCGCCCCCGAAAAGGTGGCGGATTGGTAGGTTGTGATACTGTGGGCGGTACTTTGTCTACCGCCTGTCTGTTGGCGTGACCGCCGCGCTGCTTGTCTGTACCGCCGTGGCGGTCGGAGTGTTAAAGTGGCTGTCTTTGTTGGCGGTTTCCGCCACGGTCATAATTCCCTTTTTTTTTCGCCGGCCTGTTTGCGATCTTACCGCCGCTTTAACACCGTCCGCCAGGGTTGTATTGACCCCCTTTGTGTATGATTGATGTTCTGGGTAAACTGTGGGTATGTACCTCTGAGTTGTTTGACTCTGTGGTCGCTGTTGTCCTTCATAGGCACCGTCCACTGGGACATGTGAGGAGATGGCGGAATCCTCCGGTGTACCGACCGCTGGTGGACCTGTCGACAATGGAGGAAAGACATTTGATAATCACCTACAGGTTTGACCGTGCCACAATCCAGGAACTGTGTACCCAGTTGGAGCCAGACATGATGTCAGCAATCCACCATCCCACAGGAATCCCCCCTCAAGTGTAGGTGCAATTAGTGCTCCATTTCCTTGCAAGTGGGTCTTTTCAAACAACTGTGGCCATGGCATCAGGGATGTCCCAGCCTATGTTTTCCAACGTATTGTCCAGAGTGTTGTCTGCCCTGCTGAAACACATGTGGAGCTACATCGTTTTCCCTCAGGTGGAGGATTTGCCTACAGTGAAAGGTGACTTCTATGCCCTTGGACATATCCCCAACATCATAGGTGACATTGATGGGACCCATGTGGCTTTGGTCCCCCCCCCCCACAGGAGTGAACAGGTGTACAGAAACCGGAAGAGTTATCATTCCATGAATGTACAGATGGTATGTTTGGCAGACCAGTACATCTCCCATGTGAATGCCATGTTCCCTGGCTCAGTGCATGACGCCTACATCCTGCGGAATAGCAGCATCCCTTATGTGATGGGTCAACTCCGGAGGCACTGTGTGTGGCTATTAGGTGAGCCCCTGGAAGCAAGACAGTGGGAATGGGTGTCTGGGGTTATCCCTGCAGGTTATTGTGTGTCTAACAGTTGTCCCTCGCCATTTGCAGGTGACTCTGGGTACCCCAACCTGTCATGGCTACTGACCCCAGTGAGGAATCCCAGGACCAGGGCAGAGGAACGCTACAATGAGGCCCATGGGCGAACCAGGAGGGTAATCGAGCGGACCTTCGGCCTCCTGAAGGCCAGGTTCAGGTGCCAGCATATGACAGGTGGATCCCTATTCTACTCACCAAAGAAGGTGTGCCAGATCATCGTGGCCTGCTGTATGCTTCACAACTTGGCTTTGCGACGACAGGTGCCTTTTCTGCAGGAGGATGGTCCAGATGGCGGTGTTGTGGCAGCTGTGGAGCCTGTGGACAGTTATGAGGATGAAGCAGAGGAAGAAGACATGCAGAACAGGGACTCAGTGATCTAGCAATATTTCCAGTGAAACACAGGTGAGAATACATTCCTGCCTAATACATGTACTTTTACACTACTACCTCTCTCCTGTCTGTCGTTTTCACCCAGTGTATGGTCACTGAGTTGTCACTTTCCCTTACGGTTTCACAGATGTGGGTCCCAAGGTGTGTCATCTGCTTAGATTCCTCATGGACTAGAGCTGTGACATAGGTATGTTGACATTACTATTTCAAGAACATTTTGTCACTGTAATTGCAAATACACTATTTCGAAATCACAGATCATTTTGTTCTTTAGGTGTGTTTATTTAAATGCAAAATATTGGAGGGGGAAGTTAAATGGTGAGGGGTGATGGCGGAGGAGTGTCCATGGCAGAGTCCAGTCTATTAGTCTCACAGGTGCATTGCCCATATGGGCATAGGAAGTAGAGCTGGGGCAGTTTAATTATGGACAGGGTGACAAAGTGGGACAGTGGGATGACAATCAGGGTGGTCTCATTTCTTGGCGGGGGTCTTGGCATCATGCTCTGTCTTGTTCCTGGATCTCAGGGACCGTTTGCGGGGTGGTTCTCTGTCTGCAGGGGGTGGGGTGCTGGTGTTGGTGTCCTGTGGCGGGGCATCCTGTCCACTAGCGCCGGCGGAGGTGGTGGGCAGTTCATCGTCCATGCCAGTGTCAGGGGCCCCTTGTAGTGCCACAGTGTCCCTCCTGGTGTTGAGTACTTCCTTCAGCACCCCTACGATGGTGCCCAGGGTGGAGCTAATGGTTCTGAGTTCCTCCCTGAAGCCCATATACTGTTCCTCCTGCATGCGCTGGGTGTCCTGAAACTTGGGCAGTACAGTTGCCATCGTCTCCTGGGAGTGGTGGTATGCTCCCATGATGGAGGAGAGGGCCTCGTGGAGAGTGGGTTCCCTTGGCCTGTCTGCCCCCTGTCGCACAGCAGCCCTCCCAGTTCCCCTGTGTTCCTGGGCCTCCGCCCCCTGGACCATGTGCCCAATGCCACTGCCCCCAGGACCCTGTTGTTGTTGGGGTGGTGGGTTATCCTGGGTTCCCTGTAGTGGTGGACACACAGCTGATTGATGTGTCCTGGGGACGGAGGTATGGGCCTGCTGGGTGGGTGCTGTGCTGGTGTTTCCAGAGGGGGGAAGGTCTGTGGTGGCCTGTGCCTGTGTGGGGGGAACCGACTGTCCAGAGGCCCACGATGGTCCGGGCTGGTCATCTGGATCCAGTTGGACAGAGCTGCTGTCATCACTGTGGGCCTCTTCTGTGGGTGGAGTGGACATGTCTGGACCCTCCTGTCTGGTGACGTTGGGTAGTGGTCCTGCAGGGGTGGAAACGCATGATTATTGCATCTGTGTGTTGCATGGTGTGCAATGGGTGGGTGACCGTGTACCCCAGTGCTGGCATTCCTGTGTGTGAGCTTGTGTGATGATGGTTTAGGGGGGTATATGGGTATGTGCAGTGGGCATGCTTTAGTGATGGGTGTCCATGCTTTGTTGTTGCATGCAGGGCTTGGTGTTGGGATGTGTGGTTTGTGATATTGGTACATTTGTGAGGAGTTGGAGTAATAGGGGTGAGGGCGAGGGTGGGAGTATGTGATAGCATGCAGGTAGGGTGGGGGATGTAATAGTTAAGATTTGACTTACCAGAGTCCATTCCTCCACGAAGCCCTCAGGATGCAGAATCGCCAAGACCTGCTCCTCCCATGTTGTTAGTTGTGGGTGAGGAGGTGGGGGTCCACCGCCAGTCCGCTGAACCGCCTGGTGGTGTCTTGAGACCACGGAACGCACCTTCCCCCGTAGGTCGTTCCACCTTTTCCTGATGTCCTCCCGATTTCTTGGGTGTTGTCCCACTGCGTTGACCCTGTCCACTATTCTTCGCCATAACTCCATCTTCCTTGCAATTGAGGTGTGCTGCACCTGTGATCCAAATAGCTGTGGCTCTACCCGGACGATTTCCTCCACCATGACCCTGAGCTCCTCCTCCGAGAACCTGGGCTGTCTTTTCCGTGCCATGGGGTGGTGTAGGTGATGTGTGGGGTGGTGTGTGTGGTGATAAGTGTGGTGATATGTAGTGGTGTGTTGTGTGAGGTGCGTGGAAGTTGTGTGGGTGATGGTGTTGTGTGCCTCTGGATGCTAGTATTGTTGATGGTGGTGTCTCACCTTCGTTCGTGATTTTTGGTCGTAGGGGTTTGTGGGTGTGTGTTTTATATTGTATTGGGTGTGTGGGAGTGGTGTGTGTATGTGTATCAGGTGTGTGTATTTTGAATTGTCCAATGTGGCTGTGTTTTGTAAGAGTGTGTGTATTTTGAGGGCAGAGGTGTGTACCGCCAATGGAATACCGCGGTTGAAAGACCGCCGCATGGATTCGTGTGACGTGATAGTGTGGGCGTATTTCTGTTGGCGTGACGGTGTCGGTTTTGTTTTCGGCAGTTTATCACTGACCTTTGGGGTGGCGGACTTGTGTGGGTGTCTGAATTTTGGCGGGTTCCGAGATGTGGGTCATAATAGCTGTGGCGGAATTCCGCAGCCGCGGCGGTGTGTTGGCGCTCTTCTGCACGGCGGTAAGCGGCTTTTACCGCCAATGTTGTAATGACCCCCACTGGGTCTCTCGTTGGCAGAGATATTTACCATGAACAAGTAGGGGCCACAATTCTAGTCAGGGTAAGTCAGATACACACTTTAAATGTACCTATGCTCAGCCTCTAGTAGCTTGGCACAAGTCAGGCAGACAACTTAAGAGGCAATATGTAAAGTATTTGTGGAACACACACATAGTAACCCAATGGAAACACCACAAAAAGAATCTGCAGGTTTAGAGAAATCGAGAATATTTATCTGAGTAAAACAAGACCAAACAACAAAAATCCAATAGGTAGAAATCTGGATATGAATTTTTAAAGAATGAACTAAAAATAGTGCTTGAAAGTTGTTGACATATGGTCAATCAATACACACGAAAGCAAGACACATTTATGCACTTTCATACACAAATGAGGTCACAACACCCCTGTTGGGTCCCCAGTCATGACCTCTCTGTCAACCCCAGCCCGTAGGTACGTGCTTAGCCAGGCTCTGCAGCCCAGGCCAGAAGGTTAATGATTGATAGATCATAGGTGAGGTAACAGCCAACAGCCAAATACACAAGCTTAGATCAGATCCCACAGATAGGCAGCAACACTACAATGGCCCCTAGAGATTGGCCCCAATGAATCACAAATGGGAAGAGGGACTCATGCATTCCCAAAGCACCATAAAGTCAGATGTCACAGGTAGTTAGGTACACACAAGCAATCAGGACAAAGCACACACAGCACACGTAGTGACCACGTGCCTCTCAGGACAGACATCTGGACACAAATTCACTGGCCCACGCAGCGTTCATGCCAGGTCGGTGCCCACCTGCATTCCTTAGCTGGAAATTGTATCTATGGCTCCTTTTCAACTGTTTGCATATTTCACCAGCGAAAGAATGTTTTATGTGTTTATTGCTCACAGAGAAATGTGTATAACCTGGATCATTTCAATGTACTGTGAGAGACAGTCCTCACATCCTGGTGCTGTAACTGTTCTCTTGGACATAATGCTTAATTAAAGAAACTGTTTTCTGTTTTGCCAGATTGTCTCTTGTTTTTTAAAGATAAAATCTCATTCAAGCAACAAAGTCCCTAGTGGTTTAGATTGTGAGGGACCGGCAAATCCAAAATTCCAGCCCACCATGATAGGTATGCCCAGGTACGCTGGCTACAGAACCCATGCAAGGTCCACTGAAAAGATACCTTTGATGGAGCAAAGTGTTGACGTTGAGGACATGATGCGCCGTTCTTTTCCATGGAGTCGGGTCACTGCATGAGCATCAGGGTCTGTTAGAATACAAGCAATGCATTGTTGTTGAGCCACATACAGCATTGTTATTGGGCCGCACAGGCTGTGGATCTGCTGTTGTCGATTATTCTCTGTGTCGGCTTCGAAAAGCGATGCACCATTTCTGACAAATGCAGTGTTGACAATGTCTTGGTATTTGTAGAACAAAGCTGCATAACCCACTTCTGAGGCCCAGGACTGGAGGGGGCACCTCAGGCAAGGATAAGACTCATATATGGCAGAGTCCAGCAGCCCAGGAGAGTTGTAAGAAGTATTTTATGTCTCTGAGACCTCTAAAAACAGGAGGCAAGCCTGCAGGGCCTTGGAGTCACTCTGGGTTCAAGTGAGATGGGTTCAGTCCTTGTTGTCAGCAGTAAAGAGATCAGCAGGCAGTAGGACAGCTCAGCAAAGCAGAGTAGCAGTTCCTTAGCACAGTCAGTCGAGGCAAAGTGGCAATCCTTACAGCGCAGCAGTCTTTACTCCAGCAGAGTTCTTTCCAGGTCCAGTAGTGATCTGATTTGGATTTGGACTTATAACCAAATGTGCACTTGAAGAGATTTGGGAGTACACATGGATCCTTTCTTCCTAACTCTGGCTCCAGACAGCCAGTAGGGCATAATCAGCCTTTTGTGTGGGGTCAGGCACTTCCCTATTGAAGTGTAAGTGCCAGCTCCCCTCCAACCTTCCTGCCCAGGAAGACCCAGTACAATGCAGATGAATGCAGATGAGTCTTTTGTTACACCCACCCTTCCTGTCTTTGTGGCTGTCTTGAGGAAATAGACAAAGTGTAGCTGTCATCTACCCCAGACGTGTATTAGAGACAGGCTATAAGGCACACAGAGCAGTTAGAGCAGAGATATGCCTACTTTCTAAAAGTGGTATTTCTAAAATAGTAATGCTAAATTCAACTTCACTAGTAAAGAGGGTTTATCATTACATTTCCAATGTTATGAAACATGATGTAACTACTCCTTTCTGATCAGAAATTACAGCTCAAAAGTATATTAAGGAATTCCCAATGTGGGCCTATGAGATGAATAGGCCTCACAGTAGTGAAAAATGAGTTTGGGAGTTTTTCAATTCCAGGCCATGTAAAACTTAAAGGTACATGCCCTGCCTTTTACTTACATAGCACCCTGCCCTTTAGAGTACTTAGGGCCTACCTTAGAAGTGACATATATGTAAAAAATAGAAGTTTAAGGCTTGGCAAGAGGCCTAAATGCCAAGTATAAGTGGCAGTGAACTGTACACATAGGCCCTGCAATGGCAGGCCTTAGACAGGCTTGAAAGGCTACTGATGTGGGTGACAAAAATCAGTGCTGCAGACCCACTAGTAGCATTTAATTTACAGGTCCTGTGTATATAGTACACCACTTTACAAGGGACTTGCAAGTAAATTAAATATGTCAATTGTTTAGACACCAAAGTTACTAAGTTTCAGGGGAGCTAGTCAGCAGTGGTAAAGTTCTCAGAGTCCTAAGGCCCACAAAAAGATACAGCAAAACTGTGAGGCAAACAGCCAAAAAGATTGGGGTAAGACTAATGTAAAGCTGTCAGGTCTAACACCGCCTCACACCTACTTACACCATCACGACAACCAAATTTCCCATAATTGTCTTCCTCTTGTCTCAGAACAATTAGTCAATCTGTTTCTTCAAGTAACTCAAATGGAACAAATTGATTAATTGTAGGTAGATTGCACAGAGATTAACACTGCGTATGGTGTAAAGTTGGGTTGTGGAAAATTTATGTAATTTTCTATAGCATAATTACATGAAATTAGATGTGATTATGTGAAATGCATGTCACACTCAAAAAATGACTGAACGGTTGTTCAGATAAAAACTCAAGTTGAACATATCATTTTAAGTTGATTTCCATTCAAATACATTTAAAACACTGTGGCTTGTATGTGGATTTGTAGTACCCGGTCCACCCGGGTACAAAATCTACCTGAAATATTCGTTGGCAACCTCCGCTAAAGGAACTGCCAATCACATTCAAAACACTGCCAATTGTGCTAAGAAATGACTAGAAGGGTACATCTCACTTTACATTTTCTCCCCAAATGGGTGTCTCATTACACAATGTGGCATAATGACATAGGAGGTCATTACAATCTTGGTGGTCTGTGTTAAAGCGGCGGTAAAACCGCCAACAGGCCGGTGGTAAAGAAAATGGAATTACGACCGTACATAGCCAGCCACCTTAACAATCCGACCGCCACGGCGGTAAAAACAAACACCGCGGCGATAACCGCCAACAGACAGGCGGAGGACAATGTACCGCCCACACTATTAGAACCCACCAATCCGCCACCTTTTCTGGGGCGGCTTCACCACGAACAAAAACACGGCGGAAACAGGACTTTGAAGGGGAAACTCTCACCTCTACACACCCCACGAGGAACCAGGACGCCATGGAACCGGAGCTCCAAATTCTGCCAGCCTTTATCTTCCTGCTCCTCTACCAGGGGCACGAACGCCGGCGGCGAAGACAACGGTGAGTACTGCACCTACGACACAGGGGAGGGAAAAAACAGTGACACCTCAGTCGGTTGAGTGCATGACGCCAGTTCCACGAGGGGGCTCCATGCCCATTGATGCATCCTGGGGAGTGCAAATCCATCGTCTCACAAGTCTCTACAGTGGGTGGTTTGCCCACTGTTCAATCCTGGGGAGTGCAAAGCCACAGTCTCTCAAGTCTCTACAGTGGGTGGTTTTGCCAACTGTTCAGTCCTGGGGAGTGCAAAGCCACAGTCTCTCAAGTCTCTACAGTGGGTGGTTTACCCACTGTTCAATCCTGGGGAGTGCAAAGCCACAGTCTCTCAAGTGGATAACAGTCACCACTGGTTCTGGAGGGGGCCTTGTGCCCAGAGTGCTTCATCCTGCCAAGGACTGAGGTAGTGGACGCCTTTCTCCACTGGTTCTGGAGGGGGCCTTGTGCCCAGAGTGCTTCATCCTGCCAAGGACAGAGGTAGTAGATTCCTTTCTCCACTGGTTCTGAAGGGGGCCTTGTGCCCAGAGTGGCGGTGTCCTTGGCAGCGGTGCTTGTGGCGGCGGTGTCCTGGGCAGCGGTTCAGCTGCTGGCGGTCTTGTTCTGCCCTGCGGGGCTGCTGGCGGCGGTGTCCTGGGCAGCGGTGCTTGTGGCGGTGTCCTGGGCAGCGGTGCTTGTAGCGGTGTCCTTGGCAGCGGTGCTTGTGGCGGCGGTGTCCTGGGCAGTGGTTCAGCTGCTGGCGGTCTTGTTCTGCCCTGCAGGGCAGCTGGCGGCGGTGTCCTGGGCAGCGGTTCAGCTGCTGGCGGTCCTGTCTGTGGCAGCGGGGCTGCTGCTGGCGGTTGCTTCCTGGGAAGCGGGGCTGCGGCTGGCGGTCGCTTCCTGGGCAGTGTGGCTGCTGGCGGTCCTGTCTGTGGCAGCAGGGCTGCTGCTGGCGGTCACTTCCTGGGCAGTGTGGCTGCTGGCGGTCCTGTCTGTGGCAGCGGGGCTGCTGCTGGCGGTCGTTTCCTGGGCAGTGTGGCTTCTGGCGGTCCTGTTTGTGGCAGCGGGGCTGCTGCTGGCGGTCGCTTCCTGAGCAGCGGGGCTGCTGCTGGCGGTCGCTTCCTGGGCAGTGTGGCTGCTGGCGGTCCTGTCTGTGGCTGCGGGGCTGCTGCTGGCGGTCGCTTCCTGGGCAGCGGGGCTGGTGGCGGTCTTGTCCGCCATGCTGATCTTCCCAGACTTGCCTGTTTTACTGTGCCCCTTTCCCCCCTTGGATGGTGTCGCAGCTGTCTCCACACTCCCAACTGTACCCCTGTGAGCGGCTTTGGTGGCTGGTTTCTTTCCCCTCTCCCGCCGGGCACTGTCCAACTTTTTATGCTTGACAGGTGGGGGACTGTCCGTGCTCTGGCTTCTTGCCACACTGCCAGCCCTGCTGCCTGGTGCACTCCATAATCCGGTGACTACTGGCACCACTGGTCCTGCTGATGTTGTTGCTGAGGTGCTAGGTTGGGACCTGGAGAGTCGGGCCGTAGGAGACTGACGGGGTAGGGGAGGTGATGGAAAGAGGTCAAGGCTGGCCAGGAAAAGTTTCTTAGGAGCACTGGGACGGGTAGCTGGAGGGGGTTTGGGAGTGGAGGAAGAGGTAGTGGTTGTAGTCGGTGTACGTTTGGTGGCTTTGAGTGAAGGTGCATGGGCTGGAGGCTGTCGTGAGGTGGATGGTTGTTGGGTGGGTGTGTGGCTGCGTTTGTGTACCTTGGGAGGTGGCCACACAGACACACTGGGAGAGGACACAGGGGATGTGTGAATGATAGTGGGGGTGGTGAGTGCCCGTGAGCGGGGTGTGCTGGTGGGTGTGCTGGTGATGGACGTAGTGGCTGAGAATGTAGTGCATGCAGGTGTGAATCAAGACGAGACAGGGAGGGAGGAGGGAGACGAGGAGGAGCGGGACACAGTGGAGGCAGTGGATGTTGGTGTGTCTGCATGTGTGTGATGCTTGAGCGAGTGCCTGTGGGATGTGTGGTGCTTATGTTTGCCAGAGCTTCCCTTGTGTGTTGAGGTGTGTGCATGCTGGTCTGACGGTGTGCTTGGGATAGGCTGAGGTACAGGGGTGTGGGTCTGGGTGGAGGAAGTTGGAGCGGGAAGGCTAGAGACAGGGACAATGGCTGCAATCAGTGCTGAGGCCAGAGTCTGAAAAGCTTGCTGAAGGGCTGCCTGACCATAGTGAATGCCCCCCAGGAATGCATTGGTTTGTTGCAACTGCCTCTCTACACCCTGGATGGCATTCAAAATGGTAGACTGCCCAACAGTGAGGGACCTGAGGAGGTCAATGGCCTCCTCACTGAGGGCAGCAGGGGTGACAGGGGCAGGGCCTGAGGTGATTGGGCACGGGGCAAAGGCTGAGGGGTTGCTGGGAGGGCGGTGCTGGGAGGGGGGTGGAGGCTGTACCTGTAGATGCGGGGGGCACCGATGGGGCCGCCACCGCAAGGGAGCTCCCATCTGAAGAGGAGTCCGTCTCACTGGTGTCAGCTCCTGTCCCCGCCGTGGAGCTCCCCTCGCCCTCCATCCCACTGGTGAATTCGGAGTCCATAGTGTCACCCTCCAGGGCCATGTGGGATGCAGCTCCCTCCTGCTCCGGTGCCACTGCTCCTCCGCCTGATGAAGCTAATGCACACAAGTACAGGGAGACTACAAAAAGGGGGGGGGAGACAGAAGAAAAACTTGTTCAGTGTATGCAATATCGCTACTGTTGGCGGACATAACAGACACAGAAGCCCCCTGCACTACGCCGTGCACTTGGGGTCCACTATTCAAACCCTGGGACATGGCTTACAAGGCTATGGCCGATTTCTGCACACATGGATGTCACAGGAGCCTGACTAGGTGTAGTTGGCACTATACACATGTGGGGTGGGGTTCCACAGGGCCTGCCTGAAGAAGGGAACTTAACTGGCAAACTCGCCCTGGCCTAGGGGAACCCACAGCCCACCTCCCCCACCCAGACACCTAAAATGCACCCTGAATCAGCAGAATGAGAGTGTACTCACCCCCTTGTGTCTGCTGTGATGCCCTCAAGTGCCCATCCAAGTCTGGATACGCCACCGCCAGGATCCTGAACATCAGGGGGGTCATGGTGCGACGGGCACCCCTCCCACGTTGGGAGGCCATCCACAGCTGGGCCTCCACCGTCTTCTTGCTCCAGCGGCTAATGTCCTCCCATCTTTTCCGGCAGTGGGTGCTCCGTCTGTGTTAGACCCCAGGGTCCGGACTTCCTTGGCGATGGCACGCCAGATGTCCTTCTTCTGGTGGGCGCTGACCTACAGGAATTGTACAGGGGAAAAGAGAAGTAATTACCAACTGCACCGTCACAGTCATTGGCCCGCATCCCTACCCTTGCCATGACGCACATGCACTCATCGTCCTTTCATGCACGCCTCATTCTCACCCCCCGTCTTTCATCCAACCCACTCCACACAGGCATTGCCCATACAGCATGCTCACAGTGTACTTACCTGTTTATCTGGAGGACCGTAGAGTAGCGTGTACTGGGGGAGGACCCAAACCACGAGTTTCTCCAACTCCTCTATGCTGAAGGCAGGGGCCTTTTCCCCAGACACATGAGCCATTGTCTCTTCCAGACTGAGGTCACAGCAGCACTTGCAGTGTAGGTCCTCTCCTGTTGAAGATCAGGTATCGAGTGATTGAACAGATAGAAAATGGCGGTCACGTCCGCAGCGGTGCGTACCGTCACCGCTGGTGTACATCGTCATTGGCTCCTGGGACCCATAGGGCCCAATGTTAACCAATGCAGAATTGCGCCACAGTCTTCGACCGCCTACCGCAACGGTGTACAACTCCAGCACAGTTACCTCATATCCCCCTGTCCCACTTGACAGGTCAGGCAGCCGCCATTTCAGGGGCCCACATGGCATTATTTTTGACTGCATCACACATACCTAGGCCTTGCCTAACCACTCATACAGGCAAATTTCGATTTATGAATATTTTCAGAGTAAGCTGTGTTTACGTACCTCAGAGATGGTTGACTCTCTGCTCGCTGTTCTCCTCCATAGGCACCGTCCGCTGGGGCATGTGAGGAGATGGCGGCATTCTCCGGTGTACAGACTGCTGGTGGACCTATCGACAATGGAGGAAAGACATGTGATCATCACCTACAGGCTTGATCCTGCCACAATCCAGGAACTGTGTGCCCAGTTGGACCAGACCTGATGTCAGCTATCCGCCATCCACAGGAATCCCCCCTCAAGTGCAGGTGCTGTCAGTACTCCATTTCCTAGAAAGTGGGTCATTTCAAATAACAGTGGCCATAGCATCAGGGATGTCCCAGCCTATGTTTTCCAACGTGCTGTCAAGAGTGTTGTCTGCCCTGCTGAAACACATGCAGAGCTACATCGTTTTCCCTCAGATGGAGGATTTACCTACAGTGAAAGGTGACTTCTATGCCCTGGGACATATCCCCAACATCATAGATGCCATTGATGGGACACATGTGGCCTTGGTACCCACCCGCAGGAGTGAACAGGTGTACAGAAACCGGAAAAGTTACCATTCGATGAATGTGCAGATGGTGTGTTTGGCAGACCAGTACATCTCGCATGTTAATACCAAATTCCCTGGCTCAGTGCATGACGCTTACATCCTACGGAATAGCAGCATCCCTTATGTGATGGGGCAACTCCAGAGGCACCGGGTGTGGTTATTAGGTGAGTACCTGGAGCCAAATCAGTGGGAATAGTTGTCTGGGTCTGTGGATGTCCCTATGAGTCAGTGTGTGTCTAACAGTTGTCCCTCGCCATTTGCAGGTGACTCTGGTTACCCCAAACTGTCATTGCTACTGACCCCAGTGAGGAATCCCAGGACAAGGGCAGAGAAATGCTACAAAGAGGCCCATGGGCGAACTAGGAGGATTATAGAGCGGACCTTCGGCATCCTGAAGGCCAGGTTCCGGTGCCTCCATATGACAGGTGGTTCCCTATTCTACTCACCAAAGAAGGTGTGCCAGATCATCGTGGCCTGCTGTATGCTTCACAACTTGGCTTTGCGACGGCAGGTGCCTTTTCTGCAGGAGGATGGTCCAGATGGAGGTGTTGTGGCAGCTGTGGACCCTGTGGACAGTGAAGACGAGGAAGCAGAAGAAGAGGACATCAACAACAGGAACACGATGATCCTGCAATACTTCCAGTGAGACACAGGTAAGAAGACAACACTGCCTGCTACATCTGATTTTAATCCACTACCTCTCATCTGTGTGTCATTTTCACCCAGTGTATGGTCACTGAGTTGTCACTTTCCCTTACGATTTCACAGATGTGTGTCCCACAGTGTGACATCTGCTTTGTTTCCTCAAGGACTAGAGCTGTGTGATGTAGGTATGTTGACATTACATTTGAAAGAACATTTTGCCACTGTAATTCCTAATACACTATTTTGAAATCACAGACAGACTCCTGTTTGTTTTGTGCTTTAAGGGTGTTTATTTAAGTGCTCAATATTGGAGGGGGTTGTAAAATGGTGAGGGGTGATGGTGGAGGAATGTCCATGGCAGAGTCCAGTCTATTAGTCTCACAGGTGCACTGTCCAAAGGGGCATAGGAAGTGGAGCTGGGACAGTTTAAGGATGGACAGGGTGACAAGGTGGGACAAAAGGATGACAATCAGGGTGGTCTCATTTCTTGGCGGGGTCTTGGCATCGTTCTCTGTCTTTGTCCTGGATCTCAGGGACCGTTTGCACGGTGGTTCTCCCTCTGCAGGGGGTGGGGTGCTGGTGTGGTGCCTCCTGTCCATTAGCGCCGGCGGAGGTGGTGGGCAGTTCATCGTCCAGGCTAGTGTCAGGGGCCCCTTGTTGTGCCACAGTGTCCCTCCTGGTGTTGAGGAGTTCCTTCAGCACCCCTACAATGGTACCAAGGGTGGAATTGATGGATCTGAGTTCCTCCATGAAGCCCAAATACTGTTCCTCCTGCAGCCACTGGGTCTCCTGAAACTTGGCCAGTACCGTTGCCATTGTCTCCTGGGGATGGTGGTAGGCTCCCATGATGTTGGAGAGGGCCTCGTGGAGAGTGGGTTCCCTGGGCCTGTCCTCCCCCTTTCGCACAGCTGCCCTCCCAGTTCCCCTATGTTCCTGGGCCTCTGTCCCCTGAACTGTGTGCCCACTACCACTGCCCCCAGGTCCCTGGTGTTGTTGGAGTGAAGGGTTAGCCTAAGTTCCCTGTAGTGGTGGACACACTGCTGCTTGACGTGTCCTGGGGACAGAGGTATGGGCCCGCTGGGTGGGTGCTGTGCTGGTGTTTCCAGAGGGGGCAAGCTCTGTAGTGGCCTGTGCCAGTGTTAGTGGAACCGACTGTCCCGAGGTCCCAGATGGGCCGGGCTGGTCATCTAGATCCAGTTGGACAGAGCTGCTGTCAACACTGTGGGCCTCTTCTGTGGGTGGAGTGGATGTATCTGGACCATCCTGTCCGGTGACGTTGGGTAGGTGTCCTGCAGGGGTGTACAGGCATGATTATTGCATCTGTATGTGCCATGGTTTGCATTGGGTGGGTGACCGTGTACCCCAGTGCTTGCATTCCTGTGTAGGACCTTGTGTGATGATGGTTTAGGGGGGTGTATGGATATGTGCAGTGGCCATGCATTGGTGATGGGTGTCCATGCTTTTGTGTTGCATGTAGGGCTTGGTGTTGGGATGGGTGGTTTGTGATATTGAGACATGTGTGAGGAGTAGGGGTGATGGGGTGAGGACGAGGGTGGGGGTATGTGATGGCATGCAGGTAGGGTGGGGGCTGTAATAGTAAAGATTTGAATTACCAGAGTTCATTCCTCCAGCTACTCCTGTGAGGCCCTCAGGATGCAGAATAGCCAAGACCTGCTCCTCCCATGTTGTTATATGTGTGGGAGGAGGTGGGGGTCGGCCGCCAGTCCTCTGTACCGCAATGTGGTGTCTTGAGACCACGGAACGCACCTTCCCCCGTAGGTCGTTCCACCTCTTCCTGATGTCATCCCTATTTCTTGGGTGCTGTCCCACTGCGTTGACCCTGTCCACTATTCTTCACCATAGCTCCATCTTCCTAGCTATGAAGGTGTGCTGCACCTGTGATCCGATAGCTGTGGCTCTACCCGGATGATTTCCTCCACCATGACCCTGAGCTCCTCCTCAGAGAACCTGGGGTGTCTTTGCTGTGCTATGGGGTGGTGTGGGTGATGTGTGGGGTGGTGTGTGTTGTGATGTGTGGGGTGATTTTAGAGGTGTGTTGTGTGAGGTGCGTGGATGCTATGTGGGTGATGGTGTTGAGTGCCTGTGGATGTTCGTTGTAGATGGTGGTGTCTCTCTGTGGCCTTCAGTCGCAATTGTGGTCGTAAGGGTTTGTGGGTGTGTGTTTTATATTGTATTGGGTGTGTGGGAGTGGTGTGTGTATGTGTATCAGGTGTGTGTATTTGGAATTGTCCAATGTGGCTGTGTTTTGTAAATGTGTGTGTATTTTGAGCGTGGCGGTGTGTACCACCAATGGAATACCGCGGTTGAAATACTGCAGTGTGGATTCGTGGGTCGTGATAGTGTGGGCGTATTCCTGTTGGCGTGATGGTGGAGGTTTTGTTATCGCCAGTTCATCACTAACCTTTGGTGTGGTGGACTTGTGTGGGTGTCTAGATTTTGGTGGATTCCGGCCTTTGGGTCATAATGACCGTGGCGGAATTCCGCGGCCGCAGCGGTGTGTTGGCGGTCTTCTGCACGGCGGTATGCTGCTTTTACCGCCAATGTTGTAATGACCCCCATAATCTCTATAAATTTGTGTAATTTTTACCTTGCAAAATTACTAAAATTACACTAATTACACTGGTGTCATTAATATTGTGTCCAGGCCTAGTTTAAAGGATACCAAAGCAAATTATTAGGGGCCTGTAATAATGAAGAGGTAACATGCTAATACCACCTACACTCTGAAAGGGACTTCTTTATCTATGCAAAAAACTGTGAGCAATTGTATGATTCCTAAAATGTACTACCACAAAGCCATCTTTTTTTCTTTGCAACCATTTCCCACCCAAGGCATTCATCGGGTCATGAGGAGATCATTGGCGCTGCATGAATATTGTTCCACCTTCTTCCTCAACCAGTAAACACATACTTTTTAGGCCCAGTCTCTCTTCACTCAGATCAGATCTTATCATTGGAACATCAGTCAAGACAATAACAGAGAAGGTGGCTTCTGGGGTAGTTGCAACAGGAGTGGTTTCAGGACTATTTGGACTGTCATAGAAAGAAATGGCTGCACTCCTACAGTGTCTTCTACTCTTGGAGTACCACCCTCCTTCACCCTTTTATCATCAGACGGTCTACCACTTCTCTGAAAATTGTCCATATTAGGCAGGGTACATATAGTGGCCTGACCTCCTACCTTGAGATGCAGCCTCCTACCTGGTCTGAAGCTAATTTCTCCCTGTGCATCCACTGGAGTAGTCTGGGCCATGCCCACTTCTGGGTACTTCAACTAGGAAACCATGTCAGTAGGGTTTGGCATTTAGAGTTCAAACTCTAATTAAAAAAACAGTTTCAAATTATTTCTTAATGAAACTTTCTACTGTAGTGTTAAGGTAGATGGAGAATAAACAGCTGAATCAGCATCCAGATTAGGTCTTCCACAGTGAACTATGTCTGCAATGCATAATTGTAAGCAGTACTGCTAAGCATAATAGATTGTGCAGTACTAATTCCAGGGCAGATTAAAAGGACACAAATGCATTAAATAAACACAGATTTTCTTAAAGGGTGAGAGTCAATTGGCTCTTTGCTGTCTGAGAGACAAAATAGTGGGATCTACGGTTATAATTTTAACTGCCCACAGCCTTTCTTCCACCAAGTTTATTTCCTTATTTAATGTCTCCATTGCACTTGTCAAAAGTTTGCTATTGAAGGGGGTGCCATGGGGATCTTACCTTTAGAAATTATTGAAGCCTTTGTTTTCACAATAATGACAGCTATACAGACCAAGTGGGGTGCAACAGATCAGTATCCTCCTTTGTCAGATGGCCCCGTCTTGGCCTGGTTTCAACCCAGTCACAGCCCAAGAATGTCTAGTGTGCATACCACACTGCTTTTAGCAGGTAGCATGCTAAAAGTGCTTTAGAACCACCTTATTATAGTCTTGTGACAATAGGGATTATGGGTTGTGCAGCCTGCTGGCCCCCTAGCACACCGTAGTCTCTCTCTTGCCCCATGCTGTGGAAGCGGGAAATGCACTAAAAGTGCTTCATGCTCAACCCCTTCAATCATGCCCCTTGTTACAGCAGGGATTATGGGCTTTGCAGTCTGCTGGCTCGCAAGAGTGCTCTTGTCTATTGTACGTTACAGTTACCTGAGAGTTCCATGACATTATAAAGGAACTCAACCTCCGCCTTGTTCCTCCATATGGTTACAGAACTCCTAAATGACTTGCAATGTCCTTATAATGTTTGGTAAGGTATACTTTATCCCATATATGCTACATTGGAGCCCGCATTTCCTGTATAAATGACTGTCTCTAAATCATTTTTTACAGGCAACTGGTGACATCCCTAGTAGCCTCTAATAAAACAAAAATGGCATAGCCCCTTAAGTGTAATAACTCATTACTGTTGAGTTTTGATATCATAATGCCTTCTGTCAGAGTCAGCAGCCAAGGGGAAAGGCCAGACATGGAGATTAATTAAAGCTGCAGGTTAAACAGCAAAAACACAACCTCCCTTTTCCATCTTCTGCTCTGATTTTCTACACGAACAGTGATCACCAGAAAGTGATATTTATGGAAACATATTTGTTGCTTGCACACTTTGGGTATAATTGAATATACATTTTTCTACAGAATCTGAGTACTAGCAATTTTTAGATCTGACATTAAACTGATTCTAACACCTTTTTTGCAACAATTTTCGAGCTGCTTCTGGTGTGTTCAATTTTGCACTTCATAGGCTACTTTTCTACTGACTGGAAACAACCTATCCCTTTCATATGAAATAAAAAACATAAAGGATTTAAGATATTTATGGGAAGGGTTTGGTGTGCCAATGTTTTAAAAGAAATACTGTACCACCGGATGTACACTGTAAGAACATTGCAGGTCATCTGAGTGTTTCCTGACCTCATAAAGGAACTCCTCGGTTATGTGTAATGTTTTTGTCAAGTATAGTAAGGGATATTGTATCCCATATACTTCCAATGAGGCATTTCTATTATTTTCAGTTTGAAAATTCAGTAACCTTTTCTATTTAATGGGGACATCTAATGAAATTAAAATCTTTTGTGATTGCACACAGAGATATTGTTAACGTCATTTAGTAAAGATGTATTTTAGAAATGGGGTCTTTGGTTGGCAGTCAGGTTACCCCGTGCCCAAGCAAGGACCCTCACTCTAGTCAGGGCAAATGAGAAACACATCTGGTTAACCCCCGCTCACCAACTTGGTAGCTTGGCATGATCAGAAAGGCTTACCCCAGAGACAGTGTGTAAATTATTTGTACTAACACACACAGTAATACACTGACAACACTACAAAATGACTCAACATCAGGTTAGAAACATAGCGAATAAGTTACTGAGCAAAACAAGAACAAAATGACAAAAATCCAACATGCACAGGTAAAGTTATAAATTTTTAAATATGAAACATCAATATAGCACTTAGAAACACAAATGCTTAGATTAGATGATATCACGGAGTTGTGATGGAGTTGTTCCTAACAATCCAATACCAATGGCGTCGGTTATGGAGTCACACAGACCCCCAGGTACAGTACCTTGTGAAAATAAGGAAACAAGCCGGTGCATGGAGTCGGGGATCGCAGTGACGCTAGATCCGAGGTGGCATTGATTCTGGTGCTGTGGAGTGAAGGAGCGGAGGCATCATGAAGAGGCGTGGGTCCTTGCTGAGGAGCGGTGGAGTTGAGGCGGCGACGGTGCAAAGCGTTGGATCTGCGCACTTGTGGCAGAGTCGGTATCCAGCGGTCACGACGTAGTGCAGCGACTTCCACGGAGTTGCAGACTTCAATGAGGCTGCAACGGCATCTGGCCTGCGAGGTCGTCGCACACCTGGGAGGATCACGGTTTTGGTTGTAGGCGGTGTCCCGGGATTCGGCATCAGTGACAGTCCGGAGGCGTCCGAAGTCGGTTTCCTTGGATCTTCTTGGTTTTCCACCAGCTTCTCCTTTCAAGGGACCCGGGACTGGATTAGGCAACACTTGGCAGGGCACGAGTCTCAGCAGAGAGTCCAGTTGATGGCAGAGGAAGTCTTTGATGCCCCTGAGACTTCAGAACAGGGGGCAAGCTCAGTCCAAGTCCCTGGAGATTCTTCTCAAGCAGGAATATACCACAAAGTCCAGTCTTTTATCACCTTTCAGAGGCAGAAGCAGCAACTTCAGGATAGCACAACAATGCACAGTCACAGGCAGGGGCAGTACTTCTTCTCAGCTCTTCAGCTCTTCAGCTCTACTCCTTGGCAGAGGTTCATTTTGGTTCCAGAAGCAAATCTTGAAGAAATCTAAAGAGTGGGGTTTGGGGTCCAATACTTATACCCCTTTCTGCCTTTGAATTTGCCCAACTTCAAAGAAAAGTCTCTGTTGTTTACAGGACTCTGCCTTGCCCAGACCAGGCCCCAGACACATACCTGAGGGTTGGAGACTGCATTGAGTGGGGGCAGGCACAGCCCATTCAGGTGTAAGTGGCCACTCCTCCCTCCACTCTAGCCCAGATGGCTCATCAGCATATATGCAGGCTAACCCAGGTTCCCTTTGTGTCAATGTGTAGAGGAGATGCACAAACAGCCCAACTGTCAGTCTAATCCAGACAGGGAATCCACAAACAAGCAGATTCACAGAATGGTTAAAGCAAGAAAATGCCTACTTTCCCAAAGTGGCATTTTCAAACTAACAATTTACCTTCACTAAAATATTTATTTTCAATTTGCGAGTTCAGAGACACCAAACCCCCCATCTCACTCTGCTCTCTGAGGGAAACTGTATTTTAAGAACATTCAAAGGGAGCCCCCATGTTAACCTATGAGAGAGATAGGACTTTCAACATTGAACAAGCATTTTCAATGCAACGGGTCCCCCATTTGCTTGAGTTAGAGCTATTAGCATTGTAAAGAAAAAAAAACGTAGCGCGATCGAACTATGTAAAATGCAGCGCGATCGCGCTGCGTGGAAAATAAACAGATAAAGTAGTCTGGACCCCAGGCTGAAATCATTGAGCCTCATATGTTTTTAGTAGTTTACCGGTGCTGCGTAGGTGGGCTAAACACTGGAAAAGGCATGACATATGCATGCCTTTCAGAAATGAAAGCAAGCGGATTTTAAAAGGCAAGCCCACAAACCAACGTAAGTGACTGATGTGACATGGGCGTGGTTTGAAGCCCAAAGAGAGATTACAGAATGGATGGAGTGCTTTGCGCTCGCCCATAAAAACAAATTTGACAGTATTTCACCGTTAGTACATGTAAAACACATCAGTATATGACCCACTTTTAACATACTCTGCGCCCTGCCCATGGGACTACCTAGGTCCTACCTTAGGGGTGTCTTACATGTATAAAAAGAGAAGGCCCACTTGCCAGGTCGAATTGGCAGCTTAGCACTGCACACAAAGTCCCTACAGTGGCAGGTCTGAGTCATGTTTACAGGGCTACTCATGTGGGTGGCACAATCAGTGCTGCAGGCCCACTAGTAGCATTTGATTTACAGGTCCTGGGCACCTCTAGTACACTTTATTATGGACTTACTAGTAAATAAAATATGCCAGTTATGGAAAAGCCAATTACACATACAATTTCACGTAAGGAGCACTTGCACTTTAGCACTGGCCAGCAGTGGCAAAGTGCCCAAAGTAACAAAAACAGCAAAAACAGCACATAGCAACAACCTGGGAAGCATAGGCAAAACGTTAGGGGAGACCATGCCAAGAATGCCAGGTCTAACAATATATATTTAGACATTCATGAGTCTCATACTGAATTCCCCAAATAATGCAGATAACTAGAAGTTCTTGACTCAATATTATATAGTTTTGCAAACAGTTGTTCCCCTTATGTTAAGGGGCAAACTTGCAAAACATATATGTTAATTACAGCATTGTGACTCTCTGGTGCAAATGTTTAAAAAACAATGTATTTGGAATACAACTGAAATGTCCTTCTCTCGATGTCATAAGTAGGAAACTTCTTGAGGCATTACAAGTCCTCAAATATGTTTGAGTGATAGAAATGATGACGTTTCCTAGTTTGTTTAAATCAGAAAGAGCGAATATCCGAGTAATTAAGTTGGTGTTATTGATATTGGCACTGCTACTATTTTTTCTTAATGGAGCATCATGGATGGCAAAATGAACTGACCTGTCATGCATGCCCTTGCCCACCTTTCCAGCTATGGATATGTTTAAAATAAAAAAAGAATGCACTGTGTGATTTCCGTCAACAAGTAGCAGTAGCACAATGTAGCTTCATTTTTCATTTTGAAAACATAGGGGCATATTTATACTCCGTTTGCGCCGAATTTGCGTCGTTTTTTTCGACGCAAATTCGGCGCAAAACTAACGCCATATTTATACTTTGGCGTTAGACGCGTCTAGCGCCAAAGTATGAGGAATGAGCGTCATTTTTTTGCGTGAACGCCTTCCTTGCGTTAATGAGATGCAAGGTAGGCGTTCCCGTCTAAAAAAATGACTGCGACGCAAATGCGTCGTATTTATACTCCCGGGCAAAAATCACGTCCGGGAGTGGGCGGGGGAAAAAACCCCGCTTTTGCCCCTCTTTTTAACGCCTGGGTCATGTCAGGCGTTAAGGGACCTGTGGGCTCAAAATGAGCCCACAGCTGCCCTCCCATGCCCCCAGGGACCCCCCCTGCCACCCTTGCCCACCCCAGGAGGACACCCAAGGATGGAGGGACCCATCCCAGGGACATTCAGGTAAGTTCAGGTAAGTATAATTTTGTTTTTTTAAAATATTTTTTTTTGGCATAGGGGGGCCTGATTTGTGCCCCCCTACATGCCACAATGCCCAATGACCATGCCCAGGGGACATAAGTCCCCTGGGCATGGCCATTGGGCAAGGGGGCATGACTCCTGTCTTTACTAAGACAGGAGTGATGTAAATGGCGTCTGGGCGTCGTTAAAAATGGCGCAAATCGGGTGGAGGCGATTTTTTTGCCTCAACCTGACTTGCCCCATTTTAAGACGCCCTAACGCCATTTTCCCCAATGCCGGCGCTGCCTGGTGTACGTGTTTTTTTTCCACGCACACCAGGCAGCGCCGGTCTGCTAGCGCCGGCTAACGCCATTCAATAAATACGGCGCCCGCATGGCGCTTCAGAATGGCGTTAGCCGGCGCTAAACTTTTTGACGCTAAACTGCGTTAGCGCAGTTTAGCGTCAAAAAGTATAAATACGGGCCAAAGCATCTTATGTTATTTTTTCACAATTTTAGGAGTACATACATTAAGCTTAAAACTACTTTGACTAAGCAAGAGCCAACCATTCTTTCTACTTGACCTGCAAACCTAATTGCCATCATTACTAACAATACCTTTGCCTGACATGACATGGTGGTCCTGTCCTCAGCTGGGTTTTTGCTCAATGGCACCACAAATTAGGGGACATTTCCAGTGCTTAAGGGAGATCATATGTTTTTTTTTTTTTTTCAATGATAAACTCCGTCTCTCTGGGTTTATTTCTAATTATTAATAAATAATGTTTGATGAGCGGGATCAAAAAACATGGAGTGGTAGTTAGTTCAGGTATAACCTCCTCGGACATAGCAGCAACCACCTTTCCAAATGGGGACAAAAATAGTAAGGGGGACAAAGCAAAATGGCGTCTGCTTGGTATTTTCCACAGACTACAGTGTAGTCACCATTGCAACAACTCCTCTGTAAGCAGACAGATCTCTGACAGGAAAGCAGGATTGCTAGCTCTTCACAGGGAAGTGAGTGACATAGTCGTTTCTAAGCTGGCAAGCAGACGGATTGGCTGCCAAGGGCTAAATGAGGCCCTTATATCTTAACTAAAATAATGTTTTTGTGCAGTTGTTTTCTCCAATTTTCTCTGAGCCCGAATTTCGGTACCCTCCAAGAGACCCCGTTAGTTTTTTTTTCAAGTGAATTTAGCAAGCCCATCTAATGTTGTCTAGTGTCACTAAACAGGTCAGAACCATTATAAAGTATGCGTTTCTCATATGGTAGGTACTTTATAGTGAAAAATGTCGGGCTACAAGAGTTGACCTGGGATCAAGGCTAGGTAGCTGATAGTATGCAATCGTAGGACAAGTAAGTTCATGCAGGCCATACAGCGCTTAACACTTCTTCTTAGGGTAAAGAATGCAATGAATTATTAATATCACATTTTCAAAGCAATAGAATCTCTTTGGTTGAACACAAGAAGCATTCCTAGCACGCTTGCAAAGTTCTTACTTAATATAAAATCCTGACCCTTGTCAGGTTTTTTCTCCTTTGAATCACAGATTCGCTGACTTTAATAAACACATTGTTACGTTTAATCAGTGCAGAAGTTCAGTTCACGGACTCCGTGGTCAGAGTGAATGAGAGGTAAATCTGACTGTGCATAGGAAATAAAGAGCAAGCATATACTACATAAAGAATGCATTTTCAAGAAGAATACTAATGTAGTCGAAATTAAAAGTCTTTATAGTGCCTATTCTGGCAGGCAGCACTAAACATTTACAGGCAGGCTTCAAAGGAACATATAGTATATCGAAGACCTACATCCAGCCAAAATGCGCAAACCTTTCTCTGTTGGACAGATGCAGGACAAATCCTACTTCTTGTGTAATTTTAAATGCAACTATTAGAAATGGCCTTTCTGCAGGGTCATCCCCCAAACTTTTTTTGCCTTCTTCCTTCTCTTTTTCTGACTACATTTTTGTTGGCTTTAGGACTCTGTGCACTTTACCACTGCTAATCACTGCTAAAGTGCAGATGCTCTCTCGCTAAAACATGGTGACATTGGCTCCTACCCAATTGGCATATTTTTTTTACTTGTAAGTCTCTAGCAACCCGCATAAGTAGACCCTAACCATGTCTTCGGCCTGCCACTGCAAGGCCTGTGTGTGCAATTTCACTGCCACTTTGATTTGACATTTAAAACTAATTGCCAAGCCTTAAACTCCCCTTTTTCTACATATAAGTCACCCCTAAGGTGGGCCCTAGGGAGCCCATAGGGCAGGGTGCTATGTAGGTAAAAGGCAGGACATGAGCATGTGCTTTCTATATGTGCTGGTAGTGTAAAACGCCTAAATTCTGCAATACTGTGAGGCCTGCTCCTTTCATAGGATAGGATTAGGGCTACCCTCACATACTGTTTGACTTGTAGATTCTGACCTGAAAGGAGTACCCAGGTCATATGTGTTATGGCCAGAATGGTAACAGAAAATTGTGCTTAATGGTGAAGTTGTATTTAACATTACTATTCTAGAAATGCCACTTTTATAAAGTGAGCATTTCTCTACACTTAAATCCTTCTGTGCCTTCCAATCCACGTCTGGCTAGGTTAGTTGACAGCTCCCTTGTGCATTTCACTCAGACAACCCCAAGCACAGGATGTTCAGTCACACCTGCACAAATCTGCATACTGAATGAGTCTTCCTGGGGTGGGAGGGTGGAGGGCATGACACTTACATGTGAAAGGACAGTGGCCTGTCCTCACACAATGGACTGTTAAAACCCCCTACTGGGACTCTAGCAGACAGGATGGAACTGAAAGGGGAGCCTGTGCACATCTAAGCCACTCTTTGAAGTCTCCCCAATTCAAAGGCACATTTGGGTATTTAAACAGGGTCTCTGACCCTACCAACTCAGACTCTTCTACAGACACTTCTGCTCATCAGAAACTTCTGCAGACACTTCTTGACAAGATACCTACTGGGAAAGGAACTATGAACCAGAACCTGCAACCTGCTAAGAGAAGCTGCCTGGCTGCCCAAAGGATTCACCTGACTGCTTTGCTGAAAAGAACTGCTGCCTTGCTGTTGCCCTGGCTCTGCTGACAAGTGCTCTCCAAGGGCTTGGATTGAGTTTGCCTCCTGTTTCCTGAAGTCTCAGGGCCCAAAATACTTCATCTCTGCAAAGAACTCCTTGTGCGGTGAAAAACTGATGCACAGCCTGCTGGAATCGATGCACAGCCTGCCCTGTGGTGAGAAAATCACTGCACGCCGAACTGGAATGACACAGCCCGGCTCCCCGAGTGGAGATTGACGCAGCGACCACAACTTCGACACACGGCCCACTTGATCGACGCATCACTAACCCGGAATGATGCAGCTTAACTTCCTGCGAGAAGAATCTACGCAGCCCCTGCAGAGCAACAGAAATACCCTTGCACTTTTGAGTGGCGGAAACACATTTATTTTGTTTTTTTATGTAAACCCAAAATACTGTGACAGCACTTTATGGTTTGCGTTAACGAAGGAGTTTAATTTGAACACTTAAGGCCTGATTCAGATCTTGGCGGATGTGGTCCTTCGACATTTTTCTGTCGGTTTATCTTTCTGCCTACTAAGCGTCTGCCTGCTCTATTTAGATGCTGGTGGGTCAACAAACAAAAGTCTGTCGGAATGCCACAGTCTCCGACAATATTACAAAATGTTCCTCTTGCATTGAAGGCACCATAGGCAAAAGTGGCTGTCTGAGGGAGTACATCCAGTTTTTCCACCAGCCCAATCACAATGTGCCTTCCTGCAGACGTAATTGTGGTGGCTAAACCACACATGAGTTGGCAGAATGGAAGGGACATAAGGTTGAAACATACCTTTTTTGCTTTTTTCACTTCCCCTTCCATCGTGAATTAGATTGTCCAAATCCTACCTTTGCTGCTCCAATTTGACCACGAAGCAAATCAACCCCGTCGTCACCAGAACTGAAGGTGTCATTTTTACCTGTTACCTTATGAATTGTCTGTTTACATTAGCTCTGGACTCGTGCATTTTTTAATTCACACTGACAAGCAATATTTTACTAATGTGTAATGCATATGTGTGTAATGTGGCTGTTTAAGAAATTTTAAAAAACACATCCGCATAATTTAATTTCATTTCCAAATTTGGTGCAAGCTGCAAATGGACCCCTACACAAAAAGTGACATTAATCCCAACTTATATACATGTGTGTTTAATATTTTTTTGTAAACTGGCAAATCATATACATATGCACTACACATTATTGCAATAATATAAATTTAATAAAATGTAGAAATTGCACTAGACAAGACTAAGGGGGTCATTCCTTCTCCCGCCGGCGGCGGTAACCACCGAATGACCGCACCGCCATTCTGGCTTTCCCGCTGGGCTGGCGGGCGACCGCCAGAAGGCCGCCCGCCGGCCCAGCGGGAAAACGCCTTCAACGAGGAAGCCGGCTCCGAATGGAGCCGGCGGAGTTGAAGGCGTGCGACGGGTGCAGTGGCACCCGTTGCGATTTTCAGTGTCTGCTTGGCAGACACTGAAAATCATTGTGGGGCCCTGTTAGGGGGCCCCTGCAGTGCCCATGCCATTGGCATGGGCACTGCAGGGGCCCCCAGGGGCCCCACGACACCCGTTACCGCCATCCTGTTCCTGGCGGTGAAAACCGGCAGGAACAGGATGGCGGTAAGGGGGTCGGAATCCCCATGGCGGCGCTGCTTGCAGCGCCGCCGTGGAGGATTCCCTGGGGCAGCGGGAAACCGGCGGGACACCGCCGGTTTCCCGTTTCTGACCGCGGCGGTCAGAATGCCCATGGAAGCACCGCCAGCCTGTTGGCGGTGCTTCCGCGTTCGTTGGCCGTGGCGGTCGGTGACCGCCAGGGTCAGAATGACCCCCTAAATGTGTGCTCAAAATGTAAAACACCTTATATATTTATTAATTTCATCCTCACCTTGTCTAGTGCATTTTCTGTATATTATTACATTTTAATTTACTCAATTTTTTTAAATGTTTAATTCATATGTGTTTATTTTTATCATTTATCTACCAAAAATAAACACACCTGCATTAACACTTAAAAAATGATGATTTTGGTGTAAGTGTCCATTATCATGATGAATTAATGCACCAAAATGTCTATAGCCCTCATTACAACCCTGGCGGTAAATGCCACTTACCGCCGTGCAGAAGACCGCCAACATACCGCTATGGCTGCGGAATTCCGCTACAGCTATTACGACCCACAGCTCAGAATCCGCTATAATACAGACACCCACACAAGTCCGCCACACCAAAGGTCAGTGATAAACTGGCGATAACAAAACAGACACTGTCACGCCAACAGGAATACGCCCACACTATCACGACCCGCGAATCAACGTGGCGGTCTTACAACCGTGGTAATCCATTGGCGGTACACACCGCCGCGCTAAAATACACACACATTTACAAAACATAACCACATTGGACAATTCGAAATACACACACCTGATACACAAACACACACCACGCCCACACACCCAATCCAATATAAAACACACACCCACATCACCCACAAACCCTTACTACCAGAAATCTGAAACCACGCCAGAGAGAGACACCACCATAAACAACACCAGCATCCACAGACACACAACACCATCACTTACACAACATCCACGCACCTCAAACAACACACAACAACACATCCCCTCACACATCACAACACACACCACCTTACACATCACCCACACCACATCATGGCACCTCAACGACACCCCAGGTTCTCTGAGGATGAGCTCAGGGTCATGGTGGAGGAAATCGTCCGGTTAGAGCCACAGCTATTCGGATCACAGGTGCAGCACACCTCCATTGCAAATACATGGAGGATGGAGCTATGGCGCAGAATTGTCGACAGGGTCAACGCAGTGGGACAGCATCCAAGAACTAGGGATGACATCAGGAAGAGGTGGAACGACCTACGGGGGAAGGTGCGTTCCGTGGTCTCCAGACACCAGATTGCTGTACAGAGGACTGGCGGTGGACCCCCACCTCCTCCCTCACAACTAACAACATGGAAGGAGCAAGTCTTGGCAATACTGCATCCTGAGGGCCTTGCAGGAGTAGCAGGAGGACTGGACTCTGGTAGGTCAACTCTTTACTACCTCATCCCCCCATCCTACCTGCATGCCATCACATACTCCCACCCTCACCCTCACCCCCATCACTCCAACACCTCACATATGCCCCACTATCACAACCCACCCATACCAATATCAAGCCCTGCATGCAACACCAAAGCATGGACACCCATCACCAAAGCATGTCCACTACAGATACCCACACAGACCCCAAACCAAATATCACACAAGGACCAAGCCAAGAATGCAAGCACTGGAGTACAGGGTCACTCACCCATTGCTAACAATGGCGCACACATATGCAATAATCATGCCCTTACACCCCTGCAGGACCCCAACCCAATGTCACCGGACAGGAGGTACCAGACATATCCAGTCCCCCCACAGAAGAGACCCACAGTGATGGCAGCAGCTCTGCACAACTGGATCAAGATGACCAGCCCGGCCCATCAGGGACCTCGGGACAGTTGTTTCCCCTGACACTGGCACAAGCCACCACAGAGCCTCCCCCCTCAGGAAACAACAGCACAGCACCCACCCAGCGGGCCCATCCCTCTGTCCCCAGGACATGTCAATCAGCAGTGTGCCCACCACTACAGTGAACCCAGGCAAACTCACCAACCCAAGAAAATCAGGGACCTGGGGGCAGTGGGCACACGGTTCAGGGGACAGAGGCACAGGAAAACAAGGAAGCTGGGAGGACTGCTGTGCGACAGGGCGAGGACAGGCCCAGGGAACCCACTCTCCACGAGGCCCTCTCCAACATCATGGGAGCTTACCATCATTCCCAGGAGACGATGGCAGCGGTACTGGCCAAGTTTCAGGAGACCCAGCGGCTGCAGGAGGAACACTATCTGGGGATCAGGGAGGACCTGAAGTCCATAAACAACACCCTGTTCACCATTGCAGGGGTGCTGCAAGACCTTGTCAACACCAGGAGGGATACTGTGGCACAACAAGGGGCCCCTGACACTAGCCTGGACAAATGAACAGCCCTCCACCTCCGTCGGCACTAGTGGACAGGAGGCACCGTCACAGGAACACAACACCAGCACCCTACCCCCTGCAGATGGAGAACCAACCCGCAAACGGTCCCTGAGATCCAGGAACAAGACAGAGAAAATTGCCAAGACCCCCACCAGGAAATGAGACCCCCCCTGAATGTCACCCTTCTGTCCCACTTTGTCACCCTGTTCATCCTTCAACTGCCATTGCTCCACTTCCTATGCCCCTTTGGACAATGCACCTGTGAAACAAATAGACTGGACTCTGCCATGGACATTCCTCCACCATCCCCCCTGCCCATTTTACAGCCCCTCCACTTATTTGCACAGAATAAAACACACTTCAGTCACAAAACAATCTGGAGTGAGTCTGTGCTTTCACAAACGTGTAATTGCAATAACCATGGAATATAGCAATGTCAATTTACTTGTGCACATACCAATGTAACACAGCTGTAGGCCTGGAGGAAATATAGCAGAGGGCACAAAGTGGGACCCACATCTGTGAAATGGAAAGCCAAAGTTACAAGTCAGGGTCCATACACTGAATGAAAATGACAGACTCATGCTAGCTCCAATAACAGTATGAGATATGGGAGGCAGTGACATCTTCTTACCTGTGTCTCACTGGAAGTATTGCATGATTATGTTGTTTCTGTTGTCGATATCCTCTTCTTCTGCCTCCTCTTCTTCACTGTCCACAGGTTCCACAGCTGCCACAAAACCACCATCTGACCCATCCTCCTGCAGAAAAGGCACCTGGCGTCGCAAAGCCAGGTTGTGCAGCATACAGCAGGCCACGATGATCTGGCACACCTTCTTTGGTGAGTAGTAGAGAGAACCACCTGTCATATGGAGGCCCTGGAATCTGGACTTCAGGAGGCCGAAGGTTCGTTCAATCACCCTCCTAGTTCACCCATGTGCCTCATTTTAGCGTTCCTCTGGCCTTGTCCTGGGATTCCTCACTGGGGTCAGTAGCCATGACAGGTTGGGGTAACCAGAGTCACCTGCAAATATGGAGGGACAACTGTTAGACACACACTAAAATGTAGGGACAACCCCATACCCAGACCCCTATTCACACTGTATAGGGTCCTTGTCCTCACCTATTAGCCACACACTCTGGAATTGCCCCATCACATAGGGGATGCTGCTAGTCTTCAAAATGTAAGCGTCATGCACTGAGCCAGGAAACTTGGCATTCACATGGGAGATGTGCTGGTCTGCCAAATACACCAGCTGCACGTTCAGAGAATGGTAGCTCTTCCGGTTTCTGTACACCTTTTCACTCCTGCAGGGGGGTACCAATGCCACATGTGTCCCATCAACGGCACCAATGATGTTGGGGATATGTCCCAGGGCATAGAAGTCCCCTTTCACTGTGGGCAAATCCTCCACCTGAGGGAACACGATGTAGCTGTGCATGTGTTTCAGCAGGGCAGACAACACTCTGGACAACACGTTAGAGAACATTGGCTGGGACATCCCTGATGCAATGGCCACTGTTGTTTGAAAGGAACCACTTGCCAGGAAATGGAGTACTGACAGGACCTGCACTAGAGGAGGTATCCCTGTGGGATGGCAGATAGCTGACATCAGGTCTGGCTCCAACTGGGCACACAGTTCATGGATTGTTGCACGATCAAGTCTGTAGGTGACTAATATGCATCTCTCTTCCATTGTCCAAAGGTCCACCAGCGGTCTGTACACCGGAGGATGCTGAGATCTCATCACCTGCCCCAGCAGACGTGCCCTATGGAGGAGAACAGCGAGCAGAGAGTCAGCCAACACTGAGGTATCACAAAATGTCATTTGCACACATTTAATAATCAGCAATGTGCCTGTAACTGTGTGTATTCAAGGCCTACATTGGTGTGACACAGTTAATATTAATGCCATGTGGCCCCCTGAAATGGTGGCTGCCTGACCTGTAAGGTGGGACAAGGGGATATGAGGTAACTGCGCTGGCGTTGTACACCGTTGCGGTGGGCGGTCGAACACTGCAGCGCAATCCAGCATTGGTTAACTTTGGACCCTATGGGTCCGAGGAGCCAATGACGATGTACGCTGGCGGTGACGGTACGCACCGCCGCGGACGTGACTGCCATTTTCTGTCTGTTCACTCACTTGATATCTGACCTTCAACAGGAGAGGACCTACACTGAAAGTGCTGCTGTGACATGTGTCTGGAAGAGACGATGGCTACCGTGTCTGGGGAAAAGGCCCCTGCCTTCACTCCGGAGGAGTTGGAGAAACTGGTGGATGGGTTCCTCCCCCAGCACACACAACTGTACGGTCCTCCAGACAAACAGGTGAGTACACTGTGAGCATGCTGCGTGGGCAATGCCTGTTTTGAGTGGTGTGGATGGAAGATACCTGGGGGGGCTGAGGCCTGCATGTGCGGACGGTGAGTGTATGTGCGTCAGGGCAAGGGTGGGAACGTGGGCCAATAAGTGTGACGGTCCAAACGGGCAAAGAATTTCCTTTCCCCCTGTACTATTCCTGTAGGTCAGCACCCACCAGAAGAAGGCTATTTGGCGTGCCATCGCCAAGGATGTACGGACCCTGGGGGTCCACCACAGATGGATCACCCACTGCCGTAAAAGATGGGAGGACCTGCGCCGCTGGAGAAAGAAGACGGCGGAGGCCCAGCTGGGGATGGCCTCCCAACGTGGCAGGGGTGCCCATCGCACCATGACCCCCCTGATGTTCCAGATCCTGGCGGTGGAGAATCCGGAGTTGGATGGGCGTTTGAGGGCATCACAGCAGCCACAAGGGGGTGAGTACACTCTCATTTAGCTGACTCTGCGCGCCTTACGAGGTGTCTTGGTGGGGGAGGTGGGCAGTGGGTTCCCCTAGGCCGGGCAATCTTGGTAGGCAAGGTCCCTTGTGAGGCAGGCTCTGTGGCACCCCGACCCCACTAGTGGTTAGTGCTCTGGCCTCAGCACTGATGGCAGCCATTGTCCCTGTGTCCAGCTTCCCCCTCCAACCTCCTCCACCCTGACCCAATGCCCTGTACCTCAGCCTAACCCAAGCACACCATCAGACCAGCATGCACACACATCAACACACAAGAGTGGCTCAGACAAACATAAGTACCACACATCCCACAGGCACTCACACAAGCATCATACCCATGCACACATACCAACATCCACTTCCCCCACTGTGTCCCCCTCCTCCACGTCTCCCTCCTCCCTCCCAGTCTCATCTCCACTCACACCTGCATGCACTACATACTCAGCCACTACCTCCATCACCAGCACGCCCATCATCACACACCGCTCACGTGCACTCACCACCCCCACTACCATTCACACATCCCCAGTGTCCTCTCCCAGTGTGTCAGTGAGCCCTCCACCCAAAGTACACAAACGCAGGCACACACCCACCCAACAGTCATCCACCTCACAACAGCCTCCAGCCCATGCACCTTCACCCAAATTCAGCAGAAGTACACCTCCTACAACCACTACCTCTTCCTCCACTCCCAAACCCCCTCCATCTACCCGTCCCAGTGTGTCTAAAAAACTTATCCTGGCTAACACTGACCTCTTCCCTACACCTCCCCACCCAGTCCTTCTCTTAGGGCCAGGCTTTCCAGGTCCCAGCCCAGCAACTCAGCCACCACATCCCCAGGCACAGTGGTGCCAGCAACTGCGGGGCCATGGAGTGCGCCAACCATCAGGGCTGCCAGTCTGCCACGGAGCGAGGGCAAGGACATTCCGCCACTTGCCAAGGTGAAAAAGGTGCCCACATCCCAGAGGGAGAAGCTGAAAACACCTGCCACCAATGGGTCAAGGAAAATGAAAGGGGATAGTGGCAAGACAGCTGCGCCACCATCAAAGGTGGGGAAGGGCCAAAAACTGAGGGCAGGTCAGGAGAGGGCATGGTGGCAGCCACTAGAGGGACCAGTGTCACACCTTCTGTCCATGTCCACGCCAACCTGTATGGCGGAGAACACCGCCACCTGCACCGCCACAGACCCCGCCGCCAGCACCGCCACCACAGACCCCACCACCAGCACAGCCGCCACAGACTCCACAGCCAGCACCGCCGCCACAGACCCTGCAGCCAGCACCACCGCCAGAGACCCTGCCGCAATCACTGCCGCGACTGACACCACCGCAAGCACTGCCGCGACTGACACCGCAGCAAGCACCGCCACGACTGACACCGGTGCACTCAGCGGCCCCGCGACGTCCTCAGACAGTGGCACCACCGCAGACATGGCTACCATCCCCAGTGGTCAGTCGTCCGAGGCTGGTGGCTTCCATGAAGCATCACTGTCATCACAGTTGTCACCTGTATATGGAATGCGAAGCCGCAGCAGTGTGGGGTATGTCTCTGCCTCCATGGCGTATCATGCTACCTGTACCTCGGAATCTCAGGGCACACACACCCAGGCAAGTGTATTGTTCCGGCCACACTGCACGTGGAGCACTCTAGGCACAAAGCCCCCTCCAGAACCAATGGAGAAATACATCCACTACCTCAGTCCTTGGTAGGATGAAGCACTCTGGGCACAAAGCCCCCTCCAGAACCAGTGGAGTATCACATCCACTACCTCAGTCCTTGGCAGGATGAAGCACTCTGGGCACAAAGCCCCCTCCAGAACCAGTGGAGTAGCACATCCACTACCTCAGTCCTTGGCAGGATGAAGCACTCTGGGCACCATGCCCCTCCAGAACCAGTGGAGACTGTTATCCATTTGAGAGACTGTGACTTTGCACTCCCCAGGATAAAGCAGTGGGCAAACCACCCACTGAAAAGACTTGAGAGACTGTGGCTTTGCACTTCCCAGGATAAAGCAGTGGGCAAACCACCCACTGAAAAGAATTGAGAGACTGTGGCTTTGCACTCCCCAGGACACAGCAGTGGGCAAACCACCCACTGGAGAGACTTGAGAGACTGTGGCTTTGCACTCCCCAGGATAAAGCAGTGGGCAAACCACTCACTGAAAAGACTTGAGAGGCTGTGGCTTTGCACTCACCAGGATAAAGCAGTGGGCATGTAGCCCCCTCGTGGAGCAGTGCAGTCGTGCGTTCATTAGGCTGAGGTGCCCCCCCTCCCCCTGAGGTGCCTGTATATTTTCTATATGATGCCCCTCCAGTGTTCTCTCCGTTTGGAGTCAGGTATCATGTGTCGGCCTCTCCCATGCATTTTGGGCCCAGTGGTCCACAGACAATGATTGGTGCACTATCCGGTCTTGTGTAGTTGGTGTACATAATTGTATATACTGGATTTTGAATTTTGATAATGATATTTCACATGATTACATTCGTTCAAATCATTTCCTTTTGTCCTTGCATTATTCCGGGGGGGGCTATATGTAATGTTGCAGCATGTATTTGTGTGTGTTGTTGTGGGTGAGGGTGGGGGTGGGGGTGTTGCGTGTGTGTGTCACTCTATTTTCCCTCCCCCCTCCTCTGTGTTTTAGTGCAGTACTCACCGTGGTCGTCGCTGCCTTCATTGGAGCTCCTGATAGAGGAGCAGGAAGACCATCATCGCAGTATCTGTAATTCGGGCTCCATGGCATCCTGGTTCCTCGTGGGGTGTGGAGAGGTGAGTGTCTTCCCTTCTGTGTACTGTTTCCGCCATGTTTTTATTCACGTTGGTTCCGCCCCGGAAAAGGTGGCGGATAGGCCTGTTGTGATAGGGTGGGTGGTACATTGTCTCCCGCCTGTCTGTTGGCGGTGTCCGCTGCGCTGTTTGTTTGAACCGCTGTGGCGGTCGGAGTGTTAAAGTGGCTGTCTATGTTGGCGGTTTCCGCCACGGTCGTGATTCCATTTTTTTTACCACCGGCCTGTTGGTGGTATAACTGCTGCTTTAACACTGACCACCAGGGTTGTAATGAGGGCCTATATCCTTTACAAATGTTTAGCACTAATATTTGCATTTAAAAAAAGTTTTTGTGTTTACTGTCATAAATGTAAGTAAGTTTATGTACCTCACATTTTCATAATTAACATGATTGCTAATGAATAACTTGTAAATTAATAATAATGTCAGGACAAACTTTGTATAAATGAATTAATATTATTAACAAATGAGAGACTTCTCTCAGTATTTTATTGAAACAAATATATAAATGTAGGACATCCATGATGCACATCAGCTGCTTGTGGATTTATTGCCCAGAACTTGCCGCCTAAATAGACGGTTTTCAGAGGCTGGTTATTAGTGAAGGTAAGTATGCACCTACCACTAGCAATTATGGCCCCAGGCAATGTTAGGTCCAGTCAAGGTCTCAAAACATCAGCCCCTGACTCAACTGTCAATAGTTTGGCAATGAGCAGGCAGGCTTATCTTAGGAGATAGGTTTGTAAAGCATTTATTTAAATATACCAATACAGTAAATAAATAGGCTTTTCTGGAGCCTTTCTCTCTCAACGTCGTGCAGTCCTCTTCAGCAATCAGATTTCAATGTGACGTTGTCAGAATACTTTTGCACGGGGCTCCAGGCAAATCCTGGAAGTCTGGAGCTCCGGAGCTTTCAGTAGGACACACCTGAAATCCTGTCCGGGTCGCGGTTGAATGTAGTTGGCTTGACTCATGAGAAGTAGGTCTACTTATAGAGCCTTTTCCAAATGTTGCTCCAAGCTTCTGGAACTTCCTCCTGAAAGTTCCTCTTGTGGGTTCAAACTGTCCAAAAAAGACATCCAAGTGTTTAAAAGCTCTGATATGGTCCCTGGAAGTTTAGAACCACAATTACTATTCATAACAGAATCATGGTTGGGAGATGACATGGCCCCAGTGTTGTATGAAGCCGTTCCTCTGGGCTGTTAAAGCATCACACAAAACCATATATGCAAGAGAAGAGGTGGGCTAGGTATTATATTCAAACAAGCAATAACGCTCAGTAAAACAGACAACATTTCCATACAAGTTTGTGAAGTCTTCCTCACCAGATGCCACCCTACTCCAACTTCCTCCTGTAACTTTATCCTCCTTTACAGACCTCCACCAAACAACTCAAAATTCCCAGACACTTTTCTAGATACAGTCTCAAACCTTACTACATTATACTCAATCCTATGCATTCTTTGGGACCTAAATATTTGGTTTGACAAACCCAATATGCCCCATCTAAAAGCTATCACCACTGGCCTAGTTGCACTGAACCTACATCAGATTGTACACAATCCCACATGCATCACTGGACACATCCTAGATGTCATTTTTGCAAAGCCTGAAATAGATATCATTCATAGCATCATGCCAATAACATGGTCAGACCTCCATTTGATAACTTTCCTAGATAAAACATTAGAAATCAACATACCCCACAACCACTTACATACATGCACGTATCGACCATGGAGCAAACTCAATTTTGAAGCACAACTAACAGCCAACACAGACCTAGATACAATTAATTCTGTTCCCACACTTTATGAGTGGCTACAGGAAGCTTTTGATATCCTAATACCACTCAGAAAAACTAAACAAGACAAAAGAAAACCAACACCTTGGGGGAACACAGAACTTAAAAAAGATAAAGCAACAAATCAGAAGGTTAGATTGGACCTGGCTCAAAACAAACAACATTCAAGAGAAACTGCAGGTACACAAACTTAACAGAATATACAAATCATCAATCAAAAAAGCTAGAAAAGGTACTACTCAGACAGAATTCAAAATGCTAAATCTGCAACCAAAGAATTGTTTAAAATTTCAATGAATTTCAAAAACCTAAATGGATGGAAGGAGGTCATCCCAGTACTCAAGATTTCACAAACAAACTGACAACTCATTACACAACCAAAGCAGACACATTGGACTCCTATTTAAAACAGAAGATAACCATCAGCACCAACCCCTTTCCTAAAATCCCCTCTAAGAATAAATCAACCCAGCCTTTACAGTCCTTCAAACAAATATCACAAGGTGAATTTAAGCATTTGGTCAAAGCGAGCAGGCCTTCTGGTTGCCCTTCTAACCTTTGTCCACCACAGATCTTCAAGAACAATTTTTTTATCTACGTCTGCTGCAACATCTTTAAGGAGAATCATTAACAACTCTTTAACTACAGGAACTTTTCATGAAGACTGAAAAAGGCATACATATGTCCGTTATTAAATAAAACAAACCTACGCCCACAGGACCCCAACAACTACAGAGCAATCACAAATGGAACTTCCATGGGCAAACTGATAGAAAGAGCAGCGTTCGTGCAGATGTCACAATTCATTTAAAACAATTCCATACTTTCAGACTACCAAACTGGATTCCACCCAGGAAGAGGCACTGAATAGACACTCATGGCAATCTGAGATGATCTTAAAAACACAGTCAACAGGAATGGAGTTACTGCACCACTTCTCTTGGACCTCTCGGCTGCCTTTGATACAGTTTACCATGACACCCTAATCCAAAGATTCAATGAAGATGGCATAGCAGGGACTGCTCTCGACTGGATTACATCCTACCTTCAAAACAGAACTATTATCTATTCTCCCCCCTTCTCATCCCAACCGTACCTCAAAAAAGAAGTGGTCCCTCAAGGATTAATCATCTCACCTTTGCTTTTCAACATCAACATGATATCTTTACCAGAACTGATCAATGATTTTCAACTCACATGCTACAACTATGCAGATGACACACAAATACCTCTTACATTGGAATGCCCCAAAGACATTGAAAACTCACAAATATTCAGTTGCCTCAGAGCTATTGATCAGTGGATGACTTGGAGCCATCTCAAACTAAATGCTTCCAAAACTGAAATACTCACATGTGGTGACTGGAAAAAATATGACCCAATGAGCGCCTGGCCTGACGATCTCAGACCAACTCCTCAGTTATCCGTGAAAGTTAAAAACCTTGAAATTACCATGGACTTCAAGTTAACAATGAATGCCCGAGTGGACAAATTAGCAGGAACAAGCTTCATCACCTTGAAGACTCTGCAACGCATCTTCCCCCACCTTGGATTTCCACAGATGGTGCAGGCTACTATCTCTCTTCTACTATCCAAACTGGATTATGCCAATGGCCTCAACCATGGATCATTTCTATCTATTATGAAAGAACTACAATGTATTCAGAACTCCAATGCCAGGCTACTATTGCAGGTAAAGACACAAGCCCACATCTCCACTGCCTTGAGAGTACTACACTGGTTACCCGTTGCCAGAAGATCCACCTTCAAGCTGCTTTGTATCACCCACAAAGCTATACATGGAACAGGACCGCTTTTTATCAGAAACAAAATAACCAAATGCATTCAACAAAGAAACCTCTGCTCAAGATTGGCACCTCGCCTTAGAACACTACCATGCAAGAAAAAGACTATAGGTAGTACATTCTTTTCTGTTCAAGCAGCCAAACTATGGAATTCATTACCCCAGATATAAGATCCACGGATAACTATCTTGTCTTCAGAAGTCTATTCAAGAGTCAGCTCTTTCCTTCATAACCACCCATATTCAAACAGCAATGGACTGCAAATGACTGTGTTGATAAATATGTTTAATCTGATCATGTTTATATTCTAGATATCTATAGTTCTTTAGGGAATATGTGTCGCTACTATGTCATAACAATAAATTACACAAACTCTTTAAACCTGTTTAACAAATGTATATTTACTCATGGTTAAATCTTTCTTTTATATATATATATATATATATATATATATATATATATATATATATATATATATATGTATATATATATATATATATATGTATAAATATATGTGTGTGTATGTGTTTGTATGCATGTGTGTATGTGTGTGTGTGTGTGTGTGTGTGTGTGTATATATATGTGTACATTATTCTATGCTTAACCTGTTCATAGGTCATTGCATAGCTCCTAGATAAGTTGTTATATTAGATACTTATGAATCCCTGCTCTTGTTTTTACATCACACTGATCAAATGTTTTATTATCATAAGCATTTCACTATTCAAAATTGAAGAAAGATCAATAAATGTTAGAAAAATACTCTTATGAATTAACTTCAAATATTACAAATCTTGAAAGTCTGTGTTTAAACAATACCACTTTTGTTCTCATATTATTATACACATTATTATATTCCTTTAACACATATTGCCTTACTATGTATTTCCATATCTATTTATTTATTACTATAGTCCTACTGTACTAGTAGAAAAAATATATAAAAATAAATAAAATAAAATTAAAATTATAAATAAGTAAATTAAAGTTAAAAAAGAACAATCAAATAAATGAATTACATAAAAATAATGATCAAAAGATATATATATATATATAAAGTTATAAATACATAAAAAGTATATAAATAAATGTACTCTCTTGTAAGCTTTACTTTGTCTACCCATGACCATATGTTATGTTCAATCTATCCTCCATCCCCAATCATCACAAACCCATTCTACTACTTTCATATCCAAAATAACCATGCCCAAGCTCTTTCCTCCTCCTCCTCCACATCTAGCTCACCCAAACCTCAATTTATTACCATGATCCCCAAAACAACCCTACTAAATTCTCCCTCATCTAGTTCACCTTTGACTCATCCAAAACCCCTCCTTCTACTATGATCTCCCTAACCCTTTCCACAAACTCTTCCCTCCTCCATCTCTCCTTTACGCATGCCAAGCCTCATCCTATTACTATAAACTCACAATTAACACTTCTGAATTCTTCCGTCCTCTATCCATTACTCTAGTCAATCCAACTAACAAACTCACATATCCTCTGCTCAAATTAACTCAGAATAATACTAAAACTGTACTCATATTTCCCGGTACTAATCCACTACTAATTCCTCTCGGGTTCCAGAGTAGTGTGCTACTCGCTGAAAAGTGCTTCAACGCCTCATCAGGGGTAGTAAGCGCTATATAAATACTATTACAATACAATACAAATTCCCACAATGCACCTGGCCAAATCCTTAAAAGACCACTGGGCGCACTCCAGGCTGGGGACCTTTGTGAAAGTTGGTGCAGGCAAGCTCTGTCAACCAGTTTCTTTCTTGAAGACAACTCCTGAGTCCTTTTTGAAGCAAGTAAAAGTCCTTTGGGCTATTGTTCCAGTTTAAAACAGGAGCAGTACTTCAGTATGCAGTCCACAGGGTTAAAGACCAGGCTTACAGCAGGTCAGTCCTTCTTCTTCTTTTGGTTTCAGGCAGCAGATCTGAGTTGCAATGCAGAGTAGGCACTATTATTTAATTATTTTGGGGGACCGCCGGGGGTCCTATGGGCTTCAGAGTGCCACCCAAATGCATGACAGCTTCCTCCAAAGTGTGGCATTTTCGTGTCCCATGTAGCACTGCACTTTAGCATTCCAAGATGGATGATTTTCCTCTAGAGGAGCAAGAACAGGCTAAACCAACCTTCTGGGTTGGCTCATTTCCATTAACACTACCCCTCTGGACATCTGCAAATTCCTTTCCTGGGCCTGCTATCTAACTGTGGGGTACAGTGTGAGAGAGGGCCTGGCTGGCATTCCTTTCTGTCCTGCTTCATTTGAAGCACAGTTTGATTTACCCAGCTCCCTTCCTGGCCTCACCTCATCAAAGCAGCCTCATTAATCCTGTTAGGGCTAGCAGGCTGGAATTTGGCTTATAGAAAAGAAAGTCTTACAACTCATTTTCTATACTAGTCAAGAAAATTCAACCATGGAAAGTTGTTGGATCTATCATCACCATTTTTTGGAGTCCTTTTATGACACATTTACCTCCCTCCTAGCCATACTTACGCTTATGGAAAATATTCCCACTTAATCCTATGGAGCTAAGGGACATATTTATACTTTTTGACGCAAAACTGCGCTAACGCAGTTTTGCGTCAAAAAAATTAGCGCCGGCTAACACCATTCTGAAGCGGCATGCGGGCACCGTATTTAATCAATGACGTTAGCCGGCGTTAGCCGCCGGCGCTGCCTGGTGTGCGTGGAAAAAAACGACGTACACCAGGCAGCGTCGGCGTAGGGGGATATGGGGCTTGGGCGTCAAGAAATGGGGCAAGTCAGGTTGAGGCAATTTTTTCGCCTCAACCCGATTTGCGCCATTTTTTCCGACTCCCAACCCCCATAGAAATGACTCCTGTCTTAGCAAAGACAGGAGTCATGCCCCCTTGCCCAATGGCCATGCCCAGGGGACTTATGTCCCCTGGGCATGGTCATTGGGCATAGTGGCATGTAGGGGGGCACAAATCAGCCCCCCTATGCCACAAAAAAAAAAAAAAAAACACTTACCTGAACTTACGTTAATGTCCCTGGGATGGGTCCCTCCAGCCTTGGGTGTCCTCCTGGGGTGGGCAAGGGTGACAGGGGGTGTCCCTGGGGGCATGGGAGGGCACCTCTGGGCTCCTTCAGAGTCTAACGCCAAAGTATAAATATGGAGTTAGTTTTGCGTCAAAATTGCGTTAAAAAAAAACGACGCAATTCCGGCGCAAACGGAGTATAAATATGCCCCTAAGTATCTACCATGAGGAAAATATGAAAGGTGTGTTTTTTCCACACCAGGGCATATAACACATCTTTATAATGTCCCTGCTTATAGTTACATGGCACCCCACCCCTACGGCATCTAGGGGAGACCTTGTTGGTGACATATGTCAAAATCAGGTAGATTATCACTTTGTTAGTACCTTAAATTCCAAAGTCAAATTTGCACACATTTTCCTTTTGAAAGACTGTCTGCAAGGCAGAGCTGCCTTGAAAAATTACAGCAGGCAACACAGCAGTGCACACTCCAGTGCAGGAAATCTACTGTGTCACTAATCTTCCCTGCACTATTATATACTAGGGACTTATAGGCAGTTTGAATCTCCCATGCTCTGTTATCTACTAGGGACTTACAGGGGTCTGTCATTGCCAATTGTAATTCTGTCACTTTAGCATATACCTTTTATTCAAAGCTCTGGCCCAGGGCCTTTTTAGCAGAGCTCAGGGCACAGTCAGGGTAGGTTATCACCAGTATCAGTTAGAAAACATTGGGGTGAACATGCTAAAAGGATGACTTTCTCACAATGTCCATGGGGTAACCTCCTCAGGAAGGGGCATCTAGTCGGAACAGAGTAGGCACCTCTGGGATCCTTCTTGAGAGGGATGGGTTTTGGTTTTCACAGGAGTTAGGGACAGGTAAGACATCAATTTGAGTGGAGGAGTATGGTAAGATGGGTATGAAATGATTGGGTTTGGGAGGTAGAGGGAGCTGTAGTGGCTGATGTGAGTGTGTGTCTCTGTTTTGCAGTTGCATGTGGGTCTGGTGTATGTTGAGTATGTTTGGGTGTGTGTTTTTTGCAGGTTTATGGTGTTCCAATGAGTGTGTGAATTTGGGTTTGATATTGTTATGTGTGCTTCTGTGTGAGTGTGTTGGATGAGTGTGCTGTGCTGAGGTGGTTGCTGTGGTCTGTGTCTGTATGTTTTGCAGTTGAATGTGTGTCTGGTGTATGCTTGGATGTGTGTGGTTCAGCAGGTGTTTGGTGTTTGGGTGAGTGCGTGCATTTGGTTTTGGTTGGTGTTTTGCATGTAGGTGTGCTTTTGCGTGTGTTTTTGTTTGGATGATTGTGCTCTTGAGGAGATTGTTTTTGTTTTGGTGCTTGAGAGTATGGTGGTGGTTGTAATAGTGTGATGGAGGTTGTGGGTGTTCCGGGGGTTGTGGTGCTTTTGGTGTACTGGTGGTTGTAGGTATGCTAGTGGTTGTGGTGCTTGTGGGTATGCTGGAGGTTGTGGGTGTGCTGGGTGTTGTGGGTGTGGTGGTAGTTGTGGTGCTTGTGGGTGTGGTGGTTGTTGTTGATTTGGTGGCTGTGGTGCCTATGAGTGTAGTATCAGTAATGTGTATGCTGTTTCTGTGTTTCTTGGTGTGTTTGAGTTTATGTGTAAGTGTGCCGCTTTCGTCTGTTGGAATTGGTGCCTGTAAAGAAGTGAGTGTACTTGGGAAATGGGTGGGGCATGGGATTATTGAACTATGAATGGCATCCAGAAATGCAACCATTTCTTGCATTTGGCAACCAAGGCCCTGGATGCCATTCAGAATCACAGTCTGGCATTTAGAGATGCTGTGTAAGAAGACAATAATCTCCACACTGAGTGAACCGGGGGGGGGGGCAGGGGCATTGGATGAGTTGCCTGTGGTGAAGGAGACCCCAGCCCTTTCAGGGGGTTGGGTTTTGCCAACTGGGGGGGAGCAAGAGGCAGAGTGTAGATTGGTCTCAGTGTGGTGGACAAGGATTCGGGTGGTACAGTTGATATAAGGTTCACTAACACTAGAGACTAGTGGGGGCCTTCACAGATGATGAAGTGCTGGTGGCCTCCATTCCAGTCCCCTCACCCTCCATGCCACTGTTCCCATCGGTGTCCCAGGTTTCACCACCTGACACAATGGCCAGCTGCTTCCCCGCTTTTGTGGCCAATGTCCCCTTCCTCTACTATTGAAGATGCTGGGAAAACATAGACAATAGCTTTATTGTATCTGTATAGATACAGCTGATCATCAGGTATTTTCACAAAACATTCTCCACATTTTCATATTTCACCTGATTCAAGGATTTCAAAATGAGGTTTATGTTACCATGATCTCATACATGTAGGGAACCTCTTCAGAACCCATTTGGTCACAGTTTTTTGATTTCCGATCATTACTCCCATATAATCTTTGATCATTTCTCTAATCCATTCTCAATATTTTCTGAGAACACATCTCAATGATTATAATTGTTTGTTTTGAATAGTGAACTTATTTCACAAAAATCAATATCAAGCAAAAAATTATTTGTACATTGTACATTGTCTATCTGCAAAAGTCCCTTTAGCTAATCTCTTACTGTTCATTATTGATTTATCATCTGGACATAATAACGGACATAACATTTTTATTTTTGGGTATGTGTTACTCTGCCACCAATGTGTACACAACCCTGTCTGTTTTTTGAAACATGTATGCCTATCAAATTAATTTTTAAAAAAACAGACTGGCTTACATGCACATTTGTGAAGGAATACAACATCATGCCAATCTGTCACTTTTAGGATAAATTGAATTGCATATTTCACTAAAAACATATTTGTAGTATGGTTTTACTAAAATAGTTGCCATTTTGTCTCATGTTTCTAGTCATTTCAGCTTACATGCTCACTATTGTTTGTCTGTAGTACTAACTCACCAATGTGATGTTTGGAACACCTTCTGTATCATGAGAGTATTTGATGCAATGTCACCAGTAATTGGGCCAGCGTAACCTCCTTCACAATTGTGATGGAGTATCACACCTTATACAATCATACATTGTGGCCTGTTTGGTCCCTTAGATCATCAAACAAACTTATGTAACTTTTTTGTCTTAGGAAGTCATGTGTCTGCTCAAAACAGTCCTTAGGTAGTGATCAGAAATATAGTGGGATCATGTTCAACCCACAAATATACAAAGCACACCATCATACACCTTGTGCAAAACTTACACCCTCAAGGACTCTTCTTGTGCGTTGGACATGTCAACCTTTATGTTGATGCCATAATTTGTTGCTGTAACAAAAAATAGTTATTTAACAAGAAGAACTCAAAAAAGAAATTACCCCCTTGGTGCTGTTGGTGGGTCTCCGCCCAGGCCCTTAAGGCTTCCTGCAACTCCACCTTCTTGGCCCTTCCCTTGCAAGTCACCCCCTTTGCCTGGCAGACATCCTTGAGCTGGGCCACCTTGTAAGTGTCCATTTCAACCAGCTCAAACTCTACTTCAGGTAGGCCCTCTGACATGTTATCAAACTAAGGGAAGTCAAAATTAAGATCTAAGAGGAAAATGAGTTCACCTCTCTTCCTTTGCCTGGCAGACGTCCTTCAGCTGTGCCACCTTGTAAGTGTCCAGGTCAGCCAGCTCAAACTCTACCTCAGGTAGGCCCTCTCACATGTTATCAGACTAGGGAAAGTAAAAATTAAGATCTAAGGCGAAAATTAGTTAACCCCTCCCCGGCTACCTGACTGTCCCTTTTAAAAAATGTGTTGTAAACAAAGGAACACCTTTTGACAAACATGAAGTTGGGTTGCATAGTTAGTTACTGTGTGATGCTGTGCAATTGCAAGTCCTATCCCACCTCTTGACTGCCAGATGTTGGACGTAGCGCATTCTGGGTGTCTGAGGCTGGGCCCTAGCAAGGCAGAACTCACAACTTCCATCAGGGGTGGTGATTACACTCACTGAATAACCTACACTCGCCCTTGCGTAGCTTGGCATAGAGCAGTCAGCCTTAACACAGGGGCAATGTTTAAAGCAATGGTTCAGCAATACCACACAATTACCCTGAGTGTCATAGAAGAGACTTCAAAAGAGGTATATGTAAATACGTGTCTCCTGTTCATCGCACGGAGACACAATGTTGACCAGGTTGCTTGTTCTCAATTCCACCTAAAGGTTGAGTGCCTCCCACTTAAATACACATGATCTGCTCCTGTAATATCCCTGTGGAAGGGGGATAAATGAGAGAAGAGAGAGACACTGGAGTTGCAGGGCCAGATCCAGATGCCTAGTGAAGGTTCTTGAAGAGCCGGTCTTTCCTATGATAAATTACACATCAGTCAAATAACTAATATCTCATAACCCATGTATACACTACTGTTAAACCATGATGTGTAACCTGGATATACCTGTTGGGGTCCCCTTTCCCACTTTTGATGGCTCCCATTTTCTCTATGAATTTTCAGAAATTATGTGGATTACCTATAATTGAATAAGAGCCTTGAACCTCCTATATTGTCTATAACAGTGGTTCCCAACCTGTGGTCTGGGGACCCCTGGGGGTCCGCAAAGTCTTCTCATGGGGTCCGCAAGAGCTTAGAAAATTAAAAAATATTAACAAATATTGACAAATTAGGTCCCCAGCTTCCAGTAATGACTCAGGCAGGGGTCCCCGGATTCCAATGATGATTCAGTGGGGGTCCCTGGGTTCCATTAATGTTAAAGTGGGGGTCCACAGAAATCCAAAGGTTGGGAACCACTGGTCTATAATGTCTCCCACTGTGATCCCAGATTAGTACCAGGTCACCTCAATTAAGCCTACCTTGATGTTCCTTTATGTTTGGTGGATATCGTGCATGTTTCACCTTGATTACATTTTCCAAGATGCTGACTCACTCGACTCATAGAAAATTACATAGGCAACAATAATAACAATAGATTCTCAGAGAATTATATTCTTCAGATATTCATGGTTAATCATTGTACTGCGCTAGTAGTTCAAGGAACAAAAATTCAGTGTATTAATCACACTGAAAACATAGAATTAGTCTCAAGATTAAAGTTCAAGTTCACTCTGAAAACATGGGATTAATCAATAGCGTTCAACTTTATGAGCAACCGGCTTTATCATTGTTATTTCACAGCATAAGTTTGAGCATGGCAAAGATAAACTTCAACTGAATGCTCCGTACACCAGCAACAATTTGGAATAATGCAAATGCTACCTTGAACACAGTGATAATAAACTTATTCACAGAACATCGTTCTCATAAGAATTGTTTGATAAAAACTCCTTTCTGTGATATAATGCAAGCAAGTTTAATAAGTGTTATTGTATGAAAAGCAGAGAAGATTCTAATGACCTTAGAAACCAAAGATGTGCCTTTTTAGGTGCATCGCATCTTGGAACATTCGATTATTAAGTTTCAAGTCAGCAAACATCAGGCTTTTAAGAAATAAATGTCTGCAATTCAGGTGCGGCCCGTCACCATCTTTTTAAGGGTTAATTCCCTCAGTGTCTTCTTCTTCCAGAAGCAGCCTCTAACATATTGGACAGAACAGAATGTGAAGATCGAAAGTGGAGGAGTGGAGGAGCAGAGACTGCAGCCGGTGACCTTTACAGCTAACAATTCACTCAAGTCAGGTGTGGTTTAAATACCTACTACCTCTGGCCACACCCAGTCTGAGTCATAGGGATGCTAGAAGCTTGTGCAACACGTGTACCCAAACAAGCACTGGTCTCTAACAAGCAGTAATTTCAACAAGCACTGGTGTCTGTAGACAAGCAATGGTCTCTGTTTAGGCGGCTGGCCTGGTTTGTAGTGGTTACATATAGTGCTTACACTTTATACCAGTTCCAGTTATCCCTTTTTACTAAAATGTAGGCATTGTCTAGAAGCCAGACTCTCTAGAGAGAGGTAGCTGTGGATGAACAGCCAAGGTTTATCTAGGAGACATGCAAAGCTCATGCAATACCGCTGTAGTCACACAGTACTCACACACATGAAAGAAAATACTCAGTGGTACAGAAATAAAGCTACTTTATTTTGGTGACACAAATACCAAAGATACCATAGGGACCAGGAGGTAAGTAATGCACACATTATATACACTAGTATGCAGAAGTAGGCATAAAAACAGTTAGAAAAGTGCAATTAGTGAAAATCACAACAGTTAGAAATTTGCCTGGGGGAACACAAACCATATACTAAGAAAGTGGAATGCAAATGTTGGTTTCGCACCTAGGCAACTGTAGTGTGTAGAGGGGAGCTTGGAGTACTAGAAAACCCCAAAGGTAAGTACTAGAACCCACCCCAGTGCCCAAGAAAGCAGGAGTAAATCACAGTAACTTTCCCAGAACACACACAGAAACAAAAATAAGAATTGTACAAGAACCAGAAGGGACTGCAATACACCAACAGTGGATTCCTGGACCTGAGGACCTGTGGAAGAAGGGGTCCAAGTCTAAGAAGCACAGAAGAGTCCAGGGAGAACAGGGGCCCTGCTACCCCACATGAAGGTGCAAAAGAAGAACCACCAGTGAGGAAGAACAGTCAGTACTGCACCCAAGATGGAGTCAGGTTCATGGTTGGTGCAAATGATGTTTCACGCTGGATGGAGGAATGCAGTCTTGTTTGCATCGCTGGTGTTCGCCAACAATCCTTGGCACACGCAAAGCCCTCAGTTAGTGGAAAGTGGCGCTTCCTGGGACCAGGAAGGACCAAGTGGACTCTACCCAGGAGGGGGAGTCAGAGGGGGCTCTCAGCAACTCAGAGAGCCCACAGAACACCAGGCAGCGAGCACAGGAGTCCCAAAACACGGGGACAAGGAGGGTGCAAAAAGAGGCCCATACAGCACTACAACAAAGGCTCCCAAGCCACTGGAGAATGACTCAGGAAGCTGTGTTCGCAGGATGGAGTGCTGGGGGCTGGAGCTGCAAGATGCATAAAGAACTTTGTGGAAGGATACCAACAAGCCTTAACAGCTACAAAACACGCGGTGCACAGTGGTACTGTCTTGAGTGTGGAGGCAAGCTCTTACCTTCACCAAAGCTGGACAGTTGGACGTGAGGACCATCGAGACCACTTCAGACTACCACCTGTGATGTAGAATCCATGCAGCTTAGCAGGAGAGGGGATCCACGCAGCCGGTCGTCGTTGCAGAAGCAGAGGAGTGACTCCTTCACCCCAAGGGAGATTCCTTCAGGCTGAAGTTGGGCTGTCCTTAGAGGATGCATGACTGGGAAATAGTTGCAGTTGCTGGCAGGAGCTGAAGATACAATGTTGTAGAACATGTCTTGCTTCTTTGTTGCAGTTTGTAGAGTTCCTGGAGGGTCCAGATGCAGTTTCTTCGGTGAGAAGTCGAAGTGGAGGATGCAGAGGATTGTTGCTGAAGTCTCCCAAGTTGAATCTGAAGAACCACCCAAAGGAGAGTCCCTAAATAGCCCTGAAAGGGGGATTGGTCACCTAACCAGGTAAGCACCTATAAAGGGATGGCTCTGAAGTCACCTGCTGGCACTGGTCACTCAGATGCTCCCAGAGTTCCCTGCCAACCTTGAATCCAAGATGGCAAAACCCAGGGAACCTCTGGAGGAGCTCTGAGCACCACCCTGGAGTGGTGACGGACAGGGGCGTGGTCACGCCCTTTTCCTTTGTCCAGTTTCATGCCAGAGCAGGGAAAGGGGGTCCCTGAACAAGTGTAGACTGGTTTATGCAAGGAGGGCACGAAATGTGCCCTTCAAAGCATTTCGAGTGGCTTGGAAAGGCTACCCCTCCCAAGGCTGTAACACCTCTTTCCAAAGGGAGAGGGTGTAACACCTCTCTCCCAGAAGAATTTCTTTGTTCTGCCTTCCTGCGCTCAGGATTCTCAAGCAACAGGAGGGTAGAAACATGTCTGTGAAGTGGCAGCAGCTGGGGCTGCCTGGAAAACCTCGGAAGGCAAAAATGGCAATACTGGGGGTCCTCTAAGGAGCCCCCAGAGTGCGTGGAATCATACAACCAGTTCTTTCAAAAGCCTTGGGGTATGATTCCAACATGTTTGATACCAAACATGCCTATATTCTGAGTTACCATTATGTAGCAGGACATAGGTAGTGACCTATGTTCAGTACATGCGTAAAATGGCATCTCTGCACTCACAAAGTCCGGGAAAATGGTCCTGGAGGTTGTGGGGGCACCTCTGCTAGTGCATGGGTGCCCGCACACATGGGTACTTTGCACCCTGCCTTCAGGGCTGGAGGGCCTGCTATAGGGGTGACTTATAAGTGACCTGGTGCAGTGTAAATGGCAGTGAAAGGATGCTTGCACCTTTTCACGCAGGCTGCAATGGCATTCCTGCGGAAGCCTTTGCATGGGCTCCCTATGGGAGCAAAATATGTGCTGCAGCACACAGGGATCTCCTAGAACCCCAATGCCCGGCTACCTATGTACCATATACTAGGGACTTATGGGGGGCACCAGTATGCCAATTGTGAGTGAAATACTGCATCAAACAAATTTAGAGGAGAGAGTGTATAATCACTGGGGTCCTGGTTAGCAGGATCCCAGTGAACACAGTCAAGCACACTGACATCAGGCAGAAAATGGGGTAACAATGTCACGAAAGAAGGTACTTTCCTATACTCTGTAAACAAGCATTGGTCTTTGTAAACAGGCATTGGTCACTGCAAAGGCGAATGATCAGCTCATAAGTATTTTACTGGGGCATATCCAGGTTTGCAGGCCCGACAATACGTTTTGTATTCAACACACATTAATTATCACAGCATGAATACCATGTAACTTTGGGCAGGAATCACTGTTTGCTTCAACACTAGCAGTACTAGGCACAACAGTGTGAAAACTATATTTTCAGTATGAACATGTGATAATAACAATACATTTTACCCCAGCACCCATGTGAGATGCCAAATGTTGTCATTATGCAACCCATTCTAGCGTGTACCCAAATTCAATTATGCACAGTCCTAGCGTGAAACGTGGTTCACAATTATCACAGCAATATGTACATATAGAGCAAATCAGTGCTTTAAATTAACTCTGGCCTGGACTGCACATGTAACATCTATTGTCAACAGTGTAAGTCTTCTGGCAAGAATTAACCTGTCTGGAAACACCATTGTTCTGTGTAACAATCACCCGCAATCGCTCCCACACACTCACTCCGCACCACCAAGTGGTGCCATGGATATTAGGCAGCTCGTAAATTACGCACTCGCATAATTCACTCCGAGCACCCTAATGCGGTGCACTGTTATCCATCAAGTTAGATGTTGCTTTGCTCGCAGACCCCCCCTTTGGCTCCTAACCCTTCTTCCACCTTCCAACTGGACCTAGTACCCTGCCTCTCACTAGCTGAAGATGCAAACAGCCTTTCTCTGGCTGCTAGGATGAACACGGATGGAGTCACACTTGTTCAAGCTCTCTCGGACAATATATGGAAAGGAAGAGATACCAGCTGAGCAGATAATAGTGAACAAATGGAGATTTGGCCACCACTCGGGAAGTTCACTGAGAGGTCTCCACACCATATCTTCCAGCACAGGCCCAGGACTGTAAAACATGGGACAGTGGCACCCAGCCTATCCAGACACTGTAATACACAATAGTTACCAAATCCCGGACCTCCATTTGGAGGAGGCACAATGTCTCGGGCACAATGAGTTGAAAAAGCCCCAGATGATCCTGGATGCACACAAAGAGGTACCAATCCACATATCTGCTGATGGAGGCACTACGTCAGGTGCGCAATGACTTGTGTCACCAGACGGTTCCAATCACAAACACAAAGTGCTTGTGGCTTTACCTCCTGGAAATGAGGCACAAGATCTGGTGCATGATGGCTTGATTCACACCAGGCAGTTTCTGATTGCACACACAAAGTGCTGAATGCTGTACCTCACTCGAATGAGGCACAACGTCTGGTGCGTGATGATTTGAGCCGCACCAGACAATCTGGTTAAACACATTAAAAGGATTCCACTTCCATACCTCCATGGAACGAGGCACAACATCTGGTGCACAATGACTTGAGTCACACCAGACACTTCAAATTGCAAACACAATGAGCTTATGTCATACCTCCCTGGAATGAGGCACAATGTTTGGTGTGCGATTAATTGAGTCAAACCAGACAATCCTGATCGCCAACAAAAAGTGCTCAATATTATACCTCCCTGGAATGACGCACAATGTCTGTCATGCAATGACCTGAGTCACACCAGACAATCCTTGAGCATGCACATGAAGGATTCCAATTTTGTGCCCCCCTGGAATGAGGCACAACGTCTGGTGCTCGATGACCTGTGTTGCACCAGATGATCCAGCGACACACAAGATGAAAGTTCAGTAGAGCCGTATGAGGTAGGATACAACACTGCTCCTAGGATGCCGACACCTCAAAGGGTTGTCAACCTATAACACGGACACCACACACAATCAGCATGCAGTTGGTAGTTACATGAGAGAAATGCGATGCACTCAACAAAATTGCACAAATCGGGGTCCAGCACTGGTGAATCTGATCACAACAAACCAGTGGCCTATGTGTGTTGTGGCCCTATGATGAAGGGCCACAGTCCTTGAAATTTGACAATACTTTGAAGGCATCGCACCAGGCAAAACAGGTCTCAAGATAGAATATTAGCATCAGCGCTCGCACCACTGCTGTCAAATTAAGGTTAGCCAATTAGACAAGTACTTACGAGGGCACTGCTCTTCAGATGACACTGGTAGAAGGTGTAGATCCCTCATGGGAGGGCTTTGATGTCCCTGAGGCCTCCACGAGAGGAGCATGCCATCGTACACCTGGAAATCACACTTCATAGTGTCACACTGCAGAGACCAGTTTGCTCATGCCAACCCCAATGTCGGAAGGGTGTGCGGTCCCTTCCTGTGACGGCAAATTCTCCTTGTGCACAACAGAGTCATCTGGCAGTGTGCCTAAGAGGTCCAGCACCTCCTTCCCACGTTCCTGAGGTGTGGTACCAGTAGGTATACTGAAGTGTGCCTTTGAAGTTGGATGTGGTTCAAAGGCTTGCCACAATTGCTCCAATTACATATGGTAGAGGACCCTAAGCACAAAAACCTCCCTTCACAGTGGAAAAATCCTCACTTTGTGGAAACTATATGAAGCTGTTGATGTGTTTCATCATTGAAGAAAGAACTTCTTGTATCACACCTTTGAAAGTTGGTTGTGACATGCCACCAAATACTGCAATAGTGTACTGGAATCATCCTGTGGCCATAAAATCGAGTACTGCCATGATTTTCACTATTAAAATTATTGATGTGCGATTTCCATTGTGCGGCAGAAGATCTGGCTCCAGCTGATGGCATAACTCAATAATAGTTTGCCTCTACAATCTGAATTGATTCATTCTGAACTCTCTGAAGTTTTTTTTATAATATCCTGTTATTCCCTGGTGGCAATCCAGAAGATTTGGCTCAATCTGAGGACATTAAACAATATTTGAATTGCTAATTTCATATAAGTTTTAGGTCATATCCTGCTCTTCCATGGTGTCAAGATATGGAACTGAACATGTAAATATAGCCTGAAGAATTGTCATGATGCATGGAAACTAATGTATTAAAATGTTTTTTTTTTTTTAAATCATAATTACAATTTAATTAAACAATACATTTTGAAGAGTGATTTTTGTCTCTGTGATTTATCATCAGGGAGTAAAGCATATCTACATGCTATTTCATAATGCATTACAATATTTTTGATTTTATTTTTTCAAAAAGTAGGCTGAAATTTTCAAATGGAACAAAATAAACCAAGTAATACAACACAAGTCTTTGAATGTGTGTTTTTTTTTAAATAAAAAAACAAACCAACATGTAATAATGAAGAAAACATGAACAAAGAAAACAAAGAAATCATAACTTCAGTCATGGTGGATGAGAGAAGTATAGTAGAGCCACAATTGTTTGAAATCCAACGCACAAATTACAACTGGTATCAGAAGGGCAAATGTATCCATAAAATAGTCCACAGAGCGAATGATATCACAAACTGGATGAAATTAGTTTTTGTGTCTCTTGCTGCTGAAGGTCTTGCCTACCTCTCCTGCTGGTCCAGATGAACGTACCCTACAGAGAGTAACTGGTAAATCCATAATTGCAGAGACTGATGTGGGTGCAGGTGTTTCCTCTGGTGGCAGGGCCTCCCTGTCTATGGCTGAGGTAAACTTAGTTTGGTCAGATGTTGAAGGACCTCAGAGAGGAGAAGATGGTACTGGAAAAGCCCAGCACATTTGGTTATTATAATCCTGCAGCATCTCAGTCAGGGAGCCCAAATTCGAGTTCAGGATTTCCATCTCATAATTGTGCTCCCTCTGCAACTGTTTAATCTCCTGGAGCTCAGTGAGGACCTAGCCCATCATGCCTTGGGACTGATTGATATCTCCCAAGACTTGGTCAATGGTACTCTAGGTGACAGTGTAGCCAGTGGCCTCACTTTGTTGGCCCTCAGATTCCCTCCCATGGACCCTATCCCCACTACCCTGTGTTCTTGGCCCTGTGTGTCCCATTTCACTGGGTCCTGGATGAACTGGAGGAGGTGGTGGTGTTGGCTCAACAGTAGCCAGGACTGAGGCCACAGGATTGGTGTCTTGGTCCTTTGGACACAGAAAGTGGATGTTTCCAAGGCCTGTGATGAAATAGCTGGGGTGGGAGGTGTAAGTTTGGGCCTACTAAAACTCACTGGAGCTGTCTGCCCAGGCAGACCATATGGACCAGGTTGTTTCTCATTATCTGAACTTGCTTGAGTAGAATCCTCACTAAAGACTTGTTCCCGGTCTGGAGTGGAGGCATCCTTTGATGTTTGTTCAGATGCTACTCTACATGTTCTTGGTGTTGGACCTATGATTAATTGAATGAGATTTATTTTAGAAGACTGGATTGTACATCGAATGTCTTGAAGAATAAAATGAAAGGCTAAAAGGTGGACACAACTGATATCATTATAGTAACTTTCAGTTGTTTGATAATGTTACCTAACAGTTTAATAAACACAAAGAACCTCTTCAGAACAGCAAGTAAAATGCTGTTCTGAAATATTAAAAAATACAATAAAGTAGACATGAAATTTGCCAAAATTTCTGCAAAAAACAATCAAGTGGAGGAATATGAGTTAACCATTCAAATGGCTAGCCTGGTAACGAGCTGAGATTTGAACAACTCTGTGGAGATAATAGCATTAGTCATCACAAGAACATTGCAAGGCTCATTTTTGTTTTTACTAAAGATCTTCTATTTATCATGTATATTAACATGCATTAAATGTTTGAAGGTAAAAAATGTGATTAGTGAGACGGAAACCATCAAATCAGTTGGATAACATGTAAATGTGAACTAAGCAAATTAAACATCACATTGTACAACATAATATAATATAGTGATTGTAAAAAAAATTACTCATTAAACAGTGTAAATATATGTAAGATGAGAGAGATTGATCACAATACATTTCCAATAATATTATAGTTGTATTCATTTCAAATAATCTTTGACAACAGTAATGATTTGTAAGTGTAACATACCTAGTAAAAATATACAGTAGAAATAAACTGACTTTGCCTACATGGAACACATACCAGTACCTTGTTCAGCAGTGTAGAAACACTTACGTGCACCATGACATATTGTAAACAAGATTGCAACCTGTCATCTTAACTTAAACAGAATACATTTCCACAAACAACCAAAGAAGGGAAAAAGAAATATGAAACATGGAGAAAAAATTCACACCTTGACAATAAAAGTTTAAGTATTAGTTAAGCGAAAGGAACAACAATAAAACTACAACTTTGCAACGACAAATTAATAAATTATATTTTGAATTATATATTTGAAGAAGGTGTAAAAACATTATCAACAGCTAAATTAGAGGGAAAAATGACATTTATGTTTGGAGCTCAGCTGTCATCACTCCGCCAGGGATCGCTGTTAAGCCTTCAGGATGTAGGATATACAAGATCTTCAACTCCCAGGGAAACAGTTGTAAGGGAAGGGGGCTGGAAGAACCACCTCCAGTCCTCTCGACCTCAAGGTGACACTTAGAAGCAAGGGAGCACACTCTCCTCCACAACCTCTTCCTAATTTCCTCCTGTGTGCACAGGCTGTTTGCCTCAGCATTCACTCTGTCAACTATTCTAGTCCACATTTGCCTTTCCTGTGCTATAGCTGTATTTTGTATTTTTGCTCCAAACAATTGTGGCTCTACTGCAATTATTTAATTCACCATGGCTGACAATTCTTCCTCTGCAAAACAGGGATTTCTCCTCCCTGCCATTTTGAACCAAAAATGAATTGAAGATAAGGACCTACAATTAAAAAAATAAAAAACAATATAAATGAACAATAAATAGGGGGAGAAAAAAACCCTGACTTTGGTGTGGCAATTTGTGCATCAAAATGGTTTTCTGTAGTGGAAGAGCAAAGGATCATGTTCTGAAATGGAGTGTGTTCCATAGTGTGGTATGCAGGTATAATCAGTAAGCCAAAAGACATCAGGTATGCTGCTAGCATCCAAAAAAACAGCCATTGTACAATCTTGAACGCATCCCATGATAGAATCCCGCCATCAAGAATCCGCTGCTAGAACAACACCAGCACAACTATGAAATCTAAATATGCTGAGTGCAATCCCACCACCATGATGGCAACAAAGTAAAGTTAACCAGCATCTGCAGTGCTGAACCACCTATGTGATGGAAAGCATTCTGTTGACCCAGATGGCGATTCAGACACATTTAAATATGGTGATGGGAATTCTGTCAGCATGGTGGAGTACTTAGAAAATCCGCCACAGAGGGATGACCAGCATCCCACCAAGATCTAAATGTTTCAAATGGATTTACCTTGTATTTTGTAATCAGTGCACAATTTCCAGAATGTTGCCATACTGTTTTGAATGGATTTTACAAAAATACAGAGCAAATAGTTGGTGAATGTTTATAAAAGTATACCAATGAGTTTAAATCTATAAAGGTAAACGTGGCCTAGGGTGTAGCCAGACTCCTTCAGCTCTTAGATATATCCTACTTGTTTTATTGCGCGGATTGCCTCTTTTAGTTAGGTTTATTAGGGAAAGATATTGTAAATTAACTACAATGAATTTTACCTGTTCGTTTACAGAGATGGCTATTTTAATATAATAACGTACTATGCTGCAAGCATTCCATCTTTCTTATATTCAGCCAGAGAAATGAATTTCACCATGAGATACTACAAGCTCCCCTCCCCCAATATCTGGGCATTGACAGACCAGAGGTTCATCTCTGACTCTCAGTGGAATAAAACATAGTATTATACTGAATGAATAAATAAGTAGTAGTAAGAGGAACAACACTTTTAATTTCAATTATTACTCTCAAATCATCAAACAGAATTGGGTTCCCATTGGTGAAGTCCCATGATGCATTTAATAGTCTATTTTGATCTTCAATATCTACTTTAAAACTTTGGATCGTTTCACTGTGCAGCAGTAAGTAGAGTTTCATGTATACAATAAGATCCATATAAAAGTGAAGAACAGCTCAAATCTTTGGAACCAGATCACTCAGTGTTCAAGGTGGATCTTCCCCTGGAAGTGACAATGCTTTAAGTGTATTTATTTATTTTATTTATGAGTTTTATAATGCTCGCAGCTACCCAAAAGGGTTTCCCGGAGAAGATGGATGAAGGTAGGATGGTCAGAACTAAATTTAAGAAGCCCAGTTAATTTAAGAAAGAAAGGAGGTTAAAAAAGCCAGGTCTTTAGGCCTTTATGGAAGGACAGTAGGGAGCTACAGTTCCTTAGAGCTTCTGGCAGAGTATTCCAGAGTTGGGGCCAAAATACAAGAAGGATCATCCTTTCATACATGGATTGATAGGAGGATCTAAGGCAAAGGGAGGGCCTGTAGGGCTTCACCAGCTCCACAATATATTGTGGTCCAGCTCTCTTTCAATCCTTAAACATGTAACAGAGAGCTTTAAACTCAATCCATTTAGAGATCCCAAGCCAATGTAATTCCTCCAGCAGGTCAGAAAGTGAGGCTGGCTTAGGAAAGTGGAAGAGCATCCTGGCATCATCATTTAAGCTAGCTAAAGACGGTGAATAGTTGCCTTATCAGTCTAGCTATAACTAGAGCCTGGTTGACGGTCCTCTGAGCTGAGGGGAGAATGAGGCAGATGATTATTTTTAGCCATTTGAGAACGGTGAAGCAGTTCAAGGGAATCATGGTAAAAGTCAGGATGTAAGGAAACAATCGTGCACTCTACTGTTTTAACAGCTTCAATGCCTTTCTTTAAGACACAAGATGGTGACCGAGGCAACTATGCTGCAAAATTGAAGCTGAGCGATGTCTTAGATGACTGCATCAGAGCTGAGCACTGCGCTATCCTTCTCCTGATGACACAGTGAGATTTACTGCTTAGATGAGGAGCTGGTTATAACAAAGGAATCCTGTTTGGCTCCCCAACATGGTTTAGAACAACTATTGGGTTGCAAAATCTCTTGGTTCTCTTGAGGTGACAGGGCCTCCGATTTGTTTGACCCTCTACTGCTGTTTCTTGGTGTGATGATGGTTGAATGACAAGCAGACAGCCCATGCTAGAAAGCAGGAGTGAAAAGCAGAGCAGCAAGCAGTGGGTGAAGAAGGTCACCTCCACTCTGTAGTAAGTACAACAAGTACAGCAGGATTCGCTCCGTCTTCTACTACCACTACAGCTTCAGCACCAACTGGTGAATGATTCATGCCTACCCAAAAGAAACAGATACTATTGGACTTCCCCATTGCAGCTTTTAGGATCTGACCAGGTAGTTTCTGCTTGTCAATGTTGATGGGTGAGTCTGTGGTGGGTGGTGACGGTAGGATGGTGGGGGAAATGTAGTTTCATTAGAAAAGGATTTTTGAGGGTCAGGAGGGTAGGCCTGTGGTGGGTAGTGAGGATGGGATAGTTGGTGGAGTAGTCTGTTTTATTAGGATACTTTTTTATGGTTTGTGGGAGGGATAGGCATGTTGTGTGTGGTGACGGTGAGTGTATTATTTCCTAAGATAAATACAATGTTTGTCTTAATGATGGGATTTCAAGTATTTATTATGATTACTGTTGGAAAATAGCCCTTTCTGAAGGGTCACCCCAAACCTTTTTGCCTTCCTCCTCCTCTTTTCTGGCCTTGTTGTTGTTGGCTTTAGGGCTCTGGGCACTTTACTACTGCTAACCAGTGCTAACATGCAGGTGCTCTCTCCCTAAAACATGATAACATTGTCTCATACCCAATTGGCATATCTAATTTAGTTACAAACCCTAGTAAAGTGCAGTAAATGCACCCAAGGCCTGTAAATTAAATGCTATTAGTGGGCCTGCAGCACTGATTGTGCCACCCACATAAGTAGCCCCTTAACCATGTCTCAGGCCTGCCATTGCAAGGCCTGTGTGCAGTTTCACTGCCACATAGACTTGGCATTTAAAACCTGCCAAGCCTTAAACTCCTCTTTTATTACATAAATCACCCCTAAGGTAGGCCTTAGGTAACTCATAGGGCATGGTGCTATGTAAATGAAAGGCAGGACATGTACTTCTAAGTTTTATGTGTCCTGGTAGTAAAAAACGTCCAACACTGTTTTTCACTATTGTGAAGCCTACTCCTCTCATAGGCCAGCATTGGGAATTATTTTATATACTTTTAACTGATAATTTGTGATCTGAAAGGACTGGCATTTTCATGTTTGGTATGGTTGGAATGGTAGTGAGAAATCCTCCATACTGGTGAAGTTGATTTTAACTTCAATATTTTAGAAATGCCACTTTTAGAAAGTGGGCATTTCTCTGCACTTACTGATCTCTGAGCCTTGCAGCCTGTCCCCAGTCCACTTCTGGTCTGTGCTGGCTGACAGCTCCTATTGTGCATTCCACCTAGAAAGACATAAACACAGGACACTCAGCTGCATTTGCATTCATATGGATATATTCCTGGCAGGGAGGGTGGAGGAACTCTCACTTGCTCTTCAAAGGCTAGCGGCCTGTTCTCACACAAAGGACTGATAATGCCCCACAGATCTCCTGGCAGATAGGAATTGGTTGAAAGGGGAATTTGTGCACTTCAAAACCACTCTTTGAAGTCTCCTTCACTTCAAAGGCACATTTGGGTACATATATACTGGGTCTGTGACCCACTCAAAACAGACACTTCTGGACCTACAACTAGACTTTGTCAGATGGATGGTCGTGCTGCCCAAGGACTCAGCTGGACTGCATTTCTGAAGGAATGCCCTCCTGCTTATTGTCCTGATGCCTACTTCTCCCTGACTCTGATGGAAGGACTTTGCTTTCCGCGACCAGTGATTTCCAAGGGCTTGGCCTCAGCTTGCCTCCTGTTCAGAAGTTCCAAGCCCATCAAAGACTTCACCACAGGGAGAAAATCCACTGTGCTGTAAAATCAGTGCAACACCTGCAAAAATCAACGCATCACCTGCAGAATCGATGCCCGCGGATGAAAAATTGGTGCAGCACCCACTCAATTGATGCAGTTCCTGTTTCATCATCGCAGAGCATTTTGGATTTTCAATTCATCATCCTTGGGTGTCAAAATATCTCCGCACTGCAGCAAGGAACCAAGACTGCACACCTGGTAAACAACATATCACCATGCCTGCAAGGAAAGAATCAATGCATCACTTCTGCCGTGCTGGAGAAATCATCACATCACTTAACTTTCGGATGTATCCCTCTCCTCTGCGGTCCTCTTCGTCATTATTTTTGACACATCCAAGGTACTTTTGCTAAAAAGATACAACCATTGATTCCTTTGGATTAAGACTTACCTAAACCTCTAAAAAAATGATATCTCGACTTGTGCATATTGGATTCTTTTCATTCTGGTCTTGTTTTATTCACATAAAAATGTATACTTTCCTAAATTGGTGTGGAATATGTTTTGTGGCATTTTCACTAAGTTACTGAATGAGTTATTGCACAAATACTTTACACATTGCCTTCTAATGTAAACTTGCCTGCTCTGTGCCAAGCTACCGGAGGGTGAGCATGGGATACTATAGTTTGTGTTGTGACTTACCCTGACTAGGACTGTGGTCCCTACTTGGACAGGGTACATACCTCTACCAACTAGAAACCCAATTTCTAACAGTTACTTATTATTTTTGTTGTTCCATCTGAAGAAAAAGAATGATCTTCCTGCCTGCTGTCAGCACAGATGCTGAGGCCTGAACCCAGCCTATCACAAAGATATCGTCCAAAATTCTACCCTCGTTGTCCTCTCTCTAGGTGATTTCTACTTGACATGAGCTCCCTTACTTTCAGGCAAGCCCCAATACAAGCCTTCAGTCCACCTGTAGTGATTTTTGGAAAAATTATGGTGCATTATCTTTGCCTTCCCCTTCATGAAATGATGCCACCAGTGAAAACTAAGAAAGAATACTACAATAATTGATTGAATACGGGAGATGTGTTTATATACACCGTGCATTCTACAAAGTGTTATCAAACCCTGAACCAAACCACTCTCTTTTTCCAGTTCTTGCCCAAGCAGAATTGCATTGTCTGCCATGTCCGAGAAGACTTGCTGTTCAGAATGGAGCCAGCAAACCTTCAAAGAAAGATTTTCAATCAAAAACATGAAACCAGAAGAATAAAACAGAGTGACTGGGAGATCCAGTACAGTATAAAGAGGGAGTCATTTACCCATTTAACAATTAAGTCACAGAAGGAGGTTAGCTTTGGTAGAATTATAAGGTAGACTTATTATTCTTTGGGTGTGCATTGTGAAAGAAAATGTGCACATTACCTCTCCTTGGCCTACCATTTTAATAATTTTTATAGTTTGTTCTTTGCTCTATGATGTCTCTTTCTGTACCAGGTAAGGGGATGGTGCGAGCAAATTAGTAATTTTTGTGACTCCTGCCTCTAACATTTTATCAATGTGTTCACAACATCCCACCTGCCTAGTGTTGGATCTGTTAATGGCAGAAATAGATAATAAAATGGCAGAAAGAGATAACAGCACATTAGATCGCACAACTTGGGGGACACAGGTTGTTGGTGGTATGGATGATGGGATGAGTAGGGGTAATTATGCAAATCTTTAAGGAGGCAAGCATTGCATTCAGCTAGTCAATGAGGCCAGCAAATCTCTCACATAAGAAGATGGCAGTTAAATTAATTTACTTAAGGCCGATTTAGTATTTGCTGGATGTCATGGCGAAGGTACTCTATCTGCCAAATTTAGAGATGTCCGCTGGCTGAATGATGGTGCCACACTGCACATTTTCATTTTTCATTTTTATTTAAAAAAACAAAATCCCAAAGCTGGATTTTGTTTTTGAAAATTAAAAAATTACCCTCTTTCCTTGGGATTTCTCTCCCATTTTGTGAGGGTCTTGCAATGTTTTTAGTTTTACTTATCTCCACATTTTAGGTGGCAGTTTGTAAAAGTAAAAACTAGCCATGTATTCGCTAACTGTAAACCAGGTGGGTGGATATATGGTCATACCTCTGATTGTTCTTACTCTATTGGGTATCAAAGGGGTATTTAGAAAAGACATAGTAGTGTCCGCTGCCTCCATACTGAAGGTCCCCCCATCTGCAAATCAGGCAGGTGGACCTTCAGTTTAGCAGAGACAGCGCTTCATTGATGACTGCCCTCTCCGCCAAACTTAAATAAGCCCCTCAGTCTTTAGCAGCCAACACACTGCCAAGTTTGTTGTAGTTATCTAGATATCTAGGCTCAAGTCCATAATGGCAATGATCCCATAGTGCAAATAAATTTATGATAAAAGTTAAGAAAATATACTGTAATCAAATAGTGCAACTGCATACTTATGGCAGTGTCCATTTTGGAAGCAGGAGTGAACTGCAGCATAGTAGCTTCACAAAGGTTCCACTTTTTTGCAGAATAGAAGGCCTGAAGGATAATAAAAGAAAATAATAATATTTGACAGTCAAGGTAAACATGGTGCATGTGTAGTTCGAGTAAGCAATATAAGCTCACATACAACAAACTACGGATCAATCTGGTAAAACACATAGGAACTACTGCAAAAGTGGGTAGGTAAGAGCCTAGGAAACGTTATTCCATTTAACACTACAAGGATGGACCCTCACTCAGCCTTCCTTAGAACATTGCTTGACTTGTTAAAAGACACCCTATAGACTGAACCTGCTGCTATTGGCATTTGTGACCCCTCGAGTGGCTTTGTAAACATCTATATGCATTTTTTGTTGTGGTTGTGCCAAAAAAGTGTTGCAACTATGATACAAAATGTAAGTAAATCTGGTCCCAACTGCAAGTTGTAAATGATGCTCAAAGTCAGAAACTGCATAAACAGCAACCACACCACCATTGCAGTAGCAGCTGGACACTGGCAAATTAAAATAAGGAACCATTTAAGAAAAATGATGGTCACCAGACACAAAAACAAAAAAACACATATATATTGAGAGGAATTAAACTCATTAAAAAACAAATCCTAGAAACGCCATAAATATCCCAACACATTCAGTGAAGCAGCTGTTTGGCACCAACCATTTCTATCTCAATTAAATTAACAACCATGTCACTATCAACACCAACACTAACAAGACTCTCACATCATAGCTGCAAGCAACTAGCTGTAAAAGTCACTTGTCACACATGTATAAACAGCAACATCTAAAATCAATGGTCACTTGCATCTATTTACACTCATCACTTTAATCAACATACTCAGAACAAATAGTTACATTAAGTTACTTCACAACTCACATATTGACAATCACACAACAACCACGTTTTGACACTTCTAAGGCCCATGGTACTCACGTCTTAGCACTCCAAATTCACAATTTAAGGCATGGATTGCTGAATATCAAGTAGCAAATCTAAAAGTACCTCTCATCGTCATCCAAAGTCACAAAAGCTAGAAAAACGTAATACCATCATTCTCAGACACACAAGAACCCTATCTATACTTGTTCTCTTTAGTCATACAGGCCATTCACAATATAATCACTTCCAAACACTAGAATGTTTTAGTATTATCATCCTCAGTCACACAGCAATCACATAAATAGTCATACTTCACAACCCTCTTGAGATGCACATCATTTACATTATACTCAGTCTCAAAAACTAGAAAGACAATACAATGATCCTCAGTCACACAGAAGCCAGATCTCTACTCATGCTCCACGCTCCTCTAGTGTAACACAGCAGCAAAAGTCCCACAACAGTTGAACATCGAACAAAAACCAGAATAAAAAGGAAGTAGAACAGAAGGATAGAGATTATCCGGGTCTGGGAGGGTATGAGAGAAAGGAGTAAAATAGACTTATTTATCAAACACCAGAACATGGGAGAAGAGGTGGAGACTGAAGAATTGGGACAATTGGGAAAAGAGGGAAGGGAGATAAAAGACACAAGTGGGAAAGAATCGAAAATGGTTGGAAGTGAGAATGGGCTACAAAAGAGAGGGGTCCCCAAGTGAATTCAAGCAACCAAATACAGTTGGGTTACTAAGATGGGTACAGTTTGAAGAGATAAGTCTTTAGGTGCCAGTGGAATGTCTAAATCAGTGGTTCCCAACCTTTTGACATATGTAGACCCCCACTTTATTGATACTGGAACCCAGGGACCCCCAGTGAATTATTACTGGAATCCGGGGACCCTCCTACTGAGTCATTACTTTGAGTTGGGGGCCTAATCTGTTAAATTATTACATTTTCTAAGCAGTCGCAGACCCCCTGAGGAGGCTTTACGGACCCCCAGAGGTCCCTGGACCATAGGTTGGAAAACACTGGTCTAAAAAGTAGGTTTTGTCTTGTGTTCAATAGGAAGAAATTCCAAATGAGGTTTCAAATGAGAGAATGACTGATGCACTGAATGGGAGGTTCTGTAATTGAGGATTTCCTGAAGAAAACTATTTTTGCTGATGAGCTTTCTTATGGCTCTTGAAATTTAGTTTTTATACTTCATTTACATTCCAAGGTGTAGTGTTTTACATGATTCAGAACAGAACCTTTTTGGTTTCCCCAGGACTCTATCAATGTGACCTAATCCCTAGAATAGAATTTATGAAAGCTTGCTTAACAATGTTTGAGTTCGCAGGTACACACAGAGGAATAAAGACATGTGATTTACAGCTCCATGTGTGGCCTAGTTATTCAGCGGGTACCAGGATGGGAAAGATGCTATGAATAGGGAGGAGATAGGAGATTAGTAAACCAAAGAAGAAAGTGCTCTTCTGAAGAGTTAGCCTTGATCCAAGCAAACTGCTTGTTTGTGTCATATGTGCCTTCGTCAAAGTGCTGAGTTGACAGTTGGCGTATGTGAAGCCGGTGTGAAGCATGTGAATGGAAAAGGAGTTTCATGGAAAAGTCTATGCATCGTTGGTCAAGAAACTACAACCAAGATTTTACAAAAAAGTACCATGCTGCCATACAAAATATAATATAATATAAGAGAGTTAATGCTGAAGGCATATTAAACCAGGTTTACAAACTGCTGTTAAAGACAATTATGAGATGCCAAATAGCGCTGAAGGTGGATCAACCAGTTGTATGACAATACAAACTGAAGTACAAAAAGAATAAAGTAAATAACTTACTGAGCCCACTAAAGAGAGTGATAGTGCTGCAGCTGTCACCGAAGTGGCTCAGGGAGAAGTGCTCTGGGACATGCTTACAGAGTTGTCCATCCCAGAAGCAGTTGCTCATCAAGCTACCAACTAGGGCTCAGAACAGCTTCATAGGTCTTTCAAGAGCAAGGATTGAAGGCAACAGTAAGATCTGTGAAATTTTGAGATGGCAACTAAGTGAGAAGATGCAATTCCCATTAGTATCGAAAATGATCCTGAGATTCAAGTCAAAAGACTTTAAACAGGTTTTTCACATGCATAATCACTCAACAGCATCATGGAGCGAACTGCTTTCAATCTCAGTAAGTTCCACACTCGCCTACAATGCTGCTGCTTTCCATAAACCAACACTACCATTTGACACTGCCAAATAGCAAAATATTGGTGATAGAACCACTGCATGGCTAGAGAAACTTTAAGATTTTAATGCCAAGAGGTGACGAAGAAGCCACATACCACCAGATTAAGAATGCATTGAATCTCAAATTTAATTCAGTATGAAATTGCAATTAAGAACAATGGCCCTCATTACAACCCTGGTGGTCGGTGATAAAGTGGCGGTAAGACTGCCAACAGGCCAGCGGTAACTACCAGCAAATTATGACAATAGTGGAAAGAGCTCAGATAGACAGCCACTTTACCACACCGACTGCCAGGGCAGAAACAACAGGTACCACAGTGGTAGCCGCCTACAGCCAGGCGTAAGTCAGTGTTCTGCCCACCGTATTCAGACCCTGCAATCTGCCACCTTTTCTGGGCGGTACCAATGATATCAAAAATCTGGTGGAAACATTGCACAGAAGGGAAATGACTCAACTTTGGAGACACAGGGAACAACCACGCCGCCATGGAGCCCAAGCTGGAGATCTTTCCAATGATCTTCTACATCCTACTCCACCACGAACAGCAATGATGCGAAGACGACCACGGTGAGTACAGCCGCCTAGCACAAAGGGGAGGGGGAGGAAAAAGCTAGTGGCACACACGCACAACACACACACTCCCACCCCCAACACCATACACACAGTCAGATGAACAAGAAAACATATTTACCCCGTACCCCACAGGAATAATGCAAGGACAACATGAATAGATGAAAGTGAGTGTTATAATATAAATACATAAAGAATACGTACATCAAATCTAAAATTATATACATATGTACAAATCAAGGGGCACAGCCCAGTCCTCAACGTGCGTGAGCCACAGGGCCACATCACAAAGTCCAAGGCCCCACTTGTCTCCTGCAACAACACGGAGAGAAGACTGCAGGAGCATCAATTCAAAAATAGGCAGGCACCTCAGGGGAACGGGGGCACCTCAGCTGGCAGATGGAACAACACCACTGGTCCTGGAGGGGGCAACATGCCCATTGCTCTTTGTCCTGGGGAGTGCAAGGCCACAGTCTCTCAAGTGGGTGACTTGCCCACATTCTCTGAGGGGGCAGCATGCCCTGTGCTTGGTCCTGGGGACTGCACAGCCACAGTCTCTCAAGTGGGTGACTGTCCCACATTCTCTGGAGGGGGCAACATGCCCTGTGCTTGGTCCTGGGGAGTGCAAGGCCACAGTCTCTCGAATGGGTGACTTGCCCACTGGTTCTGGAGGGGGCATCGTTCCCTGTGATCTTGATCCTGGGGAGGATGGGGTGAGTGGGTGGCATACCCACTGGTTCTGGAGGGCGTATTGTGCCCTGTGATCTTCATCCTGGGAGGATGGGGTGAGTGGGTGGTTTCCGCACTGGTTCTGGAGGGGGTATCGTGCCCTGTGATCTTCATCCTGGGGAGGATGTTGTGAGTGGGTGCCATACCGATGAGTTCTGGAGGGGGCATCATGCCCTGTGCTTCTGATCCTGGGGAGTGCAAGGTCACAGTTTCTCAGCTGGGTGTCATACCCACAGGATTTGCAGGGGACAGGCCGCACAGCATCCCAGGGATGCAGGTCTAATGAATGTCCACGGGCGGTGATGGCTGCTCAGTGGTGGCAGTGGTGCTGCTGGTGCTGCTGGTAGTGGTTATGGGGGGAAGCTCCAGCCCATCCCCTGCAGCCTTGGACGGCTGCCCACTGCTGATGGCAGTGCTGCTGCTGGTGGTGGTTGTGGAGGGAGGCTCCAGCCCATCCCCTGCAGCCTCAGACGGCAGCCCACTGGTGGTGGTGGTGATGCTGCAGGTGGTGGTTGTGGTGGGAGGCTCCAGCCCATCCCCGGCAGCCTCGGACGGCTGCACAACCATGGTTGGTGGTGGCGCTCTGACTGAGTCCCTGCACCAGGCCCCTTCTCCTTCCAGCCTGCTGGTGCAGACTCCTTGCCCTTCCTGGCAGCAGCTGGGGATGGTTTCGTGCCCTTTCTGGCAGCAGCTGGGGATGGCTCCTTGCTTTTCAGGGCAGCAGCTGGTACAGGCCCCTTGCTTTTCCTGGCAGCAGCTGGGGATGCCTCCTTGCCCTTCCTGGCAGCAGCTGGGGATGGCTCCTTGCCCTTCCTGGCAGCAGTTGGGGCAGGTACCCTTTCTGTGAGGCTGGTTGGTGGCCTGGATCCTTTACTGCCACAAGTTGCTGAGGACCCTACTGGGCCCGTGGACTGGGTGGCTGAGGTGCTTGCCTGGGTTTTACCACCCTGGCCAGACATGAAGGATGGGGGGTAGGGAAGAGGTCAATGGTGGAGAGGAAAAATGCCTTAGGGACTTTGGGGTCGGAAGAGGGAGAAGGTTTGGGAGTGGAGGAAGAGGGAGTGTCTGTAGGAGGTGTCTGTCTGCTGTGTTTGGGTGCAGGTGCATGGGTTTGATGCTGTTGTGAGGTGGATGCCTGTTGGGTGTCTGAGTGCTTGTGTTTGTGTACCTTAGGAGGGGGGCACAGACACAGTGGGAGAGGACACAGGGGACATGTGAATGTCTGTTGGGGTGGTGTCTGCCAGTGAGGTGTGTGTTCTGATAGGTGTGCTGGGGATGTCAGTAGTGGATGAGGATGTGGTGCATGGAGGTGTGAGTGTAGACGCAAGTGGGAGGGAGGTGGAGGAGGAGGAGGACGGGGACACAATGGAGGCAGTGGATGTTGGTATGTCTGCATCTGGATGGTGTTTGTGTGAGTGCCTGTGGGATGAAGTGTGGTGCTTGTGTTTGCCTGAACCACTCATGTGTGTTGTCTTGTGTGCATGCTGGTCTGCCTGTGTGCTTGGGATAGGTTGGGGTTGAGGGGAATCGGACTGGGTAGAGGAAGTTGAGGGTTGGAAATAGGGACAATGGCTGCCGTTAGAGAGGAAGCCAGAGCCTGGATTGATCTCTGTTGGGCCGCCAAGCAGTGTAAATGCCCTCCAGAAATGCATTGGTTTGTTGCACTTGGGCTGCTAGCCCCTGCATGGCATTCACAATGGTTGACTGCCCAATAGAGATGGATCTTACGAGGTCAATAGCCTCCGCACTCAGGGCAGCAAGGCTCATTGGGGCAGGGCCTGAGGTGCCTGGGGCGAAGGAGATGCCCACCCTCCTGGGTGGGCAGGCACGGGCAACTCGCTGCGGGGCTACTGGGAGGACAGTGCTGGTACGGGGGTGGCGGCTGTACCTGTAGCTGGGGTGGTCACAGAGGAGTCCGCCACCACCAGGGAACTTCCATCGGAGGAGGTATCTGTGTCCGAACTGTCCCCTCCAGTCTCCGCCATGGTGGTTCCCTCACCCTCAGTCCCACTGGTGCCCTCACTGTCGGTGGACTCTGCCTCCTGGGTCCTGTGGGATGCACCTCCCTCCGTCGCCGGTGCCTCTGCTCCTCCTCCAGATGATGCTAATGCACATAAGGACAGGATGACAAAACTGTGGGGGGAAGAAACAAAGGAAAGACTTGGTCAATGGCTGCACCAACACCACCGTTTGCGTACACAGCACCCTCACACACAGTGATCAGCCCTACGCACAATGCAGTGCACTATCAGTAACAATGCTAGTCACCAGGGCATGGGGAAGGACACATACCACCAACTGCAGCATACCTGGGACCCACACAGCTCTGCCCAGTAGTAGATGCCTACTAACTAGGTCACAGAAATATCACATCTGAACCCGGCCCAACAAGGGACCTACTCTGCGATGTCATGCCTGGCCTAGGGGCACCCACAGACACACATCCCCCACGGGTTACCACCCTATCATGCATAAGTTGTAATGATAGGCACTGTACTCACCTCCTTGTGGCTGCTGTGATGCACTCAAGCACCCATCCAGCTCCAAATAGGTCACCACCAGTATGCAGGCCATCAGGAGGGTCAGGGTTCGATGGGCACTGCTTCCTCTTTGGGAGGCCATCCCCAGCTGGGCCTCTGCCATCTTTCATGCCCAGCGTCTCAGGTCCTCCCACCGTTTCCGACAGTCGATGCTCCGCCTGCCGTAGACCCCCAGGGACCACACGTCCTTGGCGGTGGCACTCCATATACCCTTCTTTTGATGGGCACTGACCTGCAGAGAAAATACACAGAGGGAAAGGTATTATTGAGACCATCCTGCCTGTTACACTCATGGCCCACCATACCCCTTCCCATTGTCAACACCAGGGCAGTGCACGCTCTATTGGCGACTAGAATGCAAACACCCAGCACTCTCAAAACAACGTAATTTATGCATTGTGCTGATATGTTGTTGTTTAACCTTTTGCATTGCAGAGTTTAATCCTGAAGACTTATTTTTAATGTGCTTGCAAAAGCTTTTCATTTGCAATGTATTGCTGCAGGCTTTCAGAGTGTGTTAGGGTGTGGTCCCTTTCCAGGGCCTTCTAGAGACTTTCCCTGCAACATGCCTGGGTGTGGTTGTCGGCTGGGCCAAGACTCTATAAAAAGGAGCCAGCCCAGCTCCAGGTGCTCACTATTCAGAGGTCCCGGTGCAGAGCAGCAGCTACTTCCTGAGGTCCTGTCCCGGTGGCCTATTTGATCTTCCAGACATCTGACTTTCATTCTTCATTTGGAGATCCTTGTTCTGGGCGGTAAGACGGTGGCTGGGCTGGCCTCCCGACGCCGTTATCAAACTCTCATGTTCTTGGGCCTAATTCTTTTATGATTTGACAGAGTATTTTGCGCGTGTGAAATATGCGCGCAAATGTTTGTGACATTTGCAGGGTGACTTGCGAATCGGCAATACGCGCGATTAGTTTCATGATAATTTAATCTTGTTAATTATTGCGCGCTACCATTTCTTGACATTTACATGGTGTCTTAAGAATCGGAAAGACGCGCGATTCGCTTGATGGTGTTTTAACCTTGTTGTTCAATGCGCGCTACAATTTCTTGACATTTACATGGTGGCTTACGAATCGGCAAAAGATGCGCAATTCGTTTCATTGTACTTTGATCTTGTTATTCATCGTGAGCTGTTATTTCTTGGCATTTACATTGTGGTTTACGAATAGGCAGGACGCACGATTCTCTCCTCGAGTTTAATTCATGTTGTTTATTGTATGCCACTATTCTAAGATATTTATCATGTAATATTCGAGTTGACAAGTTATGTGATTTGTTTTTCCTGAATCCATATTGTGTTATTCATGGTGCATAATCCTTTTATGGTGTTTACTATATATATATATATATATATGTATATATATATATATATAAATCTACAATATGCGCAATTTGTGTTGAAACATTTTAAGAGTACACAGAAGATCAGAGTGTCTAGATGCAATATTGTATGGTCTTAGTATGCATTCTCAAAAAAGGATTTATATGACTGGTTTAAAATTTAGTCAGAACGTTTTTCTGATTCTCATGTAAAGGAAAGTACTTCAATAAGAAAGTTTCCATTTAATCCATCTTGATTCCCTTACAGGTATCCGGCCATCTTGAAACTTAGGGGGTCATTACAACATTGGTGGTAAAAGCCGCTTACCGCCATGCAGAAGACCGCCACTACACCGCCGCGGCCACGGAATTCCGCCACAGCTATTATGATCCACATCTCTGAATCCGGCGAAATTCAGACACCCACACAAGTCCGACACACCAAAGGTCAGTGATAAACTGGCAAAAACAAATCCTCCACCATCACACCAACACGCCCATGCTATTACGACCCACGAATCCACACAGCGGTCTTTCAACCGCGGTATTCCATTGGCGGTACACACCGCCGCACTCAAAATACACACACATCTCCAAAACACCGCCACATTGGACAATTCCAAATACACACACCTGATACACATACAAACACCACTCCCACACACCCAACACAATATAAAACACACACCCACATCACCCACAAACCCCTACGACCAAAAATTAGAGACAAAGGCGACAGAGAGAGAGCACAGCAATAGACAACCCCACCACACAGAGGCACACAACACCATCTCCCACACAACATCCACGCACAAAACACCCCACACCACTACACATCACCACACTCATCACCACATACACCACCCCACACATCACCTACACCATCCCATGGCACGCCAAAGACACCCCAGGTTTTCGGAGGAGGAGCTCAGCGTTATGGTGGAGGAAATCGTACGGGTAGAGCCACAGCTATTTGGATCACAGGTGCAGCACACCTCTATAGCTAGGAAGATGAAGCTATGGCGAAGAATAGTCGACAGGGTCAACGCAGTGTCACAGCACCCAAGAAATCGGGAGGACATCAGGAAGAGGTGAAACAACCTACGGGGGAAGGTGCGTTCCGTGGTCTCCAGGCACAACATCGCGATTCAGCGGACTGGCGGCGGACCTCCACCTCCTCCCCCACAACTAACAACATGGGAGGAGCAGGTCTTGACCATTATGCATCCAGAGGGCCTCGGAGGAGTCGGTGGAGGAATGGACACTGGTAAGTCAAATCTTAACTATCATATCCCCCACCCTACCTGCATGCTATCACACACCCCCACCCTCACCCCCTCTCCTATCACTCCAACTCCTCACTAATGTACTAATAACACAAACCACCCATCCCAACACCAAGCCCTGCATGACACAACAAAGCATGGACACCCATCACTAAAGCATGCCCACTGCACATACCCATAACAACCCCTAACCATCATCACACAAGCCACCACACAGGAGTGCTAGCACTGGGGTACACGCTCACCCACCCATTGCACACCATGACACACACACATGCAATAATCATGCTTTTATACCCCTGCAGGACCACTACGTAACGTCACCAGACAGGAGGGTCCAGATATCTCTACCCCACCCACAGAAGAGGCCCACAGTGATGACAGCAGCTCTGGCCAACTGGATCCAGATGACCAGCCCGGACCATCGTGGGCCTCAGGACAGTCGGTTCCCCTCGCACAGGCACAGCCCAACACTGACCTTCCACCCTCTGGTAACACCAGCACAGCACCCACCAAGCGGGCCCATACCTCCGTACCCAGGACACGTCAATCAGCTGTGTGTCCACCACTACAGGGAACCCAGGATAACCCACCACCCCAACAACAACAGGGACCTGGGGGCAGTGGTAGTGGGCACACGGTCCAGGGGACGGAGGCAAAGGAACACAGGGGAACTGGAAGGGCTTCTGTGTGACAGGGCACGGACAGGCCAAGGGAACGCACTCTCTACAAGGCCCTCTCCTCCATCATGGGAGCATACCACCACTCCCAGGAGACAATGGCTCCGGTCCTGGCCAAGTTTCAGGAGACCCAGCGCATGCAGGAGGAACAGTATTTGGGCTTCAGGGAGGAACTCAGAACCATCAGCTCCGCCCTGGGCACCATCGTAGGGGTGCTGAAGGACATACAGAACACCATGAGGGACACTGTGGCACTCCAAGGGGCCCCTGACACTAGCCTGGACGATGAACTGCCCACCACCTCCGCCGGCGCTAGTGGACAGGACGCTGCGCCACAGGACCACCACACCAGCACCCTGCCCCCTGCAGATGGAGAACCACCCCGCAAGCGGTCCCTGAGATCCAGGAACAGGACAGAGCAAGATGGCAAGACCCCCGCCAGGAAATGAGACCACCCTGATTGTCATCCCACTGTCCCACTTTGTTACCCTGTCCAGATTGGAACTGCCCCAGCTCCACTACCTTTTCCCATATGGGCAGTGCACCTGTGAGACTAATAGACTGGACTCTGCCATGGACATTCCTCCACAATCACCCATCACCATTTTGCCACCCCCTCCAATAATTAGCACTTCAATAAACACCCTTGAACCACAAATCAATCTGGAGTCAGTCTGTGATTTTGAAAATGTGTATTATCTATGACAATGACAAAATCCGTTCGAAAAGGTAATGTCAACATACCTATGTCACACATCACAAGCCCATGAAGGATGCAAGCAGATGACACACATTGGTAACCACACCTGTGAAACCGTAATGGAAATGTACCACTCAGTTAGCAAATACTGCTTCAAATTGACAGACAGGATAGAGGTAGAAGTGTGAAAGTAAATGTAATAGTAAAAAAATTGTTCTCACCTGTGTGTCACTGGAAATATTACTGTATGACAGAGTCCCTGTTGTCAATGTCTTCTTCCTCTGCTTCCTCATCACTGTCCACAGGCTCCACAGCTGCCACAACACCGTCATCTGGACCATCCTCCTGCAGAAAAGGCACCTGGCGTCGCAAAGCAAGATTGTGAAGCATAGAGCAGGAGATGATGATCTGGCATACCTTCCTTGGTGAGTAGAATAGGGAACCACCTGTCATATGGAGGCACCTGAACCTGGCCTTCAGGAGGCCGAAGGTGCGTTCGATCACCCTCCTAGTCCGCCCATGGGCCTCATTGTAGCGTTCCTCTGCCCTGGTCCTGGGATTCCTCACTGGGGTCAATAGCCATGACAGGTTGGGGTAACCAGAGTCCCCTAATAGCTACACGGTGACTCTGGAGTTGACCCATCACATAAGGGATGCTGCTATTCCGCAGGATGTAGGCGTCATGCACTGAGCCAGGGAACATAGCATTTACCTGCAAGATGTACTGGTCTGCCAAACATACCATCTGTACATTCATGGAATGATAACTCTTCCGGTTCCTGTAAACCTGTTCACTCCTGTGGGGGGGGTGAGGGGGGCAAAGCCACATGGGTCCCAATGGCACCTATGATGTTAGGGATATGTCCCAGGGCATAGAAGTCACCTTTAACTGTAGCCAAATCCTCCACCTGAGGGAAAACGATGTAGCTCCTCACGTATTTCAGCAGGGCAGACAACACTCTGGACAACACGTTGGAAAACATAGGCTGGGACATCCCTGATGCTATGGCCACTATTGTTTGAAATGACCCACTTGCTAGGAAATGGAGCACTGATAGCACCTGCACTTGAGGGGGGATTCCTGTGGGATGGCGGATTGGTGACATCAGGTCTGGCTCCAACTGGGTACACAGTTCCTGGATTGTGGCACGGTCAAACCTGTAGGTGATGATTAAATGTGGCTCCTCCATTGTCAACAGGTCCACCAGCGGTCGGTACACCGGAGGATTCCGCCATCTCCTCACATGTCCCAGCTGACGGTGCCTAGGAAGGACAACAGCGACCACAGAGTCAACCAATTCTGAGGTATGTACCCACAGCTACACAGAACACGACACAAAATACAAAAATCTGCCTGTATGTGTGTTGAGTCCAGGCCTAGGTATGTGTGACGCAGTTGTAAATGAAGCCATGTGGGCCCCTGAAATGGCGGATGCCTGACCTCTAAAGTGGGACAATGGGATGTGGCGTTGTACACCGTCGCGGTAGGCGGTCGTAGACCGCGGCGCAATGCTGCATTGGTTAACATTGGACCCTATGGATCCCAGGAGCCAATGACGAAGTGCGCCGGTGATGATGATACGCACCGCCGCGGACGTGACCACCATTTTCTATCTGTTCAATCACTCGATACCTGATCTTCGACAGGAGAGGACCTACTCTGCAAGTACTGCTGTGTCCTCGGTCTGGAAGAGACAATGGCACGTGCGTCTGGGGAAAGGGCCCCTGCCTTCACTGCACAGGAGTTGGAGAAGCTCGTGGATGGGGTCCTCCCCCAGTACACGCTACTCTACGGTCCTCCAGACCAACAGGTGAGTACATAGGGTGCAAGTTGTATGGGCTATGCCTGGGTGGAGAGGGCTGGATGTAAGTAGGAAGGGGACAGAGTTCTGCGAGCATGAAGGAGTGTGAATGCATGTGCCACATGGCAAGGGCAGGGATGTGGGCCACTCACTACGACGGTGCAGTTGGTAATGACTTCTCTTCTTCCCCTGTACATGTCATGTAGGTCAGCGCCCACCAGAAGAAGGCTATTTGGCGTGCCATCGCCAAGGACGTCCGGACCCTGGGGGTCCACCAGAGACGGAGCACCCACTGCTGGAAAAGATCGGAGGACATTCGCCGCTGGAGCAAGAAGACAGCGGAGGCTCAGCTGGGGATGGCCTCCCAACGTGGGAGGGGTGCCCGTCGCACCATGACGCCCCTGATGTTCCGGATCCTGGTGGTGGCCTACCCTGAGTTGGATGGGCGCATGAGGGCATTACAGCAGACACAAGGGGGTGAGTACACTCACATTCTCATGACTTTGCACACAGTGGAGGGGTCTGGGTGGGGGAGGAGGGCTGTGGGTTTCCCTAGGCCAGGGCGAGTTCCGTAGGCTAGGCCCCTCCGTAATGCAGGCCATGTGCCACTCCACCCCACCCCACCTCTGTAGAGTGCCAAGTACAGGTATACATGCCCCTGTGTCATCTATGTGGGCAGATGACACTCATAGCCATGTAGGCCATATCCCAGGAATTGCACCTGTAGAGGCCAAGAGCACGGCGTAGTGCAGTGGGCTTCTGTGTCTGTATTGTCCGCCAACGGTAGCGGTAAGCCATGCACTCAACCTGTCTTTCTTCTGTTTCCCCACCCCTTTTTGTGCTCTCCCTGTTCTTTTGTGCATCAGCATCATCAGGCGGAGGTACAGGGGCACCGGAGCACGAGGGGGCTGCATCCCACATGGCCATGGAGGGCCACACCACGGACTCGGAATACACCAGTGGGACGGAGGGCGAGGGGAGCTTCACGGGGGTCACCGGATCAGCAACCAGCGACACGGACTCGTCCTCTGATGGAAGCACCCTTGTGGTGGCGGCACCATCTGTGCCCCCCACTTCTACAGGTACAGCCGCCACCCCCCCTACCAGCACCGCCCTCCCAGCAGCCCCTCAGACTTCGCCCGGTGCCCGCTCATCCAGGAGGGCGGGCATCACCTTCGCCCCAGGCACCTCAGCCCCTGCCCCTGTCACCCCTGCTGCCCTCAGTGAGGAGGCCATTGACCTCCTCAGGTCACTCACTGTTGGGCAGTCTAACATTGTGAATGCCATCCAGGGTGTAGAAAGGGAGTTACAACACACTAATGCATTCCTGGAGGGCATTCATTCTGGTCAGGCTGCCCATCATCGAACCCTGCAATCTCTGGCCTCAGCACTGATGGCAGCCGTTGTCCCTGTGTCTAGCCTCCCCCCTCCAACTTCCTCCACCAAGGCCCAATCCCCTGTACCTCTGCCTATCCCAAGCACACCATCAGACCAGCCTGCACACACGTCAACACACAAGGGCAGCTCAGGCAAACATAGGCACCACACATCCCACAGGCACTCACACAAGCATCACCCACATACAGACACAGCAACATCCACTGCCTCCACTGTGTCCCCCTCCTCGTCGTCTCCCTCCTCCCTCCCAGTGTCATCTACACTCTTACCTGCATGCACTACCACTACAGCCACTAGGACTCGCACCAGAACACCCAGCACCACACCCCGCTCACCTGCACTCACCACCCCCACTACCATTTACACGTCCCCTGTGTCCTCTCCTAGTGTGTCTGTGACACCCCCTCCCAAAGTACACAAACGCGGGCACACACACACCCAACATCCATCCACCTCACGACAGCCTCCAGAACATGCACCTGCACCCAAAGCATCAAAAGTTACACCTCATCCAACCACCTCCTCTTCCTCCACTCCCAGACCCCCTCCAGCTACCCGTCCCAGTGTTCGTCAGAAACTTTTCCTGAGCAACCTTGATCTCTGTCCCATCACCCCCCCCTCCAATTCATAGGTCCCGTACTAGCACCTCAGCCAAAAAGATTCCGGTACCAGTGGTGCCTGTTAGAGGTATGTGGAGTGCACCGGGCACCAGGGCAGCCAGTGTGACACGGAGCCAAAGCACTGCCAGTCCACCCCCTGTGAAGCACCACAAGTTGGACAGTGCCCGATGGGAGAGGGGGAAGACGACTGCCGGCAAAGCCGCTCACAAGGGTCCCGGGGGGAGTGTCGAGTCAGCTGTGACTCCTCCCAAGTTGGTGAAGGGGCAGAAGAAGTCTCCAAAGTCTGGGAAGAGCAGCACGGCGGAGAAGGCCGCCATCTTCCCCGCTGCCCAGGACGCCACCGCCAGCCCCATCGTCACTGGTCCGGAGACCACCACCAGAGTCAGTGCCCAGGAGGGCAGCACAATCGTCACTGGTCCGGAGACCACCGCCAGAGTCAGTGCCCAGGCGGGCAGCACATTCGTCAGTGGTCAGGAGACCACCACCAGAGTCAGAGCCCAGGAGGGCAGCACATTCGTCACTGGTCAGGAGACCACCGCCAGAGTCAGTGCCCAGGAGGGCAGCACAATCGTCACTGGTCCGGAGACCACCGCCAGAGTCAGTGCCCAGGAGGGCAGCACAATCGTCACTGGTCAGGAGACCACCGCCAGAGTCAGTGCCCAGGAGGGCAGCACATTCGTCACTGGTCAGGAGACCACCGCCAGAGTCCGGAGACCACTGCCAGAGTCAGTGCCCAGGAGGGCAGCACAATCATCACTGGTCCGGAGACCACAGCCAGAGTCAGTGCCCAGGAGGCCAGCACAATCGTCACTGGTCTAAAGACCACCGCCAGAGTCAGTGCCCAGGAGGGCAGCACATTCGTCACTGGTCAGGAGACCACCGCCAGAGTCAGTGCCCTGGAGGGCAGCACGATCGTCACTGGTCAGGAGACCACCGCCAGAGTCAGTGTCCAGGAGGGCAGCACATTTGTCACTGGTCAGGAGACCACCGCCAGAGTCAGTGCCCAGGAGGGCAGCACAATCGTCACTGGTCCGGAGACCACCGCCAGAGTCAGTGCCCAGGAGGGCAGCACAATCGTCACTGGTCCGGAGACCACCGCCAGAGTCAGTGCGCAGGAGGGCCCCGGCAGCCACAGCCCCGCTGGGCAATGATGGACGGCCATGGCACACACCGCTGCACAGGGCAAACACCGCTGAACAGGGCAAAGACCGCCATGGAAAGCACCGCTGAACAGGGCAAAGACCGCTGAACAGGGCAAGCACCGCTGAACAGGGCAAAGACCGCCATGGCAAGCACCGCTGAACAGGGCAAGCACCGCCGAACAGGGCAAAGACTGCCATGGAAAGCACCGCTGAACAGGGCAAAGACCGCTGAACAGGGCAAGCACCGCCATGGAAAGCACCGCTGAACAGGGCAAGCACTGCTGAACAGGGCAAGCACCGCTGAACAGGGCAAAGACCGCCATGGCAAGCACCGCTGAACAGGGCAAGCACCACTGAACAGGGCAAAGACCGCCACGGAAAGCACCGCTGAACAGGGCAAGCACCGCCATGGAAAACACCACTGAACAGGGCAAGCACCGCTGAACAGGGCAAGCACCACCAACTCAAGCATCGTTTGCCCATGAGCGGCAGGGGCAGTGACGGAACTGGGAATGTCACGGGGAGAGTGATGAACTCTGGGCACCAGTCCCCCTCCAGAAACAGTGGAGAGATACATCCACTACCTCAGTCCTTGGTAGGATGAAGCACTCTGGGCACAAAGCCCCCTCCAGAACCAGTAGAGAGTGTTATCCACTTGAGAGACTGTGGCTTTGCACTCCCCAGCATGGTCCAGTGGGCAAACCACCCACTGAAAAGACTTGTGAGACTGTGGCTTTGCACACCCCAGGATGGTACAGTGGGCAAACCACCCACTGACAAGACTTGTGAGACTGTGGCTTTGCACTCCCCAGGATGGTCCAGTGGGCAAACCACCCACTGCAAAGACTTGTGAGACTGTGGCTTTGCACTCCCCAGGATGGTCCAGTGGGCAAACCACCCACTGAAAAGACTTGTGAGACTGTGGCTTTGCACTCCCCAGGATACATCAATGGGCATGGAGCCCCGTCGTGGATCTGGCGTGGTGCTGTCATCCGGCTGAGGTGCCCTCCCTTCCCTTCCCCCTGAGGTGCCTGTTGTATTTCTATCTGATGCCCCTGCAGTGTTCTCTCCGTTTCTGGACAGTTATCGTGTGTGGGCCTCGCCCATGCATTTTGGGCCCAGTGGTCCACGGACATTGCAATGTGCATACCTGCACTACTAATCGTGATGTATATATTTGGAATGTGTATATATTTATGTATATATGAGCTTACTGTATTTTGATACATTACAATGGTTGTACTGACTTCCTTTTTGTCTTTGCATTCTTCCGGGGGGGTTGTGGGTTGTTACTGTGATGTTTGGAAATGCATTGGTGTGTGTGTTGTAGTGTGCGAGGGTCGGGTGGAGGTGTTGCGTGTGTGTGCCCCTGACTTTTTCCTTCCCCCTCCCCTATGTCGTAGGTGCGGTACTCACCGTTGTCTTCGGCGCAGCCGTTGCTGATGTTCGTAGAGGAGCAGGAAGACAAGCGCAGGGAGTATTTGGAGTTCCGGCTCCATGGTGCCCTCCTTCCTCTTGGAGTGTGTTAAGGTGCGTGTTTTCCCATTGCAAAAGCTGTTTCCGCCGTGTTTTTATCCACAGTGAATCCGCCCCGGAAAAGGTGGCTGATTGGCCTGTTGTAATACTGTGGGTGGTACTTTGTCTTCCGCCTGTCTGTTGGCGGTGACCGCCACGCTGCTTGTCTGTACCGCCGTGGCGGTCGGAGTGTTAAAGTGGCTGTCTATGTTGGCGGTTTCCGCCACGGTCATAATTCCCTTTTTTGTTCCGCCGGCCTGTTTGCGGTATTACCGCCGCTTTAACACCGTCCGCCAGGGTTGTAATGACCCCCTTAGTCATTTTAAACTTAATTCTTAGATTGTTTATGTTTTCAGAATGACTATGCTTAGAATCATAGTCTAGTATTGATTTCAGGAGATATAATTTTCATATTGTGTGTTCTAACCTTTTTCTTACTACAGGTCTCCTTCCCAGCTGTTTCCCTTCCTAACCCCCTCTTCCCCTCTTGAACTCTCTTAGCCTCTGTGATTTATCTATCAGAGTCTTGGAGCTGTTCAGTGGTGGACGTGTTGGGAACGTGGGCAGACCCTGAGGATCTGGTGACTCTGACACCCATCCCCATCTGCACAGACATGGCCTAGCACACAAGCTGCACGTTGCCCAGGGGACATTCACCAAACCCCCACACGAGGCCTTCACACACACCACTCCATGCATTCATGCCCCATGCATCGTACTCACAGTGTACTCACCTGTTGGTTTGGAGGCCCATACAGCAGTCGGTACTGGGGTATTACCCCATCACCAGTTGCTCCAACTACGCAGAGGTGAAGGCAGGGGCCCTTTCCACAGTCACATGAGCAATGGCAGGTTCCAGACACAAGTCACAGCAGCACATGCAGTGTAGGTCCTCTCTTGTTGAAGGTCAGGTAGCAAGTGAGCGAACAGATAGAAAATGGCAGTGATGTCCACAGCAGTGCATACCGTCACCGCCGGTGTACATCACCATTGGCCACTGCACCCAATAGGAGCCAATATTATCCAATGAGGCGTTGCACTGCGGTTCACAACCGCCTCCCGCAATGGCGCAAATCATCAGCGAAGTTACCTAATTTCCACCTGTCCATCCACTCAGGACAGGCGGATGCCATTTCGGGGGGGGGGGTGCGGACCCTGTGTACAGTTCACAATTGTACAATCTGGACAAATGTAACATATACATTTCAAAATCACATCATGCATTGTACTGTTGGGGCTACAATGTACATTTTATGACCGCCTCCTCAATCTTTTGCCCCCTAGATTGCAACCGCTGTGGATGAATAAGAGATGGAGACATACCCCTGTGTACAGACCCCTGGCAACAATGGGGAACAGGCACATTATCCTCACCTATAGACTTGACAGGGCCAATATCACAGAGCTGTGTATCCAACTGCAGGCTGATTTGAAATCTGCTATCCGTCACCACCCCCTGGGACCACCCGCTTGTGTAAGTCCTATCTGTGCTCCATTTCCTGGCAACTGATTCTTTCCAAGTGACAGTGGGCTTGGCAGCAGGAATGTCACAGCCAATGTTGTCAATAGTGCTGACCAGAGTGTTGTCTGCCCTAATTAAACACATGTGCAGCTACATTGTTTTCCCCAAGTGGATGATTTGGCCACAGTGAAGGCTGACTTCTATGCAATGGGACATATCCCCAACATAATTGGGGCGATTGATGGAACACATATTGCATTTGTCCCCCCCCAGCAAAATGAAAGAGGTCTACAGAAATCAAAAAAGTTTTCATTCAATGATTGTGCAGATGGTGAGCCTGGCAGACTAGTACATATCCCACGTCACTGCCAAGTATCCTGCGTCAGTGCATGATGCCTTTATCCTGAGGAATAGCAGCATCCCAAATGTGATGGCCCAACTACAGAGGCACTATGTGTGGCTAACAGGTGAGCCCTGGTTCCCATCCAGTGGATGTTGGTGTATGGGTATGATGTGGGCCATAATGGATAGTGTGTCGCTAAATGTTGTCCCTCGATATTTGCAGGTGACTCTGGTTACCCCAACTTATCATGGCTCCTGACCCCTGTGAGGAAATCCAGGATTCAGAGGAACGTTCATGAATGTACCTTTGGCCTCCTGAAGGCCAGGTTTTGGTGCCTCCATCTAACAGGTGTATCACTTTGCTACTCACCCAAGAAGGTCTGCCAGATAATCATTGCCTACTGCATGTTGCATAACCTTGCCTTGAGACACCGTGTGCCTTTTCTGCAGGAGGTCGAGGCTGGAGATGACCGTATGGCAGTAGTGGATCCTGTGGACAGTGAAGATGAGGAGACAGAGGAGTAGGATAAGGATAACAGAACTGCAGTGATTCACCAATATATCCAATTACGCACAGGTAAGACAGTGGTACTTCACATTTCATTGTCATTTTATTGTTTGAGATTGTCACTGGCAGGCTGTGATTTCCCACTTCTATGCCCACTCACTGTACTATTTGGTAACTCTTTATGCAGATGTTGGTGCCCAACTATAGCTCCTGGTGTGTTCACTGCAGCCAACTACAGGTCTATCCTATGTGCACATTACTGTACAGTTGAAATGCAATGTTTGAACCTTGTTAAATGAATGCATACTTAAATCATTTGACATACTCCATACTAGTACTTTTTCAAATGGTGTTTATTGCAGTGCTAAGAAGAAAAGGGGGAAGTGCAATGGGCTGGGGTGATGATGGATGGAGGAAAGTCCAGGGTACAGTTCCAGTCTATTTGTAGCACAGGTGCATTGTCCAAGGGGGCATAGGAAGGGGAGCAATGGCAGTTCAAGGTGGACAGGGTGACAGAGAGGGACACAAGGGTGACAATCAGTAGAGTCTTATTTCCTGGCAGGGGTATTGGCAATAGTCTCTGGTTTCTGCTTGGATTGCAGGGAACGTTTGCGGGGTGGTTCTCTTGCAGGGGGAGGGGTGCTGGTGGCCTGTTGGTCCTCTGGCAGGGCCTCCTGTCCACTAGCGGCAGCGGAGGTGGAAGGTTGTTCAATTGTCTGGCTAGTGGCAGGGGCCTGCTGTTGTAAGGCTGCCTCCCTCATATTGTTGGCCATGTCTGCCAGCACCCCTGCAATGGAGGCCAGGGTGGTGTTAAGGGCCTGCATGTCCTCCCTGATCCCCTGGTACTGTCCCTCCTGCAGTTGCCTGTTCTCCTGCATGTTGGCCAGGATCTGACCCAGCGAATCCTGGGAATGTTGGTATGCTCCCAAGATCATAGTGAGTGCCTCCTGGAGAGTCGGTTCCCTGGGCCTGTCCTCCCCTAGGCACACAGCAGTCCTCCCAACTTCCCTGTTGTACTGTGCCTCTGTCCCGTGAACTGTGTGCCCACTACCACTGGCCCCAGGTCCCTGATTGTCTTGGGTATGGGGGTGCCCTGGGGTCTGTGTAGTGGTGGACACACCACTGATTGACGTGTCCTGGGGACAGAGGTGTGGTTACGCTGGGTGGGGGCTGTGGCGGTGTTTCCAGATAGGTGAGGCTCTGTGTAGTGTGTGACTGTGGCTGGGTAACCGACTGTCCGGAGGTCCCTGATGGGCCAGGTTGGTCATTCAGATGCAGGCGAGCAGAGTCGCTGTCATCACTGTGGGCCTCTTCTGTGGGGGGACTGGCTAGTGCTGGCACCTCTTCTCCGGTTACATTGGCTGGGATACCTGTGGGGATGTAAATGCAGTGTTATTGTTTCTGTGTGTGACATTTTGTACATGGTTGGGTTGCCCTCTTAGGTTATATTTGCCCTGGGAGCTTTAACTTGTGTCAGTTGGTATGTGGTGGGCTAGCTGATTCTCTCCAGTGTGCATGCTTAGGTGATAGGTGTCCATGCAGGTCTGTAAGTGGTGCCCATGCATTGGTGGTGCATGCAGGGCTTGGCACTGGGATAGGTGAGATGTGATGTGGGGTGTATCGGTAGTGGTGAAGTGATGGGAGTGAGGGTGAGGGTATGTGATGGCATGCAGGTAGGTGGGTGATAGAAATAGAAAGTTGAGTCCAGTACTCCTGCTACTCCTGGCAGGCCCTCAGAATGCATAATTACCAAGACTTGCTCCTCCCATGTTGTTAGTTGTGGGGGGGAGTTGAGAGGTGTACCGCCAGTCCTCTGTACAGCTAGTTGGTGTCTTGCTGCAATGAAACGCACCTTCCCCTGTAGGCTGTTCCACCTCTTCCTGATGTTGTCCCTTATTCTGGGGTGCTGTCAGACCCTGTCCAAGATTCTCCGCCAAAGCTCCATCTTCCCACCAATGGATATCTGCTGCATCTGTGCTCCAAATAACTGTGGCTCTACCCGGATGATTTCCTCCACCATGACCCTAAGCTCCTCCTCAGAGAATCTGGGGTGTTGTTGTGGTGCCATGGGTGTTGTGTGAGTAGTGTGGGTGAGGGTGTGTAGGGTGATATGTTGGGGTGTGTGTTGTGAGGTGTGTGGGTGTTGTGTAGGTGATGGTGGTATGTGGCTCTGGTTGTGTGAGTGGTCTTGCTGTCTCTCTCTTGTGGCAATTATTTGTATTTGTAAAAGGTTGCGGGTGGTGTGGGTGTGAGTTTTATAGTGGTGTGGGTGTGTGGGTGTGGTGTGTGTATGGGTGTCAGTTGTGTGTTGTTTGAATTGTCCAATATGGTGCTGTTTTGTTTGTGTGTGTGTATTTTGAGCACGGGGTATGTACAGCCAATGGTTTACCGCTGTTGAATGTCCGCTGTGGTGATTCGTGGGTCCTAATGTGGTGGGTGTAGTTCTGTCGGCGTAACGGTGTAGGTTTTGATACCGCCAGTTTATCACTGACCTTTGGTGTGGCGGACTTGTGTGTGTGGCTGAAGAGTGACGGATTGATGTGTGTGTGTCATAATATGGTGAACGGATATCCGCCACAGCGGCTGTATGTTGGCGGCAGTCAGCATGGCGATAAGTGGGATTTACCGCCAATGTCATAATGGGGGCCAATATGTTTTTAGTCAGAAACATCGAAGAGTTGGTGAAGCAAATTATGAATTTGTGGAAATAATCAGCACACTCATCAAACACTGTAAGTTCAGTTAGTTTAATGATGTAGATGCAATGAGGCTTAAAGTGATTGATGGATGCTTGTCTGATTCATTCAGATGAGAAATGCTGAGAGAAACTGTTAGGCCCTCATTACAACCCTGGCGATCAGTGATAAAGTGGTAGTAACACCGCCAACAGGCCAGTGGTAAAAAAATCGGAATCATGACCACGGCGGAAACCGCCAACACAAAGAGCCACTTTAACACACCGACCGCCACTGCGGTAGCAACAAACACTGTGGCGGTAACCTCCAACAGCCAGGCGGAAGACAATGTACTGCCCATTGCATCACAACATGCCTACCCGCCACCTTTTCTGGGGCGGTACTAGCGCAATCAAAAGCACGGCGGAAACAGTACTCTGAAGGGAAACAACTCACCACTCGACACTCAAGGAAGAACTACAACACCATGGAGCCTGAGCTGCACTTCTTCCCAATGCTGGTGTACCTTCTCATACACCAGGTACACAAACACCGGCGAAGACGACCACGGTGAGTACTGCACCTACCACACAAGGGAGGGGCGGAGGAAAAAGAGAGTGACACACACGCAACACCCTCCACCCTTACCCCCATCACCATACATACAAACAGATGCAACAACATTACATATACATCCCGTAACCCTCAGGAATAACGCAAGGACAAAAGAAATGGAGTAAAATGAGTGTAATAATACAGTCTTAGAAAAATAAGTATTTAAATCAAGAAACAGTATGTACAATATATACAAAAGGAGGGACAATGTGCACTTCAAAATGTCTGTGGCCCACTGGGCCAAAATACATAGGCCAAGGCCACACTTGACTCCTGCCTCAATACGGAGAGAACACTGCAGGGGCATCAGGTCGAAAACCCACAGGCACCTCAGGGGGATGGGGAATGGGGGGCACCTCAGCTTAAGGATGGTACAACGCCACTGGCCCTGAGAGGGTTTCATGCCCACTGCTTGGTCCTGAGGAGTGCAAGGCCACAGTCTCTCATGTGGATGGCTTCTTCCACTGGTTCCGGAGGGGGCCTTGTACCCAGTGTGCTTCATCCTGGGAAGGATGGGGTGAGTGGATGGCTTCTTCCACTGGTTCTGGAGGGGGCCTTGTGCCCAGTGTGCTTCATCCTGGCAAGGAGGGGATGAATGGATGGCTTCTTCCACTGGTTCTGGAGGGGGCCTTGTGCCCACTATGCTTCATCCTGGATGGGGCAAGGTCACAGTCTCTCACCTGTGTGTCACACCGACAGGTGTTGTAGGGGCCAGGACGCACTGCAACCCATGTAGTCACCACTGCTCACCGGCGGTGACGGCTGCTCAGTGGATGCCAGTTGCGCTGCAAGTGGTGGTGCTGGCAGTGGTGGTGGCAGCCTCCAGGCCTTCACCTGCAGCCTCAGACAGCTGCCCACTGGGGCTTCTGCTGCTGGCAGTGGTTCTGCTGGCGGCGGTGCATGTGGCAGTGCTGGATGCGGTGCAGGTGGTGGTGCTGGCTGCGGTGCAGGTGGCGGTGCTGGCCGTGGTGCAGGTGGCGGTGCTGGCCGTGGTGGTGGTAGCCTCCAGGCCTTCACCTGCAGACTCGGATGCCTGAAGTGCCATGGCTGGTGTTGTGTGCCCCTTCCTGCCCCTGGCAGATGGTGGTGCCTCCTTGCTTTTGCCAGCCGGTGTATTTCTCTTGCCGGCTAGTGGTGCCTACTTCCCCTTGCTGGCTGGTGTCCCCTTCTTGCCCTTGCTAGGTGGCAGACCCTTCTTGGCCTTGGCAGGTGGTGCTGGCACACTGGCTGTGCTGATGGGTGCCTCCTTGGAGCCTCTCACACCTGCAGTAGCTGCAGAAACCACAGTGGCAGTGGACTGGGTAGCTGAGGTGCTGGGCTGGGTGCTGGCCACCCTGGCCCGAAGTGAAGGACGGGGGGGGAGGGGTAGGGAATAGGTCAAGGGTGGTGAGGAAAAGCTTTTTAGGGACACTGGGGTGGGAAGAGGGTGAAGGTTTGGGAGTAGAGGAAGAGGGAGTGGTTGAAAGAGGTGTCGGTCTGCTGTGTTTGGGTGCAGGTGCATGGGCTGGATGCTGTTGTGAGGTGGATGGCTGTTGGGTGTCTGTGTGCTTGCGTTTGTGTTCTTTGGGAGGAGGGGTCACAGACAAAGTGGGAGAGGACACAGGAGACACGGGCATGGATGTGGGGGTGGTGACTGCCAGTGAGGGGCGTGTAGTGATAGGCGTGCTGGTGATGGAGGTAGTGGATGAGAATGTAGTGCATGCAGGTGTGAGTGGAGATGCTACTGGGAGCGAGGTGGACGACGAGGAGTAGGGGGCACAGTGGAGGCAGTAGATGTTGGTGTGTCTGCATGTGGATGGTGCTTGTGTGAGTGCTTCTGAGATGAAGTGTGGTGCTTGGGTTTGCCTGAGGCACTTCTGTGTGTTGATTTGGGTGATTGCTGGTCTGAAGGTGTGCTTGAAATAGTCTGGCGTTGAGGGGATTGGGACTGGGTAGAGGAAGTTGGAGGGGGGAGGCTGGAGACAGGGACAATGGCTGCCATCAGTGCTTGGCCAGAGCCTGGAATGCTCTCTGTTGGGCCGCCACGCCAGACTGAATGCCCTCCAGGTATGGATTTGTTTGTTGCAAATGCCCTGCTACACCCTGGATGGCATTCAGTATGGTTGACTACCCAACAGAGAGGGATCTCAGGAGGTCAATAGTCTCCTCTTTGAAGGCAGCAGGGCTGACTGGGGCAGGGCCTGAGGTGCCTGGGACGAAGGAGAGACCCACCCTCCTGGGTGAGCGGGCATGGGAAACTCACTGAGGGGCTGCTCGGAGGGTGGTGCTGGTACGGGGGTAGCGACTGTACCTGTAGTTGGGGTGGCCACAGCGGTGTCCGCCACCGCCAGGAAGCTGCCATCAGAGGAGGTGTCGCTGTCGGTAGTGTCCCCTCCCGTCTCCGTTGTGGTGCTCCCCTCACCCTCCGTCCCACTGGTGCCCTCACCGTTGGTGGATTCGGCCTCCAGGCCCATGTGGGATGGACTCCCTCCGTCACCGGTGCCTCTGCTCCTCCGCCAGATGATGGTAATGCACACAAGGACAGGGTGACAAAGCAAAAAGGGGGGGAGAGACAGAGGATACACTTGGTCAATGCCAGCTAAAACACTACTGTTGGTGTACACATCTCACAGGGAACAGCCCTATGCACTAGGCCATGCACTACCAGTTACAATGCTAGTCACCAGCCCATGGGGTACAATGCCTAACGCCATTAGCTGCACACCTGAATCCCACAGGACCCTGCCCAGTAGTAGATGCCCACTAACATTATTGGGGTTGGAGTGCATCTGAGCTTGCCCATCATTGAACAAACCCTGCCATGTTCGCCCTGGCTGAGGGGCACCCACAGCCCCCACCCAGGTAATACCTTAACGCACCCAAAGTCATGATTCAGAATCTGTACTCACCCCCTTGTGGCTGCTGTGATGCCTTCAAGCGCCCATCGAACTCTGGATAGGACACCGCCAGGATGCGGAACATCAGGGGGGTCAGGGTACGATGGGCACCCCTTCCTCGTTGGGAGGCCAGCCCCAGCTGGGCCTTCGCTGTCATCCTTGTCCAGCAGCACAGGTCCTCCCATCGTTTGCGGCAGTGGGTGCTCCCCCTGTCAAAGACCCACAGGGCCCGCACCTCCTTGGCTATGGCACGCTAAATAACCTTTTTCTGATGGACGCTGACCTGCAGAATAAAGACAGCAGAAAAGGTATTAGTCAATCCATCCGGACTGTTATACTCATGGCCCAACATTTCCCCCCATCCCCTTACGCACATACATTGACCACCATACATGCAGCACTCTGCCCAGGACCCCTCATGTCCCCCCCTACATGAGGCTTACACACACAGCAATCCATACATTCATGGCCCACGCATCGTGATCACAGTGTACTCACCTGTTTGTCTGGAGGACCATAGAGTAAAGTGTACTGGGGTAGGACCCCATCCACCAGTCTCTCCAACTCCTCTGAAGTGAAGGCAGGGGCCCTTTCCCCAGACACTCCATCCATTGTTGCTTCCAGACAGAGGTCACACCAGCACTTGCAGTGTAGGTCCTCTCCTGTTGAAGATGAGGTAGCAAGTGAGTGAACAGATAGAAAATGGCGGTCACGTCCGCGGTGGTGCATACCGTCACCCCCGGCGTAAATCACCATTGGCTCCTAGAACCCATAGGGCCCAATGATAACCAAAGCGGTGTTGCGCGGCGGTCATCGACCACCGACCGCAATGGCGCATAACGCCAGCGGAATTACCTCATTTCCACTTGTCCCTCCTCACAGGTCAGGCAGAGGCCATTTCAGGGAGGCACAGGCCATAGCAACTAATTGCATCACAGCAGACATAGGCACATCAACTGACTTTTGAGTTCTCATACTGTTTCTGTGAAGGAAAAAATGCATATTACGTTTGAAACAGATGTGATTTTGACCTTCTGCTCACCGTTTTTCACCCTAGAGTTCAACCACTGTTGATGAATAGGAGATAGAGACATCCCCCGTGTACAGACCCCTGGTGGACCTTGCGACAATGGAGGACAGACACATTATCCTGACCTACAGACTTGATAGGGCCACAATCCGAGAACTGTGTGCCCAATTGGAGCCAGACCTGATCTCAGCTCTCTGCCACCCCACAGGTATCCCCCCTCTAGTGCAGGTCCTGTCATTGCTCCATTTCCTGGCAAGAGGTTCCTTCCAAGCGACAGTGGCCATGGCATCAGGGATGTCACAGCATATGTCCTCAAACGTGCTGACCAAAGTGTTGTCTGCACTGCTGAAACACATGTACAGCTACATCGTATTCCCACAGATGGAGGATTTGGCCACAGTGAAGGCTGACTTCTATGCACTGGGACATATCCCCAACACCATTGGTGCCATTGATGGTACATATATTGCATTTGTCCCCCCTCCCCCGGAGAAATGAACAAGTGTTCAGAAATAGAAAAAGCTTTCACTCTCTGAATGTGCAAATGGTGTGTTTGGCGGACCAGTACATCTCCCATGTCAATGCCAAGTATCCTGGCTCTGTGCATGATGCCTTTATCTTGAGGAATAGCAGCATCCCATATGTGATGTCTCAACTCCAGAGGCACAAGATGTGGCTAATAGGTGAGCCCATGGTCCCCACCCAGTTGATGTAGGTATATGGGTGCGGGGTTAGCTCTAAGGGTGAGTGTGTGGCTAACAGGTATCCCTCGACTTTGCAGGTGACTCTGGTTTCCCCAACCTCTCATGGCTACTGACCCCAGTGAGGAATGCCAGGACAAGGGCAGAGGAACATTACAATGAGGCACATGAACAAACAAGGAGGATAATTGAGCCTACCTTTGGCCACCTGAAGGCCAGATTCCGGTGCCTCCATCTGACTGGTGGATCCCTGAACTACTCACCCAAGAAGGTGTGCCAGATCATCGTTGCATGTTGCACAACCTGGCCTTGAGACGCCAGGTGCGTTTTCTGCAGGAGGATGAGACTAGGGATGGTTGTGTGGCAGCGGTGGACCCTGTGGACAGTGACGAAGAGGAGGCAGAGGAAGACTATGTGGACAACAGAACCACACTAATTCAACAGTACTTCCAGTGACACACAGGTAAGACACTGTAACTTCACCTTCCATTGCAGTTTTGTGTTGGACATTGAACATGGGAGCCTGAATTCCCTATTTCTATGGCCACTTACTGTACCCTTTGGCATCTCTATTTTCAGATCTCTGTGCCCCAATCTGGCTCCTGGTGTGTTTACTGCTGCCCACTACAGGTCATACGTATGTAAATATTACAGTACGTTTGAATTGCAATGTTTACAGTTTCTGTAACTAATACATTTGTGAAACAATTGACAGACTCCATGTTTGATTTTGTTCCAAGAGTGCTTATCTAGGTGCTAATAAGTGGAGGGGGCATTGCAATGGGCTGGGTTGATGATGGAGGAAAGTCCAGGATAGAGTGCAGTCTATTTTTATCACAGGTGCATTGTCCAAGGGGGCATAGGATGGGGAGCAATGGCAGTTGCAGGTGGACAGGGTGACAGAGTGGGACACAAGGGTGACAATCAGGAGTGTCTTATTTCCTGGCGGGGGTCTTGGCAATGTTCTCTGGCTTCTGCCTGGATCGTTGGGACCGTTGCGTGGTGGTTCTCCTTCTGCAGGGGGTGGGGTGCTGGTGGCCTGTTGTTCCTGTGGCGGGGCCTCCTGTCCACAAGCGTCGGTGGAGGTGGAGAGCTGTTCTTCGGTTTGGCTAGTGTCAGGGGCCTGTTGGTGTGCCACTGCCTCCCTCATGATGTTGGCCATGTCTGCCAGCACCCCTGCAATGGTGACCACGGTGGTGTGGATGTCCCTCATGTCCTCCCTGATCCCCAGGTACTGTCCCATCCTGCAGCCGCTGGGTCACCTGCAACTTGGCCAGTATCTGGTCCATCGTCTCCTGGGAATGGTGGTATGCTCCCAGGATGTTGGTGAGTGCCTTGTGGAGAGCTGGTTCCCTGGCCTGTCCTCCCCCTGTCACACAGAAGTCCTCCCAGCTTCCCTGCTGTCCTGTGACTCTGTCCCCTGAACTGTGTGCCCACTGCCAGTGACCCCAGGTCCCTGATCATCCTGTGTTTGTGGGGTTGCCTGGGGTCCCTGTAGTGGTGGACACACTGCTGATTGATGTGTCCTGGGGACAGAGGTATGGGCCCGCTGGGTGGGTGCTGTGCTGGCGTTTCCTGAGGGGGAGGCTCTGTGGTGGTTTGGGACTGTGGCTGGGTCACCGACTGTCCAGAGGTCCCTGTTGGGCCAGGTTGGTCATCGTGATCCAGGCGTGCAGAGCTGCTGTCATCACTGTGGGCCTCTTCTGGGGGGGGGGGACTTTATGTGGCTGGCACCTCCTCTCCGGTGACTTTGAGTGGGGGTCCTGTGGGGATGTAAATGCAGTGTTATTGTTTCTGCGTGTGCCATCTTGTGCATGGATATGTTTACCTCTATGGTTGTTATTACCAAGGCAGCTTTGGCTTGTGTGAGTTGTGATTGGTTTGGCTAAGTGATTGTCACTAGTGTGCATGCTGCGGTGATGGGTGTCCATGCAGGTCTGTGAGTGTTGTCCATGCATTGGTGTTGCATGCAGGGCTTGGTATTGGGATGAGTGAGATGTGATGGTGGGGTTTATGTGAGGTGGTGGAGTGATGGGGGTGAGGGTAGGGGTAGGAGTTTGTGATGGCATGCAGGTGGGGGGGTGATAGTTTAGTTTAGTTTAGTTTAAATAATTTGTAAAGCGCATGGCTACCTGAAGGCCTCCCAGCGCTAAAGGTAGGTAACAACTCAGAGGCAGAAAACTCAAAAGAAGAGCTATGATGAAAATAAAAAGGTCTTTAATTTGTTTTGGAATGGTAGTTCCAGAGGTTCTTGTTGAAGTTCTAGGGGTAGGGAGTTCCAAAGGTGAGCAGCCTTAACTGAGAAGGAGTTGCCTCCCCATGAACATCTCTTAAATCGTGATATATAAACTAGCTGTGTGGTGGAAGATCTCAAGGTCCTTATAGGAACATAGGGTGAGATGCTTTGTCTAAAAAATGTAGGCCCTTTGTTATGAAGGGCTTTGTGTATTATGCATTGGGCCTTAAAACGGATCCGCTGTTTTATAGATAGCCAATGAAGGGAGACTAGGGCAGGTTTGGCCGATTGATGTTTGGATATATTCATAAGTAATCTTGCGGCCGCATTTTGTACAACCTGCAGTCTCCTTATTATATAACCGGGAGAACTAAGAAAAAGGGAGTTACCATAGTCCAGTCGTGAAAGTATCAGGGCCTGGATGAGAGTTCATCTGGCAAGAGAAAGTTAAATATTTTCCTTAAGGTTCTTAGGAGGCGAAAGCAGGATGAACAAATCTTTTCAGATTGCTGCTCCATCGTGAGGCGACGGTCTAGCCAGAAGCCTAAACTCTTTATATGATCCTTAGGGGGCGGAAGGTTATTGAAAACCACTGGAAGTAGTGCCGGGAGGTTAGATGGGGCATAATTGCCCACAATCATTACTTCTGACTTTCCGTCATTAAGTTTGAGTTTGGACTTAATTATCCATTTGGTTACATCAGCCAAGCAGAGAGAAAGATTCGTAAGAGAAGGGTCCTTGGCATTAGAGAGTGAAACTACTAATTGTGTATCATCCGCCTATGTGACCACAGAAAGGCCATGGGGTTTTACGACTTTGGCTAGAGAAGAAAGATAGATATTGAAAAGAGTAGGGCTCAGTGAAGAGCCCTGAAGGATACCACATATAAGGGGGAGTATTTTAGACAGAAATGAGCGGTCAAGAACTTGAAAGGTTCTGCCTTTCAGAAATGAAGAAAACCAGGCCAATGCTGTGCCTTCTATTCCTATGGTGGAAAGTATTTGAAGGAGAATGTTGTGATCTACAGTGTCAAAAGTGGCACTGAGATCTAACAGAATGATGGCTGCATGCCGTCCACGATCTAACAATTGGCGAGTACTTTCAGTGACTGCTAATAAGGCTGATTCAGTGCTGTGTTGGGGTCTGAATCCCATTTGAGTAGAGTCTAGAAGTTCATGACCCTCAAGGAAACATGTCAGCTGATTGTTGACATGCTTTTCCAAATTTTTGGCTAGAATTGGAAGAAAAGCGATGGGCCTATAGTTACTGAGCAAAGTGGGGTCAAGTTTAGGTTTTTTCAAAAGAGGTTTGACCACATCATGTTTGAGGGATTGAGGTAAAAATCCTGAGGTTAAAAGGTGATTAAGAATATTTTTCAGGGGAGGGGCAATTATATTGGAGGTCAATACCAGAATGGTGGGAGGAGCAGGATCAAGGGGGGATCCTGATTTTATGTTGTGAAGATAATTTGTAACCAGCGTCTCTGTCAAGGGCTTAAAAGCTACAAACGAAACCGATGAAGGCTGAGCACTACCGTGCTGGTCCCCATTGGCTTCGTGACTAGATATAGCCGGAAAAGAGGAGTAGATATCAGTGATCTTTTCCTGGAAAAAAACCGCTCGATTTATGCTATGCTCGATAAAAGCCTCTATGGTCGGATCATCTGGGGATATATGGGTAAGGTCTTTGAAAATATGGAAAATCTCTTTCTGGGAATTAGCCGATTGTTCTATCCTAGTACTATAGAATAAAGATTGAGACGATTTTATCCCGTCATGATAAATTCTGATAGCTACCCTATATACTTTTTTGGAGGAAATACTGTAGTCTTTCCTCCAACTTCTTTCTAGCTTCTTGCGCTCTTTTTTTAGTTCTAGCAGATGAGATGTAAACCAGGGTTTAGGCTTATGTTTCGGCCTTTTGATAATCGTCTTGACCGTCAGAAGAGTATCTAAGGAAGTGGAAATCCAATTGTTAAAACATTCTACATGATCAGAATTAGGTTCATTATGGATAGGAAATGAAGAGCGGAGAATGTCTTGCCATCGTTTACAATCCAATTTTGACCATTGGTGAGATGTTATCTTTATGGGAGGTTGATGAAAGGGGGAGGCTCCACAGAGTGGTGTAAATGAGAGTAAATAGTGGTCTGTCCAGATGAGAGGCATAGGAGTGTAGAGGGAGAGATCTGAAAGATTACTGAAGATAAGGTCGATGGTGTGGCCTTTACTATGGGTGGGTCCTGTGATGTACTTGGTTAGATCTAATGCCACCAAATTTGAGAGGAGCGCTTTGGTAGAAGAACAGTGCATATATTCAATCTGAATATTAAAATCCCCAAGCATGGTAAAATTGGGGGTTTTGCAAGAGATGCTCGCTACAAAGTCTGGCAGGGCCTGTAGAAAGTTCCCATAAGAGCCGGGAGGACGATAGACGAGTATTCCTGAGAAGGTGAATGTTGCACTGAGATATAGGGAAAAAAGCAAACTTTGGCATCCAGGGATGTCTAAGGGGGTAGTGGAGCATTTAATGGACTTTTTATGGATGATGGCAATACCTCCCCCTCTGGCCTGGGGTCTATCCAAATGAATGATTGAATAGTCCTGAGGTAGGGCCTTTAAAATTTCGGGGGAGGAGTCTTCATTGAGCCATGTTTCTGTCAAGAATAACGCGTCTATGTGACGATCTTCTAATAGAGAAAAGATGTAGAGGCTATGAGCGGACAGGGAACAATTGACCAAAAAGAGTCTTCCTAGGTATTTAGTGCCATTAGTAGTAGGAGACGGCATGTCGTGCAAAGGAGTCCAGAGGCAACTGTGGTATGACCAATTTATGGATTATGGGGCATAGACCGAGAGGGATAGGCTCATGGGGATGTTATTATAAGCCAACAGCTGTTGGTGTGAGTAGACTAAACTTTCCAGGGTCTGCCCAGCAGCATAACTGGCCTCTGGGTTCTCCCGGGTGTGGACGGGTGCAGGTGGGTGCAGACGGGCTTTCCTTAGGCGCACCCACTGCGCGGCCGGCGCGGGGAGTCGTTTAAGTGGTGCATCCAGAAATGGATGCCTAACAACAAATGACTAGACTACAGACCAAAATGGCAGCCAGAAAATGGACCAGCTGAGTAAAAATGGCAGTTGGATTCTGGTTAAAAACACTGCTAAAATTAAATGCTGTCGGGTGCCTCTGAACACAGGCACCGGAAGAATGAGAATAAGACAAATATGAAAGGGGAGTTGGGATTATAAAATGAGGCCAACAATAAAATGTTGCTTAAAATAAAACAATTTTAATAGTGATATCGTTTTCTGGTTCCGATTTTATCACCTACCTAATGCGGCCGGCGCGGGGAGTCGTTTAAGTAGTGCATCCAGAAATGGGTGCCTAACAACATAGGTATTATAGTAATGATAGTAAGAGAGATTTGACTTACCAGAGTCCAGTCCTCCTGCTACACCTGCCAGGCCCTCAGGATGCATGATCGCCAAGACTTGCTCCTCCCATGTAGTAAGTTGTGGGGGAGGAGGTGGGGGTCCACCGCCAGCCCTCTGTACAGCTATCTGGTGTTTTGCAACCACGGATTGTACCTTCCCCCGTAGGTCCTTCCACCTCTTCCTGATGTCATCCCTTGTTCTGGGGTGCTGTCACATGGCGTTGACCCTGTCCACGACTCTCAGCCATAGCTCCATTTTCCTAGCAATGGACGCATGCTGCACCTGTGATCCGAATAGCTGTGGCTCTACCCAGATGATTTCAGCCACCATGACCCTTAGCTCCTTCTCTGAGAACCTGGGGTGTCTTTGTGGTGCCATGAGTGTAGTGTGAGTTGTATGTGTGAGGGTGTGTGGGGTGATGTGTTGGGGTGTATGCTGTGAGGTGCATGGATGGTCTGTGGGTGATGGTGTTTTGTGGCTCAGATTCAGTGGATGCTCCTGGCTTGTCTCACTCTCACTTGCCAAAATCTTTGGGTTGTAAAGGGTTGTGGGTAATGTGGGTGGGTGTTTTATATAGGTGTGGGTGTGTGGGTGTTGTGTGTGTATGAGTGTCAGGTGTGTATATTTTGTATTGTCCAATGTGGTATAGTTTTGTTAGTGTGTGTGTATTTTGAGCACGGCGGTGTGTATCGCCAATGGTTTACCGTGGTTGAATGACCGCCGCGTCAATTCGTAGGTCATGATGCTGTGGACGTATTTCTGTTGGCGTAACGGTGTGGGTTATGGTACCGCAAGTTTGTCACTGACCTTTGGTGTGGCGGACTAGTGTGTGGGTCTGTATAGTGGCGGATTTCTATGTGTGGGTCATAATACGGGTAGCGGTATACCGCCGCGGTCACAGTGTGTTGCCGACATTCAGCATGGCGGTAAGCTGCACTTACCGCCAATGTTTTAATGAGGGCCTTAGTCTGGAGCAAGTGATGGTGGCTGCCGGAGCTGAGGAACGTTCTAATAGACAAACTGCCAACATGGAGGCTGGAGGTGCCCAGAGCGACTCAGTCATGAGTTTGAAAGGTAATATGAAACAAAAGACTGAAGGATACAAAGTGATGTCCACGCATGAAAATAATTTGTCCTTCAGGTGTGGATTTACATTTTCACACGAAATTCCTGCCATTGGTCAGATATGCAATGGCTGTGGTAAAGAGAACCATTTTGTGATAATGTGCAGAGTGAAGGAAAAAGAAAGTATGTCATGACACAAAGAAGGCTGCAAGAATGTTCCAGAAGCAATGTATGAATCACGCCCACAAGCCAAGAGGTGACATCAGTTGACGCATATAGGGCCAGATGTAGTAAGCCTTTTGCGACTCGCAAACGGCGAAAAACAACGTTTGCGAGGTGCAAAAGGCCTTCCGCGATGCAGAATCACATTTTGCGAGTCGGTACCGACTCGCAAAATGTGATTCCGACTCGCAAATAGAAAGGGGTGTTCCCTTCCTATTTGTGACCGCATCACGATGTAGAGTTGCTTTGTGACCATGAAAGCGGTCGCAAACCAACTCGCAGTTGGGTCCTATGGGACCCCTTCCCCTTTGTGAATGCTCACAAAAATATTTTTATGGACCACTGCCTACTCTGAAAAAAAACGAAACAAAAAGGTTTCGGTATTTTTTCTATTTGCAACTCGTTTTCCTTTAAGGAAAACGGGCTGCAAAGAGAAAAAAAAACTGCTTTATTTAAAAGCAGTCACGGACATGGTGGTCTGCTGTCTCCAGCAGGCCACCATCCCCGTGAGTGCCTGGACTCGCTATGGGGTCGCAAACTGCGACCCACCTCATAAATATTTATGAGGTGGGTCTTTGCGACCCCATAGCGAGTCGCAGAAGGTGCCTGAGACACCTTTCTGCATTTCCTTTTGCGAGTTGCAAATTGCGAGTTGCTGGGACTCGCAATTTGCAACTCGCAAAAGGAAACCTACCTACATCTGGCCCATAGATACTAAACAAAATCAATTGTCATCTAAATCATCATCAAACAGTTCTTCTCCCTCAATAAGAATTGGCAGTGAAGAAAATGTGCTATATCAATTCTTACCTCAGAAAAACATGCACATGTTGGACTGGTTATCTGTGAAGAGGAAAGTCAGTCAAAGAAAAGTCAACATGTCAGAATAACAAGATCATAAACACACTTTCCAAAGATTACTTTGAAAATAAATGGGCGTTCAGTTCCTTTCTTTATAAATAATGGTGCTTTGATAAATAAAATGCCTAAAGAAAAGTACAGTGAACTGTGTCTGTTACCATGGCTGATGCCATCAAAGACCAAAGTGTACACTCAGGCTGCATCAATGCCCATAAAAAGCAGATGTCCGTTGACAGCAACAGTGAAACATAAGAAAACAAAGGTACAAGCACCGATCTATGCGCTTCAAGGTACAGCGGCTAGTCCCTGCTTGCTCAGTTTCATCAGGACTGCTGACACAGGACTGATTTTAGTGAATGCTTATCACAAAATAGTAAGTCAATCCCCTTAATTGTGTCATGGTTTAGGAAAGTTAAAGACAATAAAAGTAAAACTGCATATTAATAAAGATGTCCATCCTGCTGCTCAGAGACATAAACAAGTTGCATTTCATTTATTAGAAAAAGAATTGGAATCATTAGTCAAACATGACATTATTGAACATTCCACCGGTCCAATGCCATGGGTTTCTCCCATAGTAGCAGAGCCTAAAAAATACAGTGAAGGAGTTGTGCGAATAAGTTTTGACATGTGACAGGCAAACAAAGCCATTGAATGAGAGTGACATCAGGGCTGTACATTGCTGACATGATCATGCAATTGAATGGTGCTAAAATCTTCTCTTGACTTGATCTGAATAAAGAATATCATCAGTTAGAACAAGAGAAAAGCTGTAGATACATTAAAACATTTGCTTCACATGTTGGTTTGTTTATATACAAGATAATTAGGGCAGGTCGGTCACTCCATCACAATGGTGAGGGATATCTCGTCTGCTGGAATCTAAATCAAATAGGATAGAATAGGATTTAGAATTTAACAGATGGGATATCCGTCACCATTCTGATGGACTAACTTGTTGGTCAATATCTAAACAAGGCCCTTAGTTTTGGTGTGTCATTGGATGCAGAACTTTTCCAACTCATCCTATGACGCATGATACAACCTTTTGTAAATGCATTTAACATAGCAATGGCATACTAGTTTTTGGAGCTACACAGAAGGAGCACAATAGAGCCCTGCTTGTCAATTACTCAGTGATGCAGGTTTGACTTTGAACACAGGGAAGTGTGTGTTCAATAAGTCAAAATTTAAATTATTTTGCCTTATCTTTTCTTATAGGGGCATGACCCTTAATCCTGCCAAATGCCAAGCCTTTGCAAATGCTTAATCCCCACAAGATGTTTCTTTGTGTGGCCAGCTGCAATTCTTGATACATAAAGGTTTTTTGCCTCTGTAAATACTTAATTACAAGAGTTAACAATGAAACAATGGTTCTTTTGAATGGTCATGAGAATGTGAAAAGAGTTTCACAAGAATCAAACATGCCTTCCAACATGCTACAGAAATGGCACAGCTCAATTCAAAGCTCCACAACGAGTTTGTGGTTGAGGCTAACTCTTTTGGGTTAGGCACTTGACTTGCACAGCATAGTGATTGCCCAAATGAAAGACAATATATTGTGGCCTATGTTAGTAGAAGTTGGTCTCAAACAGAATGTGCTTACTCACAGCCTGAAAAGGCAAGCTTGACTGTAGTATAGGATTGTGAACATTTCCATGTAGTGTTATATAGAAAGCCTTTTCCACTGGTAAATAATCATCATACTTTGCTGACCATCTTCGGCAATCCAAAAGCCAAGATGCCTCCTTGAATTGAACAATGGGGCTATGATTGCGAGAGTATGAATATGCAATTGTGCATCAACCAGGAAATGATCAAAATCCTATTGAAGGCTTTTTGAGAGTCATGGTACTCCATTCAAAACTGCTGAGGCCTACAGAAATGTCATTGCCAAGTATTCCAGCTGCTGCATTGTTACCCAAGATTGTCACTGGTACGAGTCATGATGGTGACCTGCTAAAGTTAAAAGACATAATTGCACATAAATCATGGAACAAACATGTTTGATTTCTCAGGAACGATAGTGGAACTCAAAAGTGCAAAAAAATCTGAGACAAATTGTCCATAGCTCAGGAAGAAGTTATACTACGAGAATCAAGAATCCTGATTACGGAGCGCCTGCAACAAAAAGTGATAGAAATGGCTCACAAAGGTCATTGTGGCATTGTTGCTACAAAGAGAGCTCTCTGAGACCAAGTTTGGTTTCCATACCTTGAGGAAATAGTTGAAAATAATTCCAAGCCTTCACATATGCAACTATTAACCAAAGTCACTCAAAATACTTTGAACATGCCACACTTCCCTAAATATGCCTGGGAGAGAATATTTTTGGTTTCTTTGGTCTACTTGATGATGAACATCATTTATTGAAGATTATAGATGAATATTCATGCTTTCCTTTGGTGGAAGATCACTCGTCCATGACAACATGAGCTAGTAATCAAAATACTTAAGGCATCTTTGCAACGTGGGTCATACCAGCCATTAAAAAGTCTGACAATAACCCACCCTCCAACAGCAAAGAATGTAAAGAATTTCTAAACCATCTAAATATGAAGCATCCAAATATCACACCCTTATGGCCACAGACCAATCGACTTGTTGAGCGGTTTATTAGTACGCTAAAGAAAGCAGTATAGCATGCATCTCTTGAGAAGCTTAGTCTGAAATCAATACTGAACTCTACTCTATGAGCTTCTTGTTCAACACCCCGCTCTACCACAGGTGAAAGTCCTGGAACTTTGATATTCGGGAGAGCATTTGCAACCAGGATACCCCAATGGGCCACAGAAAGAAATAGTAATGAAAACACTATTTGTACGAGGGACTTGGTTCAAAAGCACAAAATGAAAGTGTATGCACACAATTGGTGATGTGAAAGATCTCTTTCCGGAAAGCTGATTTGATGATCGCTTGACAGTTGCAGAAAAGAAAATATGATGGTCCTTACGATGCTGAACCTTTTCAAAGAATATCGACCAAAGGACACCTGAGGGCTGCCCAGTGACTTGGGAAGTCCTTTACCAGAGACTCTTCCCCCTTCAGGCCTATGTTTAATCAGTCTTCAACTCGAGATGATGAAAAAAAGACTAATTCTGACAACTCAGTGACTGTTGATGATTCTTTACCATCGTTGGCAGTATCTGACAATGAAGATGATTATTTACAGCTTCCAGTAACCAGATCGGGTTGACAGATGAAAAAGCACCAAGAAGATTAATTGAAGAAATATAATTATACATGTTTTTCTATATATGTAGATATTTGTGTTTGTCTCATGGGTTTCTAAAACTTTGCATTTTTTTCATTTAACAAAGGGGGAGATGTAAGGTCTTGCATGACTTAGAACTGAGCCTTTGTAGCTCCCATTAGACTCCATGTCAGTGTGATGTAATCTCCAGAATATAATGTAAAAAAAGTTTGGTTTAGAATGTCGGAGTAAACAGGTGCATGCAGAGGAGTAAAGGTGTGTGATTAACATCTCAGTGTTATTCCGTGGGTACCAGGCAGGAGAAGGCGCTACACAAGATCCATAGCAGAAACAGCACCTAGCAAGAAGAGCACAGTAAAAAGACAATGATACAGTCCAACTTGTGCAACATTAACCATCGTACATCTCAGACCTACTCCTACATTCAAGGTAAAACATATTTGAGACTGTTACAAAAATAAGAGCAAGAAACAGTCAAATGATGTAACATCACAAACTCCTCCTCTCCTCGTAATCTCTTCCAATCCCCTGCTCCCCCAAAGTGTGTTACTACAATTCCAATATCAGCTATCAACAAAGGGAGGTTTTGCAGAAGTATTCAACTATACACCCTCCCATCCAACAGCTGGCAATCTTGTAAGTAAATAGAAGCAATAGGAGAAGAGTGACATCTCCCGAGCAGAGCAACGGACAAGTAGACTGGGATGGGTAAACTATCCTAGGAGGCCCCTCTACAAGATTCATGGGCTGTGGGAGTAGAGAGAATGTCTAAGAAAGCGTTGAATTTATCCATCTCGTCATTACTTCATTGTCATACCAGCGGTCCGCCTCTATCAATACATCTAAGAGAGAGAATTGTGTTGGATGAAGTTAGTCATAGCTCTTCAAAAACATAAACTGTTGGGGGCAATACCAGAGGTGGTGTGAGGCATGAGTCAATACTCTGTGAGAGAGTTATAGATGCTCTTTCAATGCTGTCTACTTTGCCACTGCAATGTGGATGATTTTTGTCAGAGGTCTTACAAAACTCTCAACCTCCCCATTGGCTTTAGACCACTGGGGTGTGTTGCGGTATTCTGAGAGCAGACATATTCAGCCCACTCATGGCTATTAAAGGGAAGCCCGAAGACTGTGTGAATTTCTCCAAATAGGGCATGGGTGGACATCATATTTTTACTTTTGGAAGAACTTCTGAAGCTGAGGTGGTTGGGATAATCACCACTTCCACGTACCAAGAGAAATCATCAATCACGATGAGCATATGAGAGCCATCGGGAAGACTCCTGATGTCAGACAAACACATTGTCAAGTAGTAGTGGGGAAGTCTTTAGAAAGGACTAGTGCCAGTGGAACAGGTTGTCTGCTGGTCTGGCAGGCACGGCAGCTCTTGACAATCTTTTCCACTGGCTGACCAAGGCCTGGTATTCACTTAAATCTTGTGTCTGCTGTTAGATTTGACCACACCTTGTGAGTGCTGTGATCTAGTAGGATAGTTCTTTGTCTCTGGCTCTAAGTTAGAACAAGGCATGGGGTCTGCATGAGACAGCCTTCTTCTTTGACAGACATCTTGTGACAGGAGTGGTGGAATTACTGTAACGTTAACTTGGCTTCTGCAGTGGCTTGGATGGTGAGCTGTAAGCAGTTGCTTCCACTGTTTCTGAAAGGGTCATTGGGATGGGCCTTGCCCTGTCCAGCACCAGTCAGATGTATTCTTCCTTTTTTTGAGCTTCTTGGGATTCTGGTGGGGTGACAGGGCAGACATGTCATGGTAGGAAGTCTGCTGAGTTGCATGTGCCAGGTCGTTATTCAACAGTAAAGTTAAATCCCTGCAAATGCAGGATCCACTTCTCAATTCATAGGGCTGGTTTGGACAACAAACCCCTAAACAATGGATTCAGCAGTTTGTGGTCTTTGAGGACAGTGAATGGTTCACCATACATGTATATGTAGAAGGTTCGGCATCCGAGTGATTAGCAATGGCTTCTCATATGATTTGGGAATACGTTTGCTCTGTGGGGGTGAGAGTTCTGCTGGCATAAGCAACCAGTGCCATTTCACTGCAATTTAGTTGTTAGGCCAGCACTGCTCCTATTCTGGTGCGGCTAGCATCAACAGGCAGGTAGTCTCATGGGTTTGGATTATATGAGCATTGTCTTTGCTGACAGGGCTTCTTTGGTTTCCTTGAATGTCTGCATGTGTTCCTCACCCCAAACCTAGGGGCAGGTGGTCTTTGTTAATTTGCGGAGGGTACCAATATGGTCTGGTACATTTTTCATGAAATGGCTACAGTATGTCACCAAGCCTAGGAGGCTGCGAACACCTGATACCAATGTTGGGCAGGAGCATTCTGAATTGTGTCTGGGCCTACTCTGAGGTCTGAGAACCAATAGCTGAAGAAACAGATATAATTTCTCAGGAAGTTGCACTTCTGTTTATGGGGGGGGGTAAGGTCATTCTTTTTCAAGCATGGTGGCTCTCCATCATTGGGATGTGCATCAAAATATCATCGCTCACATTCAATACCCTTGGGAGACCACTCAGGACCTATTTGTTTATATGTTGGACCACTTCAGTGGCACTGGAGATGCCAAAGTTCAGCTGAGTGTATATTTGGAGGCTAGTGTGGGTAGAGAAAGTATTGATAGGTCAAGAGTGTGGGTGCAGTGGGATCTGGTGGTAGCCAGACTGAAGGTCTGTATTTGAAAACCACTTTGAGGCAGAAAATTTGTCAATGATGTCATCTTTTGTTGGGGTCAAATGACGCTGCTGCTTTATGGCGAGGTTTGGTAGCCTCATGTCCACATAGATGCACACACCAGCTGGTTGTTTTGGCATTTTTGCTACCATGATAGAGGAGACCCAGAGGGCAGGGCCTGTCACCCTCTCAATGATGCCAGACTGTTCCAGGAGTTGCAGTTCACGTTCGACTTTGGGGGCATAGATAGAAAGCAGTACACCGTTGTTGGAGTGCTACCGGGGTTACAGAGTCATCAATGTGTAGCCAGATGTGTGGGCCTACTAAACATCCTATGACATCAAAAGAGAGGTGCAAATTCCCATATAAGTTCATTGAGATCAGAGGCATGGATGCTGGATGTTAATTGTACCAGGTTTGGGTTTTGGGCAGTTTGGTATTTGAGGAGGAAACTGGACCCTTTCTGGGAGACATATCCTTTAGAGCCTAGGCTTTGGAGTCATGGGTGAGGTTTCCCTGTAAATATGCCTGCCAGTTGTAGGAGCAAGTGGTGGCCGAAGGTGTAGACTTGAACTGTTGTGGCTCTTTGGGCCAGTGGGCTTGCCAGACAATTGTAGACCTCAGTGGCCATGAGATTTATGGAGGCTCCAGTGTCGATTAGGGTTGAGACAGGTTGTCCTTGTACTGCTACCAGGCACATGGGGAGCCTACAGTGGGTGTTGCCACAGTGATCGAATGTTCTGACTACATAGACTACCTCTTAATCATCATTGTCCATGTGGCTATCTGTCAACATTGTTGAGAGGGAGGTGACAGCTTTAACTGACTTCTCAGGATTTGTCAACAGTGGTCTTGGTGTTCAGCTTCATACTTTTGAAAAGTGGCTTAGTTTGCTGCACACTTTGCAGGTCTTTCCTTGTGCTGGGCAGTCACTGGAATTGGGGAGGTGCCACCGTACCATCTGCATGGCTTGTTTCTTGTTCTCAGTCCAAGGCATTCAGACTTGGATTGGTTGGCCTCTTTGCGAACGGTGTTGACAGGTTCTACTTTGACAGAGCTGTGCTGGCCTGTATCCATGTGTGTGGAGTTTGTGGGATGCTCAACCCTTTCTAAACTGCAGTCATATTTCATCTTCTTCATTCGGGAGCATGCAGCATGCAGGTACTCGCTAGTTCCTTCAGGCGGCTGTAGAAATGTCAACTGACTCATCTGGCTTCTGATATGCTTGTCACAGCAAAAGACATTCATAATCAGGGTTGGTGTAAGGTTCAAAGTGTGCAATGATGGCACTTTTTAGCGTTGTATATGTGTGAGGAGGCCCGCTTTGACAACCATCTTGGAAAGCTTGTGGATGCCTCCTAATACCAGATGTAAAAGCACGAAGGGTTCCATTCAGAGGTGATGTGGATGGCTTCAAAGTAGGTCTCTAGGTGCTCACACCATGTCTTCCATTGGAGAACTTGAGTGGGTAGAGCCCTTGTGACTATGAAGGGTTCAAGAGTGGGGATGGCTGACATATGAAGCATTTGCAGAGTTCAAAGGTAAGACTAACAGTCTGCTAGGAGAGTCTCTGCAGGGTGCAGAAGCATTGGCAGGCAGGAGCTGCAGTTGCAGGCTGGGGGTGAGGCCTACCTTGAAGGTTGTAGACAGTGCTTTGAAGCAGCCACCTGTCCATGTGGGAAAGTCCTCCTGAGATGAGTGCAGGATAGGGTCCTACGACAAACGCTGGTCTCTCAGGAAGAGACTGAGCCTCAACTGGGCAGGACCGATAGCTGGAGGCCCTGCATGTGCAAAAGCAAAGCTCCTGATTTCCAGAGCGGTGACAGCGCTCTAGAATGCCTGCAAACTGAAGAAGACAGGAGGGTGTGGCCTATGAAGAAAATGGCCATGTGGTGTCAGGAGGGTGCAGTCAGGCTCGTGCTGAAATGCCCTTGGGAGGCCATATCTATACAGGAATTTGCAGAGGCTGTGCAGGTAGGCCACAAAAGCTTTCTGGGACCTTGCAGTAAGGCTTCTGAAAGTTGCAGCCACGTTGGGGTGTGCAGGAAGCCAGAAGATGATGCCAGTCATTGTGCTGATTATGGGCCTGACCTTGAGGGCTCAGGTGTGACCGCTGGATGTTGGAGGAGGGTTGATATTGGCCACACATGCAAGGCTGGCTCTCTTGCGTCAGCCAACAAAATGCTGGTGATGAGATTGGCAGCCAGTGATGAGCAGCTATGCAGGGATGGTCGGGCATTGCAGGCCTGAGCTGTGAGGGAGACTGGAGGCACACGTGCCAATGTGCGCTGCATCCTCATCACCAGTACAGGGTTGAAAAGGGCTTTGGGGCCAAAGACCAGACAGACTCAGCATGTTTGAGCTGCAAAACTTTATTCTTCCAGAAACCCCGCTTGCAAGGCATTTTATCTGTCATCTGATGCACACGTCAGATATACCAAATGGTTCTAAACCAATAGAGGGGAACACTTTTCTTTCCCTACTCCCCCCCGGGTCGTCCTGTGGTGTTGTCCTTTGTAGGCAACACTACAGGCAGGACCAAAGAATGTTCACAAGGTCTCACTCTGCTACATTGCATCTCAAGTGGTAGTCATCCGGTGCCAGCCTAGAGTTTTTCAACTTGTAAGAGGACTAATACCAATTGGGCAATATTTTAAAAGAGGTACATTTTAGTCCTGCTTCCCTAATAGTATGGCCATGATGTGCCATAAAAGTGGCTCTGTCTACCTCACTTTACTGCAAGTCTAGCGCTGTCTGCCAGTATGACTTGTTTCTCCCTGTGTGGTCTCTGAGTAGAGGTGGTCAAAAAGGATTTGATAGAAATTAGTTATCATACCACAGGGCTTCCCCCATGAAAGCAGGAAATTCCGGATCAGTGAACTGAGGTGAGACAGTGTCATAATTGAAGACAGAGCCTTGGCTGGGATTGTGGAAAGCCATTGTCAGTACATAGTGACTCAAAGGATTTGACGGAGCCATCTGGATTATAAGGTTATCCAATTGTCCGCAGTGCAGCTCCCTCCCATTGGGGCCAGTATATAGCACGTCATCCAACCTGAATAGGAGCATTCCACCATAAGGGTGCAACCCTGTGTAGTTGACCATTAGTGTCCACCACCTTGTGCACATTCGTCCAAGCCTACAACATCACACTCGCCATTGCCAGAAACTCAGTGGAATATCTGAGTGACCCAGTATAGAGGACACTCTTAAGTGCAGTGGGCCCCCAAGTACTGCTTGTTCAGTGGAGACCCAAGTGGGCAGCTGGCATCAGCCACCAAGAAGTGTACATGTTGTGAAAAGGGATGTGCAAGGTAGAGAAGGTACATATAAGGTAAGCGTAGTCCTCCACTCCAGTATCCACATGAAGTCATGTAGGTTTGAGCTGAGACCTTCTGCCCACTCAAATGAAATGTTTAATTGTTTATTTAATGCATGAAATTTCCCTCTGGGTACACAGAAGGGTAGTATGCCAAAGAGACAGTTAATCCTCGGGCCATCACCATTTTCTCCATCTGTATCCAGCCTCACAGAGACAATTGTAAGTCAGACCAGCTGAGAAAATCTGGGGCAATATTGGTGATGAGGGACTGCAGAACTTCTGATACCATATTTTCTAGCTCTATGTTCACCAATATGCCAAGGTACTTTAACTATGACTATTTCCAGGTGAGGCCATAGCCAGTATCAGCCTGACACATTCAGTCAGTGGGATATTGAGAAGGCCTCACACTTCACCTAATTCATCTGGTAACCTGAAAATATTGAAAAAGAATCAATTATGAAGATCAACAGAGGGATGGACACATCTGGGGCACTGTGAGTTATCAATATGTTGTGCATGTACTGCAGGAATTTGACTGGACCTGCTTTTGTGTCAATGGCCGTAATGCATGTATCTCATCATATACCACAGTTAACAGCTCTAGGGCAATAAGGAACAGGAGCGGTGACAGGGAGACAGCCCATCAATTTTCCTGTGTGTTTAAGAAAGACTCAGGACATGTGTTCCCCATAGTTTAATTGGGCAGTGGGGTTCTGGGATAGCCACTTCATCTTAGCCAGAAAGTCTGGGCCAATTCACATACATTCCATGGTATGGAATAGACACTCCTAGTCCAGCGGTCAAATGCCTTCTAGGCATCTAAGTAGTGCTTATTGGCTCTCACCTGCCTCAGTATATTTAGCAATATTCTCATATGGTCCCTAGATGTGCAGCCTGGTACGAATACTACTAGTGAGTCATGGATGAGGTTCAGTATAACTTGCTTGAGCCGTGTTTCCAGCACCTTGGCTAGTATTTTCACATATGTGTTATTTAATGAGTTAAGCCAGTAGCTGGAGCAGAAGCCGGCGTCCTTGTTTGGCTTTAGAACTGGCTTATTATACTTAGGTTGGAACATGCCTACTGCCTCAGACTACTTGTAGATTTTATAAAACAGGTGAACCATGATCTGCTTATCGGCTCTATAGAATTCTTCTGGGAATCCATTCTAACCTGCTGCTTTGCTGTAGAACATAGCTGAGATAGCGTCTAAAATTTCATCTTCCATGATTCCCCTATGAGTAGTTGTCGACTTTGGTCTGACTTGGAGGAGAGGTAAACATTGCAAAGAACGTCACCTCTTCCTGGTGATAGTTCTGCACAGTGGAATGGTATAAGTGCTTGAAGGAAAGCACAAATGTGTAAGCTATGTCAACAGTGTGTATTGTAAGAGTACCATCTGCAATACAGAGTGCAGGGCTGGCCAGTCAAGTTCTGCACTTGCATAGCTGTCCCAGTAAGACACAGCCCACATTTTCTCCCTGTTTGTAGTGTCTCCATTTCAGGTGCTGTAGTGTATATTCCACATGTGTAGTGAAATGTTAAGGTCAAATTTTGCCAGCTCTTCCTGTCTCCGTTTTTAGGGTGACGGGTGGGTGTTATATGTGCTAGTCAGGTCACAGATCTTTATCTCTAGTTGGGTCTGACTGCCCTTAGTCCGTCATTTCTGGAGGGAAGAATACGTTATTGATTTGTCTCTCACTGCTGCTTTCTTGGCCACCCACAATAATTGGGAGGATGTAATCAACTCCTCATTGTCATCTAAAATATTTGTGCAGGCGTGCAGTTAGTTGTTTTGTTTTTTACGTCAGGTGTTTGATATTGTGAAATAATGAGACATGAGCGCTTAGAGGTTGGGACAACATGTCCCATGTCCATCTCCATCTGTACTGGGGTCTAGTCTGAGACTGCCCCTTCTAGGATTCTACAGTCCCTCAGTGTCAGTAACACAGCATGAGTCAGGAGAAAGTAGATGATACAGGAGCACGGGCTGTTGACTGTGGAAACAAAAGTATAGTATTTGTTGGGTGGATGTGTCAGGTGCCAAGGATCTATCAATCTGTAGTACTCCATAATGTCTAGGAGCACTGCACGGTCTGTGGCACCTCATTAATCATACAAAATGTTCTGTCAATATGTGGCTCTAACATGTAGTTCCAGTCACCACCCACCATTATTTGCACCCTTCCAAGTTCCATAAGGAGTCAATAGATGGAGGCGAATAGGCCAGCTCTATTGCCATTAGGTGCATATACGAATCCCACCGCTAGTGTTGTGACTGAAGCATTTACTTTTGCAAAGACACACTGCCCTGCGGGTCCACCCACACTTACTTCCTGCATGGTGTGCAGTAGTGTTTTATAGATGAGGATGGCCTCTCGGCATATCTTGGAGGAGCTGCTAGGAACAGGAGTACCTGGAGGGATGTGGCTGGCTGTGGAATCTAGTAATAATAATGCTACCCATCCAGTCCCTTTTCAGCGTCTCTGACTTCCACTATGACAAATCGGTCTCTTGTAATAGTGCAATATCAATGAAATTCGTGGCCAAGTAGGCTAGTACCTTTTTCCACCAAGATCATTCACATTTAAGGAGAGAATGCATACGGATGTCGGGTGGTGGCAGTGAGCCACTATTATCACCCTGAGTTAAAGTGTCAGCACTCAAGAGAAAGTTGCAGGGATCAAAACACAACAGTAGCCAGGAGACTGTGAATCATAATAAAAATGTGCCAAGAGAGGAGATAACTAAGTTGACAAAGAAATTAGAGTTAGTACAGAACAAGGAGGTGTCAAAATACAGAGAGCAGTGAAAGCTGCACAGGAACAACTAAGCCAAAAGAACAACTACCAACAAAAACCTTTAGTTGGGTTAGCTAACGCCATTCCTCCTGGGTTCTCCTGGCACTACCTCAACACAATGAACAGGTAAAAAGGAGATCCCTCAGGTCCCCAAGCCTGTGCAGAAAGTGATAGTGAGACAGTAGATCACAGCATTGGACCCACCTGTATATGGACAAATGCATGGCAAGTATGGCCAGACCCCAGCACGAGGGCTATGGCTGCAGGAAGCAGACTGTCTCTCAGGACGAACATCAAAATATGCCTCAGTACCACTGGCACCAAACCCAAGCTGTACTGGAGACTACATTCAGAACTTTAAATGAGAGCAGAACTTGCATCGGGCCCCAGGAGGTTGTTGATGTGCCTCCCACATGTTCCTCCCTTCGCACCTTTTCCACACATTGTCCAACTTGTTTCTTTCCAGGGTTGGGTTAGTTTGGTGGCCCTGCTAGATTGGGTTAATGCAGTGTCACTTGTTGCAAAGCTATCCTGTGCCTCCGTGGTTTGTGAGGTGTCCATTTCTCAAAGAATCCATGAATACCATTCACAGTCAGAAGTATCAAGTCCGGATCTAGAAGGCCATAGTGAGTGCTGAGCTTCTGCAAATGGGGCGCCGTGCTAGGAACTTTCTCCTACGGATCATGGTGTTGTTTGAAAAGTCACCAGCAATGTAGACATTAGAACCTCGATACAGGAATGTGCCCCTATTACACTTTGCAATTGAAATTAGTTGTCTAGCCTGCTGGTGGCCCGAGAAGCAGGCAATGAGAGGGCTAGGTGAGTTTTTGCAGTGATCAGTCTTGGTACGGGTCCCTGTGCATGCGTTGGAGATCAAGCCAAGGTGTGTCGGTGGTGACAATCAAAGAAGTCAGAAATGTCACCAGGAATTCCTCCATGTGCGCCACCTCCTCTGTGACCCCAAAGAAGCAAGCATTCTTGCACTTCCTGAGGCCCTCCATATTCACCAACATTTTCCTCATGAGCCAAGGTTCCTGGTCCCAATCCAGAATTCTTTCCAAGATAGTCAAGCAGTCCTCCAGGTTAGCTACTCTCCTGTCAATTTCATTTAGTCACCACTGGAATGAGCCCAACTGCTCCTTGAGTGTCTTGAGGTTGGTTGCCTTTGAGCTAGTATCATTCCTTACAAAGTCTACGGTCCATTTAATCAAAGTTAACTGATGCATCAGGGTGTCCAGTGTAATTTTTTACATTTTATCTTGCCCACAGCTCAAATTCTCTGGTATGACGCTGGTGAAGAGATGTTGGTATGTTGACTTTCCCTTCGACATTTGTTTTCCATATCTAAATTGAGGGAGATAATTAAGGAGTCAGGTATCCCCAAGTATAAGTTGCAGAATATGTAGAGGTAAATTCCACCTCCCAAAAGGCCGCTGTTGCTAACTTACTTCACCAAGTAGCATATTTCTTATGGCTGGTGTGGGTGGAGTCTACAGGTACAGATCACATAGGACCCTAGGGATAACCCAGGGCTGGCACGCACTAGAGGCAACAAAACCAGTGATGAGTTAGGCAAGAAAATGAATGGGTTCTACGGCATCCAGCAAGGACACATGCACCATGTATCAATATCAAATCCACCCAAATATAGAGCATTGTTTTCCTGGCCTTATGGAAGCACTCCCCTGAGGATTAAGCATTTGCTGGGTATGTATATGATATTGCAGCTCATGCAGTCAAGTGTCACCCCCTCACAATGGTGCTCTGGATGTAGATGAAACTTATGAGGGCATCGTAACTAGGCATCAGCCCACTTCTAGGGCCCTGCGGGGAGGTGGATGAGCATTGTGACAAAAGATCAGCCCTTGTGACTCCCTGAGGAGCTTGGAGAGTGGGCAGATTACACAGTTCAGAGTGCCACCCAGGGTGGAGGGTCTAGTTGTACCTTTGCTTGTTCCTGCACTCCTGTTGAGAGGAAGCAGCAGTGCCTGGTCTTAGCATTGCTCCTCTGAGGCGTCAGCAAACAAGAGAAGGGGGCAGGAATCAAAACACAATGGTAATTAGGAGTGTGAGAAATATGAACAAATGTGGGAAGGGAGGAGGTTCCTATGCTGGCACAGAAAAGTAGAGCAATAAAGAATAAGGAGGTGTCAAAATACAGCAAGATGTGCCCACCCTCAATCCATGGTGGGAGAGGGGTAAGCTTAGGGTACAGAGTGCTTGGGGAGTTGACCAATGCCACCATTCAGGGCACTCCCCTTGGGGGGTCTAAATGCACCTTTGCTGGCCCCCATGTTCCTATGGGAAAGAGATTGCAGTGCCAGGCTATAGTGCCCCTTTCCCCAAGTAAGCAGCAAGTCTACTAATAGGAGGTGCCCCCGTCAGCATAACTGCCTGCCCCCATGTCCTTGATGTTGGAGATCAGTAGGTGAAGGGTGCAGCTGTGACTCCTGTGGTCATGGAGAGAGTGCTCTGAGCTGCTCCCTCTTGCCTGTTGCAGGGCTGAACCTTGCAATCTTTATCTCCTGCAGCCACTTTAGATGCTGAGGTCACAGTGGGAGGTGGTGTTAGGGATCAGGAAGTTGCAACCACTGCCCAAGGGGCAGGGAGGCCTGTAGTATGAGACACCACCTGCAGAACACAGTTTCAAGGCCTTGGGGACAGGATGTACGGCATACATGTACCAGGAATTGGAGCTCTTCGCTGAGCACTGGCCATCATGGTGGAGACCTGGCCACAGATTTTCCAGATAAGCGGGAGAAGTTATGGGAACTGTTTTACAGGTCAGACATCCTACCTAATAAAATTGCTACATAAAGATGTAAAGGCATACCCTGGGGCAAAGTACACAGATATTATTCACATATTTTTTAATTTAAAAGGTATTTGCACCATCTAAAGTTCTGCCTCCTGGAAGCCAAAGAAGCATCAAAGTACAAAACAAAGGGCAGATCGGAGTAAGGGTTGCCCCTCCCGCCAAAGTCAACTCAATGCCCATTAGTCAATTCCATTGATCTACCACTAGTGAAGACAAAATATTATTCACAGGGAGCAGGGCCGGGTGGTTGTAAGGCCTGCTTCTCCAACCTCCATAAACTCCTACTACAGTTGCCATGATTCTCAGAAAAATGAATTGCTCATTTATTAACATTTTGTCCTATTGGAAGGGCCAAGTACTGGTAGGTAAAAAATCTATTTGTGTAAAGGTTCCAGCATTCTGTTGTAACACAACAATTATCTCTCTGTTTTAATATTCATTTTAAAAATATTTACATAGCTCTTAAATACTTAAACTTTTTTCTACATTTGCGTGCTGATTAAAATTCAGATTTCAAAAGGTAAAAACACTGGATTTCATTCCGTTTCTCAATGGTCTTACTGGCCTAGACTAGACTTTTGCAGCAGCTGCACTTCATAGACTACTAGCTTCAGTGTTCTAAATGGGCAGGTTCTCACAGGTGCTGAATACCTACAAATCTTTAATATCGCCTTAGAGCCCACTGTAGTGTGCTAAACCAAAACAAAAGGATGATGGACGGAGTGCTGAACAATGCAAACACTCACCCCCAGTCACAGATCTGGGTTTAATCCATCGTTCTTTTGCTCACCATGCCACCCCAGTTTGGACCCAGCCATATGCAAATCAGTCTTGACCCTGTTCCTCATGGGAACAGTCCAGCCCGAACTGCCAAGCCAGGTCCTCCCCCGACCGGAAACTAGCATCCTGGGACCGGTTTCAGGGTTTCACCCTTCATCAGCCAGGATAGCTTGAATCCAGTGGCACAGTGAGCAAGGGACCCACGTCTAGGCATACCCTTCCCACTTGGGGCAACTTTAGAAAAGCAAAAGGATGATGGACGGAGTGCTGAACAATGCAAACACTCACCCCCAGCCACAGATCTGGGTTTAATCCATCGTTCTTTTGCTCACCATGCCACCCCAGTTTGGACCCAGCCATAAGCAAATCAGTCTTGACCCTGTTCCTCATGGGAACAGTCCAGCCCGAACTGCCAAGCCAGGTCCTCCCTGGACCGGAAACAAGCATCCTGGGACCAGTTTCAGGGTTTCACCCTTAATCAGCCAGGCTAGCTTGAATCCAGTGGCACAGTGAGCAAGGGACCCACGTCTGGGCATACCTTTCCCACTTAGGGCAACTTTAGCAAAACAAAAGGATGATGGACGGAGTGCTGAACAATGCAAACACTCACCCCCAGTCACAGATCTGGGTTTAATCCATCGTTCTTTTGCTCACCATGCCACCCCAGTTTGGACCCAGCCATATGCAAATCAGTCTTGACCCTGTTCCTCATGGGAATAGTCCAGCCCGAACTGCCAAGCCAGGTCCTCCCTGGACTGGAAACAAGCATCTTGGGACCGGTTTCAGGGTTTCACCCTTCATCAGCCAGGCTGGCTTGAATCCAGTGGCACAGTGAGCAAGGGACCCAAGTCTGGGCATACCCCAGCACCTGGGGAACTCACAAGCCCTTAGAGTTAAAATTAACTCATAGGTAACTAAAACCACTAACATTCCCCAAAACAGCACTGTATCATCAGCATACAGGAGCACTGGGACCAAAGTATGAGCAATCCTGTTAACATCCGCAGAGGCCTCACTTAACTCAGGACACAATTTATTTATACAAATGGAAAAAAGCAACAAGGCCATAATACATCCCTGTCGAACCCCACGTTTCAGGGAGAATTCTCCCTGAGTGTTCAGGCATACTTTAGCAGCAAGGTCAACATGGAGCGTGTGAAGAAAATTAACTACAGATAAATACATCCCCAGATCTGATAGCATTTTCCACAATCTGGCTTGGTTCGCATGATCAAAAGCTGTAGAAAGACCCATGAGGGCCAGAGCTAGGCCCGATCGACGTATATTTCTCAATCAACAAACTCAGATTCAGACATTGCTCCACCTCACTCTAGTGAGGGTAAGTCATGCACAATTCAAATTACCCTGTGCCCACCCTCTGGTAGCTCGGCAGTCAGGCTTAACTTAGAAGGCAATGTGTAAATTATTTCTGCAATAAATCATACAATAGCACCATGTTGCACCACAAAAATACACCACACAGTGTTTAGAAAAATGTAATAATTATCTCGATAAATGCATGTCAAAACGATTAAAGATGCAATAAGTAAATGTTGAGATATCACTGAAAAGTGATATAAAGTGTCTTAAGTCTTTTAAGAGCAAACAAAGTCTCTTTCAAGCACAAAGTACCTGGTTGGCGTGAAAAATCTCCGTAAAGAACTGCAGAGGAGGGGATGCGTGGAAACAAAGGGGTATGCATCAATTTCTTGGGCCGCACACAGCGATGCGTCATTTAGTGTTCACTCAGGGACGGATGTGCGTCGATTTCTGGCACTCGGTCGTAGATCCTCTTCAGGTTGTGGGGGTTTCAAACACCCCGTGGACGATGCGTTGATTTCCTGCGCTGGCAGGACAAAGTCACAGGAGCTGCATCGATCCGGTGGGCGTTGAGTTGAATTTTCTACTGCACGGAAGGCACTGCGTCTATTCATCTCTGGAAGTCGGCTGCGTCATTCCGGCTCGGCTGTGCATCGATCCAGTGGGCCGTGCGTCGAATTTCCGGTCACTACGCTGGCGCTGCATCAATCTTCTCATTGCGAAGTCGGGCTGCGTCGTTCCGGTTCGGCGTGCAGTGAAATTTTCACCACGGTGCAGGCTGTGATTCATTTCTGGCAGGCTGCACATTGAATATCGCCACACAAAGGGTCCTTCTGGTAGAGATGAAGTGTTTTTGGTCATGAGACTTCAGGGAACAGAAGGCAAGCTCTATCCAAGCCCTTGGAGAGCACTTCTTCACCTCAACCACAGAGCAGCAAGGCAGCAGGGCAACAGCAAAGCAGCAGTCCTTCACAGAAAGCAGTCAGGTGAGTCCTTTGGGAAGCCAGGCAGTTCTTCTGGGCAGGATGCAGGTTCTGGTTCAAGTTTCTACTCCAGGAAGTGTCTGCGATGGTAGGGGCAGAGGCCCTGTTTATATACCAAATGTACCTTTGAAGTGGGGGAGACTTCAAAGAGTGGCTTAGAAGTGCACCAGGTACCCTTTCAGTTCAATCCTGTCTGCCAGGGTCCCAGTAGGGGGTGTGGCAGTCCTTTGTGTGAAGGCAGGCCCTCCACCCTCCCAGCCCAGGAAGACCCATTTAAAATACAGATGTATGCAAGTGAGGCTGAGTATCCTGTGTTTGGGGTGTGTCTGAGTGAATGCACAAGGAGCTGTCAACTAAACCCTGCCAGACGTGGATTGTAAGGCACAGAAAGATTTAAGTGCAGAGAAATGCTCACTCTAAAAGAGGCATTTCTAAAACAGCAATATTAAATCCAACTTCACCAGTCAGCAGGATTTTATATCACCATTCTGGTCATACTAAATATGACTTCCTACTCCTTTCAGATCAGCAGCTACCACTTAAACAATGTATGAGGGCAGCCCCAATGTTAGCCTATGAAGGGAGCAGGCCTCACAGCAGTGCAAAAACGAATTTAGGAGTTTTACACTACCAGGACATGTAAACTACATAGGTACATGTACCATGTACCATGGTAGACAAAACCTAAAAACAGGGAATTATCACATTCAAGAAACCATTAAAAACATTAGTAATCAAAGGGGCCCACAAATCTATTTTGCATTTTATTAAGTCCATTGGGACCCCATCGGGCTTGGTTGCTTTCCCACCTGAGCATTGCCGCATTGCCTTCTCCACTTCATGGAGCGAGACTAAAAAGGGCTGAGAATCCCGCAACTGACGCTCCAGTGACCTAATCAAAACCGGGTCCTCCTACAAATAAAAGATTGAATTAAAATTAGCAAACCAGTGCGATCCTAGGACATTACTTTGCAAGAGTGGACTTTCAGGGGCATTTCTGTCCCTGATCCCTTTCACGGTGTCCCAAAAACATTTCTTTTCTTGCCTTTCGCTGCTTACTCCAAATGCTCCCAGCAATGATATTTGTACATCTATGAATTTCTGGGTACCAATATGAGCAGATGGTTTAGAGTGTATTTTTAAAAATGTCTTCTTATTTTTACCCTGTGGCTTACATTCAGAAGACACAAGTGCGGCAAACTCCAATTGGTATTAATAAACATCCTATTATTCAATGCTCCCAAATATGGCCTGATAAAAATGGTACCTCACGTGTTCAGGTAGGTCTATAGCCTGCCACAGGAAATGGCCCAAAATGCAACATGGATACATCACATTTTTCCACTCAAAACTGACCTTTTTGTTGCAAGGTGGATAGCTGTGGATTTTGGGCCCTAGTTCAGGTGACACCTACAGGACCTAGCAAACCTGCACATTTTTTAAAACTAGACATGTAGAGGAAATCGAGGAAGGGGTCACTTGTGTGGCTTTTACAAGGTTGTTCTGCCCAGAATCCCTTGCAAACCTCAAACTCTGACTAGAAGAACACATTTTCTTCTGATTTCTGTGATGGAAAGTGCTGGAATCTGTTGGGAGTCACAGACTTCCTTCAAACCAGCATTCCTTTAAGTCTTCTGATAAAAATTGTTTCTTGATTTTGTGAGTAGGCTGAGTACTGGAAACGGCCCAACACGCAACATGGATGATTCACTTTTTTCCACACAAAATGAATCCTTATTTTTGTAAAGTGAGTAACTGTGGATTTTGGGCCCTAGTTCAGCCTGCACTTAGGGAGAACCAGCAAACTTATACATTTTTGAAAACTACACACATAGAGGAATCAAGCATGGGGTGACTTGCATGGCTCTCATCAGGATGTTTAAACCAATCCCTTGAACACCTCAAACTGTGAACAAAAGAACACATTTTTCTCACATTTCGGTGACAGAAAGTTCTGGAATCTGTGGGAAGACTCAAACTTCCTTCCTCCTAGCAGTCCCCTGAGTCTTCTGATAAAAATGGTACCTCATTTTTGTAGTAGGCCTAGTGCACCTGACATGCAAGCAACAAACCAAGGTCAACAAGAGTCTTGTGGAGCTACTCTAAATTGACCCTAATTTCATTTGTGCCTCTCTATGGCACTGGGCCAAATCACACAAGTGGAGTACATTTTTATCTGAACAAGTGATGGAACGCTGGGTGGTACACATTTTGTGGTTTTCCTGCTCATTCTGGAATTTTATGCAACAAAAATGCAAGGAAAATGTTTGATTTTCTTCAAAGTTTGTGGTTTGCATGGCATTGTGGGTATGAAAACTTTGTGGGATCCACACAAGGCAAACAACCTTGGACTTACCCAGATGTTTTGTTTTCCGAAATATCTGGGTTTAGTAGGTTTCCCCTGGTGGCAGCTGACCTGAGCCCAAAAAGTGCAACAATTCAGCATAGAAGTAGTACTATACTGGGACCTAGGCAACTCTGCTACCCATATGTAGAAAACAATTTCTAAAATTAGAATATCCCTACCTGCCAAAAAGATGAGGATGCCTTAGTTTAGGTCATATTGGAGGTGGAGGCTAGGCCGGTGTGTCAGAGGGAGGGCAGGCCACCCTCACACCTTTCAGCAATAATAAAACTTCCTGGTGTCTAGTGGGCTTTCTGCCGGGGTAGATTGGAGTTAAATAAACCCTCATCTGTCCCGTCAGGGGGAGAAAGGCTGTTGAAGGTCATTTGAGGGGTGATGTTAGGCCCAATGCCCAGGCTTCCCCCCATTAATCTGCAAATAATCTCCCTGCTGTCTAGTAGGCATTTTGCCCCCCCTGGGGCACGTTGGAGGTACTAACCTCAGACTTCTCTGACCTCCTGGTTAGCCTCTGTTCACCCTCCTCTGTGCAGCTCCAACTGTTTGCTGCTGACTCTACTGTGAACAAACTGAGAGCCTGCCTGACTCTCAGTTCAAGGCCACCTCCACCTGCAGGCTCCCCCATGCGCCTCATTCTGTCATTTTTATTTCATTTGGTTTTCTTTATTTCTTGTTTCTTTCTCTCTCCTGTGTGCACTGAGAGAGCGACTCCTCTAACCTCCTGGTCCGCTTCCGTTCACCCTCCTCTGTGCAGCTCCACCTGTTTGCTGATGCCTCTGCTGTGAGCGGACTGAGAGCCTGCCTGACTCTCAGTTCAAGGCCCACCTCCACCTGCAGACTCTCCCATGTGCCTTATTCTGTCATTTTAATTTCATTTTGCTTGTCCTTTCTTGTTTCTTTCTCTCTCCATTGTGCACTGAGAGAGGGACTCCTCTGACCTCCTGGTCAGCGTATGTTCGCCCAACTCTGTGCAGCTCCACCTGTTTGTTGCTGCTGCAGCTTCTGCTGTGAGCAAACCGAGATACTACCTGACTCTCAGTTTGAGGCCCACCTCCACCCACAGGCTCCCACCTGCGCCTCACATACTGGTGGCCTAGTGGCCATCTGCATGTAAGTATTTTGATGTCTCTCTTTATTTTTGCTTTTGCTTATTTTTCTTTAATTTTACTTTTCTTATTTCTTGTCTCTTTCTCTCTCCTTTCACTCTCCCTGCGGTTCTCATGGCAGTGCTGCCCCTGCGGCCTACCTCCCATCCCTCCCTCTGAAGCGCTTTCCAGTGCTCCTGCCTCCCAGCTGACCGGACCCACCGTCTTTCTCCCATTCATTTTTTTAAATACTTTATTGTTCATTTTATGACAATACAAAGAAAAAACATATAGTAATGCAGTTCAAACATATATATATACTATACAGCATATAAATGATCAGGTGGTCGCACACATTATATATAACATCACCACGTATGTTCTGATGGTTATTGAGCAGCAGTGGGTGTGAAACAGGAAAAAAGAAAATATAGTCAGTACTGTAATATACCAATTGACATGCATAGCATTAATTCAACGTAATCTGGTATCAGTGGTTGACTGCGATGCAGGAGGTGTGACGGCCAACCCAGACAAGTAATCCCTTAGCGGCTTCCAGATGTCCATAGGCCTAGAACTCACAGGCTGCAGTAGGCGTATAGTTCACTATTTGTGTCATAATACGTGAGGCTGGCCAACCAAGAGTGAATGCTAGGTGCATGTTTGGACCCCCATCGAACTGCAACCTCCTGTTGAGCTAGTAAAAGCAATATCGTTGTGAGGCACCTTATGGATTTGGGAAAGTTGCCAGTATAACCACAAGGAGCCGAGAGCAGGTCCGGTCGTAAAGGCCCACCCACAACTGACACTCTGTCATATACTTCACGCCAAAAAGGGCTAATGTTAGGGCAGGTGCAGGTCATGTGTGAAAAATCAGCAAGCAAAGTGTGGCACTTGGTGCAAGCAGCGGGGTGGCTCGGGTCAATTCGAGCTATGTCTTTAGGCGTGACATATACCCTTCTGAGGAATTTGAAGTGTATTAATTTGTGGCATTGGTTAGGTGAGACAAACCTAGTCTGCGCACAACATGCCTCCCAGACCTTTTGAGATAATGGGCGACCCAGATCTCTCTCCCAGGATTCCCAGTTGCGCATCTCGAACAGGTAAAGCCCCAAAGCAGACTGAGTACAGTCAGGACACCAAGTGCACTCTGGAGGCTGCCATAGCTACCAGGGTAAGCGGTGTAAACTCCAAAGAAGACAGTGGGTACGTAGCATAGCGTGCTGCATAGCGCATTGCAGCTTGCATAGCACAAAGTGTTGCAGGTGTGTAGCGTCTGCGAAACGAGTATCTGTAGTGTGTGAAATGATATGATCACCTAGGCAAACATTCCTGAAAGTGTTAAATTGAAGAGCACGTAATGTATGCTGCACAAGCGCCTCCTGTCTGATGGGTATAAATGGATTATTAATCAGGGACAATGCCGGTGAGTACAAAGTGTCTCATTGAAGCAGACGTGCCAGTCTGCGCTATGCCCAGCTTGTTGTGGACTAGTCTAAATGTCACTGCGGTGCAGTAGAACACCCCAGGGCAAATGTTCACTCAGCGGAAAAGGGTCGACCAGGTCTCGTTCCGGAATAGAGTAAGGGAGACAGGCATCAGGATGATACCAATAAAATGCGTACTGACACTGCACCCCCAAAGAGTAAGGCTGAAGATAAGGGACCACAAACCCGCCCCACTCATACAGGAGGGTAAGGATCTCCCATCGTATGTGTGGGAGTTTAACTGCCCATACCAGTCGAATGACTAGGCCACGAAGAATGTCAAAAAAATAATTAGTGAGCTGGATCAAGATATTTAGAAATAGATACAGAAATGAGGGGACAACCACCATTTTTAAGCAATATCCGGCCTGCCATAGATATCAGCAACTTCACCCACCTGTCCACCTGTGCAGCAAATCTCTTCACTGCAGGCCAATAATTGAGCCGTATCGCCTGCTCCCTGTCTCTGTGCAGATGTATAGCCAAATACTTCACTGAGTCAGGGCACCAGCACAAGGGGAATTCAGTCTCTGATGGAGAGTAATGTCAGTCAGCGGAAACAGCTCCGATTTGCTCCAATTCACACACAACCCAGAGAATTCGCCAAAGCGGGTCACCTCTGCCAGTACTGGTGCCAGGTTCATGTCTGGATGGCGGAGAAATAGCAGGATGTCTTCCGCCTATAACAAAACCAGAAGCGGTCCACTGAACCACTGCAGTCCCCTGTAGCTATGTCCCTGGCATAAGTGGCGCACCAGGGAATCCATTGCCAGAAAAAGAGTAAAGGTGACAGAGGGCACCCCTGCCTGCGTTATGGGGGAAAATGGAGAGAGCTCACCATTTAGCCATATAGCCGCTCTTGGCTGTGAATACAGTAGAGCAATCAATTTAGTCTAACCTAGGGGAAACCAGAGCTTATTGAGGACAGCATGTAAGAATAGCCATTCAAGTGAGTCGGAAGCCTTTTTGGCATCAAGCAAGGCAATCGCTGCTGGAACCTGTGAAGACACCCTGTTTATCAGCGAAAAGACAGAGCACAGATTGATAGAGGTAGAGCGATGTGGGACAAACCCAGATTGAGCAGGGAAATAAACTTGTCCAACAGAAGGGAAAGGCAGGTGTCTATCATTTTGGCCAGGATCTTATTGTCAAAACTTATCAGGGAGAGGGAGCGATAAGATCCACAGCTTAGAGGATCTTTGCCTGGTCTGGGCAAAAGAGCAATAACCGCCTCTCTCATAGATGCCGGGATAACTCTAGCCTCCAGAGCCTCAACAAACACTGATATTGTATTTCTTGTAGAGTACCCCAGTGAACCCATCCAACCCCGGGCCCCCCCCCCCCCCTCCAGCAAGTCAATGGTCTGCAACACCTCCTCGGCAGAAAAGGGCTCTCTAAGGAACTGCTGCTGTGCAGATGTGAGCCAGATCATAGCTATATCATTTAAATAGTCCTGTAATTCAGGGCCAGATGGCCCCACCTGCGCAGTATAAAGTGTAGAATAGTATTTAAAAAACTCCTCCTAGAGCGCCACGGTACCGACAGCAACACTGTCGTCAGATCTTTTCATTTCAAAGATATGGGATGCAAAATGTGGGGGCCGAATCAATCTGGCCAACAGCTTCCCGGGTCGGTCTCCCTCACCATATATACGGGCCGTTGCATATTTGCCCATGTAAATAACTTCTCTCCCTGCTAGTTTGTTGAACTCACCCAGCAGAGCCCTGGCCACCCCAGATGAGGGGCTATATCAGCTGCCCCAGTCACCCGGTCAATGTCAACAAGCTGAGCCTCCACCCTCGCTAGATCACGAGGAATCTCCTGTAGGACACCAGAATGTGTAGAGATGCAGATGCCCCTAATGTAAGCCTTAAAGACATCCCACAGCACCGCCCATGTGCCTACCAAACCCACGTTTAGCTTAAAGAAGTCAACCACTACCTCCTGTCTGGGAACCTCTCATTTTTTCTGGCCCGCACTCGGTGGGTATAACTAGTGCCATCGGCACCGTGAAGTGGTCCGACAGCGTCCGAGGTAAATGTGTGACATAGTTACCCACTGTGCCATTGCGCCTGTCAACAACCAACAGTCAATACACGACCACATGCCATAGGGTACACAGTAAAATGTGTAGAGCAATGTGCCTGTGACATACAGACGCCAAGGGTCATTTAAATAGAAGGTGGTGCATAGGTCCCCCAGAGCCCTAAGGGAGTGGGGTTTAGACATCGGGGCCCGAAGATTGTGTCTACTTCTTGGTCCACAGCTAAATTAAAGTTCCCCCAGTAGGAAGCACTCTATATGAAAACTATCAATGTGCGAGTGAACATCCTGGAAGAATTCAGGAGCGTAAATGTTAGGGGCATACACATTTACAAGTAGGACCTTATGGTTATCCAATAGTCCTGCAACCATCACATATTTGCCATTATCATCCACCCATGTCAATAGTAGCTCAAACTGAAGTGTTTTATGAATAAAGATACATACCCCTCAAGAATAGGAGCTGTAACTGGCAAAGTATTGATGGTACCCAACGCAGCTGGAAAGGAGGGCACCACACCAGCAGTGAGATATGTCACCTGGAGGAAAGCGATCTGCACTCCATGCCTGCGAAGATACTGCAGCACCATTTTACCTTTCCGGGAGTTATTGAGACCATGTATATTCCAGGAGAGGAATGTGAGGCCCAGTGTGTTTTTCATCACTGGAGGACCAGCATTAGCGAACGGAATCTGTGCAGCCATATGTATATAGAATAGATGTGTATAGAATCTGCATTGCATAACAAAACAACATAACATCACATAGCCCATGTAAATGAAAAAACCCACCCACCACCCAGCTACTTGGCCCAAACATGCCAAACGAATCCCATGATACCCTAAACTCAGACCATAGTAGTAAAAGAATAAATAACACTTTATCAACAGTGGAGCATGACAACGCAGCCCCAGAGCACTACCAGTTGTAAATGGAATTGATAGTGTGACATAGGGGAATACAACCCGACTTAAAGAGAGAACATGAATAATAAACCGTAGGGCAGCACAAAAGCAACCATCTTTTGTAGTTACTTTGGGAGCACTGACTATATCAACTTGGCTGTGGTCACAATCCAGGCCACTTCATCTAATCCAGAGGAAATAGTTCCATGCTCGAAGCAGGTGCAGCATCTAGATCGTTGTGCCCCCACAAGGAGCCACCAGGCAATCCACCACGAGGGGGTTGTTTGCATCACCAGGGGTATCAAAGTTTTGCGCTTTACTGTTCACCTCAACCTTGTCAGATAGATTATTTCACGGCATATTCCTAGGGAAAGGCCCTGACCTCGGAGAATTTCTGTCTGGCTTCCTGCTCCATAGGTGTAAAATTGGGATAGAGGGACACAACTTTTCCTTGATACTATAATGGACTTTTCTTCCTAGCGAGGCGGAGGGCAGTGTCTCAGTCTCTATAGTTCAATAGACAAGCAATAATCATACTGGCTGGTGACCCCGGGGGGCCTAGGGCCCAGCATACAATGTTCCTTCTCCACCATGAAAGTTGAGGTGAAGTCATGGCGCCCAGTAGATCCACCAGTAGACTCTCCACAAACAAATCTAAGCAACCAATATTGCTGGCTCCACTATTCCGGCTATACGTAAGTTGTTACGCTGCCCACTGACCTCCAAATCCTCATTCTTTATCGCCACTGTCTTTGACCACCCCTTGACCTTCTCAAAGTGGTTTCTGAGCATCGCTGTGTCATCTTCGATGGCGGAGATTCGACCCTCCACTCCCTCCAGGCGCGAATGGAACTTGTAAATCTGCTACTCATGTTGTCTAGTTTGCAGGCCCAAGAGTCAAATCTAGTATCAATAGCGCAAAATCCTGCCCTCAATTCCATCAATATTGCCTCAGCACCTGATGTCCAGTCTCGCATTCGTTCACTCCGGACATCCTCTGACTCCTTCGTCTGAGTAGCAGCCATGTCGTCCTGTGGCCTCCTCTCAAATGGAAGCTTACGCTACTCTGGGTCACCACGGCCCATGGCTACCCAGAACTGCCTCCCAGCTATCACTGGTCTGGTTATACACAAGGATCGTAAGGGGAAACCTTGCACCACGTAGAAGGACTGCCCCGGTAACAGTCACAGCAACACAGATCCCACCCAACTCGCCAGGCAGGCAGCGCCAAGCACCAGCACAGATGGAGACTAGAATGTTGTGTGATGCCTTATATGTGGCCAATGAGTGCAATGCAGGAGCACGAAACTCCAGTGTAGGCCTCCGCCGAGGGGCACTCAGCCAGCAAGAGAGTTTGTATTGTGGAAACCCACTACAGGCCGATGCGTGACCACATCAGTCACTCCATCATGTGTCCAAATGAGGGGGGACAAGGGCCTACCCCCACTATGCTGTTAATTCTCCTGGGGCCAGCCAGGCCTGCGTCACCAAACAGTGGAGCTTGCCCCCAGCTCCGGGGTCATGGTGCGGGCCGTTCCAGGCCTCACTGCCACCCAAACTTGCTGCAATTTGTCCAGAGGGGCACTAGAGATGTTCCCCGGGTGTCGCTCTGGGCTTGGGGGGAGGGAGAGGGAACTGCTGGGAAGTTAAGCCACCTCAGGCTCACCCGAGGCTCCTGTCACCTCTAGGCCTCCGAGGTGCGTGGGTCTACAGACGCAGGCCATTGCAGTAGCCATGCCCGTACACCGTGATGGCAACAGCCGCTGGCCCCCCATTATAACCCCTGCTCTCCTCACCGCTCCGACATGTATGCTGGGCTGCCTCTAGGTCCCAGGTCCAATCCCCAACTCGATTCTCGGGAGCTTCCGCAGGAGCTTCAAAGCCACGTGACCATGCTGGTCTGTGGCTCGGCCACGCCCCCTCCCTCCCCTTCTTAATGGTGGCCACTGTGCACTGAGAGAACGACTCCTCTGACTTCCTGGTCAGTGTCTGTTTTCAGACAAGCCCGTCTGCACACATATGCACCTGAACCACGCCCAGTGCCACAACCCCTAGTCCTCCCACCTTCCATCACTCAATGTGAAGACCCTGCCATCTCAGACCATTCTCCTGCCTCTACTACCACCACACCCTCACCCTACACCAAACACCAGACCTTCTAACTACAGAACCATGGAACACCAACTTGAAGCATCTCAGCTGCATCTTCCTCAACATTTGCTCTCTCCACAAACAGCCATAGAACTGTGGGACCTACTGGGCTCCACCCACCGAGACATCACTTTTCTCACTGAAACTTGGACTAACCCAGCATCTGCACTGGACATCGTCATTCCCAACGATTACAAACTGCTCCACAAAGACCAGCCTTCTCGCCCAGGTGGAGGCCTGGCCATCGTACACAAATCCTCCCTCTGCTTGACAACCAATGAAGAAGAACACTCCCCCTCATGGAGCACCTCCACTTCCAGGTACACTCCACACCCAAGTCAACCTTCCACGGAACCCTCATTCACAGGCCATCTGGCCCCCAGGCAGCCTTCATTGACTCCATCGTCTACATCATTTCTCCTCAACCTACTTCCTCCTCGGCAACCTCAACTACCACATTGACAGCAGTGACAACATCAACACTGCTTCCCTGCTTAACAGCCTCACCACAATAGACCTAAAGCAACTGGTCACCGCATCAACACACATCGCAGGAAACACGCTCAACACCATTTTGTTCCACCAGCAACAATATCACCATCGACAACACCTCCACACTTACCTGGACTGATCACCACTGCATCTATTTCACCAGGCCCTTACTGACCATCCACATCCACACACTCCGAGCCCCAAGCAGAAAATGGAACCGGATCACTGAGGAACAGCTCTCTAACACCCTCAGCAAGTCTTCTCCACCCCTTACCACAGACGCTAACATCTCAGCATGGAACTTCCATCATTGGATCTCCAAATGCACCAACACCTTAGCACCTCTCTGTAAGACCTCAGCCAAACACCACCGCAAGAAGGCCAGCTGGTTCTCCATTACCTATCTCACGGCAAGGAGCTGCAACACCCTGCTCCTGCACCACAGGTAGTCACCATCGCTAACCCAATTCAGGAAGGACTTTAAAACCTGGTTCTTTGACTGAAGCTCAGAGGACAAACCCACTTAGTGCCTTAAGACCCTTACGGGTGAGTAGTTGTGCTTTACAAAACCTAATTCTTTGATTGAGAAAGCCTGCTGGGTGTTGCATGGGTGGGTGGAGGGTGGGTCTGCTGCCTAGGAGGGCCGCCCCACACATGTTGCTTCAAAAAAAGAATCCTTAGTGTCTAATGGGCTTTCTGTCCCCGGGGGAAGGTTGGAGGTAAGAACCTCCAATCTTTCCCCAGCAGGACAGAAAGACTTTGGGCTTGGAGGGAAGATGGAGACCATTAGTCCCTGGGGTGTAGTGGGTAGATCACTGCTTGAAGATCACCCTCATGTGCTGATCCCTCCTGCAGCAGTTCTAAGTCAGGATCTACTGGGTAATTGTGCATTGGAAAGGGGACACTCTCCCCTTTCCAATGACACCTCTCCCATCTGAGTCAGTACTCAAGGGCTGAGACATACCTTCAAGCACCAATGCAGTGAAAATAAAATGAGACAGTTGGCTCATTTCACTTTCAATGGAATGATGTGAGAGCGCTATATGTGTCTATCATCATTACATTGTGAAAACAAAATGTCTTAGGCTGCTGGGGAAGCTCTTCCCCCATCTTCCAAGGCTGAAATGAAAACAAGAAAATTCCTCTGGTATTCACATCATAGAGAATTCCTGCCTTGAGTAGCCTCCACACCAAATAGGTTAAAATGTAAGTAATGTTTTCCCTGTAAGTAAAATTGGTTGAATTTACTTTATAGAAAGGCGATTGCAGATATTGTGTGGTAGTCTACTGACCCTAGCATACCCACAATGCCTTTGATGACCACTAATCAGATTAGCTGTAGCCTACTTCATTAATATTGAGGAGCTAGGTTGGTTTATCACCCACTCCGAAGGCCAATTAGTACATAGGTTAGTTCTTTTTTTATATGTTGGTCACAAACATTCTGTTTGCAAACTGTGCTTAAATTGTGACTTTATAAATTGTATTGTGAAGAGCAACTGTATAAATGTCTTGAAAACAATAAAAGGTAATGGGTTGTATACTTGGAAAGTGTCAACCCTTGGCAATTACACAGTACTTAAGTGTATTGCTTTTTTGCCCCCTGTGCTACCCCAGATGAGTAATAATCATATACACATTTCTATAATCCTGCTCCAATAGAAACAGTACTGCATAACTTGCCAGGCTGGTCAATGTTTGGAATGGAATAGTAGGCATAAAATAATGGACTTGCTTACAGATTAAGTAAAAACAAAAGCTGAGATTAATTTCAACATTTATCAATTTCCACGTCTGAACATTTTTGACAACACTTATTCATTGTATTTCAATCAATTTATATCATGTAAATCTCACTGCTACCTCAATATTTACTGAATGTTTAAAACAATAATGTCTATAATTTAAAATAACACATTGACTAAAATAAACTTAACATTTTGTTTACCATTCCAGTTCAAAGTCCTTTCTCAAATGAACACCACATTGACTGGCATAGATTTGCCCTTCCACACCAACCACCAATATTCCTTAGACAACAGTGAATCCATAACTTAACCTCAGTATCTCTACGCTGTTTCTTTGAGAAACATAATGGATGTCACTCTAATCCAAGGTTTGAGCATGTGTGAGAGCAATGGAAGATTGTATAAGTGCCAATCAACACTGAACAGGAGTAAATATGTTAAGGAAGGATTTGTCTGAGAGAGGATTATTGAAATATTGTGCAGGCCTAGATTTATGGTACTTCATTGATGAAAAACATTAATGTTAAGATTGCCAATAACTGCTTTAAAACTGGCATACAAAGAAGTATTCTATGGAAAATTGAGTTGTTGCAGACAGTGAATTGTCATTGTTGTTCTATTTCCAATGCATTAGTTTAATGAATGACACAAAATCACCCTTTCCTATAGCCTGTCACAATCACCACCAATAAGTAAATAGTTCTCTCACTAAATTGTACCACACTTGGGGCCAGATGTAGGTAGGAAGAAAATAGCGAGTCGGAAATTGCGAGTCTTTGCGACTCGCAATTTCCGACTCGCAAACAGGTATCCAGCAAGAAGAAGCGACTTCATTTTGCGACTCGCAAATGAAGTCGCACCGCAGATTAGAAGTCCGCTGTTTGCGAGGTCGCAAATTGCATGTAGGTGCAGCAGAATACTCTGGAAAACACTTCCTGGCTCTTGATGATGACATCACAGCCAGGAAGTTTACAAATACACCTGGGAGGAGGGAGGACCACACCCATTTCCAACTGCTGAACAGCCAACAGGAGGAACAGCAGCAACAATGGAGGAATCAGGCAGAAAGAGGAAAATCTAATTTTCTGAAAAGGAACTGGAGGTGCTGACGGATGAATGCTGCCAGCACCATGATCAACTTTTTGGAAGAGCAGCCCTCAGTGTGCCTGAGTTGAAGAAAAGGAGGATTTGGACGGAAATCCAGGAGAAGGTGAATTCAATGGGGGTGAGCCACAGGAGCATAGATGAACTTAAAAAAAGATGGTATGACCTGCGCTCCAGGATGAAGGAGAGGGTGGCAGAGCGCCTCCGGGAGATGAGGGGCACTGGAGGATGCCCATCTACCGTCCCACCACCCACACCCATGGAGGAAAGAGTGCAAGAGACCCTGGAGCCAGAGGCAGTGTCTGGAATAGGAGAGCTGGACACGTCAGCTCCAGGACCATCAACCAGTGAGTACCATGAAACATGCATGTACACACATATCTGCCATACCCCCACCCACCTAGTACACAGCAGCATGCACAACCAAAATAGCTCCATTTCAGAGTAGCAACCACCAGAATGGTGCAGTATGGGCAATGCAGTCCAGTAGGCAGCTGATAGGCAACAGTTTATTAGGAAGCATTCAACAGATGGTAGATACTGACAGTGTGTTCCCTATGTCACACAGGTCTCCCACAAGACAACCACCACCAGCCACACCGTCCAGGGTGCAGAGGTCAGCCACCAGGCAGCACAGGACCCAGGAGCAGCCACCACAGGGACCTGCACCACCCGACCACAGTCCCCTCCAGACGCACCAGTGGCCATAGTGGAGATAGACCCAGCACCCGGTCCCAGCCACAGTGCCAGTCAACAGGACACAGAAGCTCCACCGCGTCGCAGGCAACGTGTCCATGTCCCTGCAGTGTCCCAGGGAGATGTAGGGGAGTCCTCCATGTCCGCCGCCGAGGCAGCACTCATCGAAGGTCAGCGCCTGCAGACAAGGCAAATGAGACTGATTTTAGGGGCCATGCGGCGAATGGAGAAGAATCAGACAACAGGGCTGGCACAGGTCCACACAGAGCTACAAAACCTCAACAGCCATGTAGGTGACCTTGCGCTCTCCATCAGGCAACTAGTGACTGAACTTGTTACGGAGAGGGAGAGTGCAAGGCGCCGTGACCGCCAACTAATCCACCGTCTAGACCGCATGGCTGCAACCATCGTCCGCCTGGCTGTGAATACTACAGGGCTGTCACGCCGCACAGTCAGTTTACAGGTCGACATGGGACACTTTGCCAGCGATGTGGCTCGCGGTCTGGGATGGATAAGCCACGCTGTGGACATGATGGAGGCACGACAGGTGGCTAGGGGCGCGGCAGACACGCTGCAAGACAGTGAGGAGGGCTCTACTATAAGTAGTGCATCTGCCATAGACACCAGGGTCTTGCGTAGTGGCAGTGCACGGCAGGGATCTGCAGACGCTCCAGGCAACAGCCATGCTGGGCGTCCCAGGCGTAGGATGTGAGCTACGTACTTACAAACAATGGAGGCACATGAGGTTAATGTGTCCTCATAGCAGGTGGACTTTGACAGCCCCTGATCAATAGTTCATTTCAATAGTTTTTTGGTTCACTTCATTAAAGTTCTTGTTTGTTCCACTTCACACCTGGGCTCTTTGTGTGTGACATTCGTGTGTGTGCTGACAGTTACCACGTACCTTCCAAAGTATTGGTTTGCAATGTGATCCCGTCTCTGTCTGCCTTGATTTGCAATGCTTCTATCCCCATGATGGCGATGTGGTAGCTCTTGCTCTTCATCCTCCGAATCTGGGTCTTCAGGGGTGAGATGTAGGCCACGTCTGGTGGCAATGTTGTGCAGTATAGCGCATGCGCCAACGATCTTGAATGCTGTTATTGGGGCATACTGGAGGGCACCTCCACTTCTGTGGAGGCATCTGAATCTTGTCTTCAACAGTCCAAAGGTCCTCTCTATAACATTTCGGGTCCTCCTATGTGCACTGTTGTATCGCCTCTCTGTCTCATTGCTGGGTGTTAAGTACGGGTTAAGTATCCATGGTCTTGGTGCATATGCACTGTCACCTGTTTGGCAAAAATGAACAATGTTAGCTGGGCATGGATGGGTTCCACATTGACCTGTGTGTATGTCTGCAAGGTGTATTCAGCTATACCTAGGAGATATCCGTCTCCAAACTCCCCACGTTCTAGGCGTTGGTGTATCCCACTGTGCCTGAAAATGTAAGAGTCATGTGTACTCCCCGGAAATTTGGCTACCATGTCAGTGATAACATAATGGGAGTCACATACCACCTGGATGTTCAATGAGTGGGTACACTTCCGGTTGCGGAACAGATATTACAGATTTGCATGAGGGCATATTTGTATATGTGTCCCGTCTACACACCCTATTACATGCGGGAAGATGGCAATCCTGTAGAATTCCAACTTGGTGCTGTTGATTTCTGCCTCATTCCTGGGTAGGTATATGTATCTGGACATGTGTGTGAGTATGGCATCTAGGAATGCTCTGAAGAACCGTGAGAGTGCACTTTGAGATACCCCACCTGCCACAGCAATGACCCCCTGATAGCTACCCGAGGCCAAGAGGTGCAGTGAGCATAGCACTTGCACATGTGTGGGGGTGGCGCTGCCGTGCACAGTCTGGCGTTGAAGCTGCGGATTGAGTAGATCTATTAATTCTAGTATTGCTGCACTGCTGAGTCTGTATTTATCATAGATCTCCTCCTCAGTTTGTTGGAAAAGTGTCTGTCTGGTTCTGTATATCTTCTCCTGTCTCTGGCTTCTCCTCCTCATCTGCTGTGCGGCGTGGGCTCTCCTCCTCCTTGCTATCACATATATCTCCGCCATCTTGAGTAACCCAGGTGCCTTCTGGGTCTCCTTTTATACTTTGGTTATGGTTACCACCTGCTCTGAGTTAGTGGTGAATTGGAAGTGCAAAATGGGCTTTTTGCGACCAGTCGCAATTTGCGAGTGGCTATTTCATATGGTTTGCGACTCGCAAATTGCGACTTCCTGGATTGGACCCGAATTGTGGGTCGCACAATGGGGTCGCAATTTTTGCGAGTCGGTAATGGCTCGCGGCGCAATTTGCGATTCGGAAATGGGGTTTTTGCATCCCATTTCCGATTTTGCGGGGTAGCAAATTGCGATTCGGGCCATTTGCGACTCGCTAAATTTTGCTACATCTGGCCCTTATTTTCCTGATAATGCAACATGTGGTGATCTGGGAGTAGTCATAAGCCTATGTGTATTTCTTTCAACAGGGCTAAACCTTTGTTCACAAAAGCATCTTCATAAAGTCTAATTGACAAACGTACTATTACAGTACCACCAGCTTTCTAGGTTAGCTTGGATCGTACTCAATGCAATAATATTTAAATACATTTCCATTATTGTATTCATTGTATTCAAGTTTCTTTATTTTCTCAGTACAGTTGTTAGTTTATTGGCATGCCCATTGCTTCTAAATTAAATCTATGGAAATATTCTGCCATGATGACCTCTAGCAACAATTGTTTGCTCTTTGCTCATGACTATGGAAGCTTGGTATTTGTGATGGTCCTGGATCATGTCCTGGTTAACACCCCCTCTGATGGAAGGTAAAGGAAAACATCAGTGTATTGTGAGAAATCTGTTTTTTGATGGTAAGGGGGGAGCTGTGAGCCCTTCTTAATCCATAGCCACAATCCTTGTCAGGGTGAACCACAAAAAAGCCACTAAATTAACCTGTGTGCAATCCTCTGGTAGCTTGGCACAAATGCAATCAGGCCTAACATAGAGACAATGTGTAAAGTATTTATGTAGCACTTAAACTGTAATAAAGTGAAAACAAAACACAAGAAAACTCACACACTAATTTAGAAATTATTTGACACCAAAACAACAAAAATATACATTTTTAAAGTTTAAAGTGAAAAAAATAATGCCTAAAGGATCAAAGTGGAAACCCAGATATCTAGTTGCGTGTGACTGTGGCAAAGTTGAAAGATATGGCTGACTGAGCTTGAGTGAGGTTTGGATACCTGAAGTGGATTGTTCTCAGTCTCTGTTTACCTTCTGACTTAAAAACATTTTGGAGGGAAAAAGTCTGAGAAGGTAATATTCAGTGGGGCAAGGGTCTGAGGAGTAGGCGTCATCATCTGGGAGCCACCGGATGTAGTCATAGTGAAGATTTCTACATTCTTACGGCCTCTTTTTTGGAAGCACAAGTTCTCCAGTGGGACTACCTACAGGTTGTAGCCAATGAGGGCTCCAGAAGCCTGGATACTCCTTCTGTGATGAGCTGCAGAAGAGGGTTTTTTGCTACAGAGAAGAATGTAGTGGGAGCTGCTACAAAGTTAGGCTGACCAGCGATACACTTTGGGCAAATTGGTCAACTGGTAGTTCCCAGTCTCCTTTCAGTTCTCAGAGCACTTTGTGCAGGCGATTTTCTATGTCTAAGGTTTTAGGTTTGGGGTGTCTGGCCATCTTTAGCACCACTTCCAAGCGCCCAGAACTGGAAGGGCAACACTTGGAAGGTCAGGACTCACTCAGGCCTTTTCTGTGCATGAGACTCTGATCAGGAGGCCAACCAACTGGCCCTTGAAGCCACTCTGGAGGTCTTGGGTTCAAGCAGAAAAACAGGACTTAAGCCAGGCATTCCTCTGAAGCATATGGAAGGCTTCAACCAGCTGGGCAGACCTCTGAAGTACACACTAGGACACAGGCAGCAGGGCAGTCTTCTGTGAGACCTTCCGTATGTCCAGAAATGAACTGAAGAGTGGGTCCAAGGGTCTCCTTTTTGTCTCTGGTGCCAGCTTTGAAGTGGAAGAAACTTCTAGACTTTTCCACCTATATTTGTGTTTGGAAACCCTGCCTTTCTGACCTAGTCCCAGTCTGTCTGCAGGCACAATAGGCTAGTGTGAAGTTCCTTGTGTGTGAGCTGCAGCAGAGTCTTTAGAGGTGCAAGTGTGACTGCACACAGCTTCACCCGAATCCTGCCTTAGATGGCCTATCCTACCAATACCCACTCTCTACTGTATAGTACAGCTGTCTGGGAGAAATACACAAAAGCCAACTGTCAACTACACCTAACCATGTCACCAAGGAAGCAGGGGAGAAGGCAAAATTTATGGGTGAAGGCTGACAGATGTGACAAATATCCAATCTATAATAATTCTGTTCTAAACAAATCTACCAATCTTTTTAGGAAATATACATAATTACTTGATTTTGTGAAAATCCTTTTCCAAAAAGAGGCATTCTTTTTTAACTAATTTACATCTTCAAGTAATGACATAGCATATTTCTTTATATGCCTGGACAGTACAAAGTTTACATTCCTTTGGAGCTTGAATGGCAAGCATCAATTTTCTACTAACTTCTAAAAAAGTAAATAATCGAAGAATACCAATATATAAAGCTTTTTAAGGCCAGGAAAACATTCTTTAAAATAATAAGGTAACAACTTAATGTAATCCTCAGATTTTTTCTCCAACATTTAGTTTACGTTCTTTAAGTCTACATTTCTATATTGAGGCATGTATGTTATTCCCACCTCAAGATGCTCTAGTACTCAGTCTATCCAGCCACATATCACTCTTTTCCAAAGTAGAGTTCAAGGTCACTTAGGGCCTCATTTAGAGTTTGGCGGACAAGTTACTCTGCCACAAATTTGATGGACATCCCGTTCGCCGTATTACGATCTCCATAGGCTCTAATGGGATCGTAAAACGGCGGACGGGATATATGAGTATTCCTATCCACTAACCCTCACAGGCCCATAGTATGGTAATCATGTCAACAGTACTACATGCCAATTTGTGATTTATAGTAATGTTTGCACAACCAAGGCTGTTGCGGGGTGCCAGTGGTGGCTGTCGCAAATCTCTAGTGGGTAGGAGGACAGGGAAATAAGGAATAATAATTTTTAAAATTGACCTGTTCTGCTGCTGCCACTGCCGCCAGCCGCCAGCCGCCTCATTCCTCTTATCTCCTGATAGTGTCCCAGCAGTCCCTGGGACACCAGCACAGGCTCCACATGCAATCCCAGTGCTGCTCTCATGCTAAGCCTAGCATGAGAGCATTGCCAGGATTGGTCTAAGCGGTTTAGTCTGCTGCTCAGACAGTGCATTGGAGTCTATGCTGTTTCTCCAACCCGGCTATGCAACACAGCTGGGATGGAGAAACCTAAGTGTGTATGTCAGTTTGGGCAGCCTAAGACGGTCAGCCAAACTGACAAGCGCACTTAAGTGCCCTGACTCCTCTCCTCCTCCAACCGCCTCCCATGACCCAGCCCTGGCCCTCCTTGCACATGCTGGCTCAGTCAGCAGCTGAAAAATAAAACGATAATAGAATATTGTTTCATTTTTCAGCTGCTGGCTCTTAGCGGGTGGGGAGATGCTCCTTCACCATTGCGGAGGAACCACCCCTGGCATTTGCAAGAAACAACCTAAGATTAATTGGTTCAATAGGAACAAACAACCTCAACGCAGTGGCCTCAACAATGTACGGTGTAGCTTACATTTGAGTCTCCTTTAAGTTGTACATAAAACATTGCAATGCAAACATGTCAAACGATGTAATAGACCCGTGCAATTGCTTCCCAGAACCCCAGCCTCACCAAAATGGACAGGTGAACGTGGTGGACAAATAATTATGATAATCCCTGATCTCCAAACTACAAAAAAACTCGCACAATTAACTTTGACTTATGCAAGCTTTACCTATATATTCCAATCTTTGCTTGTGCAGACATCTATAAATGTGCGTGGATGTGTATGCCACATTTTCGATTAAAATATATTCCAATTATATATTTTTATGCATTAAATAGAAAACTGTTTGAAAAGGTTGATTTAAAGAAACGTAATAATTGATTTGACTTATGAAACACTATAACCAACAAACTAGGTAAAATGGGACAAGGATGAGTTATTTCAGAAGATGCATTTGATTTATGATTGAGAATGTAGTCTGCTACCTAGCAGCAACTCAAGACATAAAATATACAGTAGCGTTCCGTGTTCTTTCATGTGGATCTGCTGAAGGCAACTTGCAATTGTTTCGAGGTTTTTTTTCGTTCCCAGTCGAAAGGGTTAGCTAGTTTCTTTATGAGTTAATTAGGATATCTTGGTGGTTTCATGGGTATTGAAGCTGAATTCCACCAGGAATGTTTCAACTTCTGAGAACTACAAACTCTTTCTTTCTCGTGAAAAGAGGCCAAATATGACTGATACATTCGCACTATCAACGTAATAGGCAGTACAGACGAAAAAAGGGAAAGAGTGAACACATTCGAACAATATTTTAAATATAGCACTTGTTCTTGGCCTGCTTACTTTTAATCTCTGCCACTGTGGCATATTAGGACAGCGAGAAGGATATTGTGCAGTTGGTAGCGTGTCACAAAGTGTACTGAAGGTGGAAATCCTCAAATAGTTATTCTAAGCGTCATTTCATATAGTGCACGTTTAGGTTTTACGCACTTTGTGCCGCACGTTTATCTTTCACATTAATGGAGAGATGCTTCAGCCCTTTCTGTTATATTGAATATGCAGACATTTCAGAGCATTCCTCAAGGGATGCAAATATTTACAGGAACCTATTGTAGCCTCACATGACACATGCTACCACACAGACAAGCATTCAAGGAACCTGATTCGGGCCTAACATTAGAGGGTTTATAAAGACAAGAATAAGCCCACGTATGGATAGGCTTGCACGGTTACTTACAGTCATTTTCATGACTCCGAGTCCATGTCTTCCTCGTCACAGTTGTTACGTATGAGAGTTTCTTATCACCAAACTTGACTTTTTTCTTCCCACTCCAAGATGGCCCCCATATCTGTGTGTACCAATACATCACTTCCTGGGAAGGACTTCCTGAAATAAGAAATACAGAGATCCCCGGAACCAGAAGGAGAGGACGAAAGGGGGAAAGTTTGGGTGGGGTGGGGATTCAGAATTGTCCAGGAAGACATGAACTTGGAGTACTGAAAGTTACGTGTAAGTAACTGGGCAGTACCTCCTCGTCTATCTTCGTCTCACAGTCCTTACGTATGAGTATGCACCCAACCCAAACACTGATTTCTCAATAAACCACACCATGAGTAAACAAAAACAGGTGAATTTTAATTAAACAAATGCCATAAATGACAGCAACATATTATACAATAGGAAAATCTACAGAACTCAAGTCAGCAGTACCAAAATCAGAGGACACAGCACCACCCAATTGGAAAGGATAATAATGGGTCATGAACATGAGAGGCAGAACCCAGGTTGCAGCAAAACAAATATCACAAATAGAAGCACCCTTAAATGCCACCCAAAAGGCAGAAACACTCCTACTAGACCACCCAGGGAAGGAAACATAGACAGGCTGGCCAGCAGAAGAGTAATAAATGGCCAGTTTTTTTTTTTTTTGACAAAGTAGAGAGAGAAGCCTTGAGATCCCGCTTAGCCAAGCCATGGGAGTCAAAGAACTCATCCAATTTTCAAAAAACAGCTGTGCGTTGCAAACACACAGAAAGAGCACAATGCACATTAAGAGAATGCAAACATACCTCCTCATCAGATGCAGGAGAAGGAAAAAAGGTTGGTAAACCAATATCCGAACCCAAATGAAAGGAAGAAACCACCTTGGGGAGAAAGAAAGGGCTAGGCCGCAGCACCACCTTGTCCAAAAAAAAAACGGAAGAAGAGGAGGAGAGGACAATCAACCCTATCCTCGAGGCATCTCCCGGAAGAAATGGCCACCAAAAAAACAACCTTGACTGACAGAAACTTAAAGTCAACGGACTGAAAATGCTCAAAGGGAGCACCCTGCAAGCCCGCCAGAACAGGGGCAAGTCCCACAAAGGTACCATGGAATGAACAACAGGATGCCTCAGAAAACAACTGTGCAGCAAGTGAGCCACCAGAGGGGCAACAAACATTACGCTAGCCCCATGTAATGTCACGGTCTGCACGTCTCTTACCACTGTAGGCTGTAGTATTCGAAAGAACACCTGGTTTCTTACTGGTTCTGGATTGGCCATAATAAGGGTGACCCCTTCCAGAAGCCACAGTGCTGCTGACTAGAAAACACCAGGGCGGACCATACCCTCCAGAAGCAGTCCCAGAGGTAAAACCAAAAATATGAGAAAAAACCTCTACCACAGGAACTCTTGAAATAGAGGAAGAAAATGGAGAAAAAGATAATATAGAATTCAATTCACAGGAAAAAATAGGAAGAAGCAGGCACGGAAAACCAGAGACAGGGGCGAGGATCACCACCAAGACAGAAGTGTTTGCAACACAAGGAAAGAAAGAACTGCACTGCTTAATACCATCAGACAGGAAGTGACAAACAGGAAGAACGCACAACACCATCCTGGATTGGGAAAAGCCACCTAAAAGTTAATAGGAAAAAAGCCATAATAGAAAAGGAAGGATGCAATGCATGTTGGGAAAGAAACTACAGACAAACGAGGACAACATGGCAACCCAAGAAGATATGAAGAAAGAAGAACAGAAGAAAAGAAGAAAGAACCCAAGTGCAGGAAAAAGGGGTAGAGAAGTCATGGAGGCTGCCAGGGGCTGCGCCTTGACACAGAGCCCAAGATGGGACTCCCAGGCCACACCGTGGCTGAAAACGCAGTGTCACGGTAGGCCTCCTCCCAAGGGAAACAAAGGAAAAAACTACGAATCAAGCGGGGTGCATGGACTGAAGATGTATCCTCCCAAGAACAGTCACTGATGGGATAATCTTTATAGTGGATCAAGAATTGTAGACAGTTCCGGAAAATGCTGGAATCACAGACCTTCTGAACCTTATATTCAGGATGGCCATCATGGAAAGAGGAGGAGGACATTGGAAATGCCTGTAATAAGTATTAGGGACAAAAGGCTTGAGTTGTGACACATGAAAAACTGGATGTACTTTCCAAGTCTGTGGTAAACAAAGTCCAACAGCAACTGGATTCAATAAGTGAAGTATCCGAAAAGGTCCATAATAGCGGGGCTTGAATTTATTCTGGGATAGACGAAAAGGCAGAAATTTTGAAGAAAGCCATTCTTTGTCCCGAGGCCGGTAAGATGGTGGAGCCCGACACCAGGCAGCAGCAACTCTTTTCATATATCGTTTTGAGGCTAAAAGATTGGTACAAATCATGTCCTGAATGTGGCGGAGCCGGCGAGCAAATGAGGTAACCACAGGAACTATAGATAATTCACAAGTTATTGTAGGAAAGGTTTGGGAATGGAAACCGTAGGTGCAAAAAAAAGGCATTGATCCCGTTGCATTATGAATCGTGTTGATATAGGAAAACTCAGCTAATGGAAGAAAGTCCGACCAGTTACTTTGTGTGGTTTTACAGAAACAGTGTAAATACTGTTGTAGTTACTGATTGAGGTGTTCAGTCTGACCATTAGTCTGGGGATGGCATACTGATGAAAGGGCAACATCTATGTGTAATGATGTACAAAAAGCCTTCCAAAAACGTGACACGTATTGGGGTCCCCGATCTGAAATGATTACTTGTGGAAGTCCATGTCGACAAAATATATCATGCACGAAAATATGGCTCATTTCTTAAACAGTAGGCAATTTCTTTAAAGCTGTGAAATGCTCCATCTTGCTAAATGAGTCAATGGTTACCATAATGACATGATTCCCTGAAGAAGATGGTAAAGAACATAAGAAATCTGTAGACAGTGTGTACCATGGAACGGATGGAACAGACAAAGGTATCAATAATCCTGCTGGCTTAGTCCAAGGTGTCTTGGTCTGAGCACATACAGGGCATGAAGTTACGTAGGATTCGACATCGGTTTTAAGTGTAGGCCACCAGAAGGAACGCAGGACCAATTCCTGCATCTTCTTGATTTTGCGAGGTCCAGCAACAGGAGAATTGTGACACATCTGTAAGGCCTCGGTTTGGACTTTCTTGGTCAGTAGGAATAAAGAGTTTTGATAATAATAGTATTAGTGTTTTTTTTATTTTTTATTTGAGGACTCAGAGCATTCCATTCTTCAAGTGGAAGATATTGGTATTCTGATTTTACATGATCAAGAAAACATTGGGCAACTCCGATGATTTGACTTGGTTCTATTATATTCAGAGGGGAAGTGATATCGACTTTCTGAATAGCAACAAGATAAGGCATCAGCCACAAGGTTCTGGGATCCAGGAATATAGGTTACCACAAAGTCATATTGACTGAAGAAGAAAGCTCATCTTGCCTGCCAGCTATTTCAACATTGAAATTTTTGAAGGCATTGTAAATTTCGATGATCTGTTCTTACTTCGAAATGTTCCTTGGTACCCATTAGGAAATGCCTCCATTCCTTACAGACAGCCTTGAGAGCAAGTAATTCCCATTCCAATACATAATAATTGTGTTCAGCCTCTGTCAGTATGTGGGATAAATAAAAGACAGGATGTTCCAAGCCATCATCATCTTGTTCTTGAAGTAATACGGCTCCTATAGCTCTCTCAGATGCGTCTGTAACCACTATAAATTTTCTTGGTTGTATCCAGACGCCGTAAAATAGGAGCTTGGTTAAAGGCACGTTTTAGTTTTTGAAAGGCCGTTTCCACATTTTCTGTCCAAACAAATCCCCTCTTAAGTTTTTCTCCTATGATGGTCTGGGTGATAAAACTTTGTTGCTGGGAAAAGTCTTGCATGAATTGCTGATAGAAGTTGGACAGGCCTAGGAAGCATTGGGTTTCCTCAATAGAAGAGGGAGAGGGTCAGTCCAAAATCGCTTGTACCTTGTCTGGATCCATGGCTATTCCAGTTTGATTGATGCAAAATCCAAGATACTGTACTTCTGTCTTGTTAAATTCGCATTTCTCTGGTTTGCAGCATAGCTGGTTCTGTCTGCATCTTTCCAAAACCTGAAGGACATGCTTAGTATGTTGTTCAGGAGCTCAAAAGTATACTAGAATGTCATTCAGATATATTACAACACTTTGATTCAATACATCAGAGAACATGGAGTACATGATTTGTTGGAATATGAAGGGAGCGTTTGTTAAGCTAAAAGGCATAACTCGGTATTCATAAAGGTCCAATTGAGCACAGAAAGCTGTTTTCCATTTGTCTCTGTCCTTGATACGTAAAAGATGATAGGCACCCCTCAGGTCCAATCTTGTAAATCTCTTAGCCCCTTGGACCGCTTCAAGTATATCCCTAAAAAGGAGCAAGGGATACAGATCCTTGATGGATATCTTGTTCAATCCGCAAAAGTCAACACAGGGGTGCAGATCTTTTGACTTCTTTGGAATGAAAAAAAGAGGAGCCACAGCAGGTGATGAAGAGGGGGCAATCAAAACGTTCTGTAAGTTATCATCTGGGTATTCTCTAAGTATCTTATTTTCTTGCTCATACAATGAATACATCTGTCCAAACGGAACCACTTCCCCCGGAATCAAGAGAATGGTGCAGTCATAAGCCTGATCTGGGGGTAAAACAGGATTTCTAGGCTTCTGAAATACATCACAGCATTCTTGTTGCTTGTTACTCCCTGGATCATGTTAATTGTGCAACTTGCTTCTTTGGGAGAAAGGATTAGACCCTTAGGGGACCAATAAGAGTCCATAGAGTAACAGTTCTGTTGACAAAACTGGGATGATAGAGATATTGTTCATGTTTCCAAATTAATGTATGGATTGTGCAGAGTCAGCCAGGGAATACCCAATATCATGGTATGATTAGGAGAAGATATGAAATCAAAGGTAATGTGTTCCTGATGTTTTCTGAATTTCAGACAAAGGGTAGGTGCAGTATCGACCACCGGTCTCGAGGTTAGTGGGGAGCCATCAACCATGTGGACATATTCTGGCATCTCTTTTGGGACACAAGGTATTCCTCTATCTTTGACCCATGTCTCATCCAAATATATACTGCTTGCTCCACAATCCAATAACACAAATTCCTGTTCTTCTTGATTATGTGGCAGTGTACGATAACTGACAGTATAAACAGAGCTGTGGTATTCTCTTTAGAGGAACATATAGAAGATATTTCAACTCCTTCCGTCCCCTTCCTCCTCACAGGGGATGGTAGTTGGAGTTTCCCATAGGTCTTGAAGGACGGATAGGACACATCCGAATCAAGTGACTAACATTGTCACAATAGAGACAAAGGCCCTTTCGTCGTCTGTTTTCTCTCTCTGTTTCAGATAAAGGTCCACAAACTAGATCTATCTGCATATGTTCTTTTCCTGTAGACAGACTTCATCAGGACAATGTGCTGTGGAATGAGGTATTCCGGACTGGAACTGCAATCGAGTCTTCCACCTTTCCATCTTACGTTCTCGTAAACAATACTCTATGTTTAATGCTGGATCCATCAGTTCTTTCTGGGATTCTAGTTGAGTAGAATGCACCAATTCATCTTTTATTTCTTCTCGTAGTCCTCGACGGAAGAGTGTTACAAAAGTGCATTCCACCCAAGTAGTTTCAGCTGCTAACTGTTTAAATAGGGTAATGTATTGCAGTACATCCTGATTGCCTTGCTGTATATTGCATAATGCCTCTACAGCGACAGCCTCCAGCCCGGGTCGTGCAAACATCTGTTTAAATTAGATAATATAGGATTTTCAGTGGATACCAAGGGGGTCGCCCAAGCTAGAGCTGGGCCAGACAAGGCACTGATCAAATAGCCCACCTTAGTCTTATCAGATGAAAATTGGAAGGGTCGAAATGCAAAAAAGACCGACAATGAGTCAAGATACTCCTTTACTTTATGAGGATCTCCAAAATATTGTGGTGTCGAGGTAGACACAGGGGGTACATCAATGGGCCGAGAAACCAAGGCTTGCCGTAGTCTGGTGTTTTCAGAACAAAGTTGTTTCAATTCCTGGACCTGTTGTTGCACAGTATGAAGCATGGATTGTGCACTCTCTACAACATCTTCAGGTGATTCCTCCATGGTTCTGGAGCAACACTGAATCCTTGGGCAATCTGTCACGGTCTGCACGTCTCTTACCGCTGTAGGCTGTAGTACTCAGAAGAACACCTGGTTTCTTACTGGTTCTGGATTGGCCATGATAAGGGCAACCCCTTCCAGTTGCCATGGTGCTGCTGACTAGAAAATGCCAAGGCAGACCGTACCCTCCAGAAGGAGTCCCATAGGAAAAACCCAAAATATGGGAAAAAACCTCTACCACAGGAACTCCTGGAAAAAGAGGTGAAAAAGAGGAAAAAATTGAGAAAAAGGCAATATAGAAGTCAATTCCGCAGGAAAAAATAGGGAGAAGCAGGCATGTAAAACTGGAGACAGGGGCGAGGATCACCACCAAGTCGGAAGTTTTTGCAATGCAGGGAAAGGAAGAACTGCAGTGCTTATATAAAATTACAGAGGAAGTGACAAACAGGAAGAACGCATGACACCATCTTGGATTGGGAAAAGCCACATGGAAATGAATAGGAAAAAAGCTATAGTAGAAAAGGAAAGATGCAATGCATGCTGGGAAAGAAACTACAGACAGAATAGGACACATGGTCACCCAAGAAGAAAGAAGATATGAAGAAAGAAGAAAAAAGAAGAACAGAAGAAAAGAAGAAAGAACCCAAGTGCTGGTAAAAGGGGAAGGAAAGTCATGGAGGCTGCCAGAGGCTGCAGTGTGATCGGGAACACGAGATGGGACTCATGGGCCACACCACTGCTGAAAATGGTGGGCAAGGCACAAAAAACAGGCCTCGGCGGCTCCAGCGTCCCAAAACGTGCACCACCGACCTCACTGCGGTCTGCAAGGGGGAGCCGTGGCGTTCCGTGGCTTCACACGTAAAGCCTAAATAGCCTCCCATTGGCTGCAAAGGGTAGATACAGCCAATATCAACTGACAACCATCTTGAAGGAACTCCAACACAGCTGTAGGATCACATGAAGAAGAAGACAACCCCTTACTCTGACACCAAATGGTAAAATTCTGCCAACCACGTCCATTAGCCGTAAGGGTCCAAGGTCGCCGGGACTGCTGAATAAAACCTGCCACATCAAAAGAGCACCCACAGTCTCAGAGGGACTGCCTCCCCAGTGCCAAATTGCAACCCTCAACCTGCAAAGAGTGTCCAGAGGAAGAATAAGAAGATGCAGCAGGGACTTATATTTGGGCAGTACCCAAAGGGGCCGGATGGCCAGGCGAAGAAACCAGATGCCAGCCAGAGGAGCAGAAGCTGGAACTGGTATTGGCTGCCCAGGATAGTGAACTGGAGGAACATCTGTTGAGAGTTAGGTACTGGAACATGGAGGTAGGCATCCATGAGATCCAGAATCAAGTGAAGGGAAACCATCTTGAATGACACATGAGTGATAAACTTATTCACCTCCTTGAGGTGCAGAATGAGGTGGTACTCCAAATGCATTTTGGATGAGAAAAAACAGGGAATAATAACCATGGAAAATATCCCCATGAGGAACAGGGCCAAGAGCAGCAACTTAATGCACTGGGGAAGTGCTACCAACTATCCTGCAGCTGTCTGAGATAACTTGGATGGCCCAGGCATCTGAAATGGTAGGAATCCAAATGTCCAGAAAGTACTGCGGATGATCCCCAATGGCAGGAACCTAAAGCAGTCATGCTTTGGGAGGGTGGGAGAGGACGCAGCAGCAGAATACCGTAATTTGTCAGCATGAGGGGTACCCTGGCCCGACCTCTGCCTCGAAAGGACTGGTTTTTAAGAGCCTTACTCCCAGCAAGAAAAACTCCTGTGTATCCAAAACCACTTCCCTTAGTGGCAGGATGAACAGGAACAACCAGCTTCCTATTCTCAGCAGACTTCCTAATAATTTCCTCCAAGTCACCGCCAAAACACTTGGAACTCATAAAAGGAAGTTTCAAAAGGACTACCTTCTGAGCAGCATCGGACTTCCAAGAATGTATCCAAATATTGCAATGGGCCTCAAAAGCCACGCTTGAAGCTGCTGCAGAGGCACAGAGATTGTCAAAGGTAGCTTTTGAGAGGAACCTCACCTCCTATTCCATTAAAGCCAACAAGGCTAAAACAATCTGCACCTTATCATCCAAAGAATGGAAGTCTTTCATAAGGGACTGGATACCATCAATGGTGTAGGCATTTGCACAAACAGCAAAGTTCAAAACCGTATAGGCATGTTTCACTGCCCCTTCCACCTTCCTGTCCACAGAGTCAGAGGCTAAATCATCCTCCAACACCACAGCCCTTTGCGAGGATAACCCAGTCATAATATTACCAATCTGCATGAAGGACCAAAACTCCTCCCCAAAGTTATGCAAAGGGTAACATTTCAGCAAGGATTGAGGAAATTACTGCATTCCCACATCCTTCCATTCATCTGCAAGCACTCATCGAATGGAGGAGTGCAAGAAATCCGTCTCAGAGTGCTGATACTGGGAAACAAAAATCACCCTTTACCAGAACTTAAACAGCATCTGCAAAGCCCAAATTCACTTGCACATGCTGCATAATGTCAGCCACATCTGTACCTTGCACAAATCGGCCCTTAGCATCACCCCCCTCGATAGAAGGATCTAATCTAGGAGCCTTAGTTGGAGGAGCCCTCTTATGGGCATAAAATGCAGCTTCCACAGCTACAGCAATATTGGCTTGAAGACCAGGGGACACAGCAACCCCAAAGGATGGCCCAGCTACCACAGGGACCTCATCCAAATCACTCATAATGAGGGCACAAATATTCCAAAGGATGAAGAAAAAAAGTACACAGCTGTGCACCCACTTCTGATGTGAAAGCCAGGTGGAAGTGCCAGGGCGCGTCTAGCCAAAAAGCATATGCTCCATCTTGGAATCAGACAGATACTGTGCACATGTGGATTGCCTGTTAAGTAGCCTTGCACCAATACAAAACAAGTGCTGTGCACCCTAACACAAAAGTGGCGGCAATAATAAAGATTGGGGAAGTAAAAAATAAATGCTTACCGATATCCCCAACATCACCAGAGGTTGCCCAGCAAACCACAGATGTCCTCCGTTATCCCACATGGTATGCACACAAGTCCAATCACATCAAAATCAAGACAAAAGGCCACTAAAGCAGGTCTTACAAAAAATTAAAAAACATATACCTGAAGCAAAGATAGCAATTGGCTGCAGAAAAAAGAAAACAGGAAGTCCTTCTATGGAAGTGCTGTATTTGTACTCATGGCTATGGGTGGGAAGGAAAAAGTCAAGTTTGGTGGTAAGGTTCTGCAGGAGTGAGATAAAACTCATACTTAAGGAACGTGAGAGGAAGACAGAGGAGGAGGTAATGGGTGATGCTCCCAGTAATTCTAGCATTGACCTCCTTCCTTTATATTGCTGGCACCAGACCCCATAAGCGTCTTAGATTGGTGATGAGGATTGTGCTCAGAAAGGATCCAACTACAAGGAGCTTGGGCGACTGTCTGACAGCAAATACAAGCACTACTGGCAGCATGAACAACACACCAAGAGCAGAGCAATCAACTTACAAGACTCAACTGCATCTCACCTGCATCTAAAAAGCCTGCAATCCTCCCTGCTGCTGACTGACGTGCACTAGCAGTGTGAGAAGAGTAAGTAACACAAAATAAGAGAGGACACACGGTCCATTCACTCCACCACTTGAAGGTAGCACACAAACATCATCAGTGAGACTGTGGCACACCTTGCGCAGCTCCAGCCACTGAATTCCAAATTACACCACAGGCAGTATACATCTTGCCTTCCCACCAGGCTACATAGAAGCTTTTGCCACATAACCCCATATCACTAGTCTACTCCTAAGAGGGTGACCAGAAGCGACTGTTGTGTAGCCATTTTAGTTATAGCTTCATGCACATTATTTTAGAACACTAGGCCTGCCACTGTGCACATTAACCTAGATATATTTTATTCAGCTTTGTTTATCATTTTAACAATAGCCACATTTGCGGTCTCTATCTAGCTGTTCTTTGCCAAGGCCAGCACTGAGTTCTTAAGACATTTTGATCACTCTGTGCTTCTCTCAAGGCTGCAGTAGGATAGATTGCCGATAAACGTGGTAACGCTTTGTCTCTGGTGTTCATAGAAACATACACATTCATAGATTGGAACATTTTCTCAGAACATCAGCTGTTTTATTATAAAAACACTTCCCTGTCCCATACATGTTAAAGGGAGATTCCAGCCAGATGACCACGACTGTATGCTGATTGCTGAGCACTTTGCTACAGCTGCTTATGCAGACTTCAGGCCTTTGCTCAGGTATGGGGGATGATGTCTTCCCAGGGGAACCTGAAGGGCAGAACTAGAGTTTAACATGCTGTGCTCTAATATAGCCTAAGCAGGAATTAATCTATTGACTCTAGTGACAACATGGTAGAGTTATTTTTATGTTTCACTCTTCTTGTCACAATGTTAATACTGTCATGCTTTATCGTCCTGGTTATTGCAGTACATGCTTTATTATCTAAGATGCAGTTGCTTGATTAAAACCTTATTGAAACATAAACTGCCTCTGCTTGTCCTTGTATATGTGAGACTAATGTAACTGAGAAAAACGGATGAGATCTGAGTGACCACGATTTCCCTGAGGAGTCAATTGTGTCATGCGCTTGGCTGCCCAAACATTCCTGCTCTTAGGTACTGCTAGTTAGCCAGAACCAGAAACCCGGATTGGGCCGATAGGTGTCACTTGCACTGGGTTAGACTCAGTCCCACCACACGATTCTGCTGCTCAAATCCAGTAGTCTCATTAGAATAATGAGAGCCTGCGCGAAACGACCATCCCAGTGATGTGGGAAAGGGCCTCTTTTGACATGGTAGACCTCCAGTTTTTGCCTGTAAAATGATGTGGTTTCAAACTGTAAATGGCCTGGGCTTCTGCTAAACAGGTTCCCAGGCCCTGCACTATTTTTGGCACTTCAGCCACCTTTGTAAGTTCCTTTGTAAGTGCCCTCGGTACCTAGGGCATGGGTACTGAAGAAGGCCCTTCAGAGCTGCAGCACCAATTGTGCCACTCTGAGAGGCCCTACACTAGCCTCACAGACCACCATTGCAAGTGGGTGACAAGGTGTAATAAAGTTGCAAACTTGACATGGCACTCACCAAGAGTTCCATTTCCACTGACACTGCATGCAATATAGGTAAGCTACCTCTCTGACAGGCCTTACAGCCCTTAGACAGGGTGCACTTCAATGTATATGAGAAACCATGTGTGCATGAGCAAATATGCCCCTTCTGTGTCTTTGTAAGATCTGAGGATATGCTAAATGTACAGGGAAACCATAGCACATTCGTGTGCTGGACACTGGTCATTATGAGCTCCCCAGCTATATGATGGCCTCTCTGAACAGAAGGTTGCTTGGTATCAAACAACTCAAAATAATAAATCCACACTGATGCCAGTAATGGACTGATTATAAAAAGTACCCAGAGGGCACCTTAGAGTTGCCCCCTGCAAAACCTAACAGCTTCTGGTATTGGTTCCTGACTGGTCCGAGCCAGCCTGCCACCACCAGACATGATTCTGGACTGCTGGGGTAAAGAGCCTTTTGCTCTCAGGAACCAGAACACAAAGGGGGTTATTCCAACTTTGGAGGAGGTGGTAATCCGTCCCAAATGTGACGGATTTACCTCCAGCCGTATTATGAGTTCCATAGGATATAATGGACTCGTAATACGGCTGGTGGTATATCCGTCACTTTACCGTCACTTTTGGGACGGATTACCACTTCCTCCAAAGTTGGAATAACCCCCAAAGTCTTTCCTGGGTGGAGCTGTAACACTTCCTCCCCCAGGCAGGCACCCTGCATCAGTGGTCGGGTTTAAAGGCTTTACTGCCCTTGAAATCTGAACTTCGCTTCTGCTGCTAACAGCAGATGACTGCCCACTGGTTTTGCCCTGCCTGACTTTAGTTGGAAAAACCGGTGAGAATACTAGTAAAGACAGGAGGAGTGGCTAACCACAGCCTGCACCACACCTCTGTTATGGCAGGCGAGGTGACCACTCCATTTATTTTTCTTCCATCTTGGATGGCAGGAAAATAGCCAATCAGGGTAAGGGTTTTGACTCCTTCCCACAGGAAGTGGTCACTTAGTGGGTGTAGCCACCCTAAGGTAGGTGGCCCATTGGCACTACCTTGTACTCGCCCTAATGCCCCCAAATGCCATATTTAGTGGGCATGCCTAGACCAACAGACCAGTTTCAACAGACAGAAGAAGGCCAGGAACAAAGAAGACCCTTCCATGGGACAGAAGTCCTGCTGCAGAAAGAAAAAGGTGCCAAACTCTTCCTGCTGCTGTAAGGACTCAACAATTGTTGCTGAGTTATCGCCTGGAAACCTGAAGGACACTACAAAACTCAAGAGCACCTTCTACCTTCTGACAATCACCATGAGTGAAGGTATCATTCTCCTGTACCAATCCAGTTCACTGACTGGCCCTTGACCAATGAACTGGACCAAGCAAAGCATATGTGAGGCACTCGTTCTAAAGTAACTAGATTAATTTACAAATATGCACGACAAAGTGTCAGTCTTAAACATACAATAAGTAGCCTGAAAGTCCAAAAATAAATATATGAATAGTTCTTGGAGTATTTCTCCAGTCCTTGTGCTTTATTCATGAAATGCTTTGTGTTCCATAGAGTGATGACACTTCCTCAGTGGGATGCATTGAGTTCAGGTAAACCAATTTCTTCAATACTACATTGATATAGTTCATAAACATACAGCCAACACGTGTTTCGCCTTAGGGGGAATACCGCTAATGACTTCTTCAGGGCTGAAATTTCATCAGAACAAAACACTTGAAATAAATCATAGGATTCGATACTGATCAAGAACCCATACCACCTTGCACCGTGGATAGATAACCAAAAAGAAAAAAGAATTACACAAAAATACCGTGAGTAACCAAAATATCTGGACACCAATAAGTGGAAAACATCCATCTAAGAGTTGAAGACTTACAAAAAACCATTCATCAAATGAGATAGTCATAACCAATAGCAACCACTAACACTCCAAGTGAGATCCCCGTGTAATAGTTAGCCTGACATTAGTTAAAAAAAAACATGTCTAACCAAACTAAGGTTAAACCAGTACCTTACAAACTATCAAGTGTTGATGCTCAGAGTTAATGGAAGAATGACGCTTCTAAATTTCACAGACCGTACTCTCCATGTACTTCACGTATCAAGTAACTGGCAGACCAAAGCATAAACAACACATTTACTTACATCGATAAGCCACCCAAAAAATACTTAATTCAAAAGTCAAAAGTAAGACGCTATACATAATAAACTCATAGACACCTTTTCCATTGTAACTTCTGCAAATTAAACAGAATCCGATCTCTTCCTGCTTGCGAGTACGCTAACGTGACGCTAACCCGGAAGTGTTATAAATAGACCCATAGACATGAATAACGGACTACAACTACTAAACCATAAAGATAGAAGATGGACAAGTAATCCGTCGTCACCTTAGAAGCATGATAATGCATTTTACATCCCTATAGCAGTCTAACATATATGAACCGAAAAACTAAACACTCTCTCCATCATGTTAGTTAGAAAGTACTTGCAACTAGAATATTTGCAGCAAAATGAACTAATGAAAAATGATTCCAGCATATTATTTGTTAATCAAAAATAAAACAAAAACAGACGCCTAACCCCACAACGTTGAGGCTAGAATTCTAGCATCTTAAGTACCTACCCACATGAATAAACTAGAAACAGTATCTCACAAACAAGGGGACTAAAGCATAAATAGAAAACTATTTTTTTTATCAACTAGAGTACATCGCTTTGTTGCTCAAACAGATAAAACATAAGGTGCCACGCCATGAATTCAGATAGCCCCCAAGATTATGAAATATGGTGGAAAACCATCAAATTGACTATTTCAAGTGTGTTGTGATGAAATATCACCGTTTTGTAAATAATGTAAATAAATATTGTGAATTGCATAAGCTCAGTAATTCATATTGTTATGATTACATTTGAGATAAAAGAAGCAATTACATATATCAAGTATTGTCAGCAGAAATCTTAGATAACAAAGGGTCAATGATAATCATCACAGAGTAACATCACAATAGACTAACAATCACTCTCCCAAAAAGTATTCAAGTTCCCTTTCTGTGTTGAGGCCCATTTATACCGCCTTAAGTCGCATTATCCATGTCGCCTCCTTTCTGCGAAGAGTCAGTTCCCTATTGCCCCCTCTGGGGACTCTTGGAACATGTTCAAAACCAAAAAATTCAAAAGTTTTATGATTGTCCTGTGACTCACAAGCCATAATGTGTGCCACTACAGGATATCTCTCATCTCCATTTTTAAGAGCCCTAACATGTTCACTAATCTTGATTTTGAGAGGGCGGATAGTACTCCCAATGTAAATCCGAGTACATTTACAGCGGCGTAATATGTAGACAACATAGGAAGTATTACAGTCAATAGCTGACTTAATCCTATAAACATGGTCCATTATTGTGGAAAGCTCTTTAGTGCCATGACAGGCCCAACGGCATACCCCGCATTGCGCACATTTGAAAAAAAACACCGCACATGTAGATAACCAGGTGTTTGAGGGTTTAGATGCCGTGTAGCTAGGACTGAGAATACTTTTAAGGGATTTTCCCTTACGAAATGCAAAAGCTGCTTTATCTGAAATAAAGTTCTTTAAGGCCTCATCTCGATATAAAATGTTCCAGTGCCTGTTGTCAATTCTTTTAAGAGCCAGAGACAAACTAATATAATCTGTAACAAATCATACCTTGTCCGATTCATTACTGTGTTTACCCTGACTTCTAGATTTCAAAGTGTCACTTCCAACAATCTGTCTGACTCTGTTCTGTGCTTTCTTAATCAAATGTTCAGAGTACCCTCGTGTCTGGAATCTCATGGACACCTCATTAACACAATTTATGAATTCATCATCTTTACTGCAATTGCGTCTTGCTCTCACCAACTCATCATAGGGTATTGATACAATCTGATGTTTTGGATGTGCACTAGCGGCATGCAAAATAGAGTTGCATGCAGTAGCCTTACGAAATAATCTACTGTGTATCTTATTATTATCAATAAAGAATTCCACATCCAAAAATTCAATAATTTTAGAGCTGAAGTGATAATTAAATGTAATGTTCATATGATTAGAATTCAAGAATTCACAAAATTCAATCAATCTCTCTTCACTACCCGTCCAAGTCATGAAACAATCATCAATGTAGCTTCCCCAGTATCATATATATGTTTGCCATTAGGTCGAGTTCGGGCCCCAAACCCACCTGTCTTCAAACCACCCCATAAAAAGATTTGCCTATGAGGGGGAGAATTTGGATCCCATCGCCACCCCTTGTGTCTGTCGAAACCACTCCTTGTTGAAAAGAAAATAGTTGTTACCAAGGATCAAATCAATTATTCCGATCAGCATTTTTGTATGCTAACAAAGACTCGCCGACCTCCTGTTAAGAAAACGTTGCCCTTAATCATGGGATCAAGCTGAGCGTACCTGGTCCACCCTCAGTGTCACTATCACTTGTGTTTAAAGTGCTAATGGAGGTAGTATCGGAGACGTTAGAAACAGTTGACCCTTTATGGGTCATATCCGTGCCAACTAAATGGTCATATTTTCTTGCAAATGTGAAGACTCTACCAGTCAAATAATCCCTTCCGTCCCTCTTAAGCTTTCTTGCCTTCCTCTATGTAATTTCTTCTTGATATTTTATTAAGACCTCCTCCAATATCTTATAGTTCTTCTCAGTTGCTTCGTTTAAATTTAAATCCTTAATCTCTTTCTCAAGAACAGCAATCTCAGATTGTAAAGTAATTATATTGCCTCATTGTATATGCATTTTTAAAGATTTTCTGATTCATTCCTATGGTGTGTATTTATACACAAAAAGAGAACATTTTCTAAACTTTGAAAAATCATAACTAAAAAAGTACTTAGTGTATAATGATGATCTTGATCTTAAACATTTTATAAAAATCTGAAGTATTTTTGTAAATTGGGCTTGAGTTTTTCTTCCAAGTGGGTGTCTATATTTATTGATACCGTGAGTACAAAAAATGCTTAGCACATCTCCAAGATAAGCCTAACTGCTTGCCTACACTTCCTCAAAAACAGAGCATTAAGTGGTTTGCTTTTCATCTCTGGATACCAAAGTGGAATTGCTTGGACTCTCTGCACAGTGCACGTCATTTTCACATACTATACAGAGAGCCAGCCTCCTACAAGTGACACAGTGAGTTCAAAATAATTGAGCCAGGGAAATCAATGAGGTGGGGCAGCTGCTGATAATGTCAATCCCCAGGTGGCTCTGGGTGCAAAAGCCCACAATGGCCTAAATCATACCCTCCAATTGGTGGGGAAGGTAACCCTTTGCTACCTTTCAGCAAATTGAGTGACCATGCAATGACGCCCCCACAAATTTGGGTAGCCAGACTCAATGACTACTGTAAGGATTCCAAGGACCTTTAGATTGCTACTACTTCACTATGTGAGACAAGAAACGTTCCGCCTGTTTGAGAACCTACCTGATACGAATACTGAATAAAATGGCACTTTTGCAGCCATCATTAGACATTCTAACCAATAAATAAACTCCAGTCTTGAACAAGCGAACTTCATCGTCCCTGTCAACGTGATGGAGAGTCGATAGATGTCATTTATGCATGGCTTCATGACTTAGTGAGTACCTGCACGAACATTGATCCCTAAAAAAAAGAGGTACAGGTGTAACTAATACAAGGGTGTGAGTCAGGCACCCAGAAAGACATTGGAATAAAACTAGAGGACATCCACATGCTAGCCTGCTCGCTTGAACTATCAAATGATCGGGCAGAAAAAATGGAGCTAGCATGCACCAAGCTCACCAAAAAGCAAGAATCTAGTGACCCCAGATCCATTAAAATGGAGGATACAGTGTTGAAAGGCAGCTTACTAGGTACATCATCCAAACCACCTCCTGGGGACTCATCTCCATGGTTGGCATGGAGTTATTATCGTCTCATTCCACACCAATTCCAACAATGCCCTGCTAGAGGCAAGGCATACTCAAACTGCCAAAGGCCATATTGCCAGAGTCTGTAGAGAAGGGCAGTGCCCAATCTATCAATGTGGAAGAGGCCCCGTTGGCTGCAAGTTTATGTGTGCTCCCTTCTCGCTACTCAGAGCACCCACATCTGACTGAAACATCCCTACCGACACTGAGGCCCAAGATGTGGGAAGTACCAATGACATATCCTTCATATCCTGCATGAACAGGACCCGAAAATGCTAAAGGAGAATGTGCCCAACCGGAGCATTTACATGGCAGTCACACTAATCACATCCCTCATGGACACTGCTGCTCCATGATGAGCAAATCCCTCATCGACACTGCTCCTCCCTGCTGAGCAAAGCACAATTTCCTGAGCTGAGGATGCCTCAGACACCAAAGCAAAAATCGATGACTGTGAAGGGATCATGCCTATCCACTTAGAAGGCACATTCCAGTGCACTGTGTCCAATGTTGATATTACTTGCTCAGCCCAGTTATTCATACCAACTAGAGGGATCTAAACCTCTACTTCATTGTGCCATGGCTGATGAACTCATACTCGTACAATTTGCCTCTGTGATTCACATCAGGAGTGTGGACAGTGCCCCAGCAAGGTTCCAGCTTCTTTTCTAGTGGCTCGCAAGCTATGGGTCCCTCGGTGTTGCTTCATATTGGCATTACAGTCAGACCTATTACCCTCCATCATTGTCATATACACTTCATCTTCGCCCAGCAGTCGAGGAACAACTCCAGAATTTGGAGGGACTGGGTATAATTGAAAAGGTTTCAGGTCCTACCCCCTGGGTCTTCCCCATGACAGTTGAAAAAATACCTGAATTCCAAGAAATCATATGGATATGCATTGGTACAAGGTTTTCGAACAAAACAATTAGAGAGGAGCTAAACATTGTCCTGACAATCGAAGACCTGATTAACGACCTCAACAGAGCCTGCTGGTTCTCAAAATTGGGCCTGAATGCAGGGTGTCATGAACTGGAGTTCAGCTATGAGTGCTGCTTCACCATCACATTCTTCTGAACATGTCGGCCTCCTTCAATACCTCTGCCTAAAGTTTGAAATCTTGTTGATGGCGGAGGTCTTTCAGAATCCAATAAAGGAAGTTCTCTCATGCCTTGATGGGACCTCATCTTGGCCCCAATGCTTACAGAACACCAGCGAAGGCTGGCTTAAATGCTTCAAAGAATTAGCCATATGGGGCTAATACACAACAGAGTGCCAATTCCTGAAAAAGGAAGGTGAAAGTTATGGATGCATCTTATTAGGTGGAGTATCAGTGTGGATCCAGTCGAAGAGCCCGATCTCTGAGACACCACCCCCCCCTCGCCATCAGAGGTGAGATGTTTCCTGGGACTTGTTACCTATTGTGGGAGGTTTGTACCCAGCCTTGCCATGTTAGCTGACCCACTTCATGACCTCAGTGAGCGGTCATACCTGTGGGCCTGGTGCAAGCTAGGAGAGTAGGCATTCAGCAACATCAAGACATTTCTACTGAAAGATACAACTATGGCCTATTTTGACCCTGTAAGAGATTCAAAGTTTATTGTACGCACTAGCCTGATTGGGTTTTGGGGCAATCCTAATGCAAAGAATAGAGCTCAAAGAGTGGAAGCTTATCACTTTATCAGGCAGAAAGCTTACTACCAAAGAGAAGAGATATGTTCTAGGGGTGGGCGCAGAGTTTTTCCCACTCCGTGCTCCGCTTAGAAAGCAGAGTTCCGAATAAATCATAGTGAAGGGCTGTGGTAGGACCTCAATGCATACTTTGGCTCTATTCCAGGTGGAAGATACATATTGGTGGTGTCTGACACATACACCAAATTCCCAGTGGCGTAAGTGATAAACAGCACCAATTTGAATCAGACAACAAATTAGACAGATTTTTGCTGTGACTGGGACGAAGTGAAAACTTCATGCCAACCTTGATGAAGCGTGGCCTCAATACAAGAACCCAGTGATGCCCACTGAAAAAAAGTACCTTAATCCTAGTTGCGTCAAAGATACAGGATTCAGTACAAGCAATGTGCCAGTGTTGATCCCAACAGCATAAGAGATGCACCAGTTTTCCCTACGCATTAGAGGAGATGCATTGTTTGGCTTCACACAGCAGCAGCAATGTGTCCTTTCTGAGATGTGACAGTTTCAGAGGTGATGTGCTGGGTCTGTTCCTGCAGCAGCAGTGATGCACTGATTCTGATCTATGCAATAGGAGTATGCACCACTTCCGATCCATGCAACAGGAGTGCTATGCAACTTCCGATTCATGCAGTGACGGTTAACAGAGGAAAAGTTGGTTTTGCTAGAGCAAGCATCTTAGCCGTCACTTCCAAGGGTCCAGGACTGGGGTGGCACGTCTTGGAAGGGCAGATTCACAGATGGCAGAGTCCAGGTGCAGAAGTGGATTGGTTGGAAGTTGTTTATGTCCCTGAGACTTCAGATCAGGACACTAATCTGCTGGTCCTTGTAGTCACTTCCGTTTGAAATGATGCAGGTCGAGGCCTGCTCACCCAGGCAGGGGGACAACAGGCAGCACAGCAAGGCAGGAGTCTAGCAAAGCAGCTGTGCAGCAGAGTGGCAGCCCTTCGGCAGCACAGAAGACCTTCCTGACAAAATAGTCAAAAGCCCAGAACTGTACTGAGTTTGTGGTGTCAGAGTTCCAATATTTATACCCAATTTTACCTTTCAAGTGGGAAGAACTTCAAAGACAGGCCTTTGAAGTGCACAGAGGTCTTATCCTTCCTGCCCTGGCTCCAGACTCATTATAGGGGGTTAAGTAGCCCTTTATGTGGGGACAGGACACGGCCTATTCAGGTGTGTAAGGCTGTGGCTAGATCCTCATTCCCATCCTGTCAGGATGGCCAATCACTGCCCATGAAGTCACTATAATCTCCCATCTTGTGTGGCTGTCTGGGGGGGGGACACAAAGCCCAAATGTCACCCACTCCAGACAAGTACTCAGAGACATGCAGTAGGCACCAAATGCTTGGCCATAAAGCTGAAAGTGGGCACAGCCCCACATGATGCAAAGCCCTTTCAAAGGGCTAAAGTAAGAAAATGGCAACTTTCTAACAGTGACATTTTCAGAATTACAACTTAAAATCTGACTTCACCACAAGTTGTAGTTTTGAATTTTGATTCCAGAGACACCAAACTAGAAACAAATATCTCTTCCAGACAGTGAATTGCACTTAAAAGATGTAGTAAGGTAATCCAAATATTATCATATGGGACATATAGGTTTAGCAGAAGTGAAAAACAATGTTGTAAGTTTTTCACTACCAGGACACTTAAAAGTAAAAGGAATTGGCCTGCCATTTAACTACATTGCGCCTTGCCATCTGAATTGTCGGGGCCTACCTTAGAGGTGACACATGTATAAAAATAGAATGTTTAGGACTGGCAAAATGGTTATTTTGCCAGGTCACCATGACAGTACAAAACTGCACCCACAGGCTCTGTAACGGAAAGCCTGAGACATAATTAATGGGCTACTTAAGTGGGTGGCACAATCAGTGCTGCATTCCCAAAAGTGCATTTAATTTACATGCCTTGAGCATATGGAGTGCACTTTACTAAGGAAGTATAAGTAAATTAACTATGCCAATTTGGGATTATTCAATTTTACCAGAGGAGAGAGCACACGCACTGCAGCACTGCTTAGCAGTGGTAAAGTGCACAGAGTCCTAAAGCCAGCAAAAACAGGGTCAGAAAAGGGGAGGAGGTAGGCAAAAAGTATGGGGGAAGACCACCCTACGTCTGTCAGGTATAACATGTCTCCTCCCAGCTGAAAGTGGGGACTGCTACTCAACCCCTTGGGACTTTTCTTAACTGAGACAGAAGAACCTAGAGAGACGATCAGCATTGCTGTGGTCTGATCCCGAGTGGTGCTCCACTATACAGTCTATTCCCTGCAGGGGGATGGACCACTTTAACAGATTGGGATTTTCATCCCTCATCTGCATGAGCCATCTGAGGCTTCTTTAGTGCCGATACCATCGCAAACGCTTCTCTTTCAATCTCACTCCACCTTTGTTCCTGTGGAAATAGCCTCCTGCTAATGAAGGCGACTGGTTGGTCCAATTGTAATAGTGAATGAAATTATAATGTATTCATGTGGCACTTAATACGCTATACGAGACACCAAAGCACTTTTCATTGAATAGCACACTAACAGCAACCCAAAAATAGCTAGTGGTGGACTAGTATGGGGAGATATGAGTAAATTTGAGCGGTGTCTCTTACTTGGGTTGAAAAGGATAATGGAGGGATAGAAGAAGGAAGAGTCTAGAAAGTGTTATTTGGGAGATCGTAATAGTAAGATGAGGTTTGGGATGAGTGAAAGGAGAAATGGAGGGAGGAAGAGTCTCTATAAATGGATGAGGAAGATCATAATAGTAAAATGAATGAGGATTGGGATGAGTCAAATGAGGGGTGCACAAGGGAAGAATTTTGAAAGGGTTGTTTGGGAAATCACGGTAGTAAAATGAGGCTTGGGGTGATCGAAGGAGGGAGAGAAGAGGGAAGGATCTAGAAGAGGCTATTTTTTAGATCATAGTAGTAGAATGAGGTTTGGGATGAGTCAAAGAGTGGAGGTAGAGGATATATTGAGAGAGGGTGAGACATAGGTTAGTGCATTAAATAGAGTCAAAGGATATTTATTGTTTTTATTTTCTTTCATCTACAGTAGGAGTAAAGTTTTGCTGCACCTTAAGCTAATTTATTTGTGATTTTTTGTATAACTAATATGAATATGTATATATATATATATATATATATAGTTCTCAATAATTTAATATTAAAGCACTATTAGAAACATATTTATTATACTATTTATATATTGTGATAGATAAATGAAACAGAGAACCTTAAGTATCTATTCAAACAATTTATATGAATCCTTTGCAGTGACCTATATACATGCTAAGGATAGAATAATATATAGATATATTCACTGAAAAAAAAGCAAAGGTTACATGGACATTATAGTTAGGTTCATGTTTTACCCATCCAAAGTCACCTAAATTCAGCAGTTATAGTTATGTTTAGAGTTTTACTTATGGTAAGAAACTTTAACTCATGGCCTAAAGATACTTAACAGCACAAGCTATAGTTACTTCAGGCAAGTATAGCTATAAGTATTGTTATAATGGCTGAGTTTCTATGGTTTTGTATGGGTAAATGTGTACCTAACTATAATGTCCCAGTAACTTTTGTTTTTTTCATTGAATTTCTATTATAACATAAGGTAATATATAATTATCGTATGTTAATACAACCACAGTCAGGGAAGACCTTAGGATGTGCAAGATTGTGACCAGAGGCCAGGCCTTGCAGCACCCAACCCCACGCTGTGCACGACCTTTGGCCATATGCAACAGGAGTTTGGTGTGTGGGTGGGTGTATTTTCTTTTCTTTTCTTTGTGCTTTTGATCTACGGATCCTTTGCTAAGTTATACGGGGGGTTGCCCTGAGTATTGAGGTGGATCCGCAAATTGGCCTTTTTATATACATATATATATTCAATAAAAAAAAGGTTACAGGGACGTTATACTTAGGTTCTGAATTTACTCGCACAAAAAACAGGGAAATTCAGCAGTTAAAGTTATAGTTATTTCAAGTAACTATAACTCATGGCCAAAGGTAACTATAACGGGAGTCCTTGCCATACACTGCCAATTACCCCAGAGAATATAGCACTCATGACAACTTTTAAAAATTTCAATAAAAATATCAATGAATCATTAGAATTCACATTATTAAAGAAATACCTGTGCATGGAGGGGTAATTAAGAAAATGCACACATCTTTTGGACAGTAGAGTGAGAAGAGCCTTTGTGTTCATTTTAAATACATGGCAGATACATGTAGGACCTTATGAATGGTTTCAGGTTGGAAACAAAACCCTGCTGCCTTCATCTGTGAAGGTCACACAGCCACTTCTATAGATACTTTCCATGTGAAAGTGCAGCTTGTTGTTGTAGATTCCGCCCATGTTATGGTCTGAGGAATGAAGAACCAGTTTTACTCACATGTTTCCTGGATTTGTCAATTTGTGGACAGAACTGATTTGACCACTTTCCCTTCTGCATTTGTCATACATCGGAGTACCCAAGATAGTGTGAGGGGAATGTGTGATCAATTGTGCAAAGGTATACTTCATTAAGATGTCCAGTCCTACCTCAGTGGGCCTAGGTAATTTCCCCAGCAGTGCACACTCATGAGATCAGGGTGTTGACAATCCCTAATGCTTTGTACCAAAGGGAACAATTGATACCACTTTAACCCTCTCTGGCAAATCCAATTAATGTCCACATTAGCTTAATTCAAGTCTGTATCAATACCACTCTTTCTAGCAGCCTCCCTAGCCCAAACGACATAGCTGTGGCCCACAATCCATACTCTAATAATTTTGAAGTGAAGCAGCAGTAACCAACAGGAGAAGACTGAGGCTAAAAGAGGTAGTTTTGAAAATGGAAGACAGTTAAAATGGAGGTCTACTTCAGATTAAAAAAACATATTTGATGGGGTGCTGTGAATGTGCTACTGAATAAAATTAGGTAGTGTCTTAATAGGATTAGTAAGGTGATCTACAATTGGGTCTGGTAAAAAAAGAAATTGTAATACAGTCTTGGATGCGCTTTTCAATCCGTACAGTAAACCAAAGCTTCCATACCTTATTTTGTAACTAGTATGTCCCTTCTAGAATGTGCTGCAAGCTTATGACCTTCTGGTGGTAGTGGGTTGCTATGTTGACAGTGCTAAGAGTGTAGTGGGGTAACAATGTTAAAGAGAGAATTCTATCTTTTTTTAAAGTTAAACGTGTTTGTACTCATTATTAATTAATAAGAGTTTCATTTTCTAGTGAAGGATTGCTAATAAATTGTACTGTAGTGATAAAGTCATAAAAAAATCAAGTTATGTATGATTTTGGATACCCATTTTTTTCGCAAATTCATTGTGACAATCACGGTTAAGATGCAAATATGTACAAAAAGTACACCATATTAGGCTTCTTTAGAACAGTGCATGAATGGATTAATACATACTAACCATTCAAAACTAGGCTTATAAAAGTAAAATATGAACTGTATGTTATTTTCACAGTATCAGGCAGAGCAAAGTTGAAAAGGTTGCCATTCATGGTCGCTTTGCATGAGACTGGTATGTCATTCTTATGCTTAGTTTTCACAATTGCTGAAACTATTGAATCTATCTTATAAGATCAAAAACAACTATTTGACCAATGAACTCAATCTTCAGGTACATAAATCACATTTAGTTCTAAGATGATAAAAATAAGCAAAAATGCATATATCTATGTAAGATTGTTAAAAGAGTAGAAAAAATATTGAAAAATATTGAAAGTACCTGAGATGACCTATGAGTGTTTTTATTTATGTATTAATAGATGACTAAGATGCAATCTCTCTAAGGTGCAGACTAGGTGTGTGAGAGTTTGGTTCAGAAACTGTTGCCATAGAACTGAGTATTGCACATGTGCTGCTTTACTGCATGGTCTAATTGCTAGACAAAAACTGTATGCTAAGGGCTAAACTTATAGTTAATAATGTATTAGTAGATGTGAAGTTTTACATGTCTGTACATGATCTGCTGTTCAGAAAGATTGTTTTTCTTTGAATTCTGGGAGTTGTAGTCCTAATTATTATATGTTAAAAGAGGAATGCAGACTCAAATTTGAAACAGATAAACATGCACTCTGGGTGTATATGAGGCATGAACCTGTGAAAGTTCAGAGCAGTGTATTACGTACCATTCAGGATAGGTGTTGGTAAATTATAGGACAGGTTTATATGTGCTCAGATGGTTCTATGTGTTCTTTAAACTAATACTGAGTTACAATTGCAGCACATAACTACTAACCACACTAAAGTATGCAGTGTTTAAATATGAATGAGGCCTAGTAGTGCAGTTCCTGTCTACTGTGTCATAGAAGCAGCGTCTCAAAGCATGTCAAGATGTTTGTTAGCAGTGAAACCCATGTTTTCGTAGTTACTAACCAGTTCAGAAATATGCTGTTGGTATGTCATAGTTCATGGTATGTCATGAATTATGGCGCTTTGCATTTAAAAGAAGAGAGATTTATTTTTTAAATGAAGAAGTTACTCATGCAATTGCAGGCCTCTACACCAAGTATAACATATACTGTAGCATTCATGAAGGAATAAGTAACTCATGCTCTCGCAGCCACCTACCTCAAGTACCACATACAGTATACTACCCATAAAATACGTGACATACATATTCACAAAAGCATAGAGCCTCTATCACTCTCAGAGACACAGGCACTAAGGTATTTGTTCAGCCACTTACATACCCATTTACAAATCCATAGAGGTACTAAAACAGAGAATCACATTCAGGTACATTTACTGTAACATGTCATAACACGTCTGTAAGTTCTCCTAAACATTCAGTGAGAAATATAGGAAAGTAGTGACGTAGGCCCTTATTACAATCCTGGTGGTTGGTGATAAAGTGGCGCTAATACCGCTAACAGGCCGGTGGTAACTACCCCCAAATTATGACCATGGCGGAAAGCTCTCAGATAAACAGCCACTTTACCACAGCGACCGCCAGGGCAGAAACAGGCACCATGGTGGTAGCCACCTACACCCAGGCGGAAGTCAATATTCCGCCCACCATATTAAGACCATGCAGTCTACCACCTTTTCCGGGGTGGTACCAACAATATCAAAAGCCTAGCGGAAACAGACCTCAGAAGGGAAATGACTCACCTTTGGAGACAAAGGCAACAACCACGCCACCATGAGCCCAAGCTGCAGATCTTCCCAACGATCTTCTACGTCCTGCTCCGCCATAAACACCAACGACGGCGAAGACAACCACGGTGAGTACAGTCGCCTACCACACAGGGGAGGAAAAAGAGAGTGACACACACAGGCACAACACACCCCCCCAACCCCAACACCATACACACAACTCAGATGCACAAGAAAACATATTTACCCCGTACCCCTCAGGAATAATGCAAGGTCAACACGAATAGATGAAAGTGAGTGTAATAATATAAATACATCAAAAATACGTACATCAAACCTAAAATTGTACAATCAAGGGGTACAGCCCAGTCCTCAATGTGTGGGCCACAGGGCCACATCACAAGGTCCAAGGCCCCACTTGTCTACTGCAACAACATGGAAAGAACACTGCAGGGACATCGGTTAGAAAATAGGCAGGCACCTCAAGGGGATGGGGAACGGGGGGGGGCTCCTCAGCCGGCAGAAGGAACAACACCACTGGTCCTGGAGGGGGCAACATGCCCATTGCTCTTTGTCCTGGGGAGTGGAAGGCCACAGTCTCTCAAGTGGGTGACTTGCCCACATTCTCTGGAGGGGGCAACATGCCCTGTGCTTGGTCGGGGGGAGTGCAAGACCACAGTCTCTCGAGTGGGTGACTTGCCCACTGGTTCTGGAGGGGGCATCGTGCCCTGTGATCTTCATCCTGGGGAGGATGGGGTGAGTGGGTGGCTTCCCCACTGGTTCTGGAGGGGGCATCGTGCCTTGTGATCTTCATCCTGGGGAGGATGGTGTGAGTGGGTGCCATACCCACTGGTTCTGGAGGGGGCATCATGCTCTGTGCTTCTGATCCAAGGGAGTGCAAGGTCACAGTCTCTCAGCTGGGTGCCATACCCACAGGATTTTCACGGGGCAGGCCGCACAACAGCCCATGGAGGCAGGTCTAATGAATGTCCGCGGGCGGTGATGGCTGCTCAGTGGTGGCAGTGGTGCTGCTGGTGGTGGTTGTGGGGGGAAGCTCCAGCCAATTCCCTGCAGCCTCGGACGGCTGCCCACTGCTGGTAGCGGTGCTGCTGCTGGTGGTGTTTTTGGGGAGAAGCTCCAGCCCATCCCCTACAGCCTCGGACGGCTGCACAACCATGGTTGGTGGTGGGGGATCCGACTGAGTCCATGCACCAGGCCCCTTGTCCTTCCTACCTGCTGCTGCAGGCCCCTTGCCCTTCATCAAAGCAGCTGGGGAAGGCTTCCTGCTCTTCAGGGCAGCAGCTGGTGCAGGCCCCTTGCCCTTGCTGGCAGCAGCTGGGGATGGCTCCTTGCTCTTCAGGGCAGCAGCTGGTACAGGCTCCTTGCCCTTCCTTGCAGCAGCTGTGGATGGATCCTTGCCTTCCTGGCAGCAGATGGGGATGGCTCCTTGCCCTTCCTGGCAGCACTTGGGGCAGGTACCCTTTCCATGAGACTGGCTGGTGGCCTGGATCCTTTACCACCATGAGTTGCTGTGGACACAACTGGGCCCGTGGACTGGGTGGCTGAGGTGCTTGCCTGGGTTTTACTCACTCTGGCCAGACATGAAGGATGGGAGGAGGGGTAGTGAAGAGGTTAATGGTGGAGAGGAAAAACTTCTTAGGGAGGGAGTGGTTGTAGGAGGTGTCTGTCTGCTGTATTTGAGTGCAGGTGCATGGGCTAGATGGTGTAGTGAGGTGGATGGCTGTTGGGTGTATGAGTGCCTGCATTTGTGTACCTTGGGAGGGGGTACAGACACAGTGGAGAGGACACGGGGGATGTGTGCATGGCTGTTGGGGTGGTGTCTGCCAGTGAGATGTGTGTTATGCTAGGCGTGGTGGTGATGGCCGTAATGGCTGAGGATGTAGTTCATGCAGGTGTGAGTGTAGACAGAACTGGGAGGGAGGTGGATGAGGAGGAGGAGGAGGGGGACACAGTGGATGCAGTGGATGTTGGTATGCCTGCATCAGGATCGTGTTTGTGTGAGTGCCTGTGGGATGAAGTATGGTGCTTGTGTTTGCCTGAACCACTCTTGTGTGTTGTCTTGGGTGCATGCTGGTCTGCCTGTGTGCTTGGGATAGGTTGAAGTGGAGGGGAATGGGATTGGGTAGAGGAAGTTGGAGGGGGGAGGGTGGAAACAAGGACAATGGCTGCCATCAGAGAGGAGGCCAGAGCCTGGATCGATCTCTGTTGGGCCGCCAAGCCAGTGTGAATGCCCTCCAGAAATGCATTGGTTTGTTGCATTTGGGCCTGCCAGCCCTTGGATGGCATTCACAATGGTTGACTGCCCAACAGCGATGGATCTCAGGAGGTCAATAGCCTCCTCAATCAGGGCAGCACGGCTCAATGGGGCACGGCCTGAGGTGCCTGGGGCAAAGGAGATGCCCACCCTCCTGGGTGACTGGGCACAGGAAACTCACTGAGGGGCTGCTGGGAGGGCAGTGCCGGTAAGGGGGTGGCAGCTGTACCTGTAGCTGTGGTGGGCACAGAGGTGTCCACCACTACCAGGGAGCTTCCATCGGAGGAAGTATCTGTGTCCAAACTGTCCCCTCCAGTCTCTGCTGTGGTGCTCCCCTCGCCCTCCGTCCCACTGCTGCCCTCACTGTCTGTGGATTCTGCCTCCTGGGTCCTGAGGGATGCAGCTTCCTCCGTCTCTGGTGCCTCTGTTTCTCCGCCAGATGATGCTAATGCACATAAGGACAGGATGACAAAACAGAAAAAGGGGGTAAGAGACAAAAGAAACACTTTGTCAATGGCTGCACCAACACCACCATTGGCATACACAGCAAACTCACACACAGTGAGCAGCCTTACGCACTATGCAGTCCACTACCAGTACCAATGCTAATTACCAGGGCATGGGGAGAGACACATACCGCCAACTGCAGCATACCTGGGACCCACACAGCCTTGCGCAGTAGTGGATGCCTACTAGCTAGGTAGGAGGAATATCACATCTGAACCCTGCCCAACATGGGACCTACTCTGCAATGTCAAGCCTGGCCTAGGGGCACCCCACAGACACACATCCCCCACCCATATAACACCCTATCATGTGTAAGTTGTAAAGATGGGCACTGTACTCACCCCCTTGTGGCTGCTGTGATGCCCTCAAGCGCTCATCCAGCACCGGATAGGCCACTGCCAGTATGCAGGCCATCAGGGGGGTCAGGGTTCGACGAGCACCCCTTTCTCGTTTGGAGGCCATCCCCAGCTGGGCCTCAGCCGTCTTCCGTGCCCAGTGTCTCAGGTCCTCCCACCGCATCTGACAATGGGTGCTCTGCCTGCCATAGACCCCCAGGGTATGCACGTCCTTGGCGATGGCACACCATATACCTTTCTTTTGATGGGCCCTGACCTGCAGAGAAAATACACACAGGGAAAGGTATTACTCTGACCATCTTGCCTGTTACACTCATGGCCCACCATACCCCTTCCCATCCCCATTGCACAGACACGGCCTAGCACAAAAGATACACGTTTCCCAGGGGACATCCACCACCCCCCCACATGAGGCCTTCACACACACCACTCCATGCGTTCATGCCCCATGCATTGTGCTCACAGTGTACTCACCTGTTGGTCTGGAGGCCCATTCAGTAGTCGGTACCGGGGTAGGACCCCATCCACCAGTCGCTCCAACTCCACCGAAGTGAAGGCAGGGGGCCCTTTGCCCAGGCACACAAGCCATGGTAGGTTTCAGACACAGGTCACAGCAGCACATGCAGTGTAGGTCCTCTCCTGTTGAAGGTCAGGTAGCAAGTGAGTGAACAGATAGAAAATGGCGGAGACATCCACGGTGGTGCATACCGTCACCGCCGGCGTACATTACCATTGGCCACTGTACTCCTTAGGGGCCAATATTATCCAATGAGACGTTGCACATCGGTTCACGACCGCTTCCCGCAACGGGGCACAATGTCAGCGGAATTACCTCACTTCTGCCTGTCCATCCACACAGGACAGGTGGACACCATTTCAGTGGGGGGCAGGCCCTGGATTACACCTGCCTCACAGTTCACAATTGTACAGTCTGGTCAAATGCAACATATACATTTCAAAATAACATCATGCAGTGTACTGTTGTGGCTACAATATACAGCAGATTACAACCGCTGCGGATGAATAGGAGATGGAGACATACCCCAGTGTACAGACCTCTGGTAGACTTGGCAACAATGGAGGACAGGCACATTATCCTCACCTACAGACTTGACAGGGCCACAATCACAGAGCTGTGTGCCCAATTGGAGGCTGACCTGATATTTGCTATCCGTCATCCCAGTGGGATACCCCCTCTTGAGTAAGTCCTATCTGTGCTTCATTTTCTGGCAACTGGTTCTTTCCAAGTGACAGTGGGCTTGGCAGCAGGAATGTCACAGCCAATGTTCTCAATAGTGCTGACCAGAGTGTTGTCTGCCTCAATTAAACACATGTGCAGCTACATTGTTTTCCTCCAAGTGGATGATTTGGCCACAGTGAAGGCTGACTTCTATGCAATGGGACATATCCCCAACGTAATTGGGGCGATAGATGAAACATATATTGCATTTGTCCTCCCCCGGCAAAATGAACAGGTCTACAGAAATAAAAAAAGTTTTCATTTAATGAATGTGCAGATGGTGGGCCTGGTGCACCAGTACATCTACCACATTAATGCGAAGTATCCTGGGTCTGTGCATGATGCCTTTATCCTGAGGAATAGCAGCATCCCAAATGTGATGGGCCAACTACAGAGGCACCATGTGTGGCTAAAAGGTGAGCCCTGGTTCACTCCCAGTGGATGTTGGTGTATGGGTGGATGTGGGCCATAAGGGATAGTGTGTTGCTAAATGTTGTTCCTCAATATTTGCAGGTGACTCTGGTTACCCCAACCTATCATGGCTCCTGACCCCTGTGAGGAATCCCAGGACAAGGGTAGAGGAACGTTACAATGAGGCACATGGACGAACCAGAACGATCATTGAGCGTACCTTTGGCCTCCTGAAGGCCAGGTTTAGGTGCCTCCATCTAACAGTTGGATCCCTGTGCTACTCACCCAAGAAGGTCTGCCAGATAATCAACGCATGCTGCATGTTGCATAACCTTGCCTTGAGAAGCTGTGTGCCTTTTCTTCAGGAGGAGGAGGCTGGAGATGGCCGTATGGCAGCAGAGGACCCTGTGGACAGTGAAGATGAGGAGGCAGAGTATGAGGATGAGGACAACAGAACTGCAGTGATTTTCCAATATTTCCAATGACACACAGGGAAGACAGTGGTACTTTACATTTCATTGTAATTTTATTGTTTGAGATTGTGACTGGCAGGCTGTGATTTCCCACTTCTATTCCCACTCACTGTACCATTTGGTAACTCTTTTTGCAGATGTTGGTGCCCAGCTATCGCTCCTGGTGTGTTCATTGCTGCCAACTATAGGTCTATCCTATGTGCACATTACTGTACAGTTGAATTGCAATGTTTGAACCTTGTTAAATGAATACATACTTAAATAATTTGACATACTCCTTACTAGTATTTTTTCAAACGGTGTTTATTGCAGTGCTAAGAAGAAAAGGGGGAAATGCAATGGGCTGGGGTGATGATGGAGGAAAGTCCAGGGTATAGTTCCAGTCTATTTGGTGCACAGGTGCATTGTCCAAGGGGGAATAGGAAGGGGAGCAATGGCAGTTCAAGGTGGACAGGGTGACATAGTGGGAGACAAGGGTGACAATCAGGAGAGTCTTATTGCCTGGTGGCAATAGTCTCTGGCTTCTGCCTGGATCACAGGGAACGTTTGCTGGGTGGTTCTCCTTCTGCAGGGGTTGGGTGCTGGTGGCCTGTTGGTCCTGTGGTGGGGCAGCGGAGGTGGAAGGTTGTTCAATTGTTTGGCTAGTGGCAGGAGCCCACTGTTGTGAGGCTGCCTCCCTCATAATGTTGGCCATGTCTGCCAGCACCCCAGCAATGGAGACCAGGGTGGTGTTAAGGGCCTGCAAGTCCTCCCTGATCCCCTGGTACTGTCCCTCCTGCAGCCGCCTGTTCTCCTGCATGTTGGCCAGGATCTGGCCCAGCGTATCCTGGGAATGTTGGCATGCTCCCAGGATCTCGGTGAGTGCCTCCTGGAGAGTCGATTCTCTGGGCCTGTCCTCCCCCCGGCGCACAGCAGTCCTCCCTGCTTCCCTGTTGTCCTTTGCTTCTATCCCCTGAACCGTGTGCCCACTGCCACTGACCCCAGGTTCGTAATTGTCTTGGGTATGAGTGGTGCCCTGGGGTTCCTGTAGTGGTGGAAACACTGCTGATTGACGACTCCTGGTGACAGAGGTATGGGTACGCTAGGTGGGTGCTTTTGTGGTGTATTCAGATGGGGGAGGCTCTGTGGTGGTGTGTGACTGTGGCTGGGTAACCGACTGTCTGGAGGTCCCTGATGGGCCAGGTTGGTCATCCAGATCCAGGCGAGCCGAGTCGCTGTCATCACTGTGGGCCTCTCCTGGGAGGTGGGGGGGGCTGGCAATTGCTGGCACCTCTTCTCCGGTGACATTGGCTGGGATACCTGTGGGGATGTAAATGCAGTGTTATTGTTTCTGTGTGTGACATTTTGTGCATGGGTGGGTTGCCCCTTAGGTTATATTTGCCCTGACAGTTTTCACTTGTGTGAGTTGGTATGTATGTGCTAGCTGATTCTCTCCAGTGTGAATGCTTTGGTAATAGGTGTCCATGCAGGTCTGTGGGTGGTGTCCATGCATTGGTGGTGCATGCAGGGCTTGGCACTGGGATGGGTGAAATGTGAGGGTAGGGTGTGTGGGTAGTGGTGGAGTGATGGGAGTGAGGGTGGGGGTATGTGATGGCAGCAGTTAGGGGGGGTGAAGGAAATAGAGAGTTGACTTACCAGAGTCCAGTCCTCCTGCTACTCCTGTTAGGCCCTCAGAATGCATGATTGTCAAGACTTGCTCCTCCCATGTTGTTAGTTGTCGGGGAGGAGGTGGGGGTCCACCGCCAGTCCTCTGTACAGCTAGTTGGTGTCTTGCTGCAGTGGAACGCACCTTCCCCATAGGTCGTTCCCCCTTTTCCTGATGTTGTCCCTTGTTCTGGGGTCCTGTCCCATGGCGTTGACCCTGTCCACGATCCTCCCCCATAGCTCCATCTTCCTAGCAATAGATATCAGCTGCACCTGTGCTCCAAATAGCTGTGGCTCTACCTGGATGATTTCCTTCACCATGACCCTCAGCTCCTCCTCAGAGAATCTGGGGTGTCGTTGTGGTGCCATGGGTGTTGTGTGAGTAGTGTGGGTGAGGGTGTGTAGGGTGATGTGAGATGCGTGGGTGGTGTATAGGTGATGGTGGTATGTGGCTGTGGGTTTGTCAGTGGTCTTGCTGTCTCTCTCTGGTTGCAATTATTTGTGTTCATAAAGGGTTGTGGGTAGTGTGGGTGTGTGTTTTATAGTGGTGTGGGTGTGGTGTGCATGGGTGTCAGGTGTATGTTGTTTGAATTGTCCGATGTGGTTCTGTTTTGTTTCTGTGTGTGTTTACCACTGGTGCCGGCTTGCTGAGCAAAGCCTGCTTTTAGGCACCAGGGGTAGAAGGCCTAGGGCTGGTTGCACATGAATACATGTGCACACATGTGTGCACCCATGGGAGGGTTGCGCAAGGAGGATTCCTGTTGTGTGCAGCCCAAGAACTGCAATTAGGTAGCCTGGCACAGAAAGGACCATACGGAGTGGGTGGTGACCTGAAGAAGGCCTTATTAAATGAGTGTACATGTGAGGGATTGTCAGTGTGCTTACTGTCTTGAATGTAGTGACACTCCATTATATGTCAATAGGAAAGGCCGGCCTAAGGCACAACTCCAGTTCCCTTGGGACTACAGACTCCAGAGTCGCACTAATATATAGTGTAAACTGTATTAAAAGAATAATCCAGTAGAGTACAAAAGCATTTTGTACAATTTAGGTAAGGTAAGGTAACTTTTTTATTATTATTTTTTTTTTACCTTGTCTCGGTGCCCCTCCCACTGCGTTATGCGGCCACCGCTGCTGGAGACATGGCGCGTTATGCTTAACTGGTAGACATATGTCCTTTTCAATTTTAGAAGCTTACTCATGCACTTACAGGCCCCTAAGCCAAGCACTACATAGAGTATATCACTCATAAGGGAAGTAAAATGCATATTTCTAAACCATAGATCATCTGTCTCACACAGAGACTTCTACATTCACCCACATACTTAAAAAGTAATTGTATATGCAGCAGTATCCAATGCAGTTGGAGACACAGCCATATAACCCCAGCATTCTCTAACGTAGGCACTGAAGTATTCATTCAACTGATGATATAACCACTTGGAAAGCTGAAGCTGTACTAAAACAGAGCAACACACCAGCACATTATCTGAAACATCTCATGGCACTTCTAAAGGTGGACTTCTATATTTAATGAGAAATATAAATAAGTAGTGACATAATCTTGTCATGTATGGAGACAAATACTGCTTTAATCATGGATGAGGCCTACCACTGCAAAGCCTGTGTGTGTACTTTCACTGCCCACTCAAGTTGGTCTTTAAAAGCCTTTTTGAAGTCTTAAGCCCACATTTTAGTAGAAATATCTGGGCCTATATTTATACTTTTTGACGCAAAACTGCGTCAACGCAGTTTTGCGTCAAAAAAATTTGCGCCGGCTAACGCCATTCTGAATCGCCATGCGGGCGCCGTATTTATTGAATGACGTTAGCAGGCGTTAGCCGCCGGCGCCGTCTGGTGTGCGTTAAAAAAAACGACGTACACCAGGCAGCGCCGGCGTAGGGGGATATGGGGCTTGGGAGTCAAGAAATGGGGCAAGTCAGGTTGAGGCAATTTTTGCGCCTCAACCCGATTTGCGCCATTTTTTACGACTCCCAACCCCCATAGAAATGGCTCCTGTCTTAGCAAAGACAGGAGTCATGCCCCCTTGCCCAATGGCCATGCCCAGGGGACTTCTGTCCCCTGGGCATGGTCATTGGGCATAGTGGCATGTAGGGGGGCACAAATCAGGCCCCCCTATGCCACAAAAAAATTAAAACAAAATACTTACCTGAACTTACCTTAATGTCCCTGGGATGGGTCCCTGGGGGCATGGGAGGGCACCTCTGGGCTCCTTCAGAGCCCACAGGTCCCTTAACGCCTGCCTTTTGCAGGCGCTAAAAAAACGGCGCAAAAGCGGCCGTACGTCATTTTTTTTGACCCGCCCACTCCCGGGCGTGATTTTTGCCCGGGAGTATAAATCCGACGCACATGCCTCGGAGTCGATTTTTTAGACGGGAACGCCTACCTTGCATATAATTAACGCAAAGTAGGTGTCCACGCTAAAAAATGACGCTAACTCCATGGACTTTGGCGCTAGACGCGTCTAACGCCAAAGTATAAATATGGAGTTAGTTTTGCGTCGAAATTGCGTTAAAAAAAACTACGCAATTCCGGCGCAAACGGAGTATAAATATGCCCCCTAATCTCTGAGATATGCTGGAGGTTCAAATCAAGCCTGGTGGTTTATACTCCAGTTATTGAGGTATTTGCTTTTCAGTTTTATAAACGTGCTCATGCACTTACAGTACCCTGAGGCAAGCATTACATAGAGTATACTACTCACAAATGAACTAAATTCTTGTTTCCCAACCATAGATCTTCTGTCTCACCCACATACAGAGTGACAAATAGATTTCAACATCATATCACTTACTGTGAAACTACTTATGTATGTGAAACTACTTATGTATGTAGCAGTATCAAAGGCAGTTCAAGACACACTGACATGCACCTCTATCCCCTAAAACAGGCACTAGGGTATTTATTCAGCCCATTACATGCCCATTTAAAAAGCCTTAAAGGTACTAAAACAGAGTCATGTACTGACACATTTACCCTAAAACCTCGTAAAACTTCTGTTTCGTGCTCTCCTACTTTCAGTTAGAAATATGAGGAAGCAGTGATGTAATCTTGTTATGTAAGTAGACAAATACTGCTTTAACCCTTTCGTTGCCAGGCCTTTACCCCCTCCTGTGCCAAGCCTTTTTTTGGGCTATATGGGGTAGTTTGTGCTTAGGCCCCCATAACTTTTTGTCCACATAAGAGATCAATACCAAATTTATGTCCATTTATTTTTACAATATCCTGGGGATTCTAAAAGTATCCAGAGATTGTGGGTTCAGTTGAAGGAGATTGAGAAATTAGCCAAAATACAGCTAACATTTGGGTCTGTGGGGATAAATGGGAAACAAGTGTTTTTTCCCTGCAAATTATATAAATAAAGGATTTGCATTTGCAGTACTAAAATCACCATCTTACCAGCTTTCAGAAACAGACAGACTTGAATCAGAAAACCTAATTTTTCAACACAGTTTTCAAATTTTACTGGGACATACCACATTTTTACTATTTTTGTTCTTTCATCCTCCTTCTAGTTAGTAACAGAAATGGGTGTGAAACCAGTGGTGGATCCCAGACAGCTAAACATTTCTGAAAAGTAGACAACATGTTTAATTCAGCAAAGAGTCATTTGTGTAGCTCCTTCAATATTTTCCTATAGAAAGTAACACTTGATAAAGTGAAATAATGACATTGAGTTGAAAAAAACTGCCATTTCTGTCTACATTTTCTCCTGTACATTTTTCAACTATGTCAGATTTTTGAAAGCAATATACTGTTTCGTCTACTGGACTCTTCTGGTTGCTGGTATATATAAGGCTTGTAGGTTCATCAAGAACAAAGGTACCCAGAGCCAATAAATGAGCTGCACCATGCAATGGGTTTTCACTGTATATGGAGTATACAGTAATTCATTTGGTAAAATATAAAGAGGGAAAATTAGGTATCAAGGAAACCTTTGTATTTTCAAAATAGGCATAAAATATGGAGTTTAGAAGCAGTGGCTGTTTATACATCTCTGAATTCCGGGTACCTATACTAGCATGTGGATTACAGGGCAATTCTTAAAAATGACTTCTTTCTTACTCACTGTCTTACATTTGGAAGTCACAAATGTAGAGAAATACAAATGTCAATAACAATTGTTTTCTAGTCTGTTTTGCTCCAAGTCTCTCAATAAAAATGGTACCTCACTTGTTGGGTAGGTCTAGTACCAATGACAGAAAATGCCCCAAAATGCAATGTGGACACATCACATTTTTACACTGAAAACTGATGTGTTTTAACAAAGTGCGTAGCTGTGGATTTTGGGCTCTAGCTTACCCAGCACTTAGGAAAATCCCACAAACCTGTACATTTTTGAAAACTAGACAACTAGGGGAATCCAGGATGGGGAGATGTGGTGGGGTACTCACCAGGTCCTGTCACCCAGAATCCTTTGCAAACCTCAACATTTGGCTTTTTCCTCATATTTCGATGATGGAAAGTTCTGGAAACTGTGGGGAGACCATAAACTTCCTTCCACTCTGCATTCCTCCAAGTCTCCCAATAAAAATGGTATCTAACTTGTGTAAGCCTAGTGCCTGGAATAGGAATCACCCCAAAATGTAATGTAGACACATTACATTTTTACACTGAAAACGGATGTGTTTTTTGCTAAGTGCTAAGCTGAGGATTTGGGGCTCTAGCCCAGACAGGTCTTAGGGAAACCTGGCAAATCTATTCATGTTTAAAAACTAGACACCTAGGGAAAACCCGCATAAGTTGACACCGGGTTCTGTCACCCAGAAATCTATGCAAACTTCTAAGTTTGACTAAAAAATGTTTTCCTCACATTTTGGTGATGTATACTTCCAGAATCTGAGGGGAGCCCCAAACTTCTTTCCACCCAGCATCCCCCCAAGTCTCCTGATTAAAATGTTGCATCACTTGTGGGGGTAGGCCTAGTTCTCATGACAGGAAACGTCCCAAAATACAACGTGGACACATTACATTTTTACACTGAAAACTGGCCCATTTTTTGCAAAGTGCCTAGCTGTGGAGTCTAGGCTTTAGCTCAGCCGGCACTTAGGAAAACCAAGTAAATCTGTGCATTTAGGAAAACTATACACCTAGGGAAATCTAGAATAGGGTGACTTGTGGGGCTTTCACCAGGTTATCCTTTGCAATTCTCACAATTTGTCAAAAAGACTCATTTACCACACATTTGGGTGATGCAAAGTTCTGGAATCTGAGGGGAGCCACAAACTTCCTCCACCCAGAATTCCCCAAAGTCTCCTATTAGAAATAATACCTCACTTGTGTGAGTGGGCCAAGTGTGTGCAACAGTTAAGGGCCCAAAACACAACGTGGACACATCAAAATGAACTATTACAAAGCTAACTGTTTTTGAAAGGGGGGCACCTGCAGTTTTGGACCCGGGCTTGGCAGCCATCTAGGGAAACCTACTAAATCTAGATATTTCTGAACTATAGACACATGGGGGAGTCTAGGGAGATGAGGCTTGCATTGATCCCCCAATATTCTCTTACCCAGAATTCCCTGCATACCTCAAATGTACCTACAATATCACAATTGCCTCACATTCCTGTGTAGGATTACTGCACAGGCACACATTTCCTATCGCCCATCATTCCCCTTGTTTTTCCAAGTAAAATGGTATGTCACTTGTGTGAGTGTCCAAAGCAGAGTCAGCCTATAAACGTATCAAATTAATTGTGCTTATCAACTCACTGTGATATCCCCTAAATCTCTACATGTTTTTGGCTCCTCCCTGTCACAGGCACTGGGGCCAGCCACACAAGTGAAGCATCATTTTTATTGAGAGACCGAGGGGAAAGCTGGGTGGTAGGAAATTTGAGCCAGCATGCTATTCCCACACAGAAATGTGAAGAAAATGTTATTTTTGCAAACCACACTTCCCCGGACTCCCTCGTGTATCTAGTTTTCAAAAATGTCTGGGTTTGGTAGTGAAGCTTGTCATATTCAAAATGTCATTGATGACAAGCTAAAACACACTTGAGCATGTAAAATATTGAAAGGCGCAATTTAAAATGTCAGCAGTGGTGCACATAAGATCAAATTTAAAAGGTAAATCCTAATTTTTAAAATCTCAAATTATAGCCGGGACAACTGAAGCAAGGAAATGTTTCACTTCAGCAAGTGGTAATTTGATCAAATTGTTGCCAAGGAAAACCAAAGAGCACTCATGTTCCAAAGTCTGAGCTTCAGCTGGGGCAGCAGCATTCTGTGTTGAGCCAAAGTTAAGTCAAGAGCTGCATGATCCACAAAGGGCAACTCATAGACCGCTTCCTGTAACAAACGCACACTCAACATGCATGTCTGGTAATGAGCCCTCAGCGAGAAGATCAACAGATCACTATCCAATGAAAGTAAGCACTGCGTAGAAAGACATTGTTTCAGTGCACATTTCAAAAGGCACCAGAGACATCGAAACACAGGCTGCACACAAATTCAAGTCTGAATGAAGGAGACCAGTCGCACTCCAGTACTTCCAGGAATGGTGCTCTGAAATATTGCATCATGCGTTCACGACACAGTTGGGCTGGAGGAAGCACTTTCAATCCTTCTTGTTGTGACAGGACAGCAATTACAAATAAAAATTAGTAACAGCAAGATGCCACCTATTATAGCCAAAGTAAGCACAAATCCCTTAAAAATACTCAAAATATTGAGTGTATGGCTGACGGTACTAAGCCAAATATAGAGGAGAAGGTGTGAGTGAATCCAGAACCAACAGCCTTAAAGAAATGCACATCCCCAGTAGTACTAGTAGCATTAATTATTTGTCCCATGAGTCCACCAAAGTGTCTCAGAAAGTTTGTATTTAAAAGGGACTGTATTTCCGCAGATGACTTCCCAACTTGAAGCACATAGGTCTCAGATGCAGATATAAGTGCCACATGTTTTTGAAACAATAAAGCCTTTAGTCTGGCCAACTTTTCAAAATTCAAATTTGTACTAGCAATGGGAGGCCAAATATCTTCTACTTTAGTCTGTTGTGTAGGAGGAAAAAGAATATTCCCCCAATAGGTGACAATTTGGGAGACAAAAACGATTTAAGCAATTTCGGCTCCCATTCCACAACAGCTCTCACTATTAAGAAGCACATAACTTCCATTAGAGAGCACCTGGAACTCAGGTCTAATCAAGGGGATTGGAACTCCCTTCAGATAGCAAGCCAAGTTCGCTGCTGAAGCGTTCCTGTGCAAGGACAGCTGCTTATAAACCATCAAATGGGTCACAGAAGTCTCACACTCACTGCCGCTAAGAAAGACCTCTTTCATGCCATTGAAACGTGTGTGAAAAGGGAAATTACACCTCATGGATGCAACTATCTCCTAGCCTTTCACACGTGCCTACTGGAATGTGTTTCAAACAGGGCATGAATTGAACGGAATTGAAGTGTTGAATTAGTAAGATTAATGACCCTGACTATTAACCATTCAGCAGATGGCATTTCTGCCACAGTAAAAGGCAACCTTTTTATTTCTCAATGTTTAGCATGACATAAGTTGCTTCCTTTTAGACATTATTTGTTGTGTTAAATTAAATGTTGAAAATATGTCCCTTGTGCTAACGTGTTGCCAGGGAAGACCACCATATTTCAGTGTTTGTAGTGTCCAACCCAACTGCATAATGGACCTTAGCTGGCTCTGTCCATGTTGTAAAAATGATGTGTATCTTTGCACAATGTCAATTTGCAGATGAAACAATGTTGTTTAAAGCGTATATGCAGTCGAACAAAGTGTTAATCCCATTATCTATAACAGCAAATGCTTTCTGTAAATTTTCCTGATCTATTTGCTTTAACCAGGCAGTGGCTTCTTGTTGGGAAAGTTTACAAATTTCATTGTAGGTTGCACATAAGCAGCACTTTTTACGTGGTCTTCTGGGGCCTAACTGAAAAGTCTTCAAATCAGGATCGTTAGAACCGAGACTGAGATGTTCTTTAACAGCATTCAGTGAGGAACTTTTTAACAATTGCTGGCATACTTTCCCTACACTTTATGATAGACTTAATTTTCGCCAAGCCTAAACAACTTGTCTGTCATACAGTTTCATTTTAAAATATCTTTTGAGCAGGTATCAGACGTGCTCTAAATAAGGCTTCCTTTCCCCTTATTTGCCAATTTGTAGTTCACCACGCACTTTTTAATTCACTTGACTTCAGCCAATATTCAGAGCCTTCTATGGCCAACCAGGAATCTAAGGAATCAGAATAAATAATGTTGGTATCGGTAAATAAGATATGTCACATTTTCATCACTGGAATTTTAAAATGATACGACTCAGCAATTCTAACATTGTGCACAGAAAACAATGCACATTTTTCAGAGTTTGTTTTCGAACTCCCCACTGGTGAGTTGGACAGTGTTCCCATTGTGTATAATAAAAAAAAAAATGTTGGGGTACTTGCTCTGTGAATGCAATGATGTCAATAATAATTATAACAGAACATATCCATAATTTTCTATTGATTGATATCAATCTTCACTATCGAATACAGTAAAATATTCTAATTCAGACATCACAGAATAAACTTTTTTTACATCCCAATCATCAGAAACAACTCCAGGTGTTATTACATAATTTATGGAAAGTTTAAATATATATGGAATTTGAATAACCTCTGTCGGGCTGTGTCTATCAAAAAGGACTTTATTGTATTGTATTGTAATAGTATTTATGTAGCGCTTACTATCCCTGACGAGGCGTCAAAGCGTTTTTCGGCGAGTAGCACGCTACTCCGGAACCCAAAAGGAATTAGTGGTGGATTAGTATAGGGAAATATGAGTACAGTTTTAGTATTATTATGAGTTAATTTTAGCCGCAGATATGTGAGTTTGTTAGCCAGAAGTGTTAATTGGGAGTTTAGAGTAATAGGATTTAGGCTTGGGATGAGTGAAGGGGGGATGGAGGAGGGAAGACTGTGGAAAGGGTTAGGGAGATCATAGTAGCAGGGTGAGATAAATGAGGGAGAATATAGTAGGGTTGTTTGGGAGATCATGGTAGTAAAGTGAGGTTTGGGTGAGTTAGATGTGAAAGCTGAGGAAAGAGCTTAGGCAGAGTTATTTAGGAGATTAAAGTTGTAGAATGGATTTGGAATGAGTCAGAGTGGGAATGGTGCATAGATTGATAGAGACATGTCATATGTTGATGGGTAGATAAGTGTGATACAATATGAGAGCAGGGATTCATAAGTATCTAGTATAACAACCTATCTAGGAGTTATGTAATGACCTATGAACATGTTAAGCATAGAATAACATACACACATATATATATATATATATATATATATATATATATATATATATATATATATGCATATATATATATACACACACACACACACACAAATAAACACACATATGTACATACATAGACATATACATATTTAAACCATGAGTAAATATACATCAGTTAAACAGGTTTAAAGAGTGTGTGTGTAGTTTATTGTTATGACATAGTAGCAATACATATGTTCTAAAGAACTATATATAACTAGAATATACACATAATCAGATAAAAAATGTGTATCAACATAGGCATATGCAGTCCATAGCTGTTTGAATATGGTGGTTATGAAGGAAAGAGCCAACTCTTGAGTAGTTTTCTGAAGACAAGATAGTTATCTGTGGCTCTTATAGTTGAGGGTGTACCACCTATAGTCTTTTTCTTGTATGGTGGTGTTCTAAGGCTGGGTGCCAATCTTGAGCGGAAGTTTCTTTGTTGAATGTATTTGGTTATTTTGTTTCTGATAAAAAGCGGTCCTGTTCTGTGTATAGCTTTGTGGGTGATACAAAGCAGCTTGAAAGTGCATCTTCTGGCAACGGGTAACCAGTGTAGCACATGACATGATTTGGCAAGAGGCACCCATTTAAGTAAAAAGGAGTAATTTGACACTCTTATGAAGTAAGTAGTTCAATGTATACTGCACTGAATACCAGCCATAGTGTGCACCACACAAGGCTAAAGGTACTTGTCAAAGTTTGATTAATTTATGCTGCTACTGACAAACAAGAACAAAATGGTTTCTTACCTATGGAAGTTGTTTTGCAGCTTAAAGAGCCTTCTGGAGTCACATGCTGTGCAGCACTCCAGTGGCTGGGTCTGGAAAGCCGCGTTCCAGTCAGACCCCCCCCCCAGGGGGATCCCGGACCACCACCCGACGCCCGTCCCGTCCTCCGCAACATGCCAGACGGTGCCCCGGAAGCCGACACGCACGGCCACCATACTCAGACTGTCCCCACTCCCCCTCCCCATCTTGTGGTGAAGAGTAGAGAGCAGTGATGCAGCGCTGATTGGAGTAGAGAGTAGAGTGCAGTTGTGTACAGTGGTGGAAAGTACAGTTAAGTGGGGCAAAGTGGAGTATGCATGGTGTGGTAGCTCACTGCTATTACAGGTAACACTTCATTAATTGAAATGACCATTGCATTTGCACAAACACATTTTTATTTATAAAATTATACCGTGCACAACAATGTGTTGAAATGTCATCAACTAGTGTATTAATTTGTTTAGAGTCTATTAAAATATTTGTTTCCACCACGGTTCAGAATTGCCAAAAATGTGCTTCATTTGTGCTTTTTTAATTCTGATATATTCTAAAATATCTGCACAGCTCATTAACAGGCATTTACATTTTGTGTGCTAGAAAAAAATAACCCTGTACAGCCGTCCTCGAGCACACTCCCAGGAGCCAGCATGATTTTCACTCAAATACTCTCACTTTGAAGTCAGAGAAAGAAAAGCTCCCTTGGAAGACGGAGTCTGACATTTGACCTTGGTCTCTGAATGCACAGCAAATATAACAAGATAAGAACAAGATTAAAAGGCTCCTTGTATATATTGTACAGAGCACATTTGCACAAATGTTTTTTCACTAAATTCACTTTCACTGTGCCATCACTATAGGAGCACCATAAGGATTGAATTCAAAATCAAGAATGACTGTTTTTTTAGTACAGATATAATAAAATATGAATTAGTGTCAAAATTAGCACGTTTGAAGATTGTTTAAAAATTGTTTACCACAAAGACAAGGGTTTTACCTCCCCCTGTAGGACCATTGTTTAATTGCTTATTTAACTACCAAGGTTCTAGAGTTACGGGGTATGCCTAATTTTCTCTAATTAGGACACAATGTAGGCAGAGACCAGTTAAGGACCCAAACTGTTTTCTGGTCTTTGGACCAGAGGCCTTTCATGTAGAGGATGAGTACCAAACATTACAGGTTTGAACCTGAAGGCCAGCAGAGGTCAGGAATTTTCAGTGGTGGGGATACACTTCAGTTTGTGTACTGTCTAGGCCCCAAACCTTCATCGCCGCAAAATGGAAACAACTTTAGCACTGGAGTGTACCCATAACTCTGATCTCTCTAGGGCCAGACGTTTGACTCAAATTGTTACAGAATCAAGATCTACAACCCCAGCAAAGATATTCCTCCCTCCCCCCTTCCGCCAACAGAAGTGATGAGAATGAAAGGCTTCCCTGCCCTCCTCAGATTAAGAATGAGATCCACAATGCGTCATGACGGTGAAGGTTCACCAAAAATGAAACAATCACGTCTCTGCAGCTCCGCAAGGAAGGTAATGCAATGTGTTGGGCTGCCTATACCCAGGTCATCTTACTGCTGAGAAACCTCCCTTGAAGACACCCTTCATTTACATTTATCAGTCAGCTGGCCTGAGGAGGATCTTAAATGTAGCATGGGTCACCTCCTCTACTCGTAGGGTAGTCCATATTCACTTCAGCGAAACCTATAAGGGACTGCAACCACCAGCAAAGGGTTAGGCATTGGAAAACTTCTGCCCACCCTCAAAATCCAGATGACCTTCAAGTTAATTGCCTGAGGGGATGACTATCCACTTTGGACGCAAAAAAGGAAGTCAGTGTCAACCAAAGTGGAACTCTGTTTAAATTTCAAAGGTCTCTCCCAAGCAGGGAGAACCACATCTTGACTCTTTACCTTGTTTTTGCAGGTCAAGACCATGAACTGCTTTGGCCGAAGACTAGAAAAAAGCCACTGTTGCTAGACAAAAGGCAGCAATACAAGAAAAACAAGGGAGTGGGACTTTCACTGAGCATGGGAAATCTATGCTGAAAAATGGAAGAGAACATTTACCCCACTCAAAAGGTCCAACAGTTGCCTCCTGTTTCAAGAAAGGAATACTGCAGATGAGCAGGCTATCTTGTATACCCAGGTCAAAGAACAGCCTGCAAAGAAAATGAACTATCTCTAAAAGCCCATGAATACAATATCTCCATGGACATCCACTATTCATTACATATCATGAACCAGACACACAAATGAAAGGTACTCCATTTAAAAGGTAGTAGATGAACAGGGAGTACCAATAAGAGGCTTCCCCAGAGTTGAGATGGTAAAAGGTTTGTAGCAAATGAACAAGTAACGCTGCTGTTACAATCACCAGTCAACTTATGGCTCGCAAGTGAGCAGTAGACAACCTTCACGACAGATGGGAATACATTATAGGTGCACTTTCCTTGTATGAGAGCCAAGATCTAATGCCAAACATCACTTACTGAAAGGGTGAGCACATCTATTGAGGGCTAACAGACTCATGTACAATAGAGGAAAAACAGCTAACCAAAGAAAGAGCAGACAGGTACATTTTTAAGAAGCCATAAAGAAGATTTCTGTTCTAACAATGGCCGAATAAGTGTCTGGAAAGTCACCACCAATCTTTGGGCCTTTGGACTACGTATCACAACTTTAATGTTTGTGAAGCTCGCACACCAATCAGAAGTACAATGATTTTCCATACATGGTGCTCCTACTGACATTTCACCAGTAGTGCCTTCATTTTTGCTTATTTTGCGACACCTGGGATGGTTCTTTTTTCTACCCACATAAATTAACAAGGTGCGTTTGAGCTTATTAACTACCTTAATTTACATCAATTACTGATTACATTTTTTTAACGCTTTTTTGAAGTGCATCAAATCTAATTATTTATTCCATCCATGGTGGACATTCACACTGATCCTTGGTGACTTGATATTTACTAATCCTTTGCTCCTTGCTGGGCACTTACTTCAGCTGAACAATAGGATGGCCACCACGCTTTGCTGTGATGTGCTATATATACTAAGAAGATACTCTGGAGTCTACTGATTGACTCACTTCCAGGTCAGGCAAGTTGAATGTACTGCATCTCCCAGTGTCTCTCCAAATCCAATTTACATCTACTCGGTTCCAAATACAGATACTTAAAGGGCCTTTCAGGGCAAAGCTGGGTTTCAGATCTTTTGCAATCACCAAATTAAAGTTTACAGCGTGCTGTATTTACATTAGGTTGCAAGGAAACATAGGTGAACTCTAAGACACTAGTTATTCATCTTTAGAAGCATTCAAGTTGAATTAGAGTGTTTTTATTAACATTGTACTATTATACCTATGAGGAATTTGGAATTAGAATAAAGAATTTCGATTTATGTAACGGGTTGCAAGAAGGGTATGGCGTCCCTAAGCCAGTAAGCACTTTACAGAAAACAAAAACGTTTCTGTTGTAATGTGAGCATCTCTAATGCAAAGTGCTGTATGCATATATGAAATTAAAGAAACCATGATACAATGGGGAGTGATTCACGAAAATGTACCTAAGACAACACTAGACAGTACTCTGTATTGCTGTTGACATGTATGGATTACACAATTTTTTAAGGCAAAGGTTAATAGTGACTTTCATGTAATTCCATTTTCCATTGTGTAAAATCCCAGATATTGTGTTTGGAGATTAGCAACTTAGACCCTGGCCAGCATATCCTACTTTAAAGCATTTAAAATGTTCGTATTTATTGAGAACACTTTATGTACCAAGCATATTTTTAAATATTGGAAATAAGCAATAAACACAGTGTTTACTTCAATTTAAAAGAAATAAAAAATTAACATTAATGTTACCAATCCATGAGTAAAGAAATTGGTAAAACCAGTAACTATGCCCTTTCACTAGATACAAACGTAATGAGTGCACAGTTTATTAACATGGAGCATTAACTATACTATTAAACTAAAAGCATTTAAAAAAACATCGCGTAATTTTCAATTCATACATATTAAAAACAAGCTCAAGGTCACTCCTAAATGATCCCTTAAAGCTTTGATCTGGCATAGTGTTCAGGAAGAGAAATTTAGATGGGAGTATAAGGTAAGATCAGCAATGGTTCATCTGGAAGCCAAGAGCATTTTTTAACAAAATCTGTTCTCAAGACTAAGGGGGTCATTCTGACCCTGGCGGTCAGTGTTAAAGCGGCGGCCAACCCGCCAACAGGCTGGCGGTCCAAAAAATGGAATTCTGACCCTGGCGGGAACCGCCAACACAGGCCGCCGCTTTAACACTCCGACCGCCACGGCGCCCAAACAAACAGCGCAGCGGTCACCGCCAACAGCCAGGCGGCAGACAATGTACCGCCCACCCTATCACAACTCACCAATCCGCCACCTTTTCCGGGGCGGGAGCCCCGCCGATAAAAACACGGCGGAAACAGACATTTCCAATGGAAAACGCTCACCTCGACACACTCCACGCGGAATCGGGACAGCATGGAACCGGAACTCCACATCCTCCCAGCCATTGCCTTCCTGCTCTTCTTCCAGGATCACGAACGTCGCCGCAGACGACAACGGTGAGTACTGCACCTAGACACAGGGGAGGGGGGAGGAGGAAAGGTTACGGGCACACACATACGCCACACACCCACCCCCACCCTCACCCCCACCGAAATACCTACACACCAATGCAGATTGAAAAGTCAGAGTGACACCCCCAAACCCCCAAAACAAAAATGCAAAGACAAAAGGCAATGATTGTAAAAATAGAACTATATTATATCAATAATTAAGTATAGCGAACTTACCAATATATAAAGAATTAATACACATCTAGAACTATATATATACAAGTAGCAAAAGTCCGGCACAGTTTTGCAAAGTCCAAATGTCAGTGGGCCAATGTGCAGCAACACATGGGCAAAGCCCACACAGGAGATCGAGTCCATTGGAGAGAACACTGCTGGGGCATCACAAAAATAAAATACTGGCACCTCAGGGGGAAGGGAAGGGGGGGCACCTCAGCCACATGAGTCCACGACGCCAGATCCACGAAGGGCCTCCATGCCCACTGTGCCATCCTGGGGTGTGCAAAGCCACAGTCTCTCAAGTCTCTACAGTGGGTGGATTGCCCACTGTGCCATCCTGGGGGGTGCAAAGCCACAGTCCATCAGATGGATTACCGAGTCCACTGGTCATGGAGGAGGCATGGTGGGCAGAGTGCCTCGTGAAGCCCTGCCCGACACAGAACCGGGCCTGCCAAGGGGCCAGCGGTGCTTGACAGGAGGGCCCAGCGGAGCGGTGCTTGACAGGAGGGCCCAGCGGAGCGGTGCTTGAGATGAGGGCCCAGTGGAGCGGTGCTTGACAGGAGGGCCCAGCGGAGCGGTGCTTGACTGGAGGGCCCAGCGGAGCGGTGCCTGACAGGAGGGCCCAGCGGAGCGGTGCTTGAGATGAGGGCCCAGCGGAGCGGTGCTTGACAGGAGGGCCCAGCGGAGCGGTGCTTGACAGGAGGGCCCAGCGGAGCGGTGCTTGACAGGAGGGCCCTGTTCAGCGGTGCCTGTCTTGGCGGGGCCCTGTTCAGCGGTGCTTCTCACGGCGGGGCCCTGTTCAGCGGTGCTCCTCACGGCGGGGCCCTGTTCAGCGGTGCTTCTCACGGCGGGGCCCTGTTCAGCGGTGCCCTTCACGGCGGGGCCCTGTTCAGCGGTTCTTCTCACGGCGGGGCCCTGTTCAGCGGTGCCCTTCACGGCGGGGCCCTGTTCAGCAGTGCTCCTCACGGCGGGGCCCTGTTCAGCGGTGCTTCTCACGGCGGGGCCCTGTTCAGCGGTGCCCTTCACGGCAGGGCCCTGTTCAGCGGTGCTTCTCACGGCGGGGCCCTGTTCAGCGGTGCTCCTCACGGCGGGGCCCTGTTCAGCATTGCTTCTCACGGCGGGGCCCTGTTCAGCGGTGCCCTTCACGGCGGGGCCCTGTTCAGCGGTGCTTCTCACGGCGGGGCCCTGTTCAGCGGTGCTTCTCACGGCGGGGCCCTGTTCAGCGGTGCATCTCACGGTGGGGCCCTGTTCAGCGGTGCCTGTCTTGGCGGGGCCCTGTTCAGCGGTGCTTCTCACGGCGGGGCCCTGTTCAGCGGTGCTCCTCACGGCGGGCCATGTTCAGCAGTGCTTCTCACGGCGGGGCCCTGTTCAGCGGTGCCCTTCACGGCGGGGCCCTGTTCAGCGGTGCTTCTCACGGCGGGGCCCTGTTCAGCGGTGCCCTTCACGGCGGGGCCCTGTTCAGCGGTGCTCCTCACGGCGGGGCCCTGTTCAGCCGTGCCTGTCTTGGCGGGGCCCTGTTCAGCGGTGCCTGTCTTGTGTTTCGAGTGAACCACACCTGGCCAATACTTCCTGCTCAGTCAGCATCAGACCTTTCCGTTGCGGGCCCTCCTGTGATGGAGTCCTGGGGCCCTGGGTCTCCTCCGATACCCCCGGAATGGGGCTGGTGGGGCCCTCATGGCCAGGTCGGCTGCTCCCTGCCTTTTGCGCTTTGCTGCCCTTGCCCTCCTTGGCAGACTCTCCGTGGCCCTTGGCTCCCTTACCCGATGTGGCAGGTGACGGTGCAAGGCTACCCTCCTTGGGGGCAGGCGTATCAGGCCTGTCGCGCCTGGCCTTCAGTTTTTTGCTCCTCTTCCCAGGGGAGGGGCTGGCTGTGCCTTTGCTGCAGGCCGATGTCCCTGCACAAGGAAAGGGCGGACTCCAAAAACCAGCCACAACGTTCTTGGGAGTTGCTGGGCTGGTGGTGGCTGAGGTGTTTTTGGAACTCTTACGAGATGGAGGGGGTGGGTCAGGTGAGGAAAAGAGGTCCAGTTTATAGAGGATTAGTTTTTTAGGAGCCATGGGAAGGGTAGCTGGAGTGGGTATGGGAGTGGAGGAAGAGGATGTGGTTGTAGGAGAGTCAAGTCTGGTGTCTTTGGGTGCAGGTGCTTGGACTGGAGGCTGACGTGAGGTGGATGGCTGTTGGTTGGGTGCCTGCCTGCGTTTGTGTGGTTTGGAAGCGGGGGTGACAGACACACTGGGAGAGGACACAGGGGACGTATACATGGCAGTGGGGGTGGTGACTGCACGTGTGCGGACTGGTGTGGAGGGTGTGCTGGTGATGGGTGTACTGGCTGATGGTGTGTGCATGCAGGTGTAAGTGTAGACGTCACAGGGAGGGAGGAGGGAGACGAGGAGGTGGGGGACACAGAGGAGGTAGTGGCTGTTGGCATGTCTGCATCTGTATGTTGCTTGTGTGAATGCTTGTGTGTTCTGTGGTGGTTATGTCTGGATGAGCTTCCCTTGGGTGTTGAGGTGTGTGCAGGCTGGTCTGTAGGTGTAGATGGGATAGGCAGAGGAACAGGGGAGTGGGACTGTGTGGAGGGAGTTAGAAGAGGGAGGCTGGAGACAGGGACAATCGCTGCCGTCAGTGCTGAGGCAGAGCGTTGAACGATCGCTGATGGGCAGCCTGACCCGAATGAAGGCCCTCCAGGTATGCATTGCTTTGATGCACCTCCCTCTCCACACCCTGGATGGCATTCAAAAGGGTAGACTGCCCAACAATGATGGTCCTCAGGAGGTCAATGACCTCCTCACTGAGGGCAGCAGGGGTGACTGGTGCAGGGCCTGAGGTGCCTGGGGCGAAGGAGATGGCCGCCTTCCTGGCCGTGCGGGCACGGGCCGAAGGCCGAGGGGCTGCTGGGAGGGCGGAGCTGGTGCGCTGGGTGGCGGCTGTACCTGTAGTATCCGTGGGCACGGATGTTGCCGCCACCGCAAGGGAGCTCCCATCCGAGGACGTGTCGGTGTCACTGACGTCTGCACGGCTCCCGTGGTGGAGCCCCCCTCGCCCTCCGTCTCACTGGTCATGTCGGAGTCCGTTGCATGGCCCTCCGGGGCCATGTGAGATGCAGCTCCCTCTTGCGCCGATGCCACTTCTCCTCCGCCTGATGATGCTAATGCACACATTCACCGAAAAACTAAGAAAATGGGGGGGGGGATGGAGAAATAAAGACAAGTTGAGTGCATGCATTGGGGACACCGTTGGCGGAGAGGACAGACACAGAAGCCCCCTGCACTACGCTGCGCACTTGGGGTACACTACTCATTCCCTGGGACATGCCCTACAAGCCTATGGGCGACAACTGCCCACACAGAATACACAGGTCCATGAATAGCGTTACTAGGCACCCTACAGAGGTGGGGGGCGGGGGCACAGGACCATACCTCACGGAGGGGCCTAGCCTACAGAAATCGCCATGGCCTAGGGATACCCACAGCCCTCCTCCCCCACCAAGGCACCTCCACTGCGCGCAAATTTAGCTGAATGTGCTGGTACTCACCCCCTTGTGTCTGCTGTGATGTCCTCAAGCGCCCATGTAAATCGGGGTAGGCCACCGCCAGGATCCGGGACATCAGGGGGGTCAAGGTACGACTGGCACCCCTCCTAGGTTGGGAGGCCATCTCCAGCAGAGCCTCGGCGATCTTCCTGCTCCCGCGGCGGATGTCCTCCCACCTCTTGCGGCAGTGGGTGCCCCGTCTGTTGTGGACCCCCAGGGCCCGGACGTCCTTGGCGATGGCACGCCAAATATCGATCTTTTGATGGGCGCTGACCTATGTGACATGTACAGGGGGGGAAAAGAAACATCATCACTTTTCTGCATGCTCGATGTGAGTGGCCCCCCCTCCCCAAACTTGCCAGGTGGCACATGCTCTCATCTGTCGTGCCATGCATTCGTAATTCGCTCCCCTCCCCTCCATCGTACATCCACCCCACTCATCACAGGCATTCCCCACTATGCATTGGCCCCCGTGTACTCACCTGTTGGTCTGGAGGACCGTAGAGTAGCGCATACTGGGGGAGGACCCCGTCCACGAGCTTCTCCAACTCTTCGGAACTGAAGGCGGGGGCCCTTTCCCCAGTCGCAGCAGCCATTGTCACTTCCAGACCGAGGTCACAGCAGCACTTGCAGTATAGGTCCTCTCCTGTGGATGGTCAGGTCTCGTGTGATTAAGCAGAGAGAAAATGGCGGTCACGCCCGCGGCGGTGTGTACCGCGGCGGTGCGTACCGCGACCGCCGGCGCACATCGTCATTGCCTCCTGAAACCCATAGGGTTCAATGTTAACCAATGCTGATTCGACCGCCTACCGCCACGGCGTGCCACGCCAGCGCAATGACCTCACTTCACATTGTCACACTTCACAGGTCAGGCAGCCGCCATTTCAAGGGCCCACATGGCTTAATTCCTACTACGTCACACATGGCTAGGCCTTGCATCGACACTCATACAAGCTATTCAATCCAGAGAGATTCGTGTACTGTGCAGGCTGTGGGAACTTACCTGTGGGTTGATTGACTCTGTGCTCCATGTTGTCCTTCCTAGGCACCGTCCGCTGGGACTTGCGAGGAGACGGAGGAATGTTCCCGTGTACAGACCGCTGGTGGACCTGTCGACAATGGAAGAACGACATGTCATACTCACCTACAGTCTCAACAGTGCCACTATACAGGAACTGTGTGCCCAGCTGGAGCCAGACCTGATGTCACCCATCCGCCAACCCACAGGGATTCCGCCTCTAGTGCAGGTGCTGTCAGTACTCCATTTTTTGGCTAGTGGATCATTTCAAACTACAGTGGCCATTTCATCTGGGATGTCTCAGCCTATGTTTTCAAGGGTGTTGTCCAGAGTGTTGTCTGCCCTGATGAAATACATGCGGAGCTACATCATATTCCCTGAGGTGGGTGACTTGCCTACAGTGAAGGGTGATTTCTATGCCCTTGGACACATTCCCAATATCATTGGTGCCATTGATGGTACCCATGTGGCTTTGGTCCCCCCAAAAGACAATGAACAGGTGTACAGGAACCGAAAAAGTTATCATTCCATGAATATCCAGGTGGTCTGTTTGGCTGACCAGTACATCTCCCATGTAAATGCCAAGTTCCCAGGGTCAGTGCATGACGCGTACGTCATGCGAAATAGCAGCATCCCTTATGTGATGGAACAGCTACAGAGACAGTGTGTGTGGCTAATTGGTGACTCTGGTTACCCCAACCTGCCTTGGCTATTGACCCCATTGAGGAATCCCAGGACAAGGGCATAGGAACGGTACAATGAGGCCCATGGGCGAACTAGGAGGATTATAGAAAGAACCTTCGGCCTCCTGAAGGCCAGGTTTAGGTGCCTGCATATGACAGGTGGATCCCTAATGTACTCACCAAAGAAGGTGTGTCATATCATCGTGGCCTGCTGCATGCTTCACAACCTGGCTTTGCGACGCCAGGTGCCTTTCCTGCAGGAGGATGGTCCAGATGGTGGTGTTGTGGCCGCTGTGGAGCCTGCGGAGAGTGAAGAGGAGGAAGACGAAGAGGACGACACAGACAACAGGGACAGAGTGATACTGCAGTATTTCCAGTAACACACAGGTAAGAATCTACTCCTGCATTTTATTATATCTGTAACAGTACTGGCTCTCTACTGTCTGACCTTTCACCCCAATGTATGGTAACTTAGTTGTGAATTTGCCTTCCTATTTCAGTGATGTGGTCCCCACGGAGTGCCCTCTGGTTTATTTCCCCATGGACTACCGCTGTGTGACACTGGTATGTTGTCATCACAATGTATTTGGACATTTTTGGTTGGTTATATCGAATACATTTGGTTTAAAAAAATAAATAGCAGACTCCAGATGGTTTTTGTGCAATAATTGTGTTTATTGAAGTGCAAAAATTGGTGTATAGTTCAAAAAGAGTGATGGGTGATGGTGGAGGCATGTCCATGGCAGAGTCCAGACTCACGTTCGCACAGGTGCATTGTCCATATGCCTGTGGAAGGTGGAGCAGGGGCAGTTCAAGGTTGGACAGGGTGAACAAGTGGGACAGTGGGATGACATCCGGGGGGATCCGTGCATGGTGGGGGTCTTGACATCCTACTCTGTCT